>NW_020539726.1:23305297-23510413 GCF_003426905.1 Ctenocephalides felis
AAAAATTTTGGCCCAAAAAATTTTGGTCAAAAAAAATTTGGTAAAAAAAAATTTGGTCAAAAAAATTTTGGCCCGAAAAAATTTTGACCCAAAAAATTTTGACCCAAAAAATTTTGGCCTAAAAAATTTTGGCACAAAAAATTTTGGCCCAAAAAAATTTGGTCAAAAAAATTTTGACTCAAAAAAATTTTGGCCCGAAAAAAAATTTTTGGTCAAAAAAAATTTGGTCAAAAAATTTTGGCCCAAAAAAATTTTGGTCAAAAAAAATTTGGTCAAAAAAATTTTGGCCTAAAAAATTTTGGCCTAAAAAATTTTGGCCCAAAAAAAAATTTTTGGTCAAAAAAAATTTTGACCCAAAAAAAAGTTATGACCGAAAAAATTTTGGTCAAAAAAATTTTGGCCAAAAATTTGGTCAAAAAAATTTTGACTCAAAAAAATTTTTACCCAAAAAAATTTTGACCCAAAAAATTTTGGCATAAAAAATTTTGGTCAAAAAAAATTTGGTCAAAAAAATTTTGGTCTAAAAAATTTTGACCCAGAAAATTTTGGCACAAAAAAAAATTTTTGGTCAAAAAAAGTTTTGACCCAAAAAATTTTGGCCCAAAAAAATTTTGACCCAAAAATTTTGGCCTAAAAAATTTTGGCCCAAAAAAAAATGTTTGGTCAAAAAAAATTTTGACCCTAAAAATTTTGGCCCAAAAAATTTTGACCCAAAAAATTTTGGCCCAAAAAAAATTTGGATAAAAAAATTTTGACTCAAAAAAATTTTGACCCGAAAACTTTTGGCCCAAAAAAATTTGGTCCAAAAAATTTTGGCCTAAAAAATTTTGGCCCAAAAAAAATTTTTGGTCAAAACAAATTTTGGTCAAAAAAATTTTAGACCAAAAAAATTTGGCCAAAAAAATTTTGACTCAAAAAAATTTTGGCCCAAAAAATTTTGGCCCGAAAAAAAATTTTGACTCAAAAAATTTTGACCTAAAATTTGGTCTAAAATTTGACCCAAAAAATTTTAGCCCAAAAAAATTTTGGTCAAAAAAAATTTGGTCAAAAAAATTTTGGCCTAAAAAATTTTGACCCAAAAAATTTGGGCCTAAAAAAATTTGGTCAAAAAAATTTTGACTCAAACAAATTTTGGCCCAAAAAATTATGAGAAAAAAATTATAGTCAAAAAAACTTTGGTCAATAAAATTTTGGGAAAAAAATTTAGTCATAAAAATTTTTTTGACCAAAATTTTTTTGACCAATTTTTTTCCCAAAATTTTGTCAAAAAAATTTTGGTTAAAAAAATTTTGGTGAAAAAAATGTTGGCCAAAAAAATGTTGGTCAAAAAAATGTTGGTCAAAAAAATGTTGGTCCAAAAAATTTTTGTCAAAAATATTTTGGTCAAAAAAATTTTGGAAAAAATATTTTTGCAAAAAAAATTTGGGAAAAAAAATTTCGTTCAAAAAAATCTTGGGAAAAAAATTTCGGTTAAAAAAATTGTGGTCAAATAAATTTTGGTCTTTTGGTCCAAAAAATTTTGGGAAAAAAATTTTTGGGAAAAAAATTTTTGGGAAAAAATTTTTGGAAAAAAAATTTCGGAAAAAAATTATCGATCAAAAAAATTGTGGGAAAAAAAATTGGTCGAAAAAATTTTGGTCAAAAAAATTTTGGTCCAAAAAAATATTGGTCCAAAAAATTATGGTCAAAAAAATTTTGGTCCAAAAAATTTTTGTCAAAAAAATTTTGGTCAAAAAAATTTTGGTCCAAAAAATTTTGGGAAAACAATTTTTGGAAAAAAAATTTTTGGGAAAAAATTTTTGAAAAAAAAAATTTCGGAAAAAAATTATCGTTCAAAAAAATTTTGGGGAAAAAATTTGGTCAAAAAAATTTTGGTCAAAAAAATTTTGGTCAAAAAAATTTTGGTCAAAAAAATTTTGGGAAAAAAATTTTGGTAAAAAAAATTTTCGGAACAAAATTTGGTCAAAAAAATTTTGGTCAACAAAATTTTGGTCCAAAAAATTTTGGGAAAAAAATTTTTGGGAAAAAAATTTTTGGGAAAAAATTTTTGGGAAAAATATTTTTGCAAAAAAAATTTGGGAAAAAAAATTTTCGTTCAAAAAAATCTTAGGAAAAAAAATTCGGTTATAAAAATTGTGGTCAAAAAAATTTTGGTCCAAAAAATTTTGATCCAAAAAAGTTTTGGTCCAAAAAATTTTGGGAAAAAAAATTTTGGAAAAAAAATTTTTGGGAAAAAATTTTTGGAAAAAAAATTTCGGAAAAAAAATTATCGTTCAAAAAAATTTTGGGAAAAAAATTTGGTCAAAAAAATTTTGGTCAAAAAAAAAGGGAAAAAAATTTTTGGGAAAAAAATTTTTGCAAAAAAAATTGGGAAAAAAAATTTTCGTTCAAAAAAATCTTGGAGAAAAAATTTCGGTTAAAAAAATTGTGGTCAAAAAAATTTTGGTCAAAAAAATTTTGGTCCAAAAAATTTTGGTCCAAAAAAATTTGGTCCAAAAAAATTTTGGTCCAAAAAAATTTTGGGAAAGAAAAATTTTGGGGAAAAAATTTTGGGAAAAAAATTTGGTCAAAAAAATTTTTGGTTAAAAAAATTTTGGTCCAAAAAAATATTGGTCCAAAAAATTTTGGTCAAAAAAATTTTGGTCAAAAAAATTTTGATCAAAAAAAATTTGATCAAAAAAATTTTGGTAACAAAAATGTTGGTCAAAAAAATGTTGGTCCAAAAAATTTTGGTCAAAAAAATTTTGGTCAACAAAATTTTCGTTCAAAAAAAATTTGGGAAAAAAAATTCGGTTAAAAAAATTGTGGTCAAAAAAATTTTGGTCAAAAAAATTTTGGGAAAAAAATTTTGGGAAATTTTGATCAAAAAAAATTTGGTCAAAAAAATTTTGGTAACAAAAATGTTGGTCAAAAAAATGTTGGTCCAAAAAATTTTGGTCAAAAAAATTTTGGTCAACAAAATTTTCGTTCAAAAAAATTTTGCGAAAAAAATTTCGGTTAAATAAATTGTGGTCAAAAAAATTTTGGCCAAAATTTTTTTGACCAAAATTTTTCTGACCAAATTTTTTTCCCAAAATTTTTTTGAACGATATTTTTTTTTCCGAAATTTTTTTTTCAAAAATTTTTTACCAAAAATTTTTTTTCCAAAAATTGTTTTCCCAAAATTTTTTGGCCCAATTTCAAAAAAATTTTGGTCAAAAAAATATTGGTCCAAAAAATTTTTGGTCCAAAATTTTTTCACTCAATTCAAAACATGTCAAAACATCCACGTTTTTCAGTCGCTTCAAAAGCGCAGACAGACAGACAGACAGAAGTATTTATTACAGTAATTAAGAATACATTTTGCATTGCTATTTTTAGTACATATTTTTCTACCCTTCGGTACTTTATACATCATTTTTTTTTTTTTTTTTTTTTTTAACTCATTTTACTTAGCAATCAGAAATACATTAAGATTCCTATGAGCTAAAATGACAATGTAAGAGCGAAGCCTAAGAAGAGCTCCAATGAGATCTTCTCAGTTTAACAATTGCTATAATAATATTATATTAGACCTAATCTAAGACTAAGTCTAAAGGCCATTGTCGTTTCAATCTTCTTATACCATAAGGTTTAGTAATTTCAACTATAGAGGGGTTCGAATGTGAGTCCAGTTTGCGTTTGTATTTTTCATTGAATTCTTGGAAAGTTAAATGCACCGTTTTCATCTTGAGGTCGCTGTGAATGGTTTCATTTGTTACGTACCATGGAGAATTAAGAATTGTACGTAAAATTTTTGACTGAGTTCTCTGCATTATAGCTATATTAGATTTGTAAGCACATCCCCAGAGCTCAATTCCGTAAGTCCAGATTGGTTTGATAATTGAATTATATAGCAGCAACTTATTTTCAACAGCGAGCTTAGACTTTTTACGCAGAAGCCAATCAAATTCTTTCATTTTGATCATTATTTGCTGCTTTTTTGTTTTTATGTGGCTTTTCCAAGTAAGTCTGCTATCTAAATGAAGACCAAGATATTTCACTATGTTCTGTTTCGGAATCTGGACGTTGTTTAAATAAATTGGAGGACAAGTACCCTCTCTCAGGGTAAATGTGATATGAGCTGATTTGGTTTCATTTATGCAAATCTTCCATTTGGCAAGCCACATTTGTAGTTTATTGATATGTTCTTGCGTTTGTCGGGAAGCTTGATCAGCACTGTGATTACTACTTAGTACTTTATACATCATATCTGATCTTAATATATACAGTAAGTGTTGATTGTTACTACAGCGAGATGTGTTACAAATTGAATGGCAAAAAAAAGAGGAAAGAAAACTTTTTCCCCAAAAAAAAAAGCCACAGAGCAATATTTATAATTATACATAATTATACAAATAAAAAAAAAACAAAATAAAAGATTTATTCTCATCCAAGTATCAATTGCCACTATGGGTCGATCAGTATATATTTTGGCATGGCGTGATTGCCATACCAAATATCGTCTCTAGTGTATTGGCCGAGGCCGCGATGTTAATATTAGGATGATTCCCACATTTTAGATAAAAATTTTCAGTGAGCTTTTTTATATATAGTCGAGTATTGTCGGTGCGTCAGTCTGTTTGTGTATGTATTTTGAAGAGTAGTAATGTCTAGTCAGTGGGTCTCTTATTTTAGTGTCTTATTTTGTAATGTCTGTAGTTTCCGTAAGTTTGTCTTAGTCGTCGCGTTCCATGCTGGAGCAGCGTACGTCAGTAGCGGTCTTATAAGTGTTAAGTAAAGTGTCCGCTTGTTTTTCACGCATAGCGGGCTGTTGTGGTTCAAGAGAAGTCTCAGTAGATTTAACATCCCGTAAGTCTGTCCAATTTTTGTATTAATATGTTTTGTGAAGCTGAGTTCATGGTTCAGGGTCACACCAAGATATTTGACATCCTTGAACCACTCAACTTCACAGTACAATACTTTAATTTTATCCAAGTCAGTCAGTCTAGTCGTGGCATTTCGGCTCTTAGTAAATAAAATTGCCTCCGTCTTTTGCGGATTTATCCTGATCTGCCATTTGTCAGTATAATCGGTCAGCTTGTCTATGTGTGTCTATATCTTTGTAGTCAGTAGCGTCGGTGATCGTGATGATTTGTATATGGCAGTGTCGTCAGCAAACGTCAGTAACATTGTGTCGACGTCAGTGGGTATGTCGTGAATGTTGACGTTAAACAGTTACGGTCCCAGGATCGAGCCATGCGGTACTCCCGCCGTCACTTGTTTAACCGTCGAAAATCCGTTGTCTACTTGTACGGTAAAGTTACGGTCTGAAAGATATGAGTGTAATGTTCTGGTAATGTATGGTGGAAAGTTGAGTTGGATAAGTTTATGTATAAGTCCGTCCATCCAGATGGTGTCAAACGCCTTCTCAAAGTCGAATAACACCAATCGGGTATGGTTTCGTCTGTTAAAATTGAGAACTGTATTTTCTATGAGTTTTGTCAGTGGGTGTAGTGTGGAGTGTCGTTCTTTAAAACCGTATTGTGTGTCAGGTATGATTTTGTTGTGTCTTATGTGTTTGTTAAGTCTTTTGAGTAGTACCTTTTCAGCTGGTTATACCCTCTCTGCAAAAGCATGAACGCCGGTTCCAAAGAACTTGCATCCATATGCAGCTCTGTGCATCTGTCAGGGTCAAGTATTTCCAGCAGAGGTCTGCTTATTAGTGGACTCTTTAAATCGTTAAATACTTCCTAATGCTTCTCTATCCATGTAAACTTCACATCAGTCTTCAGGAGCCCTGTGAGCAACCTGCTCATCTCTGCAAAATGAAAAGACTCAGTATCCATCACAACCCCAGCTCTCAGCCCTCCAACAATGCAGCTAATTTCCTGCCTCTCTAAGTTGCTGGCTCGATAGGACTTTGCTCTGACTGGTCGGCTGCCTGATGAACACTTAATAGTTCATTTACAATTTCTCTGGGTTGGTTTCCCATGTCTAAGTCAGTTACAACTACAGTTTTGTACTTAGTCTCTGTTTGTGTTTGTCGCTGTACTGTCCAAACTTGCCCTCTGTGTACCGTCAAGTCCTTTGGTAAATGTACAGGTTTGTCATTCAAGTTCAGTACTGGTACAGTCAAGTCAGTATGTTCATCTATAACTCTGACTAAGTTTATTGTCCCTACAAGTAGTATTGTCTCAGTCTCTGTTCAATAAGACCTATGACTTCCATGTTTGAAATCGGATGTTCCTCATAGTAGATAAACATCAGTTTGTTGCCTTTGTATAGTATAAGTGTGGCAGTTCAGTGAATGTCCGTCCGATAATCTACAAAGTTGTGTATCATCTGGTACTATCCTAACAGAAACACCCTTTGCCATAACTCTGTTCACCTGCATTGTCACAATGATTGCTGCAGGAGACTCAACCATAAAGTGTTCGGGCCTCCAGCTCTTCATCCTCATATGGGTATGTAATATCTTGTACTTTGTATCAGTCTCCAGTGACTTCTTTATAGTACATTCGGAACTGCCTGAATTTACCATAGCATTAAATTCCTTATCATCTATGGTTACTACTTTAAGGTATTTACTCACCAATTGATCCTTATAATGAGTGATATGTTTAACCTCACCACTAGGAGTCTTAAGATCAGCGTTCTCTAAAAAACATGCCCACTTCTAGGTAAATGATTGGACAAATGTTATATGGTCGATGAAACCAAAATTAATCGATTTGGATCTGATGCCAAGGAGGGGATGTGAAAGGGGCGAACTGAACTATTACGGACAAGATATTAAACCAGCTATAAGTGGTGGGAATGCATTATGTCAGAAGGGGTTAGTTTATTAGAGAAAATAGAAGGGAGAATGATCGCAGTAGACTATTTAAATCAAAACATAATTTTGATCAAATGTATATAAAACGTATTTTTTTTTTGTTTTTTGTTTAAGTAAAACAAAATGTTTTATTTAAACAGGTTATCAATTGCTAATCATATGCTTAGACAATATAATCATCTGTGATCAATTTCGAGAGTCACTGTCTATGATATTACACAAATTTATAGGATTCTATTCCGCTGTCATAATTCTACAAATCCTGCATAATATTAGAATGTAATATATTCATATGATCGTCATAATGCAATTATTAAAGTTCAGTGTCACATTGACAGATGAAGAAATAATGGAAGTTTCCATTTATACTTGTTTATCTATGGCTATTTCTTTTTGACACTTTTTTAATATCTTGGTTATTTTTTGTGATAATGAAATTAGTAGAATCCACCTTCGTATTTCAGAAGAACGGATTTTGCCATCACTCACTTTTATAGGTTTTTTTCTCAAACGTACGCACTACGTTACAAACTATGAACATGGCTAACAAAATTCATAAAGTATTTGTGTATGGAACATTGAAGAAAGGTGAACCGAATCATCATTGGCTGACAGATATTAAAAATGGAGCAGCCAATTTCGTCTCGAGAGCTACTACAAATGATAAATATCCTCTAGTAATAGCAACAAGATATAACATACCATTTTTACTGGACAAGCCGGGAGAAGGATACAATGTTTCCGGAGAAATTTATGAGGTAGATGACAAAATGTTAAGTAACTTGGATGTCTTAGAAGATCACCCGAACCTTTACGTGCGTGAATTAGCAGATGTCTCAAGTGATGAAAGGTATAATACATATCAATACTTGATGCAAACCACTTAAATTGAAGGTCCTTTATACTCCCCCATACATTGTTACATTGAAATAATATAAAACTAGCTGAAAGTGGAATTCTGTCTTAAGGCAATTAAGGCATCGTGCCTTAAAGCAAATTGCTGGAACTTCCCGTACCAAAAATTATTATTTTTTTAAAAACGATTGACATTTTTAAAAAAAAATTACTTTGAAAAAATAAGATTTTTGAGAAACTATAAATTGGACAAAAAATTACTTTACAATTTAATTTTTTTTTTTTTGTTTTTAATTATTTTTGGTAAAAATAATGTTTTCTTCATTTTGGCATATTTTGGAAGATGTGAACTTTTTTTCAAAGCAATCGTACTGCTTTAACAGCATAGAGACAAAATGTCAAAGCGCGTAAGCGCCGCGTCGCCGTCTAACGAATAAACATTGGTACGGAACCCATAGGAATGCTAACAAAATTTATACTTATTGTTAAAATCTCTATAAAATATCTGATAATTTGATGTGCATATGTCTAATGATCATTTTTGACCGCCAAATGGCATTTTTTTTTACTTTTTTCGTTAGATCTCCGAAACCGCTAGACCTGCCCTCATGAAAATTTGATCAATTCTTCATCTTGTCAATACAAGTCAAATGTTTTTTGAATTATTAAAATCGAACGCTCCGTTCTCTTAAAAACTGAGTTACCGTTTTCGGCACTTTTTGCCCCGTATCTTTGGAACGGCTGGAACTGCCTTCGCCAAAAACTAATCAGCACGTCTCCTTATCAATACGAATCGAATGCTTTTTGAATTATTCAAATCGGTTGATCCGTGTTCCCGAAATCGACGACGAAAATTTGTATCCGCACATGCATACACACACACATACATCCATTTTTTCTAAGGTATGCCAAAATGTTCAGAAACCTCTGAAACGTAAAGATATATAAAAATTTTCATTTTCGATTTTTTTGCGATTACTATAACTTGCCCTACGGGAAGTTAAATATTGAAATTACATGAAATTTTATGTCTCCTCGGTTATTAGTATTAATTTCACTGAAATTTTCTCTTTCAATACAAACTTTGTTTTTAATTTTCATATATTTTATTAAAAATATTATAAAGAAATTGATCTTTGAAATAAAATTTCTTTGATACAGTTAACATACAAAATATTTGCATGCAATAGATTTTTAAAACATTGCATTTAACATTCTTACTATTAATTCACAGCATAAAAATACCTTATGGTAATAACAATTTTAAAGAAGATATATTTTTGTGGAATTCAATATCACAGATATGTAAATCTTTGTTTTGATAAAATAATAATGCATGCAGCATCAATATATTTATGATAAAATCCTCTATTCAACATGTTAAGGTGTCTTTGGTATTATGATTCTAACTTAAGATGAAATGTTTATTTTCAGTCGACACTCGTGTTGGATATATCTATTAAAAACATTCCCTCCAGCTTTACTGTCTGCATTATTTCTTGAAAATTATACTAATAAACCACCCAACCCACTATACGCACCAAGATCCAGTAGAACAATTGACATCAAAGATGATTTGGACTATAAGTTAGTAGTTTAATGTGTATGTGTGTAAAAATATTTATATGATTTGTTATTTACGATGCAATGTTTAATAAAAATAAAGATACTAATAAATTTTCTTAGTTAATGAAGATCGCATAGTATGGAAAAATTTGAACATGAGATATATATCTGTTTTATATTAAACTTAGAGTAATTAACACTGAACTTATATATATTTCTATAAAATAAAATATTTAAATTTATGAAAATAAATTTTCAATAATAATAAAACTTATCACTTCCCTTTTAACGTAATTCATCTTCATTCCAAAAGGTGCTAGGCAAATCACAGCCAGTGTACCCACCAATCGATATGCAATATGTTATTAGACGGTTCCAATTATTATCCAATGACAATAAAGATGGATTTCCAAAAATTACAAGCAATGTTTTAGCTCTAGTTATTGCAACATTCAATCTCTTGGGATTCCTAACAAATCCTAAAGTATGTTGCAGATCTTGAACTACTTTGGATTTACTTGATCTCACTGTAGAAATGAGTATTATTGATCTTTCTTGGCCTTGGAATTCCTCGACACTACCAATTTTGGGAACAGGAATATGCAATTCTTCAAGGGTGCCACGGATGACTTGTACTTGCTTTTGATAAGGAGTAATGATTCCAATATCATCTGTTTTAATACCCTTGGCATATAATTTGGACATAAAATCTAGAATCTGAATAAAATAAAACAAAAATAGTAATCTTGACAAAACTTTAGTAGGAAATGATCAGAATGAAATATGTAATAACCAAAGATGAAAATCGAGCACAAAATGAAAGAAAAACCTTATTTTCTGATAAAAAGAAATTGATACTGATTAGAATTATTGTGTTATGCAAGAACACTGAAATTATTGGTATTTCTTCTATAAGTAACAGCAAGTGATTTTTTAAGCTCATTCATGTTTGATATTCAAGATAAAATAACTTTAAAAAAAAAAAAATAGTTTAAAACTAAAGATAAATAAGTATGTTCATGATATTGTTATACTAAAATTTTACTATAATAATTCCAATATATTTTTATCTCACTCTGACTAAAAATAATTGATAATGTACATTATTAGTGCTTAATTCAAATAAAATTATTATAGTAGAATTATTTAATTTAACCAATAAAAATTTTTATTGAATGTAATCAATAATAAAATTTGATAATCTTTTGGAATTATTCAAATTCCAATCAACACAATTTCCTTTAGCCAAGAAAATTTGTTGTTGAAAAAGTTTCTTTGTAAATTATTTTTGTGCTGTACCTGGCCTGCTTCTGCCTTATTATACCATGATGGACTGTCATCTGACTGGACATTTTTTCCCTGTATTCCATGGAAAACTATGGGCGGAGGCCCCCTTTCAGCATCTCTTTTTGGAAGCATGTCAGCAACTAAATTAAGGAGTTTTTCATCATTGCTGCCCTTCAGTACTTTCTGTAACAGCATTTCATAATGTAATACTTTTATAATACAGAATTATAATCAATAAATTTTTGGAAATGAATTACCTGAGCTTCTAAATCAGAATCATAAAACATATCACTAGGTAATTTTAAAATTTCTGGCAAAGATCTATAATTATTGACTAGTTTTGTAACTAAGTGCGGATTATAACCTCCAGTATCTTTAAAACCCTGAAATAAATTATATTAATTTAAATAAAGTTTCACCTTCTAAAGAATATTTATATTGCATGCTAAAATTAAAAAGTCAATTTTATATCAAATTTGATTATAGTGTTCAGTAATTGAAGGAAATAAGAATACTAGAGAATAAGCATATTTTAGAATAGTCAAGAATAACACTAACTTCAGCATCTTTTTGATAGGGAACCCGCAACATTAATCTGCTCAAGTATGATTCCTCTAAACCAAAATGAGCAGCAAACTTGCTGCCTACAATAGGTCCTAATTGCATTGGGTCTCCTGCAATAAATAATATAAATGAATATATGGACAATCAATATTTGTGCAATTTAATTATACTGCCAAAGCATAAGAGAAAAAACTAGTAGGGTGCATGGCATTGTGCCTTAAGGCAAATTGCTGGAACTTCCCGTACGGTAACTAAAAATTTTGGTACGGAACCCAAAAAAAATTACACAAAATGTGTACACATTAAAATGTCTATAAAATATCTGATAATTTGATGTTCATATGTCAAAAAAATATTTTTGACCGCGAAACGACATTTTTTTAACTTATTTAATCAGTAAATTTAATCAGTTTTTCATCTTGTCAATATAAGTAAAATCATTATAAGTAAAATATTTTTTGAATTATTAAAATCGGACGCCCCGTTCTCCTAAAAACGGAGTTACCGTTTTTGGAACTTTCTTTCCCCGTATCTTTGTACGACTAGACCTGCCTTCGCCAAAAACTAATCAGCACGTCTCTTTATCAATACGAATCGAATGTTTTTTGAATTATTCAAATCAGTTGATCGGTGTTCCCGACATCGTCGACGAATATTTGTATCCACACACACACACATACATTCATTTTTCTAAGGTATGTCAAAATACTCAGAAACCTTTGAAACGTAAAGATATATAAACATTTTCATTTTAAATTTTTTTGTGATTACTATAACTTACACTACTACACTATCTGTGATTACTATGACTATACACTACAATATTATAATATGGAATAAATATTAGAATCAAATTATACATAACGCATAAAAAAAATCAAAATAACAAAGGTTCAAATAAAAAAAATTGGAGAGCGTCTTACATGACTAATACTAATATTTTTAGTAATATTACATGACAGTCAACAATTAAAAGCACAAATCAAAATTAAAATTAAAGGAACATTTTATTTGCTAGTTTATTTACTAAATATTACCTGCTAAAATAATTTGACCCTTTTCAACATGAGTATGAGTCATCGGAACCATAATTTCAGGTTCAGTGGCTTGTCCAGCCTCATCTACAAT
Source organism: Ctenocephalides felis (assembly GCF_003426905.1). NCBI lineage: Eukaryota > Metazoa > Arthropoda > Insecta > Siphonaptera > Pulicidae > Ctenocephalides > Ctenocephalides felis. The sequence goes on from NW_020539726.1 coordinate 23,317,494, forward strand.
AACATGTGTGAAATGTCCACGTTTAAGGCCCATTGTATGAAGTTGCCCTAATGTCATGCAAGTACTTATTATAAGCCTATAACGTGCTAGCTGCGACCTTGTGCTATGCAATCTGAGGCCAGTATCCATTGTTTTGAACTGTAATTGAATAGAATTAAAAGCAACTCAAAAAATTTGTTTCAAGATTCTATGATCACTTTTAAATATGTAATGTTTCTTATAAAGTTTTATTTAGTTAACAATCAAATTCAGCTGCTTAGCATCACTTACAAGTTTAAAAATGTTAAATACAATGATGAAGAATAGAGAAAAAATTAAAGAAATTTCCAGATTGGGAGGTGTGCCGGTTAAAAATTATAAATTAGGAATGTTTGTTAAATTGGAAAAAGTCTCAGTGGTAAAGCGCAGACTTTAAAATTATCTGAAAGTGGCAGTATGCAATAAAGCCCTACTATATGCAAAGTAAGGGGGCGTCAATTAATCACATGAGGTTTTGAGGGGGAGGGTGGGTTTGACAAAAAATCACAAAATATCATGTAGGGGAGGGAGGGGTATAATAAGATATCACTTTATAACCAATTTTTTAAAAAAAATTCAAACATTTAAAAAATAATTCTAAAAAATTAGTTTTTTCACATAACTAAAAATACACGTGATGTTTGTTGGGGGAGGGGGGTAATTTTGAATATCACCATGTATCACCAAGGGGGATGGGTGGTCCAAAAATCCTTAAAAACTCGCTCACGTAATTAATGGACGCCCCCTAACATATAAAATTGTGGAAGTCTTGTTGAAAAGTAACAAACTTTGATATATGAAAAAAAAAATTCCTATAAGATATATTACATCCATAAAATATTCTAGAACTAATTACCCTAGATTCTCTTGTTCCTTCCCTTGCTAAATCAACTGTTGAACAATAAGGTTGAATATCATCAGGCACCATGCCACTTTCAATTAAATGATGGGCTAAAACACGAACCATTTCACCAGGTTTTAAACCTAAACCAATCAGCCTTTGAGTCAGCAAGTTTGACGAACTATTAGAAGGTGTAGCTGAAATATAAATTTATTTTCAATCTCATTCACTATTTTACTATTTTTGAACAATAATTATGAAAAGTTATTTATAAATCTGCAAAACAGGATTGTGCATTGATGTAAATTCACAAAAGACTAATTTTTATACCACAATTTGCAAACACATAATGGAAAATGAATAAAAAGTTAAGCACAATACCTAATAAAATTCTGCTGTTAGGAATTAATTTAAGAATCTGCATGACAGTTTCTACAACAGTGATGGTCTTTCCTGTGCCTGGAGGACCAAATATAATATATGGTAATGGTCTTGCATCGCCTCGAAGAATATTTTTAACAGTTTGCTTTTGCAACTTGTTCATATCTTTATTTATCCTAAAACAAAGATTTTAGGCTGATTTAAAACTGAACAATAATTTCATATACTATGATTGAAAAATACTAATCACAATTGCAGTATCAGAAATTATTCTTGCATAAAATATAAAATTATTTATGTGAATATAGAAAACTGTTATTGACTGAAGGTATAATAACTTGAGAGTAAGAATGAAAATACTCAATAATTGACCAAGAAAAATGATAAAGTAATAAATTATTATGAATTCTTAATTCACAAAAATACAGCAAGTTTTTGTTTCTGTAATATTTGATTTAAAATGGCCCTAAAACATGTCCAATATTACCATATTCTGTATCACAGTGCCAAAATCATGTCTTACCATTCAATATGCTTAGTCACTACACTTTCGCTCTTAACAACTGATTTAAAATCATTCGTATTTTCAATGGAACATAAAGGTCTTTCATGCAATATAGTATTTATAATCTCTTTTTTCTTTTCTTCTAGAACCAAATCTTCATTTTCATCTAAATTGATATCTAATTGTGGCAATCTTAAATTGCACTGGGCAGCAAATAGTATTTTTCTTCCCAAATTTTCAACAGCCATTTCAATTGCTTGCTGACACCTTAAATAAAACAAATGCAAATGAATATTTTTCAAATGATAAATAAAAAGTTTATTTTTTCATATTGCCATCAATTAGCGATTGAAGGGTTTTGCAATCATTTTCTCTAATCAAGTATTCGGAACAAGTATTTTGTAACAAACTTTGATTTATCATATAAATAAATATGTAATATGTAAATCATGAACAGTGTTTTCTCTACCCACAAATAATTGAAATATTATAAATTTTGTAAACACAAATTATTTAACTGCACATATGAGTTCTTATAACAGAATGTAATAATTATGACAACTTACAATTTATAATAATAAGATAAAAAATGAAAAGAAAATTATACGCATGTATAAATATGTGTGTATGTGTGTGTATATAAATCACTCACCTGCGAATGCTTGTACGAGTTGTATGAAACTCCAAAATATAATCTTTACCATTATACTTGTCATGAAATTGTGGATTAAACTTGAGCCAAATACTATTTGCTTGTACTTTATGTATAAAACCTTGATATTTGACTGCTTGTGGATCCTCAATATCAATTGCTAATAATGAATCTCCACTCATCAAGGAAGGTCTTCTTTCCGACAGATTAGGAATTTCTAATGCCAAATATCCTTGACAATGTGTGAAATGCGCTCTTGGCATATTATATTGGCTAATAGCCAGTTGAGAATCGATATCTTCTAGATATAGTAAAACTCGAAATCTTGGAAGGTAGGTTTCGAAACTTACATCGAATTTTAAAATAGGTTCCATATCGACTATTACTTGAGATATAGAATCAAAAGATTGCTTGCCTTTTCCAGTTACTCCCTTGTATAATCTGTCCGGTATATAATACATACCTAAAGCTTTATGTACAAATGAAGGATTTTTAATCAGTTGCTCTCCAGGAATAACTGTTTTGAAATTAATCATAGATGATCTCAATTTGGCTGCATTTTGGTACATGGTACTCATTGAATTTTTTTTACTGGATCCTTTGGTTATTTCTGTATCAATATCTACATCGATATCAATATACTTAGCAATTTTGAAGTTTCTGAATGAGAATATTAATAGTTCTTTAGAATAACCACTGTGTTTAGCTGTACAAGTAAGTTTAAACTTAAGTGTTTGACCACAATTTAAGTCACGCGGCAGCTTTAAGTTTACTAATTCTAACTGTGAATCAACTGATTTTCTAAAATGAGCATTAACAATTTGTTGTTTATAAGATCCATTATTTGTTATTTCCACAAAGGATTGATCTATATCTCCAATTTGTTTTGCAACAAATTTTAGAGGTTTTACACTTATGCCATTCTTGGGAGTAAGCAAATGCTTAATTAGAGCTTCGATTTTATTTTCATGAGTTAGATTACTTGCTTTCAAAGTAAGTGGAATGACTTTTAAAGCGCGAAAAGGAAATTGAACTTGTTCACTTTCTATAAACTCAGTCATAACTCGATCGCCCTTCACAGGGTTGTATCCGATTTCGCAAGCATCTCTATAAAATAAAATGTCTTTGTCGACAACACCACGATTGTTGTCAATATCATAAGCTGAAATCTCTCCTTCACGATGATCCTTTAGTTGAGGTTCTATTTTTACAACATCCAATATCTGTAAGATATCGAAGATAAATATAAATGTGGTTGTAAATTATTTTTACAATAAAATGCTTATATTTCTCATTAATATGAAATATCAAATAGCATTCAAATGATAACACATATGAAACTTTATATAATTTTGCTATTAAATGCAAGTTTTTCACCAATAAAATTTTATAAATAATTTTTCGTTTTTTTTATGTATATTTATTTAAGGAAATCATTTAAAGCATTACAAATTTATTTCTAACTCATTTTAATCATTTTCAAAGAATATTCATTGAATAGTTTGAATCGCTAAAGTTACTTACCTCTCCAGCCAAAGTAAACTCTGTAGCATCTGTTTGATAAACAGCCTCTACATTCACTATGTCACCAGTTTCAGGAACAAATGTAGTCTTTACTTTATCCAAGTCACATGTTATTGGTATATTTTCCAAAACAATTGATCGACCGATCTTTGCCATTACTTTAGTACATATACTACGCATATGAACATCATAAACTGCTTTATCTTCAGCAGTATTATTCTGTTCTAAAACCTGAGTGTCATTTTTATCCCACGATTCATTTTGAATTGAAATAATTTTCCGAATACTTATTTCACCATTCTCTTGTACATAACCAAGATACTGCACATTATGCCCAACCTTCAGGTTTGGGACCGTGTTCTGGTCAATACCAAAAGGAAATTTATCGTCAATTAAACCAGAGTTCGTAGTAAGTTTAGTAATTACCCCTAGAAAACACGAAACTTGAAGACTTGAGGAAAAAAGTAGAATTTTTCAATAATTACCTTTTCTTTCCACACAATGGGCTTTCTTTTCAAGTGAAGGTTTTGGCGGCTCCTCAGTATGCTCTTCATCGCTAGAGTTAACAAAAGCTTCATCTATATTCGTTTTATTCAAACGTTTCAAAACTGAATCCTCTACTCTGTCTTTCTTGAAGAACCAATTCAATGCCGACGAAATCATCTTGTATAAACAGAATCTCAACCCACGAAAATGTTATTGATTACCCTGTAATTGTACAAAACATTTTAAGATGAATTTTCTTTATATTGACTACAAACTATGGAATTTAAGAGCGATCAAAAATACTACCTCAAACCGTCTATCTTAACCGACCGCCATTATAATACTGGACGAACGACGAACGAAGCAACACAACAAACGAAATTACGGTGTGAAGTCACACAGGGTTTAAATTTAACATACTGTCATGTCTGCCATAATGGCTGCATTCGCAAAAAATACAAGATAACACAAAAACCAAAACAGCAAGCGCAACACCTAGATTTATTAACGAAACACCAAGATTAATTATTGATTTGAAAACTAGTGTTGCATGGCATAGTGCTCTAAAGCAAATTTCTGGAACATTCCGTACCAAAATTTAAAATTACAAAAAAACTCAAAATTGTTTGAAAACTGTAAAAATAAGATTTTTGAGTACTTTATGAATTTTGTTTCATAACTTTTTGAAAATTTTGAACTTTTTTCAAAGTAATCGCGCCGGCTACAAATTGGTACGAAACCCATTGAAATGCAGACTAGTGGTGCATGGCATCGTGCCTTAAGGAAAATTGCTGCGAATTCCCGCACCGTAACGAAATGATCGAGGAATATTTAATGTTTTCAAATAACTGTAACATTTTCTAATACAAGAATTATATTAACTGAACTGCAAAGTTGAAATTATTCATTTAAAATATATAAGTTAGCTTCAGAACTTGAGACGGAATTAAAATTAAAATCTAAACTAGTGGGGTGCATGGCGTCGTGCCTTAAGGCAAATTGCTGGAACTTCCCGTACCGCAACAAAATATTCAAGGAATATTAAATGTTTTCAAATAGATTATTATGAATAAATACTGTAATTTTGTCTAATATTTATAAGAATTAAATAAACTGAATTGGGAAGTTGAAAATATTTGTTTAAGGTATATTAGAACTTAAGTCAGAATTACAATTAAAATCTGAATTATTTTCGATATACAAACAAAATATTTTTCGAAAAAAAAAATATTATTTTTGAAAGCAGAAAGTTCTTTAAATCATTCAAATCGGACGCTTAGTTCTCTCAAAAACTACCATTTTTTGCACATTTAGCTCTGTATTTCCGAAACTGCTGGACCTGCCTTTGCCAAAAACTAATCACCACTTCTGCCCGTCATTACAAATTGAATGTTTTTTGGATCATTCAAATGCGATGCTCCGATCTCTCAAAAACTCGATTTCTATTTTCTGCCTTTTTTGCTCTGTATCTCCGAAACGACTGGACCTGCCTTTGCTAAAAACTAATTAGCACATCTCCATATATATAGGAATCGAATGTTTTTTGAACCATTCAAATTGGTTAATCCGTGCGCCCGAAAACGTGGACAAAACTTGTATCCATATATACATACACACACACACATCCATTTTTTCTGAGGTATACCAAAATGTTCAGAAACCTTCAGAACGTGACGAAATGTAAAAATTTTCAATTTTGATTTTTGGACGATTACAATAACTTACCCTACGAGAAGTTAATAATTCGATATACGAAAAAAATAGAAAAAAAAATTGTTTCGAAAACAGTTATTTTGCCAACACAAGCAGACTGTTTTTTTATCAGATCAATTCAATCAGCTGATCATTCAATTCGCATACTCCCATAGGATACTCAGTTCTCTCAAAAATTCGGTTTCTATTTTCTGCACTCTTTGCTCCGTATCTTCGTAACAGCTGAGCCTGCCTTTGCCAAAAAATAATCAGCACATCACCCTATTGATACGAATCGATTGTTTTTTTTTTTGAATTTTTCAAATAGGATTATCCATACGACCGAAATCGTCGACAAAAAAATGTCTCCACACATACACACATCCATTTTTATGAGGTATGATAAATTGTGAAGAAACCTCTGAAACGTGAATATATGCAAAATCTTCATTTTCGATTTTTGGACGGTTACTATAACTTACCCTACGGGATGGTAATAAAACGTGTACTTATTACTAAAATCTCTAAAATATATAATTTTACGTGCTAATGCTAATGCTTATGTGTGATGTCTAATTATCTTTTTTGTCGCCAAATGGCATTTTTTTACTTTTTTATTGGATCTCCGAAACCATAGATGAAAAAAGAGTAGAGCCAGTTAAGACAAATTTTGCTAGAACTTCCCGTACCGTAATCGAAAATCTTGGTACTGAACCCAGAAAAATTTACACAAAATGTGTACACATTATAAAAATCTCTATAAAATATCTGATAATTTGATGTGCATAAGTCAAATAAACATTTTTGACCGTCAAATGACATATTTTTAACTTATTTTTATTGTAAGTTCATAACTGGTGGACCTGCCTTCTCAAAAAGGGTATGGGCGTGTTTCCATACAGAATTGGCCCCAACCTGGTATTTAAATTATTTTGATGCCATTTTATAGGTATTTTCGAGAAAATTCGATATACCAAATTTCAAATCCGTAGCTCATCATTTGGCCGAGATATCAGTGAAAACATGTGAAAGTGGCCCCTTTTTTCAAACTCACTTTTTGTCGGAAATATGAAAGATATCGAAAAACTGTTTACGTCATTCTATTTGTACTGATCTTGTCTATATTATTTATAATGAATAATGTTAAAAAATTGTCATTTACTGAATGAAAAGTTGAAAATAAGTTTTCATTTGAAATTTTCGACCAGTACGGTTAATTTGACTACTTTCTAAATAGCATAATTTTAAAGCCTGTATATTTTACTTTTATTATCCAAAATTATATCTAAATCGAAGTGGAACTTTTTATAAAAAGTTGAAAAAACCGAAGGTAGTACACGCGGAACCCGTAGAATATCCGTGTAAGTAGCGTCTCTCAATAGCAAACCAGTGCACATTGCGCTTGGCGCGCATCGGAACATATTCTATATAAAGGTAATACTTATTTAAAAAATAAAACTAGATATATACATTTATGTCTTTTATATTCATATATTTATGTATATAATTATTGTGGTTATATATTTATATACAATGTTTTTTTGTTTTGAAATTATACCTAAAACTTTATTTGCTTTTTACATTTTATATTTTATATTGTTACTGTATATTATTTTAATACGATAGAAATACACAAATAAATAGTCACTATATCTACCATAGTAATATGGAAGTTAAGTTACGAAGTTATTAAGACACTTTTAATCGTAGTCGCTATCATTGTTAATAGAAACTGTAGTTATAAATATTAGACTTTCTGTTATAAATATTATGTCTTATATATTTATATTTTGTGTAATACAAAATAATGATGCATTCAACGATTCACTCACAATAAAAACTAAATATACATTTATTCTTTGAATAACAATTGGAATATTGAGATAAAAATACGTTCTTTACTCTGTCATATCTTTATCGATACCGCAATAATACAAAGATAGAAGAATATAATATAAAATATTCTTAGTAATTTGAAATGCTCTAGCTTTGTTACTTAATTTTATTTTAAAAAATGCATCAGTTTGTGTTTGCTGCTTCCAGTATAGTTACTTCAAGAATTTATTATATATCAGAAAATATAATGCTTCGGTAATTACTATCATAGATTTCACAGTTATTTTATTTTAGTTGTTTGCTTTTTTGTGTTCTGTGTGAAATCTGTATTTAGATTTTTTCTGATTCAAATCCATTGTTATTTCAGTGAGAGCTTTGGTGGTTTAGTGGGTATTTTAGTAATTTCATAATCATAAACTTAATAGAAACAATAATGCCGGAAAATTGCAAAATCTGCAATAAACAAGTGTTTAAAAAGTTTCTATTAACAATGTTAATAACAAGTTAAACAGTTTCTATTAACAATGTCAGCGACTACGATTAAAAGTGTCTTAATCGTCTAAAACTTCCATATTACTATGGTAAATATAGTGACTATTTATTTATGTATTTCTATCGTATTAAAATAATATACAGTAACAATATAAAATATAAAATGTAAAAAGCAAATAAAGTTTTAGGTATAATTTCAAAACAAAAAAACATTGTATATAAATATATAACCACAATAATTATATACATAAATATATGAATATAAAAGACATAAATGTATATATCTAGTTTTATTTTTTAAATAAGTATTACCTTTATATAGATTATAGAATATGTTCCGATGCGCGCCAAGCGCAATGTGCACTGGTTTGCTATTGAGAGACGCTACTTACACGGATATTCTACGGGTTCCGCGTGTACTACCTTCGGTTTTTTCAACTTTTTATAAAAAGTTCCACTTCGATTTAGATATAATTTTGGATAATAAAAGTAAAATATACAGGCTTTAAAATTATGCTATTTAGAAAGTAGTCAAATTAACCGTACTGGTCGAAAATTTCAAATGAAAACTTATTTTCAACTTTTCATTCAGTAAATGACAATTTTTTAACATTATTCATTATAAATAATATAGACAAGATCAGTACAAATAGAATGACATAAACAGTTTTTTGATATCTCTCATATTTCCGACAAAAAGTGAGTTTGAAAAAAGGGGCCACTTTCACATGTTTTCACTGATATCTCGGCCAAATGATGAGCTACGGATTTGAAATTTGGTATATCGAATTTTCTCGAAAATACCTATAAAATGGCATCAAAATAATTTAAATACCAGGGTGGGGCCAATTCTGTATGGAAACACGCCCAGACCCTTTAATCAGTAGTTCATTTTGTCAATACAAGTAAAATGTTTTTTGAATGATTAAAATCGGACGGACCATTCTCTTAAAAACTGAGTTAACGTTTTTGCCACTTTTTGCCCCGTATCTTCGGATCGGCTAGACCTGTTTTTCCAAAAACTAATAAACACGTATCCTTATCAATACGAATCGAATGTTTTTTAAATTATTCAAATCGGTTGTTATACTCATATATACACACACTCACACATACATCCATTTTTTCTAAGGTATGCCAAAATGTTCAAAAACCTTTGAAACGTAAAGGTATGTAAAAATTTTCATTTTCGATTTTTTTGCGATTTCCCATACCCCATAGATAAAAGAAGAGTGTATGACTTACCCATAGATAAAAGAGGAGTATACCCTAGTGGACTTACCCTACGGGAAGTAAATAAATTAAATGAATTTTTAAATTTTTAATTTAATGAATAAATAATATTTACGGTCATAAGTGCCATTGGGATTATGAGAACGAGTTTTAACGTAAAATTAATTACTCTTTACTAATAATTTATCGTTTGAATGATATTTTCAAATTCGGAAGAGAAACTAGTGGGACGCATGGCATCGTGCCTTACGGCAAATTGCCCGTACCAAAAATTATATTTTTTAAAAAGATTAACATTTTTGAACAAAAAATTACTCTAAAAAATTAGATTTTTGAGAAACTATATTTTTTGACAAAAATTTACTTTTTTTGAAAAAAAAGACTTTTTGAAAAAAAGTGTATTTTGAAATATTTTGGAAATTCTGAACTTTTTTTCAAAGCAATCGTACTGCTTTAACTGCATAGAGACGAAATATCGAAGCGCGTAAGCGCCGCGCCGCCGTCTAACGGATAAGCATTGGAACGTAACCCATAGGAATGTAAACAAAATTTATACTTATTGTTAAAATCTCTATAAAATATTTGATAATTTGATGTGCATATGTCTAATGATCATTTTTGACCGCCAGATGGCATTTTTTTTACTTTTTTTACTAGAACTCCGAAACCGCTAGACCTGCCTTCATGAAAATTAGATCAGTTCTTCATCTTGTTAATACAAGTAAAATGTTTTTTGAATTATTCAAATTGGACGCTCCGTTCTCATAAAAACTGAGTTACCGTTTTTTTTGACCCATATCTTCGGAACGGCTAGACCTGCATTAAAAACTAATCAGCACGTCTCCTTATCAATACAAATCGAATGTTTTTTTGAATTATTCAAATCGCTTCATCCGTGTTCCCTAAATCGTCGACGAAAATTTGTATCCGAACACACATACAAACACACACATACACACACACACACATACATCCATTTTTTCTAAGATATGCCAAAATGTTCAGAAACCTTTGAAACGCAAAGATATATAAAAATTTTCATTTTCGATTTTTTTGCGATTACTATAACTTACCCTACTGCCCTACGGGAAGTAAAGAATGTACCGTGTGTGAGTAACCTAAGCGTTTTCATTCGCTGGTTGTTGGTAAAAGAGTTTTATTCAAATAACAATCTGTCAAACCGATTCATGGTCATTGTAAACACGATATACTTTTAGGTTATATATCAATGTGCAGAAAATTCTAAGAAAAACGATAAAGAATTTTTGCTTCGTCGTGTTTCTTTAAAATAAAATGGTAGACTCTATATCATATAAAAATAACATATGCGTGGTATGTGATTGTGAGACTGACAGATATAAATGCACTACATGCAAGGCTAAATAGTAAGTGAACAACTTGTATTTGTTCATAAAAATGTTTTGAAGTATCTATTTTAAATATAACAATCCATTTAATAATCAGTATCTGTAAAAAAAATTCTTATATCACCTTTTTATACATTTGAAGATTTCATGATTCGTGCTCTTTTGTCAAATGTTTTCATTATTATTATTTTAATTTTCAGCTGCAGTTTAACATGCTATAAGAAACATAAAGAGTTTCCTTGTGTACCAGAAAAGGAAGTAAATGACTCATCTGGCCACGATAACAAAAGTAAAGCAATTGATGATTATTTATTTCCGACAGAAGACACAGTACCTCGACACACATTAAAGCTGCTTGGTAAAGAAATTATTTTTAAAAAACATGTTATAAAAGTTACTTAGTTTAACATATATTCAGTTTTTTCATATTACACCTTTTGCTTCCAGACTCCGACAAAACAATTAAATCTCTATTAACAAATCACCATTTACGAAATTTACTTGTATCTATAAAGAATTCAGAAAAACCAGCAAAAGTTATTAGTGACGCAATGTTAATACCTTTATTTGTTGAGTTTAGTGATGCTTGCCTTAAAGTTGTTGAACCCGAACCTATTGAAGGAGTAGATGCAGAGTAAATATTACGTTGTGTGTGTGTGTGTTTGTATATACAATTATGTGTTTTATATTTGTTGCGATCAATTAATAAATGTTACAATTATATATCTATACTTGTTTTGTAATTTTTTTATTTATGTTTTGGCGCAACTCTACAAAAAGCACAAAATCCTTTTTGCAAAACTTGTAGTTCATAATCATCAGTATGAAAAACCTATAAAAAATGTTAAATTATTTTGTGTTTAACTTAATTCAATTCAATTATTATAAATCTTACACAGTAACACGAATGACAAATTGTAATAACCATTCCTGGCATCATATTTTTATAATATTTTGTTGGAATTGGTGGATTGTTATGTGCTATTAGAACATATCTTGGATCCAATTGTTGTAATGCATACCGATTTAATATTAAATCCTGAAAGTAAAAAACAATATTCTAATTTTCAGGAAGTTTCAATTACTTAACAACTAAATACATATCAACCCAAGGTTTTTAATTTTTAAATACTAATTAACCTAAGAACTATATATACTAGGTACTAACTAAGTACCAGAACTATATATTATATATTACTGAGCAGATACCCTGAAAATTTTATAATTATAAATTTTCATATATGTATGTATATTCATCATGTGTAGCCCAATAATAAGTTTCAACTAAGATATCAAAACTGCGGATAAATTTTTACAGTCTAGTCAATTTTCCAGAATTTTCAGCAGCTGGAAAATGAATAAAAGATAAAATTCTTAGGAAAACTTGATATTTTATAATATGATACCATTTTTGGCTGTTACAGAAAATTTAAATGAGAGATATATTCTATTATTAATTATCATATCAACATATCACCTATTCAAATTTTATCTGGCTTTCTCTTTTTGTAATAATATCAAAGTTTATTTCAGTCTCTCTACCAAAATTATGTTTAATTTTGTATCCAAGTGGCATGAGATGGCGCTATTATAATTAACAAGGCACATGAATTATTTAAGATTGAACCATATGAAGTCCATTATTCGTAGTTAAAGTATTTTTACTAACACATTAATTAACATACTTCCTGCAGTAATACTTCAGTAAATGGATCTCCCATTATTGTCATTTTGTCCTTAGTGCTCGTTTCAACATTTTGAGATTCTATTAATTTTATAGCCTCTTCGTCGCTTATATCATCTTCAATGAAAAACTCCACCAAGGGCAGCACTTCTACACATATATTATTAATTGATCAATATTCAAATATCGTAATATAATGAATATGTTCAGTTTTACATACCGAATGATACAAACGAATATACAAATTTATGTTTACAAGAACTGCATGAAGAACCTTGTAAATGCTGACTGTACGCGGAGCATCGATAGCATAATGGTAACAAATCTTCGGGATCGTGAAAACCGCCTTTTATACTTCGACCTGTTAGTAAATGAATCTGAAAGATTATTAATTTATATTATAGATCAGTATATTTTTAATCAAATTAAATAAACTTCAACCCAAATTTACTTAAAAACGCTTTTTTAGCTTTAAGGGGGTAGCCTTCTTTAGAGGCTTAAAAAAATCGTTTTTTTTTGCAAAAATGTCTTCTAAAACTAGCCAAGAATATATCCCTAAAATTTCAGAAACAAATTCAAATTATTTGTGGAATTACAGAAGAAATAGTCAGCAAGCGTCAAGCATGCATTATACGAGCGAAACGAAAACTTCGACGCACGATTTCTCGGTTTTTAATTTTTTCGATTCTTCCTAATTGGCGGGAAATTAGGAAAAAAAAACTAAACGACATATCGAAACGAGACAAAATTCATTATATTCAGGATTAAATTCTATTCGAGTTGAACCTAAAAAAACTTAAAAAAGTTATAATTAACCCACTTTTTAAACAAACTAAAGTGAAATTTTGTATCAAAAAACATGTTTTTTTTCAAGTTGCGAAAAATTGTTGAATTTCTCATTTTTTTCTGGATTTTTAGGTGCAACTAGCATCAATTCTAGTGAAAAATATACTTTTTTGGATTGGTTTGTATCGGTTGGAAATTGGAATGCTTGTACCCGGCATATTATAACATATATTTCAATGAAAAAAAAAAATGAGAAGACAGTTGAAATATATAAGAATGAAACCTGAAGGTTTCGTTTCAATTAAATAATTATTTCCTTCGCTGAAAATTCCTCAAAAAAGCGATTTTTTGAAATCTCTAAAGCAAGCTCCTCCCTTAAACTATTTATTTTAAAAATAGAATTATTGATAAATTTATATAATTTTTTTTATTAATTTAATATTAGTTAAAACGGATATCACTTCCTTTAAATAATTCGAACATTACGAGTTACGGAACGACCGTAATTCCAAAACAGTTCGCTCTTAAAGTTGGTGATGTTTCTAAATAATTATTTAGAAAAATTTTAAGTTTTGGAATTAACTTTGGAATTTTGGAAGTTAAGTCTTATTGAACTATAACAGTGTTTTGAATTATATCTTAGATAATTATAAAAATCTTTGTTACTGGAAATGCATTGCTTTTTACCATTGCTTGTATTTAGGACATACTAATATAAATTCTTTCACTTTTTTTCAAAAGAAGTTTTAACAATAGTATTTTTTACTAAAATTATGAAAACTAATATTCTTTGTAATACCTCAGCTTGGTCTTGTAAATTTGCAGGCGCTCGTAGGCCTTGCAATCTGTCTATTACTTGTAAAGCTAATTTGTTTGCTCCTAAGATTCTTGCATGTTTTGAAAGAACAAATAGGATAGAGCTAGTTTTAGTAAAGAATACAATATTCTTTATATAATTTAATTATCCTTATTAGAAAAACACTTAATTCTGAAAATCTTAGCTGAAAAAATCAAATCCCAAATCGTTGCTGCAATAGGAAGCAAAAAGTTTTACTAGCTCTGAGTTCAAATTCAAATACAAATTACTTAAGTAGTTAATTAGCAGCATGTATTTTTGCTTACACCTCTTCAGATATAGTTTTTAAAATAACTAAGTAGTATAGTTAAAAAAATAATTTAAATGTCTAAAAAGGATACTATTGCGAAATTCCAGGTAATGTTTTTCCTTTAGTCTCATTTGCCAGAAATCTGCTTATATTAAACAAAACATCAGGCGTCTGCATGCGAAATGGTTCCTATGGAAATGAAAATGAAACGAAAGCTTTAGAAATGATATATATTTTAGAGCAAATATTTTTTTAAGAGCTAAAGGATATTTATGTTAATAAAAGTCTTCAACGTATTATCTCTTCGGTCCAAAGCATCAAATTAGATAAAATAAATTCAATAAAATTTGTTTCGTACACCTTTATTATTTTTTAAAAAATAATTATAATTATAATTGTAGATTTAAAATAAATTTTGTAAGTTTGTTATTATGTCTATTAAATTTGATTTTATCTGTGGTCTAGAAACTGACCTTCATTATTAATTGATAAGCACACCTGAGATCATTAAATTTATCATTTGCTATGATGATTCAATAGTGAATTTTCACTCGATGAGAAGTTAAAAAAGAGTACAATAAACTCACTTGTAAATACTGATGAATTGATTCATATGCATAATATATAGCAGCAGTAGATCTGAGTTCATAGTATTCATCTAAATGTATCTCTTCTTTGCTGATCCTAAAGATAGAATATCATCAAGCATTAATCATCTTAACAATAAAAGATTATTCCATCCACTTATTTTCTTTTATCTATGATTCCATCAATTAACGAATAAAAAATATTTTAAAATTTTTTCGCTTAGGAGAAAGATTGCCAATGTTTA
Source organism: Ctenocephalides felis (assembly GCF_003426905.1). NCBI lineage: Eukaryota > Metazoa > Arthropoda > Insecta > Siphonaptera > Pulicidae > Ctenocephalides > Ctenocephalides felis. Next base: position 23,332,929 of record NW_020539726.1, read on the forward strand.
CTAGTGGAAAACAATAAAGCTGACAACATCATTCCTATGAAGATGATTATCTGACTATGTTCATAAAAACGGGGAGATGGAAAAATATTTTAGTATGAAACAAATTCCCAAAAAATATTACCTCCTAAAGATAACGGTGTCAGCTATTGCAGAACTACGATAATTGTCATAAAGAATTTGCAATGTTTTTTTTTTTAAAGAATAGTTGTAGTAATAAGTAAAGAAGTTGTGTATATGATTGGCATAAAATATATTTCAATAAACGCCACCCAAAAAAATAGGCAAAAGTTGATTGATTTTGCGCATTATGCGAATATCAAAGACCATATTTATGTTAATTATGCTATAAACAACTTTGTATTATATTATTATTACCTTTGCCTGGATAATTCCAACGATTGTACAGCTTTCAGCCACATAAAATAACCAGCATCCTTGTAACGTTTCTCACAAATAGCACATTGCACCAGTTTCGATAAGAGCCTAAACGCTTCATCAGACTGGCCTGCTCTTATAAATGCTTAAAAAACAAAAGGATTGAAAATACATTTAGTAAAACATGCTATTTATTTTAAATAGCTCATTCATACCTTGATTAGCTTCAACAAACTGATCTTTCTCGGCTAACCATTTTGCATATTCAAGATGTACATGCTTTATGACATCAGGCATTTGCTCAGCTAATCTAAAAACAATATAACTATGTTATGTATTGCACTAATTAATAAATAAAAATCAACAAATAAATAGCAAATGCTAAAATATTCAGTTATCATGTAGATCGAATTAATCGGTAAATAGCAATTTATGTGAACTAATTACTTAAGTAACTAAAATATTGAACTAGAAGTGGTATTTTACCTTAAAGAAAGTTGCATAAGCTTCACAATATGCATAAATAATCGACATAATCATCGATATTCGTTTAAAGCATGTCAGACTCTATAACTATCATTAGATATTAATCACTTCACAAAGTTTAATTAAAAACGTATTTTTTAAAAAAATTTAAATAATTTATATGCAAAGAAAAGACGCGGTCGAGCCTGTTCAAAATTTGTAGCAAAAACGTTAATGATAAGTTGTATTATATATTCCATGGAAGTTATATATTCCATGGAAGTTGTATATTCTATGGAAAGTAAATAAACTTCTCTTGTAAAGTTAAAAAATTAAATGTACTTAAAAGCTCCTTAATTATTATTATTTAGAATAATAAGCTAGTAAAAGTTTAAACCAATTACTTTTCAAGAAATTACTCGTTGTGAATTCCGCGGCTAATATTTTTTTAATTATTTAAATATTGACTTAAACTGCTGCTTTTTAAAGCGCCTGCGATACCTAAATATTTCAAAAAAAATCTGTAGTTAGTACAGTGCACATTAAATCATACTTTAGGAAACATCGAGATAATATTATGTTCAAACATACATAAATAATGTAATCTTGAAATCTAAAATAATCATATATTATATATCCTATTAAAACAGCAAATCTAAAAGCTCTTACTTGAAAGCATCTTCCCATTTTTCTGCCTCGATATGCAACTGGACAACTTGTTTATCGTCTTCTAGTTTTTGATAAATTTCAGCAGCTAAAGGAATTGCCTTTAATCGCCTTAAATTTTGCGCTATTAATTCCAAAGCTGGTTTTTCCGATTTATCCAAACGCCTTCCGATATCTAGAAGCCTAAAAATAAAAAATACGATAATTAAAAATAAATGGTTTAGGACAAACAATATAACAAAAATATTTGAAATATTTCACTCTTCACTCTTTTGAGGCCTTATATTTATTGGTAGAGCTTTATGATTTATATTTTTATTTTTTATATTTATATATTTTTTATATATGATATATTTCCCATGCATTATATAATGAATGAATGAATTAATTGAGCAGTATCTAAAAATCTATTAACTTACACGTCTGGCCAGTCTTGATCAGCGACAACCTGTACAGCTTTCAAAGTTTCGCCTGCTGCCAACAGTAATTCTGCTGCTGCTCTAGGCTCCTGAACTGATCTGGCCCATTCAGCTCGAAGTTTGATCAGACTCTTGGATTCAGATTCGCTTGCTGCACTGTTAGCATCTAGACATTCCTGCATATTCATCGAAATAAAATGATTTAAAAATAAATTAATGATCAGGTAATAGCATATTTATACATTGACTACACATTATAGTGTGATCATAAATAATATTTGAGTTTTCTGAAATTCAGTATTAGTTTCACTCAGAATAATTTTTTTTACAAAATTGTATACAAGGACAAAGAACAATATAAGTACGAATTAGAAGGTAAAAAAATTAATAAAATATTAGCACAAATGAATACCCAGCTGATTACATCTAATTAAATCCTCATACCTGAGCTAAATCAAACATTCTGAGATCGCTATACATATTCATAGCTTTAACATTTTCACCAGCGTTCTGGTACAGGCGTGCTGCTACTTTGAACTTGCCTAACCAGGCGCAGATTGTAGCTTTTATTGAATCAGGATGCTCGTTATTTTTTTGACGCTCCTAAATAAATAAAAGGAAAGAAATTAATATTTATTAGATAATGTTCAAGTAAAATTTTGGGATAACTGAAATCCTCTAGAACCGAATGGAAGCAAGAGTTGCTTAGCATACGGAGATAATTTGAGTATCTGCTCCAGTTCTAGAGAAACTATAGTATATCCTATATTTATATTTACCTCTAAATCATTTATTAATTGTAATTTCTCTAAATTCCTAATTCTAATATATGCATTTCGTGCTATTTCCAAATTCAATGATTCTAAAGCAGCTTCAGCCAGTGCTTCCCAATCGTGCGTTGGCACTCCGAGACAAGCAATTTCATAAGCCTCACTAGAAAAATCATTTACACATAAGTAGTGTTAATATAAAAATTTAAAAGTTTTGACATTTTTGGATTAGTTTTGGAATCCACTTTAAAAACCGCCATTTTCATAAAAAATGTATATAGATTTTTACTTACGATTTTATAGAATTATATGAACTAAATATTTTTGGATTGAACCAACCTGTACAAACCACAATCATAATATTGGTACATAGTCGCACTCAATGGAACTTTGACATCAGCTACAGTACTGCCTTGAAGATAAAAAGCAGTGGATCCTGCTAGACCAACTACCATACCTCCGTTTTGAGACCAAAATCTAGGACTGCAAGTCCCAGCTCTAATTGCCATTCCAGAAGATCCAGAATGACATAACATGGTTTCGTATTGGATATTCCAAGCCACGGATGACACATTATTTTCCTAAGCGGTGAAAAATAAATTATTTAAAATTTAGTAGATAATATCGGACAAACATAAGCACAAAATGCGGATCTAAGACTGCAGCAATAGTTCACCACGAATTTATTCGAATCAGATTCGCCAGCTCCGGATCCATATTTAGTATATAATCTATTATTTTAGTATTAGCCATTGTAATTTTATCGCTATTTTTTGCTAACCTGATATAAAAGATTATCTGTTCTAAGATCTCGGACTAGAAGCTTATTAGATTCATCCACAACTGCCAATTTCGTCCTAGACAAGCTAAGATCTAAGCATCGAACAGGACCATTAATCTGGGTCACCTTTATTGGCAAAGGATTGTCTACGAATATACGCCAGACCTAAAGGAAATATAAAATATGAATTAAAATGCAACTTTTTTTGAATGTGACACTAATTTGTCACCTGGCCATTTTTTAGACCCAATAATATGCCTTCTCGTCCAGGAGGCCCACCAGTAACTTTAATGTACCTTATATAACTATCCAATTGCCATTCACGTTCCAAGATTCCAAGAAATGTCATGCTTTGTAATCTTTTTTCTTGGCACAGAAGTAAATGTTTTGCACACACAACCTTTATCATTAAACATTTAATTAATAAATAACTTGCAAATATCATAGCCAGTGGCGTACCTAGAACTTTTGCCGCCCGGGGCGGTCTCCAGATTGCCGCCCTTTCAATTATAAGTCAGTCAAATAGTAGTTTTCATAAATTAATACAAATAAACTAGTGGTGCATGGCATCGTGCCTTAAGGCAAATTGCTGGCACTTCTAGTACCGAAACATAAAATTTTTAAAAAAGATTAAAAAAGATTGAAAATTTTTTGAAATCTGGAAAAAATATATTTTTGAGAATTTCGAAAATTTTGAAAAAAAAATGGCTTTTTTGAAATTTTTCTTTTATATTTTGAAGTTTATTGAAAATTTGTAACTTTTTTTCAAATAAATCGCGCTGCGCAGCTGTTTTGGAGACGAAATATCGAAGCGAAACGGCTAGACATTGATACGGAACCCATAGAAATGTAAATTAAATTTGTTCTTATTATTAAAATCTCTAGAAAATATCAGATAATTTGACGTGGATATATCTAATGATCATTTTGGACCGCCAAATATGTCATTTTTTTACTTTTTCTTATTGATTCTCCGTAATCGCTAGACCTCTAGACCTGTCATCCCAAAAACAGTTCTTTGTTTAGTCAATACAAATAAAATGTTTTTTGAATTACTTAAAACGGACGCTTCGCTCTCTCAAGAACTAAATTACAATTTTTGGCTTTTTTGCCCCGTATCTTTGGAACGGCTGGACCCGTTTTGCCAAAAACTAATTAGCACGTTTCATCAGTACGAATCGAATGTTTTGTTCAAATAGGTTGATGCGTGTTTCTACAATCATCGACAAAAGTTTGTATCTAAACACACACACACATCCATTTTTTCTAAGATATGCCAAAATTCAGTAACCTCTGAAACGTAAAGATATATAAAAAATTTCACTTTCGACATTTTTGCGATGACTATATATAACTTACCCTACGGAAGTTAAAAAATTATTAAGTTTTTAATCAATATTAATTAATACACAGAGTAATATTTTTCAGACATATTTATATGCACTCGTCAACATATTTATATAATGCCCTAAGGCTTTGCACCTTCCGCCAGACCTGATTTTCAAAAGAAAAATTGACGATTTAAAAAAATATTGATAAATCACTTCAAAGTAATCATTTAAACTTTTCAAAAGAAATGACATTTATAAGCTGATATAAACAAATAAGAAAAATCGCTGAACAAAATCGTAAAGATGCTTATACGAATTCAACGAATTTTAATGAATACAATAAAATAAAATTATTAACCTGTTCTTAAATTAGAATTCAAAATTTACACAAATATACATTTATATACACCGAGGAATAAAATTCTAAATCATATGGTTAATCATAATTTATATAAATCAAATATTGACAATAATAAAAATCATAATGATCATTTATAATTCAAGAAAGAAAACTAGTTGGTACTGGTATTTTGCCTTGAGGCAAGTTACATGAACTTCCCGAAATGTGTAAATAACCGACTTAATCAATAAAAAATAAATTAATTTATGAGTGATTAAAAGTATTCCGAGTGGATTTATTACACATCATTGCAAACGAACGAACAAACACGTTAACTCGGAGTATTTTCTAAAAGCAAATTTTCAAAAATCAATCATTTTAATTAATCAATAATTATAATTAAACCAGTTTCCGTAGGACTTTAATGGTTTACTATGTTCAAAACCAAGTATTATACACTATCGTTATACCAACTAAATCATCTAATTTTATTTTTAACAAACGTCAAAAAAACATTTTCTCTAACTTTGATAAATTTTTAAAATTAAACTACTTGTCGTAAGGCCGTAATAATTCAGTAAGTTCTATAAGGCAATGATATACATCGCCAAAGAAAGTTTCATAAAAATCGGCTTAAATTTTTTTTCAACAGTTAATTACAAGAAAACGGCTAGGTAGATTTTCACCTAAAACTGATCAGTATCAATCCCAACTAATATCTTTCAAACAGTTTTTAATTTTTTAAAATCGGTTTGGTAGTATGAGCTTAAATGTGGACGAAAGGTTTAACACTTCTTTCCAAATTACAAAGAAACGGCTCGGACGATCGTCGCACAAAACTGAGAAACGATATGCTTCATCGAGATACATCGAATGGTTTTTAAATTTCTGAAACCGGTTCAGGCGTTTTTGAGAAAACGTCGATCAAAGGTCTAATTTTGACAAATGCCAAAAAGACCATACTAATTTTTGCAAACTTTGACGAATTTTTAAAGCTAAACCCGTTGTCGTAGGACCGTAATATTTTAGTATGATCTAGAAGACTATGGTATCTACCGTCAAAAAAATAATCATAGAAATCGTCGAATTTTTTCTTTTTTAAACTTTATTAAGAAAACGGCCCGGCCGATCTCTACCAAAAACTAATCAGCACGATTCCCAACTAATATCTTTCAAACGGTTTTTGAATTTTCAAAATCAATTCAGAATTGCAGGCTAAAACGTAGACGAAATTTTTTTCACTTTTCTGCGATTTATAAAGAAACAGCATGGCCGATCGTCGCACAAAACTGACAAATAATAGTCCTCATCGAGATACATCGGAGTGGCTTTTAAATTTTTGAAATCGGTCTAGCCGTTTTTGAAAAAACGACGATTTATGACAAAAAATCTGTTCACATACACACACATACTTTTTCCAAATTTGGGCTCATTCGATTCAGAATGGCTTGAAACGTCGAGAAAACATAAAATTAGCGATTTGGATTTTTTGATGAAAACATAAACTTCTCCTTGGGGAAGTTGACTAGTGGTGTATGGAATTGTAAGGAGGAAAATTAAATGTTTTCAAATATATAATTATAAATACTGTAACTTATATATGTTTATAGAAAAGTAAATAAACAAAACTCAATCAAATTTGAAATAAAGGGCATTGTCTAATATTTATAAGAAATATATAAACTGAATTACAAAGTTAAAATTATTTATTTCAAGTATATAAGTGAGCATTTGAACTTTAGGTAGAATTCAAAATAAAATCCACGTAGAAAGTTTTTTGAATCATTCAAATCGGATGCTTAGTTCTCTCAAAAACAGATATTTTTTGCACATTTTGCTTGGTATCTCTGCCTTTGCCAAAAACTAATCACCACTTCTCCTCATCATTACAAATTGAAGTTTTTTGCATCAATCAAATCGAATGTTTCATTCTCTCAAAAACTCGATTTCTATTTTCTGTACCATCAAATCGGTTGATCGGGGCGCCCGAAAACGTGAACGATAAAATGCGGACACACAAAACACACACACTTCCATTTTTTCTGAGGTATGCCAAAATGTTCAGAAACCTTCAAAACGTGAAGAAATGTAAAAAATTTCATTTTTGATTGTCGGTCCATTACTATAACTTACCTTACGGAAGTTAATAAATATAAAATGAATAAGTTGCTTTTTACAACTATGTATAAATAAACTAAAAAATGCCGCCCCAAAATAAGTGCCGCCCGGGGCGGACCGCCCCCACCGCCCCCCCCTAGGTACGCCACTGATCATAGCACTATAATTTTAGAATCTGATGCATACCAAAAAACTGCATACGATTTGCTTGGAAATTTTGTCTTTAACTTTATAATGCATTGGTTGATTTTCAGCAGAATTTAATTCATACACGACTACACGTTCTGGTAACTGGATCTGAAACAAGTTCAAATGAATTGTTAAAACACTTAATCAGTCTTAGCAAATTTAATTGGCTTTATAATGAAATATAAATAAAAACATCTTACTGCTAGTCTGTTTCGATAAATAGCTATTTTGTTGACAATATCTCGACATTTGATTCTGACTTTCTGTCCTGAAACTAAATGCTGTATTATTACATCACTCAGGTTTTCCCGATAAGCATATCTTTCTCTGTAAAGAGCATGTACTATAGTAAAATTTAGCTGAATGCAACATATCGTTCCATCTTGACGACCTATGGCCTGCAAAAAGATCGTTTAATATATTTAATACGAATTTAAAAATAAACAAAATAATAGTCGTTAATCTTACAATAACGTTGGCATTTGGGTGAACCTTGGCACACCACACCCAAGACGGTTGATCGTCCAACGTTGTAAGTCTTGCACCGTCCTTTGCCATCAAAATTATCGAATTACTGCAACCTCCTATTAACATATATTCACCACCAGGAAAATGGCTAATAAACAAAGGATTAAAACCTAAAAATCATAAGTCAGTATATAAATTTATATATTATAGTACACTTCAATACATAATTATGCAAAATTATTCATTCAATTATTATTCAATCATTATTAATTCAAACCATATTTTTGCAAAAACATTCGAATGATATGTCCGTTAGGATATGAGAAAATCTATGCAATAAAATAATGTAAAACAAAGATAAAACAGCTTTAAAAAACAATTAATAAACGAATAAATGTGTTGTTAGGAGTAAGTATATAATAATACAATCAATATTTTTGTTTATTTACCTAAATGTCGTTCCTTGTTTATAGCTTGGCCAGCTAGGGAATAGAAAGATAGCTGTTGGCCCCAATCGCCAATTACTAAAGTATCTGTGGAGCCAACAGAAGGTGGTGCAAAAGCTACTGACCAAATAGCTTTACTTGAACGTTCTATTTTAAATTTTTCTTCACCAGTCTTCGGAAGTAAATATTTGAATTAATAGATAGAACGAATATTAATTTAAAGAATTAAAATAAAAATAATAATCATCACACCCTATCTCAATATGATTAATTCCTCAATAGAATTAGATGATAAGAAGTATATATTTCTTACCTTGTTTCGTATAGAAACGTGTCCACTAACCAATCCAAGTGCCAAAAACTGTCCATCATTTGTCCAAGCACATGATGTTATCCTATATGAAGATCTATATTTCTGGACCGACTTCTGTTCGGATGACCAAATGGCATAATCCGATATTGCACAGGATGCAAGCTGGTGAGAAATCGGATTGTGAGCTAGGCACTGAATAGCTTCTGCATGTCTATATAAAATCAAGTACTTCAGTATAAATGTTTATTATCAAGATATATTAATATGCTGTATTTATCGTAAAATACCGATTTATGCATTTATTATATAGTTGAAATAATTTTCAAATTTATGTATCGTTCACGAATCATGTCTAGTAGTCCAGTTATTTAAGCTTAAATTAGGCAGGAATCTTGCAATTCGAGATACCCAGCTGTAAGTCTGCAAATACTTGTATTTTGCACCCTGAAAGTTGTAGGATGTATGAAACATATGTAGGTTTTGAGACAACTTTTAAAGTGCAAAATACAAGTATATACAGACCTACAGCTGGGTATCTCGAATTCCGAGGTGAACTTACTATAATGACTGGACTACAGTCTATATAACTTGAACACGATTTTGATCAACTATAATTATAAGTCTACTTAATAACCAATAAATAAGTACGAGTATTTCAAAACTCCTTCCATCTTTGATGACCAAATGATAACAGTTTTATCAGCTCCTCCCGAAGCAAAGTTTTTGCCATCTCTTGCATAAGCTACACAGTATATATTATCTTTATGTCCTTTTAAAGTGTGTAGTAAGGATCCATCATTTGGATTATATACTAAGATCTTGTCACCTGCACCGACTACCAGTTGGCTTCCGTCGGGGTTGAAACATAGTGAATGTATTCTAGAAAAAAAATTACAAGAATTCAAATGTAGTTACATATGGCTTGAAAATCACTTCCAGGCTGTGATTCCTTCGGCAAAGTTTTTTTGCAATAAAACATATAAAATTGCAAAGTGATTTGCAATCGGAAATCTTAATGATTTTTTATAAACTACACACTAATGTCATAGAATTACACAGTATACTTCATTCTATCAATATTCACATTTCAGACATATTCAATCAATATTTTGATAAAAATACGTACGGTGGTGCATCATATTTATCCCCTTTGTGAATTTTTTCAGTCCATTTCGTTATTATACGCATTTTAGCAATATACTTTATTAATAGTTATAAAACTTCTCAATTTTTATTTTAAATTGTATTTTTACATCAAATTGTTTTGTTTACTTCTTCGGCGTTGCCTAGCAGCTAATATTTTGTTCTGCAAACAGGTGTTAAATTGGGAAGTAGCGTTCGACTGGACGTTTGATGTTATTGCGCAAGTCAAATTAAATTACTTTAACTAGTGGTGCATGGCACCGAGCCTTAAGGCAAATTGCTGGAACTTTCCTCAGCGTAACGAAATGTTCGAGAAATATTAAATGTCTTCAAATAAATTAGATTATTATAAGTACTGTCTAATAATTATAAGAATTGAAATGAGCTTCAGAACTTTAGCCAGGATCATAATTAAAATCTGAATATTTTCGATATACAAAAAAATTGAAACACATTTTTTTCCCAAAAGCTATTATTTTGTCAAAGCAGACGGTTTGAATCATTCAAATCAGATGCATAGTTCTCCCAAAAACTGCCATTTTTCGCACATTTAGCTCTGTATTTTCAAAATAACTAAACCTGCCTTTGTTAAAAACTAACCACCTCTTCTCCCAATCATTATAAATTGAATGCTTTTTAGATCATTCAAATCGGATACTCTATATTCTCAAAAGCTCGATTTATATTTTCTGTACTCGTTGCTCCGTATCTCCGTAACGGGTGGACCTGTCTTTGCCAAAAATTAATCAGCACATCTCCCTATCAATGGGAATCGAATGTTTTTTGAACCATTCAAATCGGTTAATCCGTGCGAACGAAAAAGTGATCGAAAAAATGCGGACACACAAAACATACACACACATTGATTGTTTCTGAAGTATGCTAAAATGTTCAGAAACCTTCAAAACGTCGAGAAATGCAAAAATTTTCATTTTCTATTTTCGGCCCTTTACTATAACTTACCCTACGGGAAGTTAAAAAATATTAACATATTCAATTGATAGCATATGCATTATGTTGAATATAGCCAAAATTATAATAAGTGGCTAAGTGGGCCTTCTGATTTTAAATCTATTAGTATACAAGTCTCGCGGATATAACGAAAGAGTTCTCACAAATGATTTGATGTACTATATCAAGGGTGAGCAACCTTTTGAACCCACGGGCCAATTTAAATTTTCAAATTTCTTGGGGGGCCGCACGTAATTTATATATATATATATATATATATATATATATATATATATATATATATATATGTGTGTGTGTATACTAGCAGACCCGGCGAACCTTTAGCTACGGATAATATTTTTAGAAAATCATTAGTATAAGAAATGACTAACTGATCCCGTAATGTATAAATATTATTACGTTTAATTAATATAATTTTACCCACTGCAACGCTAAAATACTAACATCCATATTGCAATTATGTTATACTCTGAAAAAAAATCCAGTTTCCTCTCAAAAACAGTTTTGTCTCTTGATTTTAAAATTAAATTTCTAATTTTTTTGCTGAAATAGCTCCTTTTGTGAGACATTCAAAAACGATGTACTTCTTATGCACATCGAGAAATATTTGTACAATGGGATAAGCCTGCTAATCAGTTAGTTTTATCGGAGGTAACCATTTCGTTGCCATTTTTAAAATGTTGCAGCGGAGAGAGCGGATAAATTTAAGCTTTTTTATAAGATCAGAAAAATCTTGATCGAATTTCAATTAAAAACGTTCACAAAAAAGACGATAATAGTTAATTGATCGATTACCGATCTAAATAAAAAATGATTGGACTGTTAAAATGTTTATTATAAAATAATAAAAATTTGGAGTTATCTGCAGTTTTCCATTTTGCATAAAAAAATTAAAATAAAGAACGAAATTTAAAAAAAAATTGTTATGGCCTTACAAGCCATGATAAAAATAAATAGTTTTTTTTAATAAAATTGAAGCTTTTTCATAAACTCTGATAAAAGACTTATCTAAAATTAAGTCAAAACATTCATTGACTGAGTACGGGAATAATGTAACGGCAACAAAATTACAAAATTGCCACAAAAAAGAACAAAAATATAAAATTGAACAAAGTATATATTTTATATAATTCCAAGTGTATATTATAAGTTTTTATAAATATTAATACAAAATAAAAACAAATAATATTTAAATAAAAAAAAATTTTAATTGAAAACTTTAATTTAATTTAGCACTGCTTTTTTTAAATAAGCTGATCAATATCAGCCGTTTTTTTAGATTTTGTTCTTTATTTTAATTTTTTTTTAATGCGAAATGCAACGCGTATGCAGCTTTGATATGTTTTACCCAGCTTTGATACATGGTGATTTTTTATGAATTTTTTGGTTGAAATTGGGGCACATAATATTGAAAAACATTTAAAAACTGGCACAATCTTCAATCTAGATTTTTTTCTGAATGAAATTTAATTATTATCCAGCGACTTTTCTTTTGTGGACCTGTGTAATTGTTCGCGCGCATACGTACTTTCAAAAAAAGAATTTATCATAATTTGATTTGCGTTTTTTTTCAAAAGCGGAAATTTCTCAGGGCTGACATAAGATTTGTAAAATAATTCGATGTTTACTGAAAAAATTCATTTTTTAAATCTATTGTTATATAACATTTATATTACATTTGTTATATAACTTTGTAACCCACAAGCTTCATTACGGCAACATGTAGTGTATACTGGGCGCATTTCGCATTTTCATTCATTTGCCGCTAAGTTATAAAATTCTAGAAAACAGATTGAATTTTCCCATGTTATTTCCATAATAAACTTTTGTTGGAACTATCTTAAGGTTAATATTAATATTTAAAACATTCACAGAATTTTTTATCAATTTGGAAACATTTGAGTCCATGGGTAAAAAGAATTTCAAAAATATCCACATTAAGGACCACCCTAACCTGAAAGGGTTATACATCCATATGCTTATATAAGTTGATTAGCCTGAAACACTTTTGTTTCAGATTCAAATCGTTAAACTTCAGCAACCGAAAAATAATAGAAAATCCAGAGAAAAAAAGTAATGAATAAAAATAAAAATAATATCATTTCAGTAACGAGTTTTAGATACTTTACTGACATAGTTTTTATAAATTATATTTACTGAAATAGTACACTTAAATTAGTAAATTTTATTTAACTCTCTAATTACGGCGGTGGTTTCTGCAAGAGTGTCCAAGCTAAAAAGCTGCCTAAGTATTTGTTTCACGAATGTTTTGAGATTTTCCAATCATTATCAATGAATATGTATTTATAAATAAAAAATGCAATTCTAAATAACTAAAACCCACAATAAAAAATTAGAATACACAATAGTTTAACTCATAATGATAAATTTTGAAATCGAGACAGTGGATGTTCATAGACGGCACTCGTACACACAAAAGTTGTCAAACGGGTATTGCATATAGTGGGAAAAAGATTAAACTACGAAACTTACCTGAGAAGTTCATTTTTAATAAATATTTTTATCCCCCCTACTCCTTCATTTATAGTAGTTTTTTATTTAAATTTTATTGCTTCCTACTCCAATGCTCTGTACAAGAACCGCAATAATGATGCTGCAACTGCAACATCCAGTATCCAAATCCATATCCATCCAATTTCAATACGTATTTCAATTAATATTTACTTTTGTTTGCTTGTTTTTTGTGTAAGAAAAATATTTATTCCATGTAATTTATAAAAACTTGATAAACAATATTTATCATGCTACACTAAGATCATTAGTCACTAGCAGCTTCTTCCCAACGCTGTGTTTCTTACAACTGTTATCATTTGAACTTGAATTATATATTTAAAAACATCTTTTGTGTAAATTCTTTATAAAATTAAATAGAAATTTAATATTTTAAGTGTAAAATTTATCTGAACATATATAAAATTAAAGTGATATTTGCATGTGTTTGTGAGATAGTTTGACAAGAAGACAGCGACAATGAAATTCATATTCATTATAGTATTTTTAGGTAAGCGCAACGTATCGCATTCGCATTCATATACATATGTATATGAATTTTGTTGCTGAAATAAATAATATATTCTATTTATATATTATTTAGACTTAGCTTTAAATATTTTGAACATATGTACAAAAAATATTTTTTAATTAATTTCTCATTCATCAATATTTCTTGCGTTTCAGGGGCATGGGATGCCCCTTCTTCAGAATCATAAAATCTATTTTCTTTATTAAACACTCATATGAAATTTTACATTCACTAAACTTATAAGCATAAATCGTATTTTAAATGTTTACCATTGTACCAATGAAGCGCAGAAAAAATAAATGAAAAATCAATCCACAAATTATAATAAATACTACATAAGTACTACCCCTATAATATTTATCGTAAAAAGCTTATAAGATAATAATTATTATCTAAAATATTAATCACTTAGATAAATTAGTAAAAATTGTTAGTAATTTAAAATATATTGCAAATTAAATATTCATGAATATTTTATTAGAAATTTCATATTTATGATGCGCACTTGTTCACGCTTTCATGAAGTGCACAAGGACAAATAATATAGAATATTTTATAATCAAGGTCTATATATTTTTCTTTTAAATGTTAAGTTCATATGATAATAATAATCATATGAACAATTTCTATTAATTCTAGAAATTCATCAAATAAATAATATTTTTTTTTGCTTAAATATATGTATTTTTTAATGATTAAAAAATGAGTGACTTTATATTCGGATAAAACCTTATAGTACTTTGGGTACCTACTATCATCCGTTCATTCACTCCACTGCAATGCGTTTAACGAACTTTTCCAATGCAAGATCTTCAATAACCGTTTTAAAATTCTCTCGGATTGCATGCACATATAAATATACGTATATACATATATACATATATATATATATATATATATATATATATATATATATATATATATATATATATATATTACTGAGTGTTAGTCAATAAAATTCAGAAATAAAGCGTGCGATTGCGATTGTATCGATGCGAGTGTTAAACATAATATTTTTCTTGATTACTTTATAAACTAAAATTTACTTCATAAATTAAATAAATATAATTTTAAAACTGTTGAAATTAAGTTATATATTTTTTATGATATAATAATAATTTAAATTATTCAAATTTCGAAGAAGTAAATCAAATGATGCATCTAAAGCTAGACTCTAATGCACTCTAAACAGCTAGTCTAGAGTGCATTTTTAAGTTTTTCCTACTGTTTTCCACTTCTTTATTTAATCTAAAACAAGATAAAATACTATTTCAATATAAAATCTGATTCAGATTTCAATATGAAATCTGAATTATTATATTCACTCAAGTTCGTATTAAGTACAAAATATTATGATATAGCATAATATAAGATAATAAGTAATTGTTATTATTCTAGTATTCACAAAATAAATCACTATTATGATTAAGATTCAAAATTGGTTTATATGAAGTTTCTTGATAATATTATTGTATTTCGTTTTCTACATTAAAATAATGTGTTTATATTATGTCAAATTTATATAATTTATGTACAACAAAACCTTGCTTTTTTAATGATTTCATAGAAATCTTTGTTGATAAGAAAAACCCATAAATTAACCTCTGACCGTATTAATTTTTGATAATAACATACGTACAGATGTATACTTATCAATGTAAATTGATAATTAGATGTTTGTACTAACGTGTGTATATATATATATATATATATATATATATATATATATATATATATATATATATATATATGTATTGTTCGACAATTATTAGTTCTTGTTACATTCCGACTGGATTGTTACTAATTCTTATTATATTCCAATATCTATACAACTCAAATCTAAAATATCACAACATGATCAAATAATAAGAAAAATACTAATTCGAAGTTGGACTAAATTGTTAAATCATTAAAAATCCCATACCAAATATCATTAAAATCATAGTTTTTTTTTCTCACGTATCAATTACAAAAAAAAAGGTCAATCTTTGTCCAATACCTATACTAATCAATCGGCACGATACCCAATATCTTTCGAATAGTATTTGAATTAGAATTTTTGGGTAAAACTCGGCCTAAAAACTCATTTTTCTGGTAACTTTAAGGAAGTCGTTTTTTTATACCAAAGCGATTGTATCAAACAACTAACCAACGCGAGTTTTTACCAAGTTTCGTCAAATGGCTTTTAAATTTTTGAAGTCGGTTCGGCCGGTTTTGAGAAAACGTCGATGAAAGAGCTAATTTTAAAAAACGTCAAAAATGCTACTCATGTTTTCAAACTTTGATGAATTTTTAAAATTGAACGACTTGCTGCACAAAAAATCCAATAACTCTATAAAATCAGTTCTTGTATAATAAATTATGCCTCATGGTTTATTTATCAACAGGTGTATCTATAAGCTATGTTGCGCCATACAATCGTTTTAGACGACAGGGTTGGTCTTGGGGCCAAACACAGACTTCAAGACCAATTGGAAACACCCAGCAGCCTTCTTTGATAAGAACTACCACGAGAAGACCACCTCCTTCATCATCTGATGATACTAAGTATGAATAAAAACTCCTAAATTTAAAATTAGGCTTAAGTAATTCAAATAAATCACGGTACAAATTGAAAAAAGTATTTATACATGCAATAAAATATAACTTACAAAAATTTATAGAGATAAGATAGTTATTATTTAATCACAAATATTTGTAATCAATGTATTGCTATAACATTCATATATCAAAAGATCCGAAAATGATCTTTTATGCCTAAAATGAATCCATGAATGTCTTTATAAATGTATGTTTTTTAAATTATTTTAAAATTTGAACCTATTATTAAAACCGACTAAAACTGTTAGTAATTTATTGCATTTTCACCTGATTCGCAAACTAGGGCACTTCAATTCTAATTTGGGATATTAGATTATTTTCAATCCAATCCTCGTTGAGGTTAAATGTTAAATGCCGAATATAGAATACGGCAAATAAAATAAAAGACTAATTTTGAAAGTATTTAAACATTTTCGTCCACATTTATATTTCTTACCATTTTTAGTTCCTTCCCGGATCCAACAGTTGCAATGCCGCCTTCACCACAATTGGCCGCATGTCTTGCTAGATGTTCCACAACTCCTGAATATAATCCTGTTTGTGCCAGTGATGGCAACACCTATCACAATAGACAGAGGCTGATGTGTCAAAATAGTTGTACATCCGAAGGTTTGAAAATTAATTTGTCAAATGTGTTATGTAAATAAATAGTATAGGAGGCAGCAACGTTTTCAAAACAAGAACTTTAGGCTGGCTGATTTTTTGGTATGCGGTCATTGTGCTCTTTTCACAGAGCACCAAGGACCACATATCAAGAAATCAGCCTGCCTAAAGTTCTTTCTCGAAAACGTTGCTAGCACCCGGACCAAAAGTAAGCCGTGGTTTTGTAGACCATCAATAGTTCCGGGTTCGATCCCAATCTCGGCCAACAGATTTTCACTTGAGATTATAGATCTCAAATATGATTCAGTGCATGGTATATTGCTAGATAATAATAAAAAGTAAACAAAAATATTGCTCAAGTATAGTAAGACAAATATGACAATCGGTGTGGATTGTCATATCGGTGTGGATGCTGAAAGATAATGTAACAGTTACTACAAACAAATTATAATTTAAACGTACGGTTTACAATGTTCTTGTTCTCCACTATCTATATGAGTGCCACGAACTTTAGTTCAACAAAACTTTTTGAACTTATAATTATATTTTCATTTATCTCTATTCCGTTTGTAAACTATTTTTATTATTTCAGATATTCAGTTTGTGCGCCTTGGAACATGTGCCCCTCTGTAAAACCGACAACACTTATAATTAGTCTCCAAAATATTTAAAACATAAAACTTAATGTTATTCTGTTGTTAATTATTATTATAAAATTGTATTAAGTTCTTGTATATTATCCAAATACTTTTTTTATATATAATCAATAATATTAATAAAAATATGTTTGTTGTTATAAGGTGCACTTTCTAATTTTTAATTAGATTAGTTTTATTAACAACTGTTGATCTTTTCTATTCCAGAAATACCAGTAGTACATAATCTGATTAACTTTGACTTAATTTAAAATTTATGATTTTTTTATCAATTTGGTCTTAGGCCATGTATGAATTCTCAAAATATTTGCAATAATAGCAATAGATTACTCGATTGGAATATTCCAATTTTTATGAAGGTTTTGAAAGGCATTAGTTATCCAAATTAGAATAATGCATAATAAACTATGATAATGGATCATACAAACAAATAATAGCACTATTTTAGTTATTACTTAATACTTTTTTTCAGCAACTTTGTAATTTCTTTATACTCTATGGTGTTTGATATCATATATATATGGAATATTTTAAGTTTATGAGATTAATTATTAAAATACAATTTCGATTATTAGCGGGTACTGATCAAAATTACTCATAATATTTAAGCTCTTAAGGATTTTGAAATAGATATATTTAATTTTTAATAAATTTAAAAAGGATTTTGAAATAGATATATTTAATTTATTATTAAAATTAAATATATCTATTTCAAAATCCTACCTTAGGATAAGATTATAAGAAATTATTCTGAGCTAAAATAATTTGAGTAATTTTGATCAGTACCCGCTAATAATCAAAATCGTGTTTTAATTAATAATCTCATAAACTTAAAATATTGCATAAATATGATATAAATTTTATAAAGGTCGGGTTCCGTACTAATAAATGAAATTTTTCTATTTCTCTACTTATTTCATAACACTATAGAATTCCACCTATCTTTTAAGATTGTATAATATCTGAATTGTTATCGATTTTTGTCCAAAATCAGCTAATTTTGAACGAGTTATAATCGATTAAGTAACGAAATAGCATATTTGTCTACCGTAACATTTAAAACAAACAAAAAATAAATTCAAATAATTTAAAAAATCAAAAACTCACTTGTATTATATTTACTTTGTATTTTCGTTAAGCATTTTCAACATTAACAACTCTTGAATTTAATTTCTATAGTCAAGGTTTATACACATAAATATATTCACATTTAAATCATATAAATATTATATATTTTTCGAACACGCATGATAGCATTGAATATAATATTTGCATAAAATTTAAAATTATTCGAAATAACGTTTATGCAATCAATTGACTACCAAATTCTTAATTTGGGCTTATATTAACTTTTTTTTAAAAATTCAATAACTTAAAAATATGTCCACATGCTTTTAAACTATCGATATTGTTTTAGTAACATTGTACAAAAAAAGAATATAAAAAATAGATTCTTTTTAACCATGACACGATTCATTATTCATAAATCTAATATCACTAGAGAAAAAAATTATGCACAGGCTAATCGCAATTTGCAGGCATTTAATATTAAGCAAGATTTTAAAAGAAAAAGTATGATTTTCAGCGGTGTATCGATCCACAAGTAAGTAATTCAAATGTAAAGATAAAAAGCTATAAATTCATATTGGACTTAAAAATATTTCGATACCATTGTTAAATGGGCCACTTACTCATCAGTCGATATTTTATTAAAATTAATGCTTGTTTTAAATATAGTACTAATATTGAAATTAATGTTGGCAAATGATGTTATAATGTATAGTTTAATTTAAATAAAAATACCTCAGATTATTATAAGTATATCATATTTTGCTTCAATGGTAGAAGTGAAAACTATAATATACCTCGTAGTAAATTAATATCCGCTAGTAAACATTTTGAAATTAATTTTAGTGTAAATTCACAATCATATTCGAAATATCATTTAAATTATAGTAAACAAAAAATTAAATATTCGAAACGCAAATATATAGTTTACGCTAAATTTTAATAGCATTCAATCAATTGCAAAAAACCCTTTAATAAAATAAGCAATGCTATTATTTATTTCAAATCATATTATTGGTAAAGTCTTTGAATATTTTCGTATGGTATTTAAAAGTTACTATGATTTCATCAAAAATGTACTTTATAAAATATATTTTCCTTAGAATCAATTAAATGCATATATATCTATATTTTCAATATATAATAATCTGTATTTTAATATATTCCGTTAATAATATATTTACAAGAAAAATTAAGTAAATGGACGTGTTAGATATGTATGAATAATTTCAAATTTTGT
This sequence comes from Ctenocephalides felis, assembly GCF_003426905.1. NCBI lineage: Eukaryota > Metazoa > Arthropoda > Insecta > Siphonaptera > Pulicidae > Ctenocephalides > Ctenocephalides felis. Next base: position 23,352,936 of record NW_020539726.1, read on the forward strand.
GGAATGCGCTTTATACACCGAATTGTATTACAAATCAGAGTTGAAAAACTAATTAGACCTTTGGCACTTTTCTTAATTAGGGCGTATGTATGTATACAAATATAATTATATATATATATATATATATATATATATATATATGTGTGTGTGAGAGAGAGAGAGAGTTCATGTCATTTGCATGAAGCTTTATATACATTTTAGAAAAATGTATACATTTAACTAATTTTGCACTTCACATTTGAATTCAGAAATTTAAATATTCTATGTGAGCAATTCAATCAATTTAGTATGTATTTTAATCTATTGAAAAACTATTAAGTTTTTCTTTTCATTTTACAGTCACTAACATTTTTAGACTCATTATTTCACTTAATAGATACATAATTTTCTATAGAATTTATATATCTATTATTATTCACTATATTATGAAATGGTATACCACATAAATTTCAAGCTTCTTGTAAATATAAATATGCAACAGATACAATCATAAGTATTATAGATAAATGTTACATTCTAAATCTTTAAATTGTATTGAGTAAATACAAAAAATAAAAATTTCCTGCTGGCATTATACATTTTTGAACAATCTAAATTTTAATAAAAATACAATGCCAACCATTTCCTTTCAATAATTAATATGATGATAAGTATTATTTTATTTAATTAAAATTGTCACAACTAAAATTGTAAATTGTTCATAGCACAACGTTATTTGAATTATAAAACATTGAGAATATGTTCTGTAAAAATATATTGTCAGCGACATAAAATGACTATGTCGAAAATTAAAATTATATCTATAACAAACAATAGATGTTTCCAATGTTCGACAACTAAATAAAAAATTCGCATTACTGCAAAAGTCAAAGCATGAGTATGAATAAACATGATTCTAAAATTGTACAAATTTTCTGCAAATAATAATTAAAATCAAAACAAATGCACACATACCCGATAAGCTCTTCATTTTGATTATCACTAATAATCACTTACATGTCGAGTCTCTCTTACATAATCTTTTGGAAAGAAACCAACCTGAAACAATGAAATAATGGGATTAGTAAGATCTTTATAGGTAATTTAGAATAAAATACATACATATACATAGTATAAATATGATATTGTTTCAATATGAAAAAATAATATTTAAAATATGTCATATAATCAACATAATTCTAAAATTAGTTGGTATTGGTATTTTTCCTTCAGGCAAGTTACATGAACTTTTTGTTTATGTGTAAATAATGGACTTAATCAATGAAACATAAATTAATTTATGAGTGATTAAAAGTATTTCGAGTGGATTTATTACACATAATTGAAAACGAACGAACACGTTAACTCAAAGTATTCTCAAAAAGCAAATTTTCAAAAATCAATAACTTTTATAATCGAACCAGTTTCGGTAGGACTTTAATGGTTTAGTATGTTCATTAGGAGTGAGTACTCTATCGTTATACCAAGTAAATCGTCTAATTTTAATTTTAACAAACGTCAAAAAATCTACTTATTTTCTCAAACTTTGATAAATTTTTAAAATTAAACTACTAAACTTACTATTTAAACTACTTGTCATAAGTCCGTAATATTTCAGTATGGTTCTACAAGACAATGATATATATCGCCAAAAAAAGTTTCATAAAAATCGACTCAATTTTTTTTTTCAAAAACGAATTACAAGAAAACGGCTCAGTAGATTTTCGCCTAAAACAAATCACTATCATACCCAACCAATATCTTTCGAACAGTTTTTGATTTTTTAAAATCGATTCGGTAGTTTGTGCTTAAATGTGGTCGAAAAGTTTAACACTTTTTTCCAAATTACAAAGAAACGGCTTGGCAAATCGTTGCACAAAACTGACAAACGATAGTCCTCACTGAGATACATACAATGGCTTTTATATTTCCAAACTCGGTTCAGGCGTTTTTGGGCAAATGTCGATGAAAGGTCTATTTTTGAAAAATGACAAAAAAACGATACTAATTTTTGCAAACTTTGAAGAATTTTTAAAATTAAACGACTTGTCGTAGGGCCGTAATATTTTAGTATGATCTATAATAAGGCTATGGAATCTACCGTCAAAAAAATCATAGAAATATTCGAAAAAAAATTTTTTAACACTTTATTACAAGAATATGGCCCGGGCGATCTTTATCAAAAACTAATCAGGTCGATTCCCAATATCTTTCAAACGGTTTTTGAATTTGTAAAGTCGATTCAGAATTGCGGGCTGAAATGCTAAAACAAAAAAATTTACTCTTATCTGCTATTTACAAAGAAACGGTTTGGCCGATCGTCGCGCAAACGATAAATGATAGTCCTCATCGAGATACATCGAATAGTTTTTAAATTTTTGAAATCAGTCCAGCCGTTTTTGAGAAAACGTCGATTTACGGCAAAAAATCTGTTCACACTCACACACACACACACACATACACTTTTTCCAAATTTGGTCTCATTCGATGGTTTGAAACGTCGGGAAAACATAAAATTATGGAATCGGATTTTTTTATGAAAACATAATCTACTTCTTCGGGAAGTTAATAAAATATACACCAGAGATAAATACATCGTTCCTTAGTGATATGAATGTAGTATAAATGTGATATTATTTGGATATGAAAAAAAATAATTTTTAAAATATGCCTTGTCATATAATTAACATAATGCTAAAATTAAATAAATATGTTCTGAAAAAAATAATTCAAGTAAGAATAGTCAGTTATCGTAAAAATAGTATGCTATATTTTAACAAATTTATATTTACTCTGTCCATGACTTTTCCCCTCCACCATCCTCGCTCATCGCCTTCTTTGCTCAAAATAAGAACTTCACATCCCTTGACTAGAGGCAATTGATTAGTCTCATCGGGCTCGAAATTGTATTCGGCTATAGCTAAAATTTGATGAAAAGGCCACTGCAAACTCACGTCCAATCTATAAAAGTTGAATGACATTAAAAAGATGCATATAAATTAATATATAAAATGTAGACTGGGGTCATTTAGACATAAATACTAAAATACAAACCCAACATAATTTTCGCCAAGACTTGTACGCTCATAATATGCAATTAAATCAACAATACTTTTAAAATATCGAGATTCGGATAGATAATATTGTGGTACTAATTCTACTTGCTTTTTATATACTTTCATATGCTTTACTTTATCATCAGTCCTGAAAAAAATTAAAATTAAATCTTATCTGAAAAAATTTTGAACAAAATAAATGAAATATAAACACTCACTTTAGGCTCAATGCATAAGGGGTCTCATCGGGATGAGTTGGCCCTTGAGGTCTAACTCGTAATAAATAGGTACCATTTATTCTTTGATCTAATTTCCTGGTCGCACAATCTCTACCCATTTCTCCGACATACCTACGAAAGAAGTGAATATGATTTTTTTTTATCATTCTTTAACATTTATACCATTATGGTTTAGTGATGAATATTACCATAAATATTCCGCTAATTGTCTATCGACCACATTTGCTGGTGGTGGCGGTGGTTGAGGTGGGCCACACCGCCCAGAATTCGCTATGCAAGTCTTATGGACTGCTATGCCACAACTTTCACATTTGTAACCCTGTATCAAAATAAATTTAGAGTAAAAAATACTTTCTCTAATCACTTAAAATTAAAAAATAACTTTGGAGAAAAAAATTTATTTTTCCCATAATCTGAATTAGCTCTTTACATTTAATTTATATGCAAATGTGAATTATTAAAAAAAGTAATTTTGAAAATGAATAAATAAATTACATGAATTATTTTCAATTAAATAATATATACCTGAAATATTCGCCCTTTAAGAAATTTCGAACAGTGATGACAAGCTAAAGGTCGATCAAATGTTTTCAAAACAAATTTGTGATCGGTTTTCATGCACACTGCCGGTTCCACATTATCCCTGTGATATATATAAATCAAATGACATAAATTATGGATAATAAAAATAAATAATATATTTTAACTTCCCGCAGCATAGTAATGGGCCGAAAATCGAAAATGAAATAAACCGATTTGAATGATTCAACAAACATTCGATTTCTATTGATGAGGAGACGTGCTGATTAGTTTTTGACGAAGGCAGGTTCAGCGACTTCGGAAATATGGAAAATATGGAAAAAGTGCTAAAAATGTCGTTTTTTAAGAGAACGGATCAACCGATTTGAATGATCCAAAAAACATTCGATTTGTAATGTTGGGGAGAAGTGGTGATTAGATTTTAGCAGAGGCAGGTCCAGCCGTTTCGGAGATATAGAGCTAAAGGTGAAAAAATCAATTTTTGAGAGATCTAAGCATCCGATTTGAATGAATTAAAAAACTTTTTGCTTGTGTTGACGAAACGGTTGCTTTTGGGGAAAGATTTTTTTTTCCAATTTTTTTTAATTTTCAAAAAAATATTTTTTTGTATATCAAGAAATAATTTGGATTTTAATTTTAATTCTAGAAAAAGTTCTAAATATCACTTTCATATAATACTTCAAATAAATAATTTTAACTTTGCAATTCAGTTTATATAATATGACAATGTTCTTCATTTTAAACCCGATTGATTAAGTTTTGTTTATTTAATTTTTATAAAATAAGAATAATGAAAGTAACATTATTTATAATAATCTATTTGAAAACATTTAATATTCCTCTAATATTTCATTAAGGTACGGGAAGTACCAGCAATTTACCCTAAGGCACGATGCCAAACACCACTAGTTTATTTTTAAATTGCAATAAACTTATTCCCTAAGTTAAAATTTCTAAAAACCAAATATTTTTTATCTGTTTCAAGTTGTTCTGAACATTTCTCAGAAAAATTTAATAAAAATAGTAATATTAACTTCCCGAAGGAGAAGTTTATGTTTTCATCAAAAAATCCGATTCGCTAATTTTATGTTTTCTCGACGTTTCAAGCCATTCTGAATCGAATGAGACCAAATTTGGAAAAAGTATGTGTGTGTGTGTGTATGTGAACAGATTTTTTGCCGTAAATCGACGTTTTCTCGAAAACGGCTGGGTCGATTTCAAAAATTTAAAAGCCATTCGATGTATCTCAACGAGAACTATTGTTTGTCAGTTTTGTGCGACGATCGGCCAAGCCGTTTCTTTATAAATGGCAGAAAAGTGAAAAATTTTTCGTCTACGTTAGCCCGCAATTCTGAATCGATTTTGAAAATTCAAAAACCATTCGAAAGATATTGGTTGGGAATCATGCTGATTAGTTTTTGGTAGAGATCGGCCGGGCCGTTTTCTTGTAATAAAGTTTAAAAAAAAAAAAAATCGACGATTTTTATGATTATTTTTTTGACGATAGATACCATAGTCTTCTAGATCATACTAAAATATTACGGCCCTACGACAACTGGTTCAGCTTTAAAAATTCGTCAAAGTTTGCAAAAATCAGTATGGTCTTTTTGGCATTAGTCAAAATTAGACTTTTGATCGACGTTTTCTCAAAAACGCCTGAACCGATTTTAGAAATTTAAAAGCCATTTGATGTATTTCGGTGAGGATTATCGTTTGTCAGTTTTGTGCAACGATCTGCCAAGCCGTTTCTTTGTAATTTGAAAAACAAGTGTTAAACTTTTCGTCCACATTTAAGCTCATCCTACCGAACCGATTTTAAAGAATCAAAAATTGTTCGAAAGATATTAGTTGGGAATGGTACTGATTAATTTTAGGTGAAAATCTACCGAGCCGTTTTCTTGTAATTAACTGTTGAAAAATGTGTTAAATTTTCGTCGACATTTAAGCTCATCCTACCGAATCGATTTTAAAAAATTAAAAACTGTTCGAAAGATATTAGTTGGGAATTGTACTGATTAATTTTAGGTGAAAATCTACCGAGCCGTTTTCTTGTAATTAATGTTGAAAAAAGTGTTAAATTTTCGTCGACATTTAAGCTCATCCTACCGAACCGGTTTTAAAAAATCAAAAACTGTTCGAAAGATTTTAGTTGGGAATGGTACTGATTAATTTTAGGTGAAAATCTACCGAGCCGTTTTCTTGTAATTAACTGTTGAAAAAAAGTGTTAAATTTTCGTCGACATTTAAGCTCATCCTACCGAACCGATTTTAAAAAATCAAAAACTGTTCGAAAGATATTAGTTGGGAATGATACTGATTAATTTTAGGTGAAAATCTACCGAGCCGTTTTCTTGTAATTAACTGTTGAAAAAAAAATTTAAGCCGATTTTCATGGAACTTTTTTTGTCGATATACATCATGGTCTTATAGAACTTACTGTAATATTACGGCCTTACTACAAGTAGTTTAATTTTAAATTTCGTCAAAGTTTGCTAAAATTATTATCGTTTTTTTTAAAGTAGGATTGATGAAGTATATTATTTACACATTTTTTTTGATTAAGTCGATTATTTACACATATCGGGAAGTTCATGTAACTTGCCTCAAGGCTAAATACCAAACCAACTAGTTTTTTTTAAATTTTTAATAAAAAAAACTATTTTTTTTAATTAAGTTTTGTTTTTAAATGTGGAAACAAAGTTCGAAAATTTAATAAATAATTTTAAATTTTATGCAATCTTAAAAAATTGTATGAAGTTGTTCAAAAATATGACAAATTAAAAATTCTTATATATATTATTAGACCAAGAGCCAGTGAACCTTTTGAATAACGGTGTTCCTGTAAGGCTAAAAATTTTTGTACAGGTGATTCTTAACGTGCTAAGTACGGAAACGACGGTCTGGCAGGTTTTAGCCCTGCACATCATGGTCGTCCAGGCGTTTGAAAGTGTAAAAAACACCCGAAAATTAAACTTGTTCCTGTAAGGTTCAAATTTTTATACGATGTAATTTACTCATTGAGAAGTTCGAAAATCAATCTGCCAGACCATTTCGACCTGCACAAGTACCTGCCAGACGAGCCGGAAAGTGAGCAAAAAATGCCCCAAAATAAACTTTGTCCTGTAAAGCTGAAATTTACATATGTGTTTATCTAAGCAATTCTAAAAAGGTCTGTGCAATTGCCAGACCATTCTGGCTAGCATAAGCCCTTGCCAGTCGAGGGCAAAAATGCTATGGCGGGAGGCGAGTAATAGGCGTTGCGTGAAAACTTATAGCATAAATTACAAATTATGGTCAAAATAAATTTAATTAGTTACAATAAAATATATATTATCATGAATTAATCATCATTATCAGATATATCGCTAATTAATACTTCATCGTCATAAGATTCGGCATTGCTGACTTATCGTCTATAAAAAAAAAAACAAATTTAAATATATTAATAATATAATAAATATAAAATATTACAAATTTAAAAATTTTAACATTACCGCCTATGTGTTGATCAGCTCTGTTTGCATCCTCCTCAGCAATACGAGAAAGATGTTATTATTTCAAAATTTGAAGAAGGAACGGTATATTCCACAAACTAATTGAAATCAAATATTTTTTCAATCAATATCCAGCCAGTATTTTGAGATTTAAGAATTGTTGGTACTTTTAAATGACTATTTGAAAACTATATCTACTCGTGCAGCATGTGCTGGCGCTAAAATAGACATTATTTTTTCGAAATATTACCGAATGTTTTTGGTATATTTTTCATTGAATGCAGTAAATAAAGTCCATCGAAAACAACAGCATTATACCAAATTGTTTCGTTATCAGTTATATTTGCTTGTAAGACTTCAATCATTGCTGTTTTCGCGGTTTTATAGATAGTTCCATCTGCGTGGCAGTGACATTAAAACTAGTTGGTATTCGTATTTTGCCTTGAGGCAAGTTACATGAACTTCCCGACTTAATCAATAAAAAATAAATTAATTTATGAGTGATTAAGAGTATTCCGAGTGGATTTATTACACATAATTGAAAACGAACGAACACGTTAACTCGGAGTATTTTCTAAAAGCAAATATTCACAAATCAATAATTTTTATAATTGAAATAGTATTCGCAGGACTTTAATGGTTCAGTATGTTCATTAAGACCATGTACTCTATCGTTATACCAAGTAAGTCGTCTAATTTTAATTTTAACAAATGTGAAAATAAAAATTCACAAAGTGCTCATACTCATTTTTTCAATCTTTGATGAATTTTTAAAATTAAACTACTTGTCGTAATGCGGTAATATTTCACTAAGTTCTATAAGACCATAATCAATATCATTCCCAACTAATATCTTTCGAACAGTTTTTGATTTTTTAAAATCGATTCGATAGTATGAGCTTAAATGTGGATGAAAAGTTTAACACATTTTTCCAAATTACAAAGAAACGGCAGATCGTAGGACAAAACTGACAAACGATAGTTCTCATCGATGTACATCAAATGGCTTTTGAATTTTTGAAATCGGTTCCGGCGTTTTTGAGCAAACGTCGATAAAAGGTCTAATTTTGACAAATGCCAAAAAAGCGATATTAATTTTTGCAAATTTTGATGAATTTTTAAATCGGTCCAGTCGTTTTTTAGAAAACGTCGATTTACTTACGGAAAAAAATCTGTTCACTTTTTCCAAATTTGGTCTCATTCGATTCAGAATGGCTTGAAACGTCGAGAAAACATAAAATTAACCAATGGGATTTTTTGATGAAAACAAACTTCTTCGGGTAGCTAACAATTGTAATGAGATATGATCAGGTTTTTTGAAGATCAATATTATATTGGATTTATCGCGCCAACAGGCGACCAACCAAATCACGTTGGACACGAATTTCGTGAATTTTATTATTAGCTTTAATAGGTTTCTTTTTTTTCTGAAAAAGAAAGTCATAATTTTTACCTGTGAAATTTTTTCTTCAAATCTGTTACCCTCCGTTGAACATTCAGAAATAAATGTTTCTTTCCAACTTTCACCTATTTTCAGAAAATTCAATTGATATTCAATAGAAGCCTGAATTGAAGTATTAATTAGCGATATATCTGATAATGATGATTAATTCATGATAATATATATTTTATTGTGACTAATTGAATTTATTTTGACCATAATTTGTAATTTATGCTATAAGTTTTCACGCAACGCCTATTACTCGCCTCCCGCCATAGCATTTTTGCCCTCGACTGGCAAGGGCTTATGCTAGCCAGAATGGTCTGGCAATTGCACAGACCTTTTTAGAATTGCTTAGATAAACACATATGTAAATTTCAGCTTTACAGGACAAAGTTTATTTTGGGGCATTTTTTGCTCACTTTCCGGCTCGTCTGGCAGGTACTTGTGCAGGTCGAAATGGTCTGGCAGATTGATTTTCGAACTTCTCAATGAGTAAATTACATCGTATAAAAATTTGAACCTTACAGGAACAAGTTTAATTTTCGGGTGTTTTTTACACTTTCAAACGCCTGGACGACCATGATGTGCAGGGCTAAAACCTGCCAGACCGTCGTTTCCGTACTTAGCACGTTAAGAATCACCTGTACAAAATTTTTTAGCCTTACAGGAACACCGTTATTCAAAAGGTTCACTGGCTCTCAGTCTATATGGCTATATGGCGAAAAAAATAGTATGATAAGCACCAAGGCAAATCGACAGTTGAAAAAAATCATAAGTCAAAAACAAAATCTTCAAAATTAATAAATGTCATTACTTTAATTATAAAAAATTATAAAAATATATAAAAATATGATTTTAAATATCATGTTGCGAATAAGCATGACAACTTAAAAATTTGAAGAACATAATCAATAATTTGAAAACTATGACGAATAAGATTAGGAAGAAAGTCAACGCGAAAGTTCTAATAGAAAATGTATAAAATGAATTAGTCATGAACAGATGTGCGAAAACAAATAAAGGATTTGAGAAAAAAACTTGGGTTGATTACTACGGTCCACCAAAACTAGGGAATGGTAAGATAATATCTATAAAACAAAGCTTTCAAACACAGACCAACAAGTTTATAAAATATTCACGAATAAATATTAAAAAGAAACTAGTTGGTATTTGTATTTTGCCTTCAGGCAAGTTGCATGAACTTCCCGATATGTTTAAATAATCGACTTATTCAATATAAAATAAATTAATTTATGAATTAATTTTTGCAAACTTCGAAGAATTTTTAAAATTAAACGTATTGTCGTAGGGCCGTTATATTTTAGTATGATCTACAAGACTATGGAACCTATCGTCAAACAAAAAAACATTAAAATCGTCGAAAAATTTTTTTTTAACACTTTATTACTAGAAAACGGCCCGACTGATCTTTACCAAACACCAATCAGCACGATTTCCAACCATATATCTTTCGAACAGTTTTTGAATTTTCAAAATCGATTCAGAATTGCGGGTTAAAACGTGGGTGAAAAAAGTTTCACTTTTCTGCTATTTACAAAGAAACAGCTTGGCAGATCGAAGCGCATATTGATAAACGCTAGTCCTCGGTCCAGCCATTTTTGAGAAAACGTCGATTTATGGCAAAAAATCTGTTCACATAAGCTTACACACACATAATTTTTCTAAATTTGGTCTCATTGATTCAGAATAGCTTGAAACGCCGAGAAAACATAAAATTAGCATATCGGATTTTTTGATGAAAACAAACTTCTTCTGCGGGAAGTTAAAAAAAAATATTACACATTGAGTTACATTATTGGTATTGGTTTAAATTTGATATCAATTAGCGAATGTAATAAGTTAGAGACCCTTTGTTACACATTTTTATTACCTTACGTTTTTCCTTTATTTATAATTGTATCAATTACATTAGCTACAGCAAGAAGCAAATCCCCAGCAGTAAAACACAAAACTAGACCAACATCATCTCAAAGAAAGAAAAAGAGGAAAACATCAGGTAAAACGTCTGTTTCATCTGAGAAAGAAATTAGATGCTACAACTACGACAGTGATATCATCGCTTGTGATACAAAACAAATGGTACTTGAATAATTGGTTTTATAGAATTACATGTTTAATCAAATATATTTAAATTCTTTAATAATAAGCCTAAGAATAAATATTAATAAAATAGAATACAAAGAAGAGCAGCCCATCGACAAGTTCATATATTAATACACCAAGCACTTCTAGCAGCAGAGATCCATCAACTTCCCCTCAGTCAAAGGTAAAAGAAAATATATACCATAAAAACATGACTAATTATATAATTTATTACATTTTTGAAATGTAACAAAATCAACAGGTAACCCAGAAACCAATTTGTAAATCAACCAAAAGAGATGAAGGTTTTTTGAAAGTCAAGCCAAAAAAACAAACAAATTCATATTGGGTAGACCATGATGATTCCTACATAGATCTGGAGCGAATGAAAATGTGTAAATATCCTACAATTCGAAGTCCTTTAAATACAACCGTGCATGCTAATTACATAACAAGTATTCCAAATAACGTCAAACAAATAGAATTTCATAAATCAGATGAATCATCTTCTTTCGATATTTGCGATTCCAATTCATCAATAGTAACAAACTATCATAGAAGCGACAACAGATGCTGGGATATTGATGGCACACGATACCACAGAGTGTGTGCAGACAGTTGTGATTGCAAAACTATAGCGTTTCAGAATAATAAACAATTATGCAAAAAATATGATATAAAAACTAGTAAACATAAAGATTCGTCAGGCACATTATTTCAAGAAAGTTCACAAGAAAATAATTCTCTTGCATCAGATATGAACCAGAGATATAAAAAAGTAAAACCTTGTGACAAATATTCCAATAAATATATAAATACCGCTTGTTTATGCGACAGTGTCACATTAATTAAGAAAAAGGTAATAAAAACTGACAAACCTAAAAATAATCTACATAATGTAAGTTTCAATGAAAGAAATGTACCAAATAGAAACTCAGCTAAACGAAAGAAATTACCATGAAAAGAAAACAAGCAGAATTCATTATGGTAAAAAGATTTATGATGAAATAACTTATTAAAACAATATCATTGCTGCTTCTACATATGATTTGCAAAGACATTTCCTGTTAATTGTTTTTATAATTAAAAATAAAATATCTAAACTTACATAGCTTCCTGCATAGCTCGGATCCAATTTCTTTTTTTCTCTTCTGTATGTGCATATAACGTATACGCCGTTTCTCTTCTTCTAAAAATGTATAAAAGTTTGAGTTTTTTCAAAGATGTAAACAAGTAATAAATATTAAGTAATGATGTTTATGATAATTAATGTATGGCATATGTTATTTATATACAACTCATATTAAATGTAGAAACACCTTGTTCTTAATTTATAGATATTAAAAATAAGAAAATTTCTTGAGTAATTTGACTGACCGGATTTAATCAACCAGTTATATTTCACAAATTAAACATAGGTATGTGATAAAACTAAATATATATATATATATATATATATATATACACAATATATAATGGTCTGAAAACTTTCCAAACTCAACACAGTTTTCATGTACGTGCATGTTTATATATGTTCAGTGTTCAATCTGTTTTTGTGCGATCCATTTTATGTGATTGTGCAATTTTATTTTGAACTGTTGAATTGAAACTGTTTTTTGTGGAAAATTTTCAGATTAAATTTATATAAATAAATTAATATTTGTTTATGTACATAAATTAATAATTTACATGACAGAACTTACTTTCTTACTAAAAACCAACTGTATTGAAACCTAGTGTCTTTGCCCAAAGTCCTTCTGGTTTGTGAGTCATCTATTCTATATTCATGTAAAGGTATTGATTCCCTAAATGTATATTGAGCATTCTAAAATTAAATATATTGATGAATTATTATATATACAAGCAGCACTCATAGCATAAAACATGCACAGAAATTGCTTACCCCTAATTTGGCATTTTTGCACAGAAGCATTATTTTATCAAATATAAAAACATATCTAGTTTTTTGTTTCTGATCTTCATGTGCTTTTATTCTCAATTCACCATCTAATATTAATTTACCATATAACCGAAGATCTGTTCCTTCAGGAAGTGACAACTCTGATATACTATCCTAAAACAAGCCCAAAGATATAATCATATACATATCTTATGCGCATTTTAATTGAAATTTAAAAATAAACAAAAATAGATTTGTTTCAAAAATGCATATTCTTTGTGAAGATAGGATGTAAGCACAAAAATACTTAACAAAAAAAACTTACTTGAATTTTATTCAGTACTACTAATAGTTCACTATCACGTTTCACTTCATTAATATATTGAGCAACATCAATCATTGCCTCTTTAGCTCTCTCCAAGCCTCGATAATCCTCATGGGTCTACGAATGAAAAAAATTGAGCTAGTACTATATCTGATGTAACTGTAAACTTAATTTATACCATTTTAGAGTACCATATATAAAAAATTATATTAAAAATATAAAAAATTGATTGCATTATTAATTTTATCATTCTAATAAGTAATAAACTTACAGGTACTGTTTCAGAAACTAATTTATCCAGCAGCAAATGGTATTTCAATAGCCTCTGCATTGGCACTGGTAATATATCTCGTAATTGAATTCGACCATCACTATGTTCCTTTTGGCATTTCTATATTGAGAATAATAAAAAACCATAAATAGTATACCAATATAATATAGCTGTCTATTTCACATTTAAATTCAATTAAACTTTATCAATTATCAAAAATTTATCATTTAAACATATAATATTTAAAAAAATATAATTTATATGTGATACATTATATTTATATGTAATATCCATTAAAGAAAACCATGTTAGTAAATGAATCTAAAATTCATCATTAATAATAAAATAGTCCGATACTTACAATTACTTGCTGATTAACTGATTCCTCCTTGTTCATTATATCACGTAATGTATCTTGAGCCAATGTTAAATTTGAACAATAATCACCATAAATTAGAAATTTTTCTCGCCAGCTTAGAAAAACTTCGCTCAACTTAATTTCGGGCTTAGGCAATGTCGCCCTTTGCAATTGTTGGCAAAATTCTAAGTGAATGTCATACAATTCCTGAAAAAATATATAGACATTTAAAAATAATGTTTAAACCGCGTAATTTCAATTAGGAACAAGACCATAGCTGGTGGGAATACCTGATTATGCAAAAATAAAATTTTAATTTATTGTTAGGCAAGGCATATTGAATATATTTTAAACTAAAATAATTGAAATAGGTTTAATAAAATCTTACTTGAATTTTGTTAAAAATAATCCGAAGATCGGCTGGACGCATGAGGTTTGATAAGGGCACCATAAATTTATTCAATAAATTTTCTAACATTTCTACATACTTTGTTTCAGTGTCAACTAGCTCTCTGATGACATGATCTCGCTTTTCCATAGTTTGGATATTGGCAGCGAGCTAAAAATGTAGTATTAAATTTTAGTAATATAAAAATAGTTTATCCTCGAAGTACTCCTATATGATAGTTTTGTCTACAATGATACATATTTGAAGGATTTTGCAGCCCAATCGTTGAATTAAATTTGGTTGTGTTACAATGCTCCTTTAATTTCTCCTTTTATTATTATGATGTTCTTTTGTACAAGTTTAGTGTTTAATAAATTTGTATATTTTTTTTGTGTTTGTCCTGGTTTGATAACTGAATGATGACACACATTAAGTGTCAATACGTTTAATAGAATAATTTCTCTATTTTAATCTTTTTTTAATTCTCTGATTGGGCTGCAAAATACTTTAAATATATATATATATATATATATATATATATATATATATATATATATATATATATATATATAATGGCAAGCAATATCAAAATATAGTAATTCATTCTCTCATAACATTAAGATCTAGATGCAAAAATAATGTAACATACCTGGCATCCTCTATATTATAATATGTATTTCAAAAGTTATTTAAATAAATAAATAAAAAGGCCAAAATTATCGAAAGAATCGAGTTTACAAGAGATCTCATGCAAAACAATCAAAATTATATATATTAATCCCAAATGTAATGCAAAAGGAATTTCGATACAATGTAGAAGACTGAAATATATGAAATAATCTATCTTTTGATATAAATTAATATATAAACTAATATATATTTTAGTTGAACACTAAAATTTATAAAATTCAATATATTTTGTAAAAAACAATATTCTGAACAAATAATATAATTTTATTAGCTGATACCAATTTAAAATTGTATCTATGAATTTGATAAAATGTAGTGCAACGTGTATTTTTAATTAAAAATTTTAAATGCTATAGCCTTGGATAAATTTAATTATGCAGAATCATTTCTATTGAAGTTTAACAGTAACTTATACAAAAACCCATTATTCTTTTAAGGGGTATCCCTTTATAATAGTTGTACCAAATAAAACAAAACAATGCCATAATGAAAAGTTCTTATTTGTGTTTATTTCAACGAGTTTTCTTTTAAAAAGGTTTATTAATAACTGTCTTGTATGACAAATAGTAATAAATAATAACTGTATTACAAAACTAGAAATCAAAATAGTAATAAAAAGTGCTAGTGTTACAGTTTAGATCTCAAGTAAGAACATATATTTCGACTATTCAGAGCTTCACAACTACCATAGCATATAAACATATTCTACCTGGGAGTTTCTGGTGGCCTTACGAACAGCGCACAGATCTTGATAAGTCTCCTCTTCCCGTACCATGGAGTAATCATGGCCAAATGCTCCACCAGATAGTCTGTGCGCCCCACTAGCTCGAGCACCATCTGATGCGCCACTGAACACATTCACGTCATGCCCACAAACACGTTTAGGTAAATGAAAAAAAAAAAACACGAACAAGCGTACATGAAAATACTGATGCCATTTTCATAAGAAAGATGCATTTTGGGAAATAATTCTGCACTGCATTCTAACAAAAGCTAAAAAAGTTTTGCCAATTTTTAAAAACGTTTTTAAAACAGATGGAATGTTTTGATTATAACTCGATAATACATTTCACTTTTAATTAAACAAATTCTAGTGTAGAAGTATCAGTATTAAACAATTAATGCTAATTACAATTAAACAATTATTATTGTAGTTCTAAAGTTTAAGACATTATGACAGTTATTCTAACATTTTCTATGCCTTCTATCAATAAAACCTCTTAATATAGAAAATATTCATGAAAAATGAAAAATGAAAAATGATTTAATTAAATTATTTCTTATGGTATATTCACTTCATAAATATTAGTTACTTAAGTTTCATTGTAAAGTTATATTATTCACAAAAAACAATGTTTGAAGATAACATTACCATAAGTAATCAAAATTAGTTATTTATGAAAACGCTGATGATTAGACAAACTATAGTCTGGTGCTGCTATTTCCAAAGATAGCATATAAAAATATATAAATGCCACAATCATGTATAAAGGATCAAATCTTACATTCCAGCTGTTTCTAAATTTTATAATTAATACATACTCAAATAAATAATAAATATTTGAAAATGCAACTAGAGATTACATAACTATTTGCTACTCTCACATAAAACTATACTTGTCTCAATAGTTATAAAACAAAACTAGAATTATGTTCGATTTCGATGTTCATTATTTATAAAATCTAATTAGAAAAAATAATTGTGCAGAATTAATTATACATAATAAATCATATAAACCATAATATAAATAAAATAATTGGTGCAACATTAACAGATTCGCATATAGAAATACTATTCATATGACAAATGTTCCTACATTTGCATTCAAAAGCGCAATAAATATTATGCCCAATTGATTAAAAAGTTTGCTACACACAAAATTTGTATAAAAGTGTATATAAAAACATTTCTAAATAAAAACATAAATTGGCCAATTCATAAGCAAGACGAAACTAGAATTTGTACCTCCGGCAAACTCGATGAAAATGTGACATAACATAGATCTTCATATATTTCTTCAACACAATCATCTAATGGTGGGCATTTTATAGTGAAAGAAACCCAACTGTCATTACCGTTTGTAGCAGCCATTATTTGATTACTAAAATTTATGTTGCAAATGTTATGAGAAGAAGTCAATTTCACAGAAAATAAAGTCCATTAAACAAATTTTAAAATTTGTAATATAATTCAAAAAATTTTAGATCATATTTTTTGAAATCTGAAAGCATCCTTTTGTATCAAATATATTATGTTCCCAAAATGAGAATACAAAATTTTTTGAAAACATTTGAACCAAAATATTCTCTCAAGATTTTTGGTATTTTTTAAGAATCCCTGACTAAAATATCAAAATATTTCACATCATTACCCAAAACATATAACAATTTTCTAACTCTTTAAAATATCTGTGATATTAATCGCTAAATTGATTTATATCAACAAGTATATGGGCATATGTGTATGTAATTTATCTTATAAATTTGATAAATTACAGTTGTTAAAGCTTGTACATATGTATAATAAGTATAAAATTATACAAGAATTATTTATATTTTACTTACTTTGATTGTAAGTCCTTATAAATATCCTCTTGGGAATCAAATACTTCTGAATCTGCAGAGAATCCTCTGTAAAAGATTATTCGAATAAGAAGATTTCAGCTTATATAATTTACAAATATGTATTATGAATGTAAAATATATAAGTATAATTATAAAAAATGTATTAGGAATGTATTTAAAAATATTGAATTTTACTTACAATATATTTTTATGTTGTATTTTTTTGGATTGTGATAATTTTGAGAGTGTAATTAGCACTTTATGAAATCCAGTTAGATCAAACAATTCTGAGGGCTCAAACAATTCTGTATCTCGCAGTCGGAAAACATTTCGACATGTTTGAAGAAAGATTTTTATATTTCTTAAGCAGAGAAACTGAAAAAATATTTTGTTAATACATCTTGGTTTAAGTAATTTTATAATAAAAATTAAAAAAAATAGATTTCTTTATTTGCAACTTATTGTTGTTTTGATAGTAGTACCTGTGCCATCTGAGGTCTTTGGTTCACTTCTTTTATATCCATACATATTGGATCTAAGGCTACTAACAAATTGCACAATAAAACACCATCCCTTAAAGTGTAGGCTAAGTCTCCTATTGAACTTTGAGGCCAATTTGCTTTGTGGTCTTCTCTAAGAATTCCACATCTAGTTAACCAAGCTGCACAACGTCTCCACAATTCAGGCTCCATTGTACCAAACTTTAATTATTATTCGAGTAATATGAGAGATCACTTTAATTTCTCCATTATTATTATTTCATCAGACCACGACTTTGCACAACTTAACTCAAACTGACATTTGAAGTAATTGATAATATACGTCCATACAGTAGATTATTTTCTACCAGAAGATTTTGAACAGCGCGGCTTATCACAATGGGCGTGGCAAAAAATATAAAACTTACTTTTTCGGTATAAATTAATATATATTACTATATATATTCAATTAAATCTAATTTATTTTGCATTTTACATATTTTTGACATACACATCCTTAACCTTCATTAAAGTATCAGAAGTCAGAACTGATTATCACAGCGGTACCAACAGACAAAAAAAAAATCTGTTACAAAAATGTTTTTGAGGTTAAGTTGAAATACATATATCATTTTTTATATATTTTTTTTATATATATTATTTTTATATATTTATATATTTTTTTATATTTCAATTATTTTATTCAGATTATTTAATTTTTTTTTAATGATAACTTAATGGGGAAGAAAAATGTTTTTCATATTTTCTGCTGCAAACTCGTCTATGAGATTATGTTGAAAAGTATATAAAATAATTGAAATAATATATTCGAACTGTATAGTTTTGATAAATCATTAAATTTTGAAGCTTTAAATGATGAAATGAATGTTTTATGGTATGCTACGAATGAATTATTTATCAAAATCGAATGACAAGTTCGAAATGCCCCACTTGAAATTAATTTTTGAAAAATCTTTGCTTAGTTGCTTTGTTTTAGGCCGCCGTTTTAGAAAATATAATAGTGAAAGAGTTTCAAAATATGAAATTAAAGTAATACAGAATGAGAGGCCTAGACAATAAAATAATATGATGGGAGGTGTGCACAGAATTAAACCAAAGTGGGAAAACGTTTGCCCAGTTTGCATGTCCTGCATAGACAACCTCATAAAACATGTATTACTGTCCTGACTTGTCCCTATTTTGATAGGCGAGAAAAGTTACCTTTGCCAGATTCACTCACTACAAAAGTTGAATAATGTTGATAATTAATTGCTAATATATCAAAATTTTTCTGTTGAACCAAAATGAGTGATTACTTTAAATATGTAATGTGGTTATAATTACATTACATACTTAATATAATTTATAAGTGTTTAATAAATAACTTTATTTCATTTTGCTATGAATCCGTGTGATTCGAAGCTTTTAGTACTAATTTTAATCAAGATTCTCTTTTTACCGTGAATACCATCTGATTTCTCTGATAAACAAACTCACAACTCTTACAGTAACCTCATTAGAAACTAGCAAGTACTAAAAACACAAAATATTATAAACATTTTATTTAGGTTCTGCAGAAAAAGTTGCTAAAACACGTTATAGTTAATTATGAGAAAAATACTGCTCAAAATTCCTGCGTTCCCCAACGTATCTAAAATTGAAAAAAAAAACTTGCAAATATTGTACATATTAAAATATTATATCTACATAAATGGATCTTACATCTTGATTTTTAGCTTTATGTTTCCTGTCAACCAAACCTGCCAAAGCTTCTGACCTGACTGCCAACGAATCTATTTTTTCAATTAATTGTTGATATGGACTAAGTGGTTGACCGCCCATAACAACATGCCCCAATTTAGAGTCAATTTTAGCATCTAAACGAGCATTTCTTATCAAATTCACTATCCAGCATTCTGCTTCTTCTGGATTCATGTTCAGTTTTTCAGCTAACATACTGTAATTTTTTAATATTGTAAAAATGTAAAACAATATATATATATATATATATATATATATATATATATATATATATATAATATATATTTTATATACTTGCCCAATGCTGATGCAATTATGTATTCTACAGAAGGTCTCAAAGATCATTAATCGTGCATTTTCTACAAATTCAGATAAACAAGCGATCAAGAAGAAATCATTGTACAAAACTGTTTGGCACTCGTGAAGTTTTTGACGTGCTCCCTCAAAGTCAAAGTTTACATAAAGATGCTCTATGAATTCAGTTATAGGATCTCTGCAATGTTAAGTACACAATTATTAATAAAAGAGAACTTATTTTTATATAATAATTCAAATAGGTCTACTAAAATCCTGAAGTATAATTACATAATTTTGGAAGCATTTAAGATAATAATCATAATTTTGTTTTAAAAATTATTTATAATTAAAAAATATGGAATGAGATTACATCCTATTTCAAAAAGTTTTATCACACAGTAGTTTGAACAAAAAATAAAATATTTTTGTTTTAAAAAAAATCATCTCAAAATATATTTAGAAATATTTTTATCAATAAAGATATTTATTGGTAGATCATAAAAACTGTGTCTGCAGATTAAAGATAATCAGAATGATATAGTTTTTCAATAATACAATGATTTTTAATTAATACTCACCTATATGTATATGATTCCTGTTGAATAACCTTCACTAAATCCTTCAGTGCATTTCTACGAGTGCGATTGATTATGACTGCTGTTGCCAAATATCGTAGTACATGTGGACACATAGTTTGGATAGCATTTAGATAACTGTAATAAATGAGCAAATATTAGAGACTTAATTAGAAAAATATAATATCAATAGCATTAATTTTTTTTAATAATATAATAATATACAATACAATATTGAACATTTTAATTTGATTATTTTTATTAAAGTCAAGACGAAAAAAGATTATAATATCTATTTTTAAATAATTAAAAATAAGAACTAAATACTTACGGTGGTTTGTAAAGAAACATTTCCACAATCAGGTCACGGCCTTTAGCATGATTGAAAAATACAAACAAACTCCAATGAATGAGCCAAGTTCTTTGTTGCAGAACCTAAAAAAATGTTCATAGTAATGTAGATATTTAAGACATATTTCATAATTTCATAACAAAACAAATAGCTCATAATAATGAAATTAAATTATGAAAGCTAACTTACCTGAATATTACTTCCAAAGGAATTATTATCAATATAGTCACGCAATTTATTCAAGTCTTCTAATGCAGCATCCCAATTTTGAACCAACACTTCAGACGCTAATTTCCCCCAAAGCACATTAATATAATTCTAAAAAGAAAAAACGCTATTTTAACATTGCTCAAGATTGAATAGATTTCAATTAAGAAAAATTTTACTAATTCTACTAATTATATATTGAAAATCATTGAATATAATATCACAGTAATGATTAATTTTAAACATATATGATCAAATAAATTATTAAATTGATATTATAATTATTACAGGAAAATAGTTTTTAAAAAAGGAAGCATTAATTCATTACATAAACTTTACAAAATAATTGTGAAATCCTTTACAACTAAATTGCAATTCCGAATTATTATTAATAGAATTAAATAAAGATACAATTAATTACTATATCTACCCAAAAGTATTACAAACCTTGTCAGTTGGAGGCATAACCAGCATGCAGAAGTATAAGTAACTGGTGGAAACGGAATAATTTCCACACTCATAACGGTGTTTGGCTAGCTGATACATACTGTCAATCATCTCTATCTTGAACTAAATGTAAAATTTTTGAATTAAAAATCATAAAATTTATTTAACATAAATAAATTGAATCAAATGATAGATGAAAAATAAGTTCTATTCTATTCTATGTCTATAGAAATCGAGTTGTCATTACTGATTACGACATTTTCTACTAAGCTTATTAAAATATTAATTAATTTTAAACCATGTTTAAACTGTGATATGTAACAGAAATGAAGAATTGGCAGAAGATAATATTGATCAGATTATAATTTTAAATATTCAAATATAACACAACTTGTTAAGAATTCAAAGCACTTGAAACTAAATACTTAAATTTAACTGTTTAATACTCACATCAAATTCTTTAGTAAGATAGTTTATAAGAGTTTTGGGATCCCTCATGGTTTCAACAGTTTTCATTACATCTTCCATTCCCATAATTTTCAAAATAGGATCCACTTCAGTTTGTAGTTCTTGCAATCGAGCAACGACATGAATTCTTCGGCTCTTAAGTTCCTATATAAAATATTTATATAATACTTGTTGGGCTCGTGTTATGTTTATCAACTCACCTCTGGAACTTCCTCATTAGGATACAATTGCTTTCTAATATCAATAGCATAATCTATCATATTAGTTTTACTCAGTATGTCGAGTTTTGCCTGAAGAAGTTCAGTCTCATCGTAAATCTACAAGACAATATTATATTATATTACATATCCATGTTAACAAAAAATCAAAACTGACACATGGTAATTACCTCTTTAGCCGACAAAAATTCTAATAATGGAAATACTAAATGTCTATCTAAATATTGACCATTACGGGAAGTTAAATCAAACTTTGACATTGTCATATTTAAGTTTCTTACACGTAAAATGAAACCATAAAAATTGAAGTTTTACGATGCTTTTTCTATGACAAAACTTTTGTGAACGTGAGCATCGGAAAGGTTACCATAGAGAGAAAAAGGATTGACTTGAGATGATAAACTTGAAATGGTTATTAAATATCGATATCTGATAGTTTATCGAAACTGTTTATCGATTTGGGCTCAACGTAAATTACATGGCCGGTAATCCCGGAACAAACATCTGTAATCTCGTTTTTAGTTCCGTCTCCCGCGATTGGAGTGCTGGTAGCGCTACAAAACGGGCTAAAGAAAATATTTGAGAATCTAATATGGCGGAATAATATTTTAGTGTCAAAGTGTCAAATGTTTGTTAAAAGTTTATAACAAATATCATGTGAAAGTGCGGTGTACAACAATGCGGAACACCAACAAATATGCAAAAATGCATGTATTTCCTGCAGAAAATGACGTAATATGTAAAATGTTAGTAAAATAACTGGAGCCCGGGCTGAGCACTGATGGTGAGAACTAGGGGAATAAGAAGTTTTATCAATATGCACACAACAAAATACTCGCATGTATTACTAGCACTTCTGATATAATTTTTTATTGTAGCTTAATAACTGAGACATTTAACAGTATCAATGCTAGGAATTTTAAGGTTATAAATACAAGACACCCGTCTTACTAAATCCCTTTCTGGAAGGTATGTTATTGAAAAATTATTCTTTTTATAACACTTTTTTGTATTATTCTAATATAACATTTTATTGTAGCTTTTTTGGACTCTACACTAGTAGAGACACAAGGAATGTTTGAATCGTCTCATAATGCATGCGTGAATGATATGGACAGGCCAAGTAAATAACTTTTATCATTAAATGAGCTTTCATCTGTTTATATTATTCTAATATAACATTTTATTGTGCCTTTCTTGGACTTTCTTGGACAGCAGTAGAGCAACAAGGAATGTTGAAGTCAAAAGAAAGGCAAAACCGAAGAAGGAAAACCGTCCCTGAAAGATTTGTTATTTAAAATTTTTTATACTACAATTTATGTTCGTAGCAAATGATTCTAGATTTATTTTTTTTTAGCAGAGGTTCTTAACTCAAGATATAAGCCGTGCAGAGACCAGTTATGAAAATAACAAAATTTATACAATATAACAAATGTGTTGAGAAAAGAAATCAGAAGGATAAATATACAAAAAAAACATTGAGGCAGAAGTTACGAGAAAGTCTCAAATGTGCTGAAAATTTTGCTTATCTCCCAGCTACATTAAATAAGAGTGCTCCTAATTTTATATTAAGTCAACTAAGAGAACATACGAAAAAGCCAAAAGGTTGAAAATTTACACTTAATGATAAAATTCTTGCTTTAACTCTGCATAAAATTTCTCCAAGAGGTTATTACTTGTGGAGAAAAATATTTGTTTTGCCTGCTCCTCAAACATTGAGAAAGTTGCTCTCAGCAATTCCTTGTATTGTAAATTCCTTGTAATGTAAACATTGGGTTCAGCTATGGCACAGAAAAAATATGTGAATAGCAAAAACTGTATTCTGATGTTTGATGAAATATCATTATCATCTGCATTATTTTACGACTGTAAAAAGGATCATATTGTTGGTTTTCAAGAACTGGCAAATGGCATTCATTGTTTCATGAATGTGTTTTTTTTATAAATCTATGGTAATAAATAATGAAGTTGTTAAATGTTTTAGCAAATGTAGAAATTGTAAATAAGTGGCTACTTCATGGAGTATATTTTGCTATACAGCTTATTTCTATTTATTATTGGTGATAATACGTTTAACAGATATCGAGAAGTATATAGATCATGAATTGTACAATAATTTACCGGATAACAGCAAAATAGTTTTCAAATGACATACCCATACAGTAATTCATTTTAGTAAGCTGTTGATATGCTTTTCAGATGAAAGTAATTTTGGTTTTATCTTTTAATTAAATTGGCAAATGTGTTTGCATATAACTTTCTTGAACTTTTGCCAGTTACTGTTATGAGAACATAATGATTTCTTTTTCTTTGTGATAATGATGATAATGATATTTTGTTCAACATTTTAAAGCAGATTAACACAATGTGCAGAAAAGGTTTTCAGATAGAGACTATACATAGATTTAATGTAACTTAATCATTATTTGATTGAGCACCAAGATGAATATAAACAGAGTTATTTTACAAGAATATCTTAGGCATAAATTTTATTCCTTATTTTTGAATATGTTCCTCTTTTTTGATTGCAATACAAATTTATGACCTTTTTGAATTGTTGTTGCTGGGATTTTAAGTTACCTTTTGAGCGCATTAAGAGAGTTCTAGTAACTTCTATCTCTTGTTTGGTATTTATTATTCAGATCAATTCTCAATACGTTAGTTATATGGTATAGATAATGTCTAAATTATATTTAAATTTTCTAGAAATCTAGAAAAAGATATATATAATTTAGATAGTTTTTTGACATGAAAGCACACACACACACATAATAGGAGTCTGTGCCCTTGGGCAGGTCTGTGAGCTAGAACTCGATCTTAATCAGGGAAGAATAGTGTGTGATATGAAATTGTCATTTCATTTTGCAGTGCTGCAATTGGGCTATTTTTGAATACAAGAAAGCGAGGCTTGGACACACCACCGTGTCCACACAAGACATTGAACAACCATATGTACATATATATATATATATATTTTGTAGAGTTTCGAACAAGAATCCAAAAATAATACAAAATAAAAAACAAGAAAAGTTTTTAAAAAAAAACAATTTCTTTATTTAATTATTTGTTTATTGTCGACGTTTCGGAACTAGGTACGTTCCATCTTCAGGACATCTGTCAAGAAACATGATCTTGATGAGATTTTAGCAAACAATATGTTTAGGAAAAGAAAATAGATTTTTCTTAAATAATGAATTAAATTGTAAAAAATATAATAATGTACAGAAATATGATAATATGTTCAAAATAAAAATGATAAAAATAAATGAGTGGATTATCAGAACAGGATATTAAAACATAATAGAAAATTTTTTTGAAAGTTATGGAAATTTTTTAAGAAAAGGTTAATGACAAAGTTGAATTAATTACCTGTATGTTTGAATATTTGTTAGCACTTTTTCACTAAACAAGCTTTTTTAACAAAAATGATTTTGTGAGTTAATTTTCCGCCGAATAATTAGATTTTGTAAATCAAAATTACTAAAAAATTTGTCTTTTTTTTTTTTTTTTAAAATTATTATTTGAAAACACAAATAATATTGTTCTCTAGGATGTTGTTCGATTGGCTTTCAAAAATTAACTAAATGAAACTGGTGTGCCCTTTGTAACACGTGTAAACACTTGAACGAGAGATGTGAGATTGTATGTGTGTGTTTTTATATGTCAGGGTGTGAATACTTAAATTGTTGATCTTAAAAGGAAGTCGATATTAATTGTTTGTCAAAAAGTGTAAAAAATTTAAATATGAATCATGTAATAGGTTGTGATCTGATCTAATGTTGACACTGTTAGAAACATTTATGAGGATGAGACAACTCTCCGCGAATAACCTTCTAAAGATGCAACTTTCGTGATATAAAATCTTTGGAGTGAAATTAAATGAATGGGCGTTTTCTATAGAGTGTTGTACTAGGGTACTTTTGAAATTTTTTTTGTTTATGGTGGACCACACTTAGTTCATGTTGTCTCATTCTCTTGTGTACATATTGGGAGGTTTGTCCAATATATTGAAAAGCACAGTCATTACAAGAAACAGAATATACTACATTAGTATTGAGATTGGATGGGGTGGGGGATTTAATGTTCGTAAAGAATTGGTTGAAGGAGTGTAAGGATGAGCCTGATACTAAAATGTTTTCTTCTAACAAAATTTTGGCAAAATAATAATATAAATCTTCAACGTATGGTATGCTGCAGTAAATAAGATTGGTGTTTTTGATGTTAGTACTGGTATTGGGAGAATTAATTTGTGTTTTTAAGAAAGTTCGTCTTTTTTGAATAACTGAATGAATGAGATTTTTTGGGTAACCATTTTCAATTAGAGTTATTTTTACTAGGGATAAATTTTGTGGATGGAAAGTTTGGTGAGACAACAAAATAGCATGGTCTGTAAGGGAAATAATAGTGTTTATCTTATAGTTTCTGGGACAGTATGAGGAATAGTGTAAGTACCTACCCGACCATGTCGTTTTTCTATACCAATTTGTTCGAATAAAGTTATTAGTGTTGTAAACGGATACATCCAAGAAATTAAGTCTGTTGTTATTTTGTAGTTCATGTGTGAAAATTATATTATTGTTAAAATTATTGAAGAGATCTAGTACTGTGTTTATATGATTTTTGTTAATGATAAAAAAAGTGTCATCTACATATCTAATATAAAAGTTAATTTGAAATTTTAAAGTTGAGAAAACGGAAATTTCTAGTGTTTGTAAAACTAAGTCGATGATTCCGGGAGATAAGGGACATCCCATAGCTGCGCCTTTAATTTGAGAATAAAAGTTGTCTTGGCAATGGAAATAGGAGTAATTTAAAATAGTGTTGATAATATGAGTGAAGACTGTTTTCGGAAAGTCAGTAAAGTTACAAATTGTGTGCCAACGTTTATCGATTGAGTTTAGGATTAATTCATGTGGGACACATGTAAAAAGGTTGACCACATCTAAGCTTAGAAATAAGTGATTTTCAGGGATGTTGCGGTTATTAATTAAATTCACAAATTGGTACGAATTCTTAACATAATAGGGAGAATTGATTGTAACATTTTTTAGGACATCAGAAATGAGTTTCGAAATATTGTAAAAAGGAGAGCCAATGTAGGAGACAATCGGTCTGAAAGAGCATTCAGGTTTGTGTATTTTTGGAAGACAGTACATCTTAGGGGAGATAGGGTGTTGTATTTTTAGGTTAAAAGCAAAATTCTCAGAAATTAGTTTTTTGTTTTTCAGATCATTGATTAATTTGAAAGCTATTCTAGAAAAACGTTGTGTGGGATCTTCTGTTAAAATATTATATGTTGTATCATCTTTAAGTAGGTTAAGGACGGAATTGTTGTAAAATTCTTTGTCAAGAATGACTGTGATATTACCCTTATCGGCTGGGCAAACTATAATATTATTAGATTTAATGAAAGCTTTAGTTTCTAAAATGTCTTTGTGGAGTTTCTTTAAATGAAAGTTTTGGAATTTATTATTTACTTTCTTTATATGTTTTACCAGTCTGTCACATAGTTTTGATCTAATGTTATTCTGTTTGTTTGTTTCAATGTTTCTAATGTTGTATTCAATATTACTTAGAATTTTTATGAAATCTGTTTTACTGTATTTCTGAGGAGAGTATGCAAATTTTGGACCTAATGCTAGAATATATTTAACATTTTCTGGAATGTAAATATCAGTTTTATTAACTAACCACTTATCTGTACAAGATTTAGAGATTTTGAAGGGATAGTTGTCATCTCTTTTTTGAATTAAAGTTTTAGTTTTTTTTAATATGTTTTTCTTTAGTAGTATTAAAATGTTTGTTAAATTTATAGTTTTCAAAAGCTAAAAATTGATTTAAGAGGTCTTTGTTCAAAGTATTGGAAAGTGTATTGATTATGTTATCCAGTTGTGATTTCAAGTAATTTATGTAGATAAAAGTATTTTTTATTTCTAGATTCAAAACAGACATTTTCAGGTAATTAATTTGTCGTTCAATTTTATAGATGTTGAAAGTGTTGTATAAGAATTGTTTGTTTATAATATTAGAAATAAAATTCGGTATAATCCATTCATTTTTACATCGAATTAGAAATATTTTTTTGTTAATAACATTAGCATATTTAGAGTTAAGTTTTGAATATTTTTTCATTAAACATATTTGTTTGTAATCTACAGTTCTTGATAAGTTTTGAAAGAAATTTCGTTCCATAATGTTCTTGGAATATATTGAATGGTAGAGTCTTGGATTTGTGTATATTTTGTAGAGTTTCGAACAAGAATCCAAAAATAATACAAAATAAAAAACAAGAAAAGTTTTTAAAAAAAACAATTTCTTTATTTAATTATTTGTTTATTGTCGACGTTTCGGAACTAGGTACGTTCCATCTTCAGGACATCTGTCAAGAAACATGATCTTGATGAGATTTTAGCAAACAATATGTTTAGGAAAAGAAAATAGATTTTTCTTAAATAATGAATTAAATTGTAAAAAATATAATAATGTACAGAAATATGATAATATGTTCAAAATAAAAATGATAAAAATAAATGAGTGGATTATCAGAACAGGATATTAAAACATAATAGAAAATTTTTTTGAAAGTTATGGAAATTTTTTAAGAAAAGGTTAATGACAAAGTTGAATTAATTACCTGTATGTTTGAATATTTGTTAGCACTTTTTCACTAAACAAGCTTTTTTAACAAAAATGATTTTGTGAGTTAATTTTCCGCCGAATAATTAGATTTTGTAAATCAAAATTACTAAAAAATTTGTCTTTTTTTTTTTTTTAAAATTATTATTTGAAAACACAAATAATATTGTTCTCTAGGATGTTGTTCGATTGGCTTTCAAAAATTAACTAAATGAAACTGGTGTGCCCTTTGTAACACGTGTAAACACTTGAACGAGAGATGTGAGATTGTATGTGTGTGTTTTTATATGTCAGGGTGTGAATACTTAAATTGTTGATCTTAAAAGGAAGTCGATATTAATTGTTTGTCAAAAAGTGTAAAAAATTTAAATATGAATCATGTAATAGGTTGTGATCTGATCTAATGTTGACACTGTTAGAAACATTTATGAGGATGAGACAACTCTCCGCGAATAACCTTCTAAAGATGCAACTTTCGTGATATAAAATCTTTGGAGTGAAATTGTTTTTTTTTAAAAACTTTTCTTGTTTTTTATTTTGTATTATTTTTGGATTCTTGTTCGAAACTCTACAAAATATACACAAATCCAAGACTCTACCATTCAATATATATATATATATATATATATATATATATATATATATATATATTAAATGGTGGATAATGTGTACATATATGTACACTATGCTATTCGTACAAAGTTTATGAATCTTAGTAGCATCTATTGTAATCATATATAATGTTATATATATATTTATTGTAATGTAATGTAATGTTATATTATATGTATTGTAATAGTATAATGTAACATGTCATTGTTAAAATTATACGCTTTTTTATATTCAATTTTGGTTTTTTAATTTAAAAAAAAAATTTGAATTCAAACGGTCTATATAATATTGGTGCATTTCTTCAGCATTTTATATTCGCACCCATGGTCGACGCTGGCGCCATCTACATCGGGAGACGGAAACTAACCCGGGAAAATTGACAGTTTTGACCGAAAAACGTGGCAACGAGATATGGCCCGAGAGAGCGATCTATATACTCTTCTTTTATCTATGGTAAATTATTATATACATAACTAATTAAAATTACAAATTATAAATCAAATACTAAAAATCAAGTTAAAAATCGATGTCTTACTATATCAGATTATCTTTATCTATCAACTCAGATTCAAATTTAGTTGTTTCAAAAAAGGTATACTCTTTTTATATCTATGGTAGCCGTTTGAACGTTGGTACACACAACCAATTTTTAAATTTCTTTGCATTCACTAAGGAGAATTCTGACTTTTGGAGAACATAATTTGTAAATTTGACAGTTAAATAAATGTTCGAAAAACGTATTTAATAACAATTTAGACGGAGCCTATAATTTAAATTAAATAATTATTTTATCTTTGAAGTTCCAAACGTGCCAAAGCGTGTTTTATTATTAATTGTTGCTGATATAATAACTTTATTATTTCACTAATTAATATGAGATCCACTGCAAAAATTCTAAAACTGCTATCTTCTTCGGAAGACTGTAAATCACAAGAAAAAGAGCCGTCTACTAGTGTCTCAGTAAGAGATCCGAGTTCATTTGATGAGGAAAAAAAGTTTAAAGTGGTTTGGGGCAAAAATTCCTCAAAGAAGCATAAAAGCTATGAAGACGATGGTGTTTTAGTAGTAACTAAGAATTCTATTGTACTCAAAAATTCATCAGGTTCTATTATAGCACAAACAAGAAGTATCGATGACGGTTTGTTGGAACCAGAATCTACATTTAGGTGAGAAAAGTATATTATTATAATTTGATATTATTTGTGATAATTTACTTATATTTTGAAGACTTAATTTATTCTAATTATTTAAGTGTTGGTTCTAAGATAGTTCAGATTGTAGAAGTTATAAGTAAACCAATTTTGAAAAGCATATCATTAAACACAGAAGAGAAATTACCACATACCGAAATTAACAAAAAGTTATCAGGAATTACCCAACCAACAAGTAATCTTTATTATTTGATAACGTTATTAATTAGAATTTATGCATGATTTTTAAAAATAAATTTCAGAACATAAAGGAAGATCAACATCAGAAATATTGAAAGCTTGTAGTCAAACATTTACACAACTTGGCCAAAAAGAAAATTGTAATATTGATAATAGCTTCAACGTCTTGCATCAAAATACAATTGAAACAGATAACTCAAATCGTATTGCCAATGATATCAAATACAATGTTATTTGGGGTAATAGGACAAGTAAGAAAAATAAAACATTTGAAGAGGATGGCATATTAAAATTTGTCGAAGGTGGTGCGATTTTATATGATACTGCAGGAACTGTTGTGGATAAATCTAAAAACTTTAAATGTAGTGTTATAGAATATGGTGAAATAATCAGGTATTAATTTAAATTAAATATACTATATAATTAAATGTTTAAATTTTAATATATATTTAGTTGATAAATAATATAAATATAAATTCTTATATTTATACCATATGTTCATATATACCATGTTATATTAATTTAATTACATTTTCAGCATAGGAAGCAAGGATATACAAGTTTTAGATAGTATTTCAAGTGATCCAATACCATCAACTACAAGACATATTTTGAACAATGAAAACAGTAATATACTTTATGCTTTGTCATATTTATACAGTAAATATTTTTTCTATTTTTATATTGATGTTATAGATGAAATAAAATCTATGAAGATTATGAAAACTAAAAGAATTGATGAATGTACTAATTCTCCAAGAAAAGAAACAGAATTTAGTAATGAACAATCCAAGAAAATATTCAAGGTAGTTTGGGGTAAAATAACAAATAAAAAAAAAAAAACATATTCTAATGATGGTTACTTGGAAATGTATGGTGCATCAGTAATATTGAAAAATGAAGGTGGAACCATATTAGAGAAATCAAATAAAATTGATCCTTTGTGTATTTTCGAAGGTGGAACAATGAAGTAAGCATACATAATAAAGCACCTATAATATATAGATTAGATTTGATCTTTTTCAATAGAGATATAAAAAAGAAAAATCTACCTGCTTGGTAAAGTTTCATTCCCAACTCAACTACTTTAATTTTTTTAAATATGTAGGATTATTTCAACATTTATTAATTTTTTTTTAAATATAAACTTATAAATTGTTAATTTATTTTTATAATTGGAATGAAAACTGTTTTGTTACTATTAAATATTTGAAATAACTATTGCTATTATTTTATTATGTAATTATTAGTAATACTGTATCATCAGGATTTAGTTTTTATATGCTTATTTTTATTTTATTATGCTTTTTTATATGCTACTGTATTTATTATAATGTTATATACATCGAATATATATCTACCAACAATAATAAATTAATTGATAATAATATTCAGTATTGGATCAAAAGCGATAGAAATAATAGAACAGATAGATGATATTAGGACAATTCAACATGAAATAAAAGCTTCTATAGATGAAGATGAGCCAGTAGCAAAAAAAATTAAAAAACTTACTGGAAAATCTATTTCGGTTTCAAAATCATATTCGAGACTAAAAAAAAATTGTGTGAGTTATGAGCCTATAACTTTTCCAGAACCAGATGCAGAACATCAGGTAAATTAGCTGAATTTAATACTTACCAGATTTTAAAGCAAAAATAATGATTAACAAAAATGTTTGAATAATTATTTCAATATTTGTGTTCCAGTGGCTTAATAATAAAGAAAAACGGCCGCTTTGCCAGGTTTTTGTGGACCCTTGTTTGGCAAGGGTGCTTAGACCACATCAAAAAGATGGTGTAATATTTTTATATCGTTGTTTAATGGGATTTTTTGGCGAACATATTGGTGCAGTACTAGCAGATGAAATGGGACTAGGAAAGACTTTGCAATGTATAACTATTATTTGGTTAGTATCATACATTTGAACAGTAATACCTCTATCAACTCTGATTTATTTTAACTCTAAAAAATTTGTTCCTGTTGATCATTGTTTAATATATTATATTATATTTCAACTGCATATATTTCATTATATCTACTACAAAGTAAAAATTATACTACCTATAGGTTTTTATAAATGAATGAAAAGAGAAATTAGCAAAAACATAAATAATATTGAATTTCTTCATGGTATAAAACTTTCAATTTTAAAATTTATATTTCTAGGACACTGTTAAAACAAGGTCCATACGGGTCACCTTGTATTCAGAAAGTATTAATTGTAGCACCCTCCAGCCTTTGCGCTAACTGGGAAAATGAATTCATGAGGTGGCTTGGGGCAGAAAGAATCGTCGTTTTTGTAGTAAATTCTAAAAATAGACCAAAAGATTATAAAAAATTGCAAAAGATACCAGTTTTGATTATTTCATATGAAATGGTATCAAGGTAATTGCTTTCTTCAATGAATATTTGTTTTCTATAATATAATTATGACATATGTTTTGAAGATACCAAAATTTTCAGATGTTTTGAAGATATCAAAACCATATGTTTTGATTTAATTATATGTGATGAGGGTCACCGATTGAAGAATATGTCAGTAAAAATTAGTTCTCTGCTCATGCAATTTGATTGTAAGCGTCGTGTAATAGTAACAGGGACGCCTATACAGAATGATTTGCAGGAATTTTACTCAATAGTAAATTTTGTAAATCCAGGAATCTTAGGTATGTACTACAATGAATAGTAATAAATGAAATAATAAACTTGTGTAATACACCTTCAATACAGACATTGATTCATTAAGTGTTTTGCTTTGAGCATCATGAATTAGAAAACTTTTTTTGATATCTGTATAACTTATTGTTATATGGCTCCAGCGAATATATTTTTTATATTATTTATGATTTTAGCAAATAAGTGAATATTGTAAGGCATTGTTGTTTAATAAAATGAAACTTTCATCAATAGGTACATTAGCTGAATTCAAATCATACTACTTGCAACCAATTGTTGCATCCCAACAATTAAACTGTAGTGAAATTTATAAAGTATGCGGTGAACTTAAAGTTAAAGAATTGCAACAAAAAACTGCTCACTTTATACTAAGGAGAACGCAAGAAATAATAAATAAATATTTACCCAAAAAAAAAGAATTAATCATATTCTGTAAAATTACTGATATACAGAAGCAAGTATATCAAACTGCATTGGATTATTATGAATCTCGAAAACTTTCTATAAATACTGATGTTATGCACTTGCAATTAATAAACTTTTTAAAAAAAATATGCAATCATCCATGGCTTATCAAATATGATTCAATTAAAGATATGGAGAATGCTGGAGATTTAAAGAGTCATTTGTGTGACATAATAAATAACAAGGATATGGATATAAATGATTCTGTAAAAGTTAAAATAGTACTTAACTTATTGAAGGAAGTCTATAATAACAAAGAGAAAATTGTACTGGTATCCTATTTCACACAAACATTGGATATGTTGGCCGACTTATGTAAATCTCATGAATTTATTTATACAAGGTATAATAGTAATAGCATAAATATTTTAAGGTATTGCTGATTCATAAAATAACTTGACAATATGTTGCAATGTAAAGATTTCTACATATTTAGATTTTGGTGCTAAAATAAAGTATCAGAATTGATTATACAAGCATTCAGTGCTAATTTGGAACTATGATATAAATGATTTTTAATTTAATAGCATTGTTTTAATTCAGATATAATAGCATAGCATTAAAAATAATTTATGTAATGATCTTCCACAAATAATAGACTTTAAAATATTAATAGATTAGATGGCTCCACACCTACTGCAGATCGTCAAAATATAATAGATGAATTTAATAATCCTCATTGCAAAACCTTCATCTTTCTATTAAGTGCAAAAGCTGGTGGGATTGGACTAAATATAACAGGAGCTTCAAGGTAACATTTATTCATTCATTATATTTTAATATCTCTGTAAAAATTAACTAATAGCATTAACATGTTTAATTATGCTATTTCAAAATATATTAAATTATTATTGAAGGATGAAAGTTATTATTCTTTTTCATTAACTAATTTTAATTAGTGCTCATGAACATTTGGTATTTTTTATAATTTTTATGTTTTTAAAGATTAGTATTATTTGATACTGATTGGAATCCTGCAACCGATTTACAAGCCATGTCCAGAATTTGGCGTGATGGTCAGAAGAAATCTGTTTATATTTACAGGCTTATCACTACAGGTAACTTTTCAAAAACTAATAAACAAAATTAATGCTTTTGCAAACTAAAAATAATATAATTACCTTTAACCTTAATATTACAAGGTACGATAGAAGAAAAAATGCTCCAAAGACAAATATCTAAAACAATTTTATCAGGAGCAGTTGTTGACACACAAAATAATTCTCTAAAATTATCACAAGAAGACTTGAAGCTGATCTTTTCCTTAAATGATCAGAAATGCACCACCCATGATATACTGCAATGCAATTGCAAATGTGATGGATCCGTAAGAATAACATTTCATATTATTACTGCTATAAATTTTTGTATTCAATATTCAATGATTCAAGTAACAGATTTTTCAAAATATGATGGAAGATTTATTTTTCAATTTCACTTTAGTTTTGTGAAATAATTTAGGTAAAATGAACCTTGGAAAATACTTAATCCATAATCAATGTAAAATGTATCATATTAACCATAGATAACGAAACCATTTGATACATTCATTACAAAGTTTTATTTATGAACGTCTAGATAAATTTGTATTTTGTTCCATCATAACATTTTTTATAGATTCCAATATCACTTACTGAAAAGACTGAAGCTAGCATTCCAACTCAAAATAGATCATGTCAACTAAGTCTGACAAGTTCTACTGACAGTATTAAAAAATGCTTAAAAATGAACGAACTATTCCAATGGGAGCACCATGGATTTCCAATAGCGCAAGATATACTCAAAGTGAGTATAATTATTTATAAGAACATAAGTTATGCAAACATGTTGATAATCTTATTTTTTTTGTAGGATTTGGGATTGTTTGAATCAGCAGAAGATATTTTGTTCATGTTTAAAAATGAAAATACTACTTAAATTTTACTCAATAGTTTAAAAATATAATTAATGTTGTGATATACCTTTTTATTTTTGGATTAAATTATTATAAACAGAAAAACTGCATACAAGTTTTTGTAATATTTGTTGATATAATTATTCTTCATTCTCCAGATTTATGTGGCTACCGAATCTGCTATACAGATGACCTTTTAATTCGTTCATTTCGCTTTTGAAATGATCACATTTTTTAGTTAGATCTGCTATTTCTTTTTCTTTTTTAGCCTTGGCTTCTTCTAATTGTTTCTAAATTAATAAAAGAAATTTTGTTATTTGTGAACCCATAAATGAGGAAGACACATATTGTTACAAAAATGAAGTATGATTTCCATGGTGATCAGTAATATCTCCCGAATAATTAATAAACACAAATAAAACAGAAAATGTTTCATATTTCAGTTTGTTTAAAATTTTCATTAGTTTTAAAAAATGTATTGAAAATAATTTATAACGTCTTCTATATATCTTTCTATGAGAGATCAAGAAATTAAAACTTAGTTGATGATTTATATCAGATGTGCAGACAAAATGAGTAAATGTAATTTATAATGTATTAGAAAGGTATATACTTGTGTTTCTTCTAAATTCCTGCAGATAAATACTTCTCCAACCAAAAATGGTACATTTGCATCATCAGACATTAAAATTAGTTCTTCACAAGCTTCATCTAAATTTTTTAACTCATTGATTTTAATATTCAATTCATCTTTGAAATCTTCTAATCTTGCATTATGTCTGGCAAATTTATTAATTTTCTGTTGATCTTCATAGGAAATATGAACATCTGAATCCTGACAAGATATTAATAATACTATATTAATACAAAGCACTATAACTAATAGTTATTGAAATATTTACTGGTTGAAATGTTCCTTTTCCAGAAGCGCCTGACATTGTTATTTGAAATAAATTAAGTTATTTAAAAATTAGAAATAAAACTAGTGAATGTGAATCATTAACCTTATTATAATTTTAGTATTCAATTTATAACCCATAGCCATCTCGAATTTGCTAAATAGATGTATAACCAATCAACAATATGTCTACTAGGCCATACAGCCTAGACTGATTGTGAGGGATTGTGAGAATGAGAATGTTTTCAAATTTATATTCTATTTCTTTACATTGTGTTTTTGTAAAATTTAGAATATAATTGTCTATTATCATTATTTTCACTTTCTTTGTTATAAATCTTTCATATTAACAATTATTATAAAATAATAAGTCTGTAAGTGACATTTAAATATCATAATCAATTTTAATGCATTTAGCTTTAAAGCAACTAATCGAGTGTTATCAAATGGTTTCTAAATTTTTAAAATTGGTGCAGCTATTTATAAAAATTTGGTATCAAACGAAACAAACGACAAACAAACAAACTCTTTTAATTAAAAAAATATTTTAATTTAATATTTAATTGAGGTTTTTAAGTAATGTTTTGATATAAATTAAACAATGACCACCAAGATACCTATTATCATCATTTTCATTTTCTTTGTTATACATCTTTCATATTAACAATTGTTATTAAATAGACTAGTTTGTAAGTGCAATTCAGCCATAGATAAATAAACATAAATTATTTTAATGCATTTAACATTAAAACAACTAATCGAGTGTTATAAAATGGTTTCCAATTTTTAAATTTGGTGCAGCCGTTTATAAAAAAACATCATATATAAAAGAGTATAAACATACACGAAAACTTAAATTTTGACCCACATACACATACAACGCACATAAATACTTTTTAACTTCCCCAAGGAGAGGCTTATGTTTTCATAAAAAAATCCGATTTTATGTTGACGTTTCAATTCATTCTGAATCGAATGAGACCAAATTGGGAAAGTGTGTGTGTATGCGTGAACAGATTTTTTGCCATAAATCGACGTTTTCTCAAAAACGGCTGGACCGATTTCAAAAATTTAAAAGCCATTTGATGTATCTCGATGTAGACTAGCGTTTCTCTGTTTTGTACGAAGATCGGCCAAGCCGTTTCTTTGTATTTTGGAAAATAGGGTTGAACTTTTCGTCCACATTAAAGCGCATACTACCGAATCTTTTTTAAAAAATCAAAAACTGTTCGAAAGATATTAGTTGAGAATGACACTGATTAGTTTTAGGTAAAAATCTACCGAGCCGTTTTTTTGTAATTAACTGTTGAAACAAAAATTCAAGCCGCGAATTTACTGAAATATTACGGCCTTACGACAAGTAGTTTAATTTTAAAAATTCATCAAAGTTTGAGAAAATGAGTAGTTTTTTTGACGTTTGTTAAAATTAAAATTAGACAATTTACTTGGCGATAGAGTACTTGTTTTTAATGAACATACTGAATCATTAAAGTCCTGCGGAAACTGGTTCAATTATAAAAATATATTGTATTTTACAATTTTAAATATTAAAAATACTTCTACCGATTTAACGTGTTTGATTTTTAATAATGTGTAATAAATCCACTTCAAATACTTTTAACCACTCATAAATTAATTTATTTATCAGATATTAAGTCGATTATTAACACATATCGAGAAGTTCGTGTAACTTGTTAAATTTTGGTATCAAATTAAACAAGCAAAAACAAACTTTTTTCGAAAAATTAATAAATATTTAATTGAGGCATTTAAGTACTATTTCGAAATAAATACAACATCATGATCAAAACTACAGACAATTCATATACATTTTTATAAACAATTTTGAATCAAAATATATTTTGAATCATAATAGTTTATTTCAGTTAAAAAAGTAAATGTCATTTAATAGCAACATGTTTTTCTTATCTAGAGTAAATTGAATTACGTGATTACTTTTCAAGTGTTTTGTTTCGGACATTTTTTCACTCATACTTTGATATTACTTATTGCCACTAGAGGCGTTAGTATTTTAATCTTAAACGTCTAGAGAAAAAAACGTTGTTATCTATTTTTAGAGTATTCACTTATCTATGGACTATTTTATGACGTTAATTTTAAACAGGGATGGTAATACTGTTAACTAATTGAGAATAATATTTTTTTGAAAAAATGCCGCATAATGAATAACAAATCATATATTATGAATTATTTCACAATTTGATAATTTTTATAATTTTGATAAAAATATTTTGGTTAGATTATAAAAGTAAATTTTGTGAAAATCGTTCGCACCGAAATGATTACCAACACTGATATCCACTTGTATTGTATTAAGAGTTGTTGAAAAATAAATGTATAAGCAATTAAGTATTTATATTACGTTGAGCGTGACACAAAAATAATTCAATCTTTCTATTGAAGTTGATTCCTGCATAGAAATATTATTTATATTTAAAATCATGAAGAAAATATCTATTTTTGGAGCTACTGGAAAAACTGGAGTTTGTGCTTTGGAATCTGCTATTAATAAGGGTAAATAAGAAAATTCATTTATGTGTTTAAATATAAATATAATATCAAATGTAATATATTATAAACTTTGGTAACTTCATGAATGATTAATCTATATATAACAATAATTTATAAATATTACATACATAATATATATTAAACTTAATAGGATACAAGGTTAAAGCATTAGTACGATCCTTGGACAGGGTTCCCGATGAACTGAAGAGTAAGGCTGATTATGTTGTTGGTGATGTATTGTCACCTAGCGATGTGTCGCAGACTATTGAAGGTACAGAAGCAGTTTGCGTTGTTCTTGGAACAAGAGATGATTTGAAACCAACAACAATGCTTTCAGAAGGCTTGAAAAATATTATTAATGCAATGAAAGAACACAAAGTGACTAAGGTAATAAATTAATGAGTTATTTGAAATCTTACAAATATTAATGACAAGGAATTTGAAAAAATGTTCAGTGATCAAATGGGAAGACTAAAATTTGTTGATTACTAAAACTTATAAACATTGTAAAGATGACTATCATTATTTTTACTTATTTGTTTTCTAGTTAAAGAACTCGCTTGTTATCCATTGTTCATAATGTTCATAAATTTTCATATTATCGCATACTAGTATCTAATTTCTAATAATTAACTGTGTTGATAAATGAAAGTTTCAGGACAATTCATAATATTTTACAATTTTAGGTATCCGTTTGCTTATCTGCTTTCTTATTTTATGAAGTTGATAAAGTTCCAAAAATGTTTGTTGATTTGAATGCAGATCATCAGCGAATGTTAGATACATTAAAAAGTAGTGATTTACAATATATTGCAGTTTTGCCTCCTCATATTGCAGGTAAATGATATGATCTATTTATATTGTATTTGAGTTTTATGATATGTTTTTTTTTATAGATGAGCCAAGAGCTCCTTATAAAGTAGAGTATAATAAATCTCCTGGCAGAAGTATTTCTAAATATGACTTAGCAGATTTTCTACTAGATTCTTTATACAAAGAAGAACACTACAACAAAATATGTGGATTGGCAACTATTAAATAAAGCGTTATATCATGGATTTGTAAATGGCCTTTGTCATAAATAATATATATCAATAAATATTATATGTCCTTTTTCATATAAGTTTTTTTTAGAGGTCTTATAAAATTAGGTATTGCAAAGGAACCACTTCCATATAATGATATTGGTGGGCATTCTTTATATCCTAACTTACTGTAAAACTGTTCTTGTCCTTGAGTAGATAATATTACTTGTTTGAGGTTCAATTTGCTTTTACAGTATTTTTCTACTTGATACATTAGTTCTCTTCCTAAGCCTTTTCCTCTGAGATTCTTTGCAATGACAACTGATTCCACAAAACAAGCTTGTGGCATGCTTGGTATCGGTGTTAGTTTGGCGTGGCCAATAATACCAGTTTTATCTTGTAGCATAATTAAACTGGTTGGTAATTTTTCCGAAGACATCATCAAACTTCTCATTCTTGCACCGAGGCTTCTCGGCCATTCAGCATTGATTAGTTCACAACATTGCTCTAACAAATCTGGATGGTCATGTGCTGGTTCTACTTTAAATTCATTTTTCTAAAATTTGTATTATTAAATATTATTATCAAATGAATGAATTTAATGAATAATTTTAGTAACCAACACAATACAAAAGTAATTAAAAGAATAGAAAATGATGTGAAAATAATAAATGTACCATTTTTAGATTTCAGTAAGAACCAGCTGAATTTCTAAAACAGTATGAACGATTATGAATAATTTTTAGGTTATACAGTTATATAAAAAGTTCGCACTCCATGATTCTTGCCAATAAATTCAATAATTTTGATTACAATTTAATGAGATGAATATACATGCATTTATTCAATTTGCACATATTACGGAATAGTTGATAAAATTAGTTTTGTTGAATATTTAGCAATGCGTTTGACATGTTTATGACCTAATGACAGCACTTTCGTTAAAATTTGACTGTCATAGAATTGGTCTAAATATATTTTTCGAATCCGCCATTCTGCAGCTGATAACACATTTTTTTTATTGATTATGTAACCAACAATTTTATATAAAAAAAATTCTCCACGTTTTAAAGACAAGTTCCCAAACGTTTACAAAGAAAGAGTAGCTCTCAAACTATTCCATGTCAGCAATGGAAGACAATTTTTTTTTGCAAAATTCTTAAAAATTTTTGAAAAATATTTTAGATAAGTAGATTTTCAAATTTCATTAGTTTGATAAATGAATAGCAAGTGTCCTCTTCATTAAAAGTTATTTATCATAGATAAAAGAAGAGTATGTTATAAAGTAATGTTATTTATAAATAACATTATTAGGCGCGGTG
This sequence comes from Ctenocephalides felis, assembly GCF_003426905.1. Lineage (NCBI taxonomy): Eukaryota > Metazoa > Arthropoda > Insecta > Siphonaptera > Pulicidae > Ctenocephalides > Ctenocephalides felis. The sequence continues at coordinate 23,394,546 of NW_020539726.1, forward strand.
TAAAAAAGGTTGGAAACCACTGGATTAAAGAGTTAAAAATGTACAATATATGAACTTACTATATATATTAAGTTAATACATTGTACATTTTTAACTCTTTAATCCAGTGGTTTCCAACCTTTTATACATCGCGCCTCCCTGCTCTAATAAAAAAAATTGCGCCCCATAACTTAATTTTTTCAACCGTTTAATTTTATAAACACTTAACTGACATTAACAAAACTACAAAAATTAAAAAGCAATATAATATTGCTTATTTGTAAAAATATGCATAAAAACTAATTGTTTTTTTTTTGTCAATTTTTTAATCTTGTTAACTTCCCGTAGGGTAAGTTATAGTAATCGCAAAAAAATCGAAAATGAAAATTTTTATATATCTTTACGTTTCAGAGGTTTCTGAACATTTTGGCATACCTTAGAAAAAATGGATGATGCATTCGGGAACACGAATGAAGCAATTTGAATAATTTAAAAAACATTCGATCCGTATTGATAAGGAGACGTGCTGATTAGTTTTTGGCGGAGGTAGGTCCAGCCGTTCCGAAGATATGGGGCAAAAAGTGCCAAAAACGGAACCTCAGTTTTTAATAGAACGGAGCGTCCGATTTTAATAATTCAAAAAATATTTTACTTGTATCAACAAGATGAAGATTTGATCAAATTTTTATAAAAATTCAAAAACTGTTTACTTATGTAATATTTTATGTTGTATAGTTTTTAATTTTTCAGTATGAACCTTAATTTCTTTGATTTCCTACATGTGATAAAATTTGTGAGTAAAATAAGTCGAATTTCAATTTAAAAAATCAATTGATTATTTTCATTTTGTAATATGTATTTTTCCAGAGAATCTCAGTAACAAAAGAGACTCTTGATTTTTAATAACTTTAATAATAAATAGATAGATGAGAACTCAAACTCTTCTTCATTGCAATTTATATTTGGAACCAGAGCCGGTCATACCTTGAATGCCATGCTTGCAAAAAATGCGGGCGCACGCCTTAGGGGGCGCCAAAACGAGTTTGAATATGATATTTATAATAAATTTTTTTCAAAATCATTAGCAAGTAACAATAAACATTGCTTTGACAGGTTGCCAAAAGGTACCAAATTAAATTGTATTTTTTTGTTATCATGAAAAGGTTTATACAACTGTTCAAAAATGTTTGTACCTAGAGAAGACTTGCAGTCAGCCTTTACCAGTATTTCAATTTGATATATTTTTCCACATAACATTTGATATAATAAATAATCCCTGCACAACAAAATACACGTTGCATTCAGGAAAACATATTAACAATAAGTATGTAATGAACTTGAAACCGTGAATACATACATACACACATGTTTGGGTCATATGTACTAAAAATGTACTATGCATGCTCGACCCGAATAATTCTGGCGGGCTCAGGTGCTGCGATGTGTAAAAAAAAATAGGTTCTGACAGTAGGTGAAAATATTTCACGAAAAAGGATCAAATGATCTTCGAATTTTCGGAGTTAAAATGAGGTCCAGAAAATTCCGGAGTTAAAAACCTCTCGTGAGAATCTCCAACCATTAAAAATAACAATGAACTGTGGCCATTTATTCATTTAGAAGAGTTAACTTGATGGCCAAGTTTAGTTGTTTAGTACCGATAATATAGAAAAATCAACGCGGTAATCATGGAAGATTTTCGATGAGATGAAGACAAAAATTTTCTGGAGAAATAAAAGCTATAGAAGGATGATGGACTTCTTAGACGTAACGATTTTCACTCTAATCGTCGATGTGGTAAAGTGAAGATAACGGAGATAAACATCGACAAATCAAAATTGAAGAGAGATGGATGAGAGTGTCAAAACGATGGTGAAATAGATGGTGTAGATTACTTCAAGTATTCGAAAAACATATTAACTAAAGTCTGTATGAAAATTGAGAATCGATTTGCTGAAGGAAATAAAACCGGAGTTAAAAAAAAGTTAAAAAAAGGTATTCCGGAGTTAAAATGAGGTCCAGAATATTCCGGAGTTAAAAACCTCTCGTGAGAATCTCCAACCATTAAAAATAACAATGAACTGTGGCCATTTATTCATTTAAAAGAGTTAACTTGATGGCCAAGTTTAGTTGTTTAGTACCGATAATATAGAAATATCAACGCGGTAATCATGGAAGATTTTCGATGAGATGAAGACAAAAATTTTCTGGAGAAATAAAAGCTATAGAAGGATGATGGACTTCTTAGACGTAACGATTTTCACTCTAATCGTCGATGTGGTAAAGCGAAGATAACGGAGATAAACATCGACAAATCAAAATTGAAGAGAGATGGATGAGAGTGTCAAAACGATGGTGAAATAGATGGTGTAGATTACTTCAAGTATTCGAAAAACATATTAACTAAAGTCAGTATGAAACCTATGATGAGCAAAACTTAATTGAGAATCGATTTGCTGAAGGAAATAAAACCGTCGGATCCGAATCATATTGGGAAAAGAGTGTCATCTGCCCGAGGTCTTCGAAAGACAACTGGAAGAGCTGAAAGAACTGCAGCAAAAAAAAAAAAAACAGATGATGGACTAATGCGAAAAGACAACACAACAAAGAATTGAAAACCGACTATGGAAGCAAAAGTTTGAAATGTAAAAATTGAATTATAGACAAAAAACGAAGTAATGAAAAAGAAACAAAGTAAACGAAGTGGCGCTCTCATATAATAGACCTGCCTATAAACAGAACACAAATAATAATCATCCACTATCGTAAAGCACATGAGATCACAATCGAAATCCAACACCAGATCTGTGATGGATCATAATCATAATTACTTGATATACTTCAATTAATTGGCCAAAAAAACGTGAATCATAAGAAAACATTCCACGTTCAAGAAGTAAATATATACACGTATACTTCTTGAACGTGAATGTTTTCTTCTGACTCGTATTTTTGGCATTTTGTCATTTTTTATATTTATAAATATAAAAACAATTTTGTCTCAGTAAATAGATTGTAGTGTACTCTACAAAATTTCATGATGTTAATCTCAGCCCTTTCTGCTTGGTACTATTTTCTAAGTGAAAATACATTAGACTCATATTTATATAATAGAAATGTGTATTACTGAAATATTTCGCAATTATTAATTTAATTAGTGAACACCCAATATGAGGTATTTTTGTCGTAATGCAAATTTAGATTCCATTTGAAATTTGATTCGAGAATATAAACTGAGTATAGTCATTTATTTTCGAAACAAATTAAATTAACTTGCTGTAGGGTAAGTTATTAGAATTGTCCAAGAATTGAAATTGAAATTTTTGCATATCTTCACGTTTTGAAAGTTCCTGAACATTTTGGCATACCTCAGAAAAATTGATGTGTGCCTCCGCAATATTGTGTCCACGTTTTCGGGCGCACGTATCAACCGATTTAAATTGTTCAAAAAATATTTGATTCTAATTGATAAGGAGATGTGCCGATTAGTTTTTGGCAGAGGCAGGTTCAGCCGTTTTCGAGATACGGAGCAAAAAGTGCAAAAAATAGAAATCGAGTTTTTGAGAGAACGGAGCATCCGATATGAATGATCCAAAAAGCATTAAATTCGTAATGACGGGGAGAAGTAGTGATTAGTTTTTGGCAAACACAGGTCCAGTTATTTCAAAGATACGAAGCTAAATGTGAAAAAATGGTTTTTGAGAGGACTAAGCATTCGATATGTATGATTAAAAAAACTTTCAATTCGTAATGATGGGGAGATGTGGCGATTAGGTTTTCGCAAAGGCAAGACCAGATATTTCAAAGATGCGGAAAAATGTGCAAAAAATGGCAGTTTGTCAGCAAACTAAGCATTCGATTTGAATGATATGACTTGATATGATTCAAAAGACTTTTAGTCCGGTCATTTAAGCTTAAATTAGGTAAGAATCTTGGAATTTGAGATACCCAGCTGTAAGTCTGCAAATATCTTAAATAGCACCCTAAAAGTTGCCTCAAAATCTACATATGGTACGTAGACCTCACCATATGTAGGTTTTGAGACAACTTTTAAGGCGCTGTTTTAGGGTATTTACAGACTTACAGCGGGGTATCTCGAATTCCGAAACTTTCTATAATGATTGGACTATGAGTGTGCTGGCGAAACAATTGCTTTTGATTTTTTTTTATTTTTTTATTTCAAGATTATTTTTTTGTATATCGAAAATAATTAGGATTTTAATTATGATTCTGGGTAAAGTTGTAAAGCTCACTTATATACTTTAAATAAACTAGTTGGTTTGGTATTTAGCCTTGAGGCAAGTTACATGAACTTTCCGATATGTGTAAATAATCGACTTAATCAAAAAAAAAAATGTGTAAATAATATACTTCATCAATCCTACTTTAAAAAAAACGATAATAATTTTAGCAAAGTTTGACGAATTTTTAAAATTAAACTACTTGTCGTAAGGCCGCAATATTACAGTAAGTTCTATAAGACCATGATGTATATCGCCAAAAAAAGTTCCATGAAAATCGACTTAATTTTTTTTTAACAGTTCATTACAAGAAAACGGCTCGGTAGATTTTCACCTAAAATTAATCAGCACCATTCCCAACTAAAATCTTTCGAACAGTTTTTGATTTTTTAAAATCGGTTCGATAGGATGAGCGTAAATGTGGACGAAAATTTAACACTTTTTTTCAACAGTTAATTGCAAGAAAACGGCTCGATAGATTTTCACCTAAAACTAATCAGCACCATTCCCAACTAAAATCTTTCGAACAGTTTTTGATTTTTTAAAATCGGTTCGGTAGGTTGAGCGTAAATGTGGACGAAAAGTTTAACACTTTTTTCCAAATTACAAAGAAACGTCGCACAAAACTGAGAAACGATAATCCTTATCGAGATACATCAAATGCTTTCTAAATATCTGAAATCGGTTCAGGCGTTTTTGAGAAAACGTCGATGAAAATTCTAATTTTGACAAATGCCAAAAAGACCATACTAATTTTTGCAAACTTTGACGAATTTTTAAAGATAAACGAGTCGTCGTAGGGCTGTAATATTTTAGTATGATCTAGAAGACTAAGGTATCTACCGTCAAAAAAATAATCATAAAAATCGTCGAAATTTTTTTTTTAAAAACTTTATTACAAGAAAACGGCCCGGCCGATCTCTACCAAAAACTAATCAGCACGATTCCCAACCAATATCTATCGAATGGTTTTTGAATTTTCGAAATCGATTCAGAATTGCGGGCTAAAACGTGGACAAAATTTTTTTCACTTTTCTGCAATTTACAAAGAAACGGCCCGGCCGATCGCCGCACAAAACCCATAAACGATAGTCCTCATCGAGATACATCGAATGGCTTTTAAATTTTTGAAATCGGTCCATCCGTTTTGGAGAAAACGTCGATTTACGGCAAAAAATCTGTTCACACACACATACACATACACACACACACATACTTTATTCAAATTTGGTCTCATTCGATTCAGAATGGCTTGAAACGTCGAGAAAACATAAAATTAGCGAATCGGATTTTTTGATGAAAACATAAACTTCTCCTTCGGGAAGTTAATAATTTTAACTTTGCAATTCAGTTTATATAATTCCTATAAATATTAGACAATTTTACAGTATTTATAATAATCTCTTTGAAAACATTTAATATCCCTCGAATATTTCATTACGGTATTCCTGTTTAAAATTTGCCTTGAGGCACGATGTCATACACCACTAGTTTAATATTGATGTCGTAGATTGATTATTAAATTTATCGTCATTTTGAAAATTGACTTTAAGATGATAACTGATCTTTTAAAAAAGTTGGTATATACATATACATATACATATACATATATATATATATATATATATATATATATATATATATATATATATATATATATGTATATATATAGCTCGCCGAATGCGCGAGCGCTATCCGCCCGCGCCCCTTTCTGTATTGATCCCTGGAGCTTGCCATGCTCGCGGATGCTGCTCCTCTCCCGAATCAGTTTTATCAAGTCCGAGGCTCGGAGCACATTGTGACACCAGTATTCGAAGGTGCCACATCGAAACACGACACGTTTTTGGTTGACACCAAAACTAACTAAATACATCAACCAGATTTGTCGACAGTTGATTCTTCAAGTTGCAGTGTTCGTTATCAGTTGTTGCATGGGTCATTATTGTGATTAGTAGTAATTTCCAGTTTATGTTGGTAAAGATTGTGCAATCCAAGAACTGTCTTGATTTAAATCAGTGCCAATATTTATAATACATTTGCTTATATGATATGACTATTTAGGACTCCAAGTTTGTGTGAAATATTTGGTATGCCAATTTGGTACGATATAATGTTTATATTTTAAAACAAACAAAATCTAATGAACAGTGTGTCTACAATGATTCATTAGAACAAATCATACATTACTATACCGAATTAAACAACTATTACTTAAAATGTCTGGTGAAACGATAGTCGAGTTGAACGTCGGTGGTGTGCACTATAGTGCTTCCTTATCCACTTTGACCAGTTGTGAAGGATCCAGATTGTACGAAGACTTCTCCTCTGGGGGTAGCAACCTTCCAAGTGATGCGAAAGGCAGAAAGTTTTTAGACCGCGACGGTGTGCTTTTTCGGTACGTGCTCGACTTTTTAAGAGATGGCACATTAAACCTGCCCGAAGGATTTAGAGAAAAAGCTCGTTTGCGGAAGGAGGCCACACATTTTCGGCTGGATGGCCTGGTGAGGCTCTTGACGCCTGGCGGATGTGATCCACAAGGAGGTAAGGACAATTCGTAAAGAGAAATTATTTATTTTAAGTAAATTAGTGAAATATAATTACTGAAATAATATATACTATTATTCTCCTGATCGTTCGAATAGTTGTTAAAGTCAGTAAATTTGTAAATGCTTTTGAATATACTTGAGACGAAGTATAATAAGAATAATCGTATTAGAATCTTGAGCAAGATATACTGACCAGCTGATGCACAATAAATTTATTTAGTTATATTTTACAAGATGTACCATTAATGATGTGGAATCATAAATAATAAATACATAAGCATTTTATCGTCCTAAAACATTTATCACAATGTACACGATTTCATAATTTTGCAGCCAATTTAATATTTATATTTATATGTATGAAATATTATGATCTTTTTCTTAATTTTTTGGAGCACGTAATCGCATTTCAGAATAAGTACCACTTGTTGCAACTCCGGTTCAAACATTATGGTAGCCGCAACATGGGTATTTAGAAATTAAAATCAATGATTTGTTTGTTTGAATTTATATGCACATCACAATTTAATATATATTTTGTGATTTTTATTTTATCATTGTTTATTACATTTATGCATTTTGTTACATTATTTTTCTTGTGCAGTTTATAAATTATCATTAATTATATAAGTTTTGCAGCGTTATGATGATTTTTATTGGTTTATGGGAATATGAACGATCTATTTTTAGTCATCAATATCAACAAACACTTACAGATCATATTCTAAAAATATATACACTTATGCATTAAGCAAGTAATATAGTAAAGTACTTAGAAGTTAAATAATTTTTAGCGAATATGATAAATTGTGGAGAATAGGAACGGTAATCGGCAATATATAGTGCATTTTAGAGGTTTGTAATATCTGATTATTTTAAATTTATTGAATTATTTATTTTATTGCGCCATAGCTTCCAGTTAATTTAATAAATTTTACAAAAAATATTATTTTTTAGTGATAAATATTTAAAATTGATCATTTTCCATATAGATTTGTTCAAAATAAAAGATTTCATAGTTAATATGTTTGAATAATTATTATAACAATATATATTTAGTAGCTACTTATTTTAATTTATTGAGTGAACTGCCTAAATATACTTTTATCATTCTGATGTTAATAAATTATTTCAAATAGTTTTCCAACTAAACTAAATCACAATAACGATCGTTGTTCAGAAGGAGCAGATGATATCTTATAATAAAGATAATATTTTTTATCTGAAAACGTTTCAACAAAATGGATGTTATTGTATATTGTATGAACATGGATATAATGTAATTTATAATCTGAATAATGCTTAATATAAATAGTAGTTATTCCTAAACTCATTAAAAAATATTTCGAAATCACAATTATCCTGCAATGATTAGACAATGATGAATGACATAGATTGTGATCAGGATAATATTTTTTTTATAGATTTCTAGTATAATTTACACAACAACAGTTTATGTCAGAATTACCCATCATAAGTACATATGTATGAAAATAATTTTTTAGTATTTGCGTATTTGTATTTAAATTTCCTAGTTTATATGGATACTATATACTTTCGCATATAGTTTTTTACATATTTAACATGATATAATTAAACAAATAAAAGAAATACTAATTGCTATGTACATAGTCAAAATAATTAATAACTTTCAAATTCTGCGAAAGCTAATAATATTTTATTTTTAATATATTAGTTATAGTAGATAATCTTGAATTAAAATTCATTATACAATATTTAAGATAATAAGTTAATATCTTATCAAAAAATCAAAAATGATATATATTTTTTCGAATCGGTATAAATGTGCTGGATAAATTGGTTCTTGATAAATGCAGCGGCCTCGGAGTTTTCTCAATAATTATTCGTAATAACATTTTCTTTTTTATTTGTTCCAGGGTGTATAACAGTTGGTTACCGTGGAAGCTTTGCATTTGGCAGGGATGGTTTGGCAGATGTTAAATTCCGTAAATTGTCTCGAATTCTTGTTTGTGGACGAGTTACCCTCTGCCGCGATGTATTTGGTGACACACTAAATGAATCTAGAGATCCAGATCATGGACTTACGGACAGGTAATATTATAAAAGATTATTACAAGCATATAGAAATCTATTGCTTCAAGTTAAATGCTTGGATTGTGATCTAATAAGCAAAACTTTGACGTTGACATTTCTATGAATTCGGTGAATAATTCCTAACTGTAATAAAGGAACATTACAATCCGAATCTATTTTTTATATTAATATTTTTAAGTAAGTATTTCAACTATTCTCTAATATCTTGCAAATTGTTTTAATTTCTCAAATTGATTCATTTTTTTCGAAAACGTCCATTTTTCAATTTTATCTAACAGTTAATTATTAAGAAACCACCTAAACGATAGTTATGAAACGCTAATTAATACAAGCCATTTTTGATTTATCAATTACCTTCAAATTTTTTAAATAGTTAATTTGGATGATATGATTTCAAAATAAAATAAATTACTGGTTTCATGACTAAAATATAGTATTACTTATATATTTACAACCAAACATTTACTTGATGAACATTTTGCGACTGATTTAAATTATTATTTTATATAATAACATAAAGAATGTATAATTTTATTTTAAACATTGAGTAATGCGTAACAATTCATATTTCATACAAATCATATTTTTATTGTACTAGTAGTTTGATGTACAGAGCTATCTAATTAAAGTTACGCCTTTTCAATAAGTTTTCTGAGAAACTCCTTTGTTGAAATGAAGAGAACCATTGAGAGATCGAGTATCGGACTAAAAATTCTCAAACGATCTTTTATTTCTTGACCATATACGAGTATATTAACCTTTTATCGTTTATTACTCTTCAGTTTGTATTGGAAATGGTCCTTTTCTTTATGCGTTCCATTAACGTTCGTTTGAATGAAGTCGGAATATTTTTTGAAATATTTTAGGTACTTAGGGGGACGTCCATTAATCACGTGATCGATTTTTAAAGAATTTTGGAACCCCCCCTAGCCTCTTAGTGATACAACCATCAACATGTAATTTTAGTACCTACCGAGAATAGGAATCTAGTAAAATCTTAAAATTTTGGATATTTTTTTAATTCAAGTAAAAAACTAGGTGCATGGCATCGTGCCTTAAGGCAAACTGCTGTAACTTCCCGTAACGTAAGGAGTCAATAGTCAATAGTCAAAAAAAATTTAAATGTTTTCAAATAGGTCGTTATAAATACTATAACTTTCATTACTCGTATTTTATAGATATAAGAGCTTATATATTGTACGACGACGTTTTGATATGTTTACATGAGAAGTAAACAAATAAAACAAGGTAGTTAGAATTAAAGGACCTTATTTTATTATTATTAATTATTTTTTCCAGGAATTATAATTTATTTCAGTATACATATATTATATACTGAATTGCAAAGTTAACATTATTTATATTGAGTATATAAGTGAGTTTTAGAATTTCAGCTGGAATTATAATTAAAACCCGATACTTAATTTTTTTTTTTTTTTTTGAAATTTTGAAAATAGATTTTTTTTTGTTTTTCTAAAAAAACGAATAGCTTCTTTATACTCACAATACAAGCAAAATGTTTTTTGTATCATTCAGGATGCTGCCTTTTCACAAAATCTGATATTTTAGCACTTTTTGCTCTGTATCTCCGAAACGGGTGGACTTGCGTTTGCCAAAAACTAATTAGCACATCTTCTCATCAATGTGAATCGATTGTTTTTTCAATAATTTAAGTCGGTTAATCCGTTCTTTTAAAAACACACATTTGAGCACTTTTTGCTTTATGTTTCCAAAGCCGCTAGACCTGTCTTTGTCAAAAACTAATCAGCACGTCTCCTCATCAATAGGAATCGAATGTGTTTTGAGCCGTTCAAATCGGTTAATCGACAAAAACAAAATCGACCGCCCAAAAAACGTCGACAAACAATTGTATCTATGCATTTTTCTTGAGGAATGCTAAAATGTTCAGAAACCTCTGAAACGTAAAGATATGCAAAAAGTTTTAATTTCGATTTTTAAACGATTACTATAACTTACCCCACGAGAAGTTAATAAAAACATATGATACCTTACTAGACCCTCCTTCCACCACGTGATATTTCGAGATTTTTTATTAAACCCATCCCTCTCCTTTTAGGCCTCACTTGATGAATTGACCCGTTAAACCTTATGTTGTAATCGTCGAGGTCGTGCAATCATAAATATCTAAAGCATTGAGCCATAGAGTACTTGTTAGATATCTAATGTACATCCAGCATTTTGCATCAATCATTTTATTGATTAACGAACTAACAATTCCTTTTACTATTTTTTTTGTTAACAGGTACACATCACGTTTCTTCCTAAAGCATTCTTTCTTAGAACAAGCCTTCGACATGCTGCTCGAACAAGGCTTTAGAATGGTTGGCAGCTGTGGTTCAGGAACAGCAGGCTCAGCCGCCGAACTTAAACCAGGAATGGACGCAGAAGAAAATCGCTGGAACCATTATAATGAATTCGTATTTATTCGCGAATAAGTTTGGAAGTCAGTGATATCATGGGTTCTTCATTAGTGATATCGTGATTCAAGTGAAAAGTGTAGTGAGTTCGAATATATCTGAAAAATTTGAATTCAAAGATCTGAGTAATAGAAATTTTTAATATAAATAGTGAGAAAAGTGATTTTTCGTAGGATAAAACGAATTCAAAATTTTACCTATTTTTTAACAGTTTCTTCAACTTCAGGTTTATTTGATCCTGAATAATATAATATCAAGTCATATTGATACCTGTAAGGTATATGAAATAACACAAAATGATTGTTCATCATAAAAAAATGAATTATTACGTATAGAATATGTATATATTTGCATGCACATGAATGCAGATCTATCAAAAGTATAATACAAGGAGATTTAACACAATGAGAAACTTTATTCTAAATAAGCATTTTATTTATAATTTTAATAATTTTATTTTGCATAAATTTATTGCCGATCAATATTAATAATTAATATGCTGGGTGTAAATGCATTTAAAGAGATTATCTCCTATGAGATATCTCTTTTTTATTTTTTTGACATTTCATTGAAGATCGTATCTCACTTAGTTCTTTTAAATATTTGTTCGAGTGACCTGGTAATTTTTCGTGGTATTTATTTTGTCTTTTATTATTCCATTAATAGCTTTTATTTTTAAGTCTTTATGTAGATCGTCATTTGTAATATGCAAGAGCGCGTTCACAATGCATCTTGAAGTTTTCGATTGCGCTCTTCGTATTATTTTTATATTTGAATTGCTTGCGCACGCCCATAGCTCAATTCCGTATGTCCAGATTGAGATAATTATATAAAAGGAGTTTGTTTTCATGACACCAATAACATTTGGGATAGTTTTTAATTTAATTTTTGTTTATAGTAAAATTTTACAAAATAATATTTGTTATGAATGATCAGGATTGCAGCTACCCAATTTTTCGCAAACGACATATCTTTTAGAATCTTTAATAAAACTATAGCCAGCCAAAAAAGACAAGGAGAGATTAAATTTAATTTGTTTGAAAAGTTTTTGGAAAATTATAACGAGTAAATATTTCTTCTGACTTTATGCATTTTTTTAATTTGTAAAAACTCCCAAACCAATTATTACATCCCCTGAGCCCCTCCAAGATGCGCTACGTGAATGATTGATGAAATATAAGGTGACCATATTTTTTAAAGTTAAAACCAGGACAGTACTTTTTATTATAAATGCCGGACAAATATTGCTGTTAAAAAAACTCGGGACACGAGGTGGAATTCCGGGATTGTCCCGGCCAAACCGGGACGTATGGCCACCTTATGAAATTCAATGTTGAATAATTACTATTGGCAAACTAATAAATTGAATATACTATATTGTAACTCGTGATACTAACAAAAAACTGCGAATCATACCCTAATTATACCCTTATCAATCAAAAACTAAATCTGCGACTCAGAAGTCGAACAATTTCTTCAGTAGATAGATGCCAAATCGATATGGGTTGGCTGATGGAAAGTCAAATGTTGTTTTAAGGTTGGGTAGATGAACGTACATTATAAGTAAAATAATAGAGCGTGGTTTATATATCCTTAATGACTATTAAATTACACAGAATTAAATATTAATATTCAAAAATATAATGACTCACGTTCAAAATTTAAACAAATCGACTGGTGAATCGAATATGACTGCTTTGATATGGAAAGATTAAAGAGATCTTTGTTTAGCTAGGCAGTTTTGGGTTAAATTTGCTTGTATTTTAACAGTAAAAATTAAAAACTAATTAAAAATTCCTGGACTCAAAAGATGACAGAATAGTCATGTTAAAATTATGAACTTTAGTGGGTAATTAATTATATTCAGATAAAATTTCTACATACTCACATTGACCGATTTTGTTGTCCGATGTTGAAAAATAATATAAAAAAAAAATAAAATGGCGAAGAAAAAACGCAATTTTAATTATGATCGTAAAAGTCATGTACATCATTTTGCCACAAATAATACCATATTTTAAAATTTTCATTGTTATTATTGCAATCGACTTAATATTACAGTCTAACCCTTTCCACTCCCTAATTCCGAGATTTATATGAATTTTGCCGCTGGAGCGGCGGCATCCGAGTAGAATGGGTTAATATACTTATTATTTATTTTATAATGACTAATCTCATACCATTCTCAATTTATCTCAATCCATTTTATATAAAACAATTTGAAAGTTCATCGACTACTAATATAAAAACACGTATGTCTTACCCAAAGTTTTCCAAAATTAAATTATGCTAGTTTTGGAAATATCATTTATAATTATTGAAAGACCAATTACTAAACAAATGAATTAATGTAAATATTTATGAAAGATATATAATTGGATTTCTAGATTATTTAAATTGTATATTTAAAAAAAGAGAGAAAATAATTGAAGTTACTTATAAAGGAAAGTAGAATATATAAATCCATTAAACCTGGACCATTAGTGATATTATTTAAGAAACTTCTAGTGATAAATTATATAATCATATTATATGCAAGTGCTGTATTTAAGTAGTTATCATATCTTCGAAAATCATTAAAACTATTTCAATACATATTGCCAAGTAGAGTCAAAAACCTATATAGATAAATATGAAATATTAAAATAACTGTTTTAACTATATATTTAAATAACTGTTTTAATGTTGCCAAATATAATTTATTGTAAATATTTAAAGTATTGATGATTTCAAAAAGTTGTGAAATGTTTTCATGAAGTACTTCTATTACTGCAATAAGATTGCTTGCATATGTGATCAAATTATGGAAACAAAAAGTGAACCATTTGTGTATAAAAAAATCTCATGCAATTTTTTGTGTTATCAGTCAAAAACGTTTATGGTTAAAAATATTTCATATTACAAAGTTTTCAAAATGATCACCCATGCAAGCAGTCTTAATATCATATTGGTATGACCCTATAATCTAGTATGAAAATAGGTTTAACGATTGAAAATATTCTTCCTAAAATAGTTTAAATGCATAGGCATCTAATCGAAAAAATATTTGTATTAAAATTTTAAAAGGTTGTCTTCGATGAATTGAATCGATGCGTTTATTTTTAACCCATTGTAGAATGATATTATGTTACAGCACACGATAGGTATACTCATAGTAGTTCACTAAATAATTTTTATGTTATTTAAGATTTGTTATGCTATTGAGATAATACTATATGTTAAATTTATGTACAATTTTAAAAGAAATATACTGAAACTCATTATCCAAAAAATATTTAAATCATTTTTATTTAAATTTTATTGATTTTTTTTTAACTATGAATAAAGCACTTATGATAAACCAAAAAATATCACTAAAACAGCAATGAAATTTTTATATTAATCTGCGATGTTAATTAGGTACTAATATTCATACAAGTTGTTTCTAACTTTTGTTTTAAAGACATTAATTATTTTTGCAAAATAGTAGAGAAAGGCGGGGCACAAAGGTCCATTTTGACTTTGACCAATTATATTGTGAAAACCAAACGAACACATATCAAACAACTGACTATGTTCAGTAGAACTCCTAGATAATCAGTGTAGAAATGTGTTTTTTGCTGTTTTAAAAAAATGACAACTGGTCCTTTTTACCCCTTAGGCGGACTAAAATGGGACGGCCAGGAGACGAACCGGTCCAACGTCTTTTTTCTTTAATTTTTAAGAAATTTTGCGCAATAATGGCTACTTTATTCAACGAATGCAAAATATAAATTTCATGGGTACATTTTTACAGAATTAGACTTTGATCTGGTACTTCATCATAAATATTAATCAGCGGAGTTGGAATAACTATTTATTTAATTTATCTCTTGTAAAATTGCTATTTTTAACTTGATTCAATTTTTTTATTACTTACACCTTTGTCAGGGTAATAGTTCAGTTGTCCTTTTTACCCCACTCACTTAAACTTAAAGTTAACAATACATCTTATGAAACAATTAAATATTGTTTACTTGAAAATTATATTAAGGTCTCATGAACTACATAACATAGCTCACAACTAAGAAAATTAATAGTGAATGAAAATACTTTTGTTATGGACTTTCAAACATTGCCATTTATCTCCCCATAGCAACGTCAAGGTGATAACTGGTTATACATCTTTTGACCTCTACTTTTAAATATTGTTTCTTAACTTTACTGGTTTCTGAGATAGCGGTGGTGGTTTAGACAGTTACTAATTATTTTAAATCAAATTGAATTCAATATGAATCAAATTCAATATTTTATGGGCAAGATGTTATTAAAAGCATCCACCTAAGTTTATACATATTACTTTTTTGATAATTATGCCTATAAAACAATATAGATCACAACAAATTTGAAAATTGATTGTTTCAATAAATTTAATTACTTAAAATTTATTTAGACGATCCTTTCGTAACCGTGTTCTACATTAAAACTTGCTATTTACACAAAATTTTAGTACCCAATCAAACTTTTATGTTGGTTTGATATGGCTCGGCTATGTATCAATGGGCATGGTAGTTCTATTTCGGTGTTTCGGTCTTGAGTAACTTATAACTAAAGAAATACCTGTTTTATGAAATTTCACGTTTAAAGATTCTTCAAAACCAAGGAAAAGTTTCTTTAAACTGTTTAACACAACGCATAAACATTTTTAATGAGTTCGGTCTCAGAAATAAATGTCTGAAAAGATAAAACGCCTGTTTGGGTTTAGATTTTTGTTTTATCTAGATCACAAGAAATTAAGTTATAATTCGAGATAATAAAAAGTCATTTAAACACTTAGTGTTTTAATCACAACTTTATAGAAGTAAATAGGAGACTCTATTAAAATTTGTTGTTATCAGAGATGGCGAGACTTTTGATGAAAAATAAATACATATATTTATATTGCTTGGTAATTAAATTTTGACTCATATCATTTTATTTTTTTAAATTATATTTTTTTTTTTAAATGTATACTTCTCATATAAATATCATTATTGAAAAATAATAACCAATATTATTTCTATAAATATTGGTACCGATTATATGCAAACTTTTCATATAGAATAGAGCGTGACTTAAAAGTAGGCGAGTAAAATGTCTAAACCAAATAAACTACATCACAACACATAAAACATATCAAACAACCAACTATCGAACTGTTCTGTAAAATTATCAGTTAAATCCTAATTATAAAAATTTCCGGTTTTCTACAATTTTTCCATAATTAATCATCCGTTCCTTTTTGCCCCGTAGACGGCGTAAAATGGGACAGTCAGGAAGAACACAAATATAATGTCTTATTTTTAATTATAAAAGGATTTTACGAAATAATAATACATTATTCAACCAATGCACAATATAAATTTCATGTGTACATTTTTTACAGAGATAACACTGTATATAACATTGATCTAGCATTTCGGCAGAAATATTCATCAGCAGAGTTGGAAATTTATTCTCTATTTAATTTATCTCTTGTAAAATTGCTTTTCAAAACTAAATTTAATTTTTTATTTACTATTTTTTATTGTTTACATTTTTGTCAGGGTAAAGGCTCAATGGTCTCATTTACTTCATCCATATGCAAGAGGTTATATAAAAAACGGTTGAATCTAACATAAAAATAGCAATTCATCTTATAAAACAATTAAATAACGTATAGTTAAAAATTATATTAAGATCTCGTAAACTAAACAACAGTGCTCAAAACAAAAAAAAATCTGATAACGAAAAAAAATACTTGTAATGGATTTTCAAACATGGCCGTTTAGCTTCTGATAGCGACGTCGTAAGATGGCTGGTTATACACCTTTTGCCCTCTACTTTCAAATATCGTTGTTAAAAAATTCCTAACTTTACTTGTTTTTGAGATATCGGTGGTGGAATTTTTATTTGAGCGATATATTCATATTAAGGAATACGCTATGTAATCAAATATAAATCTTTTAATAATTATCTAAAATGATGCACTAGATTTTCAATCAAATATAAATCCTTTAATACAGACTTTATTTTCACAGATCAAATAAAACGTGTCAGATACAACCATTTTTGTTAGATCAATAGAATCAAAATGCAAAACATACACGTAATGGCTTGCAATAAAATCTTTAGGAGATATCAAGCGGATTGTAGGAAACATAAATGCAAACGTTCGCATAGAAACGATTATATCTGAAACAGTAGAGAGATTCTCTTCTCAAATATAGTTCGAGCTCTATATTTTTCATGGAAAATCCTTTGTATTATGTTTTCATAAGATAGTGCTCGGATTTTTGATAACAGTTATTTTTTCATATAATAATGCCAGGAATAATTTTATATAGTAAAGCCAGCGCGATATGGAAACCGTATCGCCTTTTGAAAAATGTTTGTAAGTTTATAACTTTGATATTTTTTCAAAATATAATCAAAATTATTTTTTAATATAACTGTCGGTATATACCGATAAAATACATCATAACGCTGCAAAACTCATATAATTAGTGATAGCTTATGAATTTTAATTTGATATTAACCTTAAAGGCATAACACATTTGATATAACATTTCCAATTGAAATGAACCAGATACAAAATAAGACTATTATTAATCTTAATTAATCCTTCCATTGGTACGTCATTATAAGAGAGTATCAGCATTGAACTAAATGTAAATGGCATTTTGCATAGATATTCGATTAAGATGTTTATAAATATATACTGAGTTGCTGGAAAATCTTATAATGCTTATCAATATTGGAGTGTATTCAATTTGGAACAATTGTGCAAAACATGCCAGTTATTTTTGACAAAGTATTCAAATATTATATAATATAAAACGAAAAACGAACATGCACTTAATAAGTACAAGATGTATATCCCAAGAGGCTCATTATTCTAAAATTTATTGTACTCTTATATGATTAAACCTTCTTTCGTAGACCTGAAATATTTTATGATGTTCATTTAAGTCCATGAACTATAATAATATGCAAAGTTTTATTGCAACCGTCAATTTTTTTCTAACAATTATTTGCAATATTTTACGTTCAGGATCAGTAACATGAAATTGTAAGCTTTTACATTTGAACAAGAACAGTTGTTTCACTTGTCATTTAATTAAAATTAACATACATTTATTGACTGTTTGTATTTTGACTATTTCGCTAGCGATGCAGTTTCATTCTTCGAGCAGCTGTAGTATGTGTCTTGAAATATTATTTCTAAAAACATATAGTAACCACGAATAATATAAATTATTTCAATATACTTAGGATTCTAACACGGCACAGATTTTTATTTGTTTTATTATTTTTACTATATGTGGGGATATACTACGTATATGTATACAATCAAAGCAATTATACTTATGTGACACGATGACCAATCACAATCGACCCGTATAAAAATGATCTCATCGACGAATCATTGGCACTCGACTCGAGCGTAACACTCTTCCGTTAAATTTTCACAGATTTACACTCTAGCCGCGCCTAAAGAAGTTTTACTTTAAAAACATCAAATTTTAATTTAAACATATAATTTTGAAAAAAAAATGGCAAAAGACAACTATGATACAGAGATATCAGAAAATTTGTTTTTTTTTATCTCAAAATTTGATTGGTTGCATTGATTTGAAACTATTAGATACGATATTATCTAAAATTGAAATAGGCCAGCACATGTTCATTGTTCAGTAATTAGAGTGTCTCTTATTGCTTTTAACATAAAGGATATACCAGAGTAAAGCGAGCGCGAAAATTCAATTATACCTTAATTGGATTTTCGTTATATAGAAAATCGCAAAGTTTACAAAGCGACATGTTCAACCTGATGTGTTAATTCAATAATGTGGTTTGTTAGTTCATATTTTGTCAGAGCTAGCTGACAAAATTCTAAACAACGTGTTAATGTATATGAAAAAATTTAATTTTCATTTCTGGTTGGCAGCGTACATGTGAAATCGTCCTTCCTTATACTATAGTAATATATTTTGCTTGATGTTTATGCAATTTATGTATTTTTTCGTAATTACATTTTTCGGGTTAGATTAAATTTTATTTGATTTTATTTTATCATTGCGATCAATTGCATAATCAATTTCCATACTTATTCATTGCAAATGTATATATAATTTTAAAACTTAATTAGTTCTTCACCTCAAAACGTTTACTAATCTGAAGCCTTCTGCACATTGCAATGTGCATATTTCCAGGTTTTTATTTTTCAAATAAGTAAAGCAATGATGTTAATCTCTATATTTTTAACATCCTAAGAAAATGACGTGTATTCAGATAGCATCTCATTTCGTATAATTAGAAAGAAGGAAAAAATTCCGAACTTCTGAGAGTACTCTGTTATTGCAACGGAAAAGTTTTTTTTTAGGTACTTTTCCAAGCCTTGTATTGTCTTAGTAAAGCTGTTTATTAATTTATCTTTATCACAACACGTATTAGAAGAAATGTTTCCAAAACTGGTCGATAAAATAATCATCAAATTTCGTGATTGCCTTCATGAGTAGATTTCCTAAAGTTAGTATTTCTTCATACTTGTTTATATCTTAATCTATCGATAATTTACATTTAGTTACAAATATTTAATTTTTATAATTAACTTCCTATAGGGTGAGTTATAGTAATCGAAAAAAATCAAAAATGAATTTTTTTATATATCTTTGCGTTTCAAAGGTTTCTGAACATTTTGGTATACCTTAGGAAAAATGGATGTATGTGTGTGTGTGTGTTCGGATACAAATTTTCGTCGACGATTTCGGAAACAAGCTTCCACCGATTTGAAAGATTCAAAAAACATTCGATTCCTATCAATAAGCAGACGCGCTGATTAGTTTTTGGACAAGACAAGTTTAACCGTTTTGAAGATACGGTTAAATTAGGCCAAAAATGGTAATTCACTTTTTAAGAGAAAGAAGTATCTGATTTCAATAATCCAAAAAACATTTTACTAAATTATTAAATTTTTGGGAAGACATGCCTAACAGATTTGGAAATAAATATAAATTTTGTTTACATTTCTATGGCCTTCGTACCAATGATTATCAGCTAGACTACTTTCGTACAGGAAGTTTCAGCAATTTGCCTCAAGGTAAGATGCCATACACCACTAGTTAAGTGATATTATGAGGAATGTCAGTAATAAATAGATAAATAAGTTTTGTTAAATTGTTTCAAGAGCTTTTCTTAAAGTTCAAATATTTAAACTTGCACAGTGTTTGAAAGCTCTTTAACATTTAAGTTTGTTAAGTAAAATGTGATAAATGTATAATGTTGGTTTTGAACCCGAAGACAAATTATTTACGCAATTTTTTTAATTATTTCATTGAATTATTAAATTAATGATGCTAAATTATTTCTTTATTTAAACAACCCAAATCAGCTATAAAAAATTCTCAAAGTGCCTCATAATGAAAAATTAATAATACAAAGCTCTCTAAAGCTTTTTAAACAATATATAAGTAAAGAATATATCTGATTTTTAGTATATTTTAATGTAGTTCGTATAGTTCATATTTATACTGGTATTAATATATTATAGTATTATTTCCATCTGTTAATATGCTTAATATATATTTTCTAATTAAAATAAAATTATAATTTTGAGGTCTATAACGATAAATTTGTTGATGTGTAATTATACAAAAATTAAATTTTATATATTTTACATGTTTAAAAATAAAACAATTAAATTGTTTTTTTTTCTCTTTTTTATTTACAACTGTCCAATTAGTAAATTTGGGGAATTTACAATTGTCAGCCGTAAAGGGATATTGTATACTATATTGACGTGTTGGAAAAACAACTCAATAGTTGTTTATCCATTTGTTATAATATTAACAATATTTTAATGATAAAGATTTAATCTTAACTATTTACTTATAAACAATTTGTTATAAATAATAACTAAGTTATCACAATCTTGATTAGAAAAATTGATGACTTAGATCAAGTATCGACTTGCTCTTTAATGTACGTTAACAATTTAACTATTAAAAAAAGTTATTCATTTTATTTTGCAGGTTTGAGAGTATAGCAAAATATGGTATGAAAGCATTTATGCTATAAAAATATTTCTTTTAGTTTCAATTAACAAATATTTCCAGGAAAATTTGTTCTATATCTAATCTAGTAAATATAGTTTTATCATTTAAAAATATTGTCTTACTCTTAGCCACCACTGCATTTATGCATTCGTACATCATATAAAACATAACTTTTATACAAAAACATATTACTAGATAAATGTAGTTGAATTAAGTTATATCTAAAATTTACAAAACATTTGCTAAATCTGGACAAAAAATCACAAGGGATCTAGTACGATATCACGGGCATTTTTTAAATTAAAAAAACATTTTCAAAAAACGATTACGATTTTTTCGTAAAGTCAAAATTACACGTGATGGTTGGTGGGGGGGAAGGGGGTAAATTTAAATATTACAACGTATCTCCAAGAAAGAGGGGGCTCCAAAAACCGCTGAAAAATCTATGGCGTGATTAATAGACGCCCCTTATACACCCAAAACTTGCGTGTTATGTATTACTGCTGTTCTATCTAAAGAAACTAATTCCGGTTAGTACGATACCCATCTTCAAATTTAATTCGAGGGCAAAGGGTTGATATTTGTTTTTTTTTGACTTCCGATGTTTAGATACCTATTGATTTAAATAATATCTATGTCCCTGTCATCAGTTGTTTTCATTAATAATTTCTGAAACATGATGCTTTCGTAAATCGTACATAAATCGCATTAAAACCAAATTGTAAATTTCCTCCCAGTCGTTCCATTGTCGCAAGACCAGCATTAATATTCCGAATGGTTGATTTGTCATTGCCAATAAATTATGCAATAACCCGCAGGTCGGCATAGAAACGTCGTTTATAGACGATGCAAATGCAGCATCGCAAATACAGAATTCGATTATTTGGAATGACGTTGCGTTATAATGAAATGCGATTACATTAATGGCCTTTGGGAACCTCTTGCGGTTATAAATGCGTGTTATAATCCACGCCTCATGTGCATGTAAATGTGTTTGTTTTCGTTTTACTCGTCTCTGATTATATTTACCTTCATCCCCAATCAGGCTGCGCGTTATGATAGATGAATGAGCTTATGTGGATTTTACTCAAAATCAGAATAAAATATTTTGAAATTATTTTTATTTTTTGGGGCTCGCTCGTAGGTAAGTGGTTAGAATGACTGGACCGGTATCAAGGTCCCGAGTTCGATTCCGCTTCGAATAATTCATGCTTCCCTAGTTAAACTTTTTAAAGAATTAGCTTTTTATGACATTGCTGAATTTTCTCAATTAACTATTTTCTTGCATAATCCTTATCCTTTATCTATGTAGTCTGACCATTTGATCTGTACAACCATATTTTTTTATTTTTTTTATTACTATTTTATTAACTTAAAATTTTTACGGTTTTAAATGAGTATAACTCTCAACCTTGTGCAAGAATTTTGAGCTTGATTGGTGGTCAAATAGACTTTAATATGATGAACTTGATGATGAACATTGTATTTAATGTTCGAATGCTATTTTTCAGCTCTTTTTTTCAGAAGCGAAATTCGTGCAACTACTATGATTATTATAAAATTACTATCCTTTTAATATTAACTATGAATATGCTTGACAAGAGCCTGAAATAATATCTATTATTATTGATTACGGCTTGCTTATGAATAAATAAATAAATAAATAAATAAATAACCTGTTGTCAAGCAGTAGTAACAACGAAACATATGCTTCCAAGTGTAAATAGCCTTCACCCAGCAATGCTGCACTAATAAATATTCGCTCTATTACTAAATTCTATTACTATATTATAAAATTGTAATAATAATTCATCACACAGATATGGAATAACTGTTTGAGTTGAAATCTATCGAAGAAACTAATATTAGATCAAATTAGCACAATATCTTATAAGAACAGTCTGATCGCTGTTCAAAAAAAAAACTAGTTGGGTGCATGGCATCGTGCCTTAAGGCAAATTGCTGGAACTTCCCGTACCGTAACGAAATGTTCGAGGAATACTGAATGTTTTGAAATAGATTATTATTAATATTGTAACATTGTCTAATATTTATAAGAATTATATAAACTGAATTGCAAAGTTGAAATTATTTGTTTAAAGTATATTAGAACTTTAGTCATAAATAAAAATAAAATGTGAATTATTTTCGATATACAAAAAATGTATGATGTATGTGTGTGTGCGTGTGCGTGTGTGTATGTGTGTGCGGTTCCAATATTTCGTCGACGATTTCGGAAACACGGACGAAGCGATTTGAACAAAATAAAATCAATCAAAAATTACTATAAAATCAATCAATACAATTCGATTCCTATTGATAGGGAGATGTGCTGATTAGTTTTTGGTAAAGTCAGGTCCAGCAGTTACGGAGATAAAGAGCAAAAAGTTATGTCATACATACATACACACACACATCAATTTTTTCTGAGGTATGCCAACATGTTCAGCAACCTTCAAAACGTCGAGAAATGTAAAAATTTTCAATTTCGATTTTCGGCCCATTACAATAACTTAC
Source organism: Ctenocephalides felis (assembly GCF_003426905.1). Classification (NCBI taxonomy): domain Eukaryota; kingdom Metazoa; phylum Arthropoda; class Insecta; order Siphonaptera; family Pulicidae; genus Ctenocephalides; species Ctenocephalides felis. The sequence continues at coordinate 23,418,374 of NW_020539726.1, forward strand.
CCTACGGGAAATTAAAAAGAAACAAACAAAAAAACAAAATAAAATTCTGTTTTATTAATTTTTTTCAGTGTCCTTTCAATATAACGTTTTATATACTCAAAATTTTTTAATCACATTTCAGTTTCACTGCCTATCGAAACGTTGTTTTGGAATACCCTATTCTTTTCAATCAAGTTTCCTCTATTAAAGATGATATATTTTAGCTAACATATTAAATTATATTTTAGGTAACATATTTTTCACAAATGGATGTTATGTAAGTTAGATATGTGGCTGGCTAAAACGTGGATGTAAACACGTGACTTTATAATTGAAAAGCTTTATTTTCACCACAGCGCTAATGAATACTCTTTTGAGCGAATATATGCTAACAATATCATATAAATATCATATAAATATTTGAAATATATATCATTTTTTTAACTTTTAGTATCTATTTTATATTATACTTATCGTCAATGCATCTGCAGAGTAATTTATCTTGACGTCAAAATTATTTCTACCAATATTACTGTGAAAAAATACCCGAATTATGAATAATCGTCATATTTTCATAATAAAATAAAATCCAATTGACATGCTTCCTTGATGACTTGTTCGGCTCATTCATTTCACACCGCAATAGTTAAATTTTTAACATTACCGCATAGAAAGTCATTTACTAGTCCTCGTATTACTATTATCCTATTTATCCTATTTCTGAGTGAATTCATCGCAAAAGAGTTGCCAGGCCGACCACGAGAGGATACGAAATTTGATTTGGGACCTAATTAATTCGTCAACACATCGAGCACTTCAGAATCGACCGATAATGCTTTGCGGCGAATGATGAGATCGAAAACCACTTAGAATGTTATACACATGAAATAACTGGGAGATGAAAGAAATATGAACAAACATTTATTTACAGACAATATGTTATTACATTATCTATTTATTGCTTTAAGAAAACTGCAAAACTATATAAATAAGAGCAAGTCTGATGGCGTATCATTTTAGATCAACAAGACATTTTTAATATTTCTATGGTCAGACGAAAGCAATTAATGGTAGCATCAAAGACATAGGTATACATTTGAACCGCACACTGGTCAGGAACAATCATATATTCTCACAAATAAAACTTGTAAGAAATCTAATAGACGGATCACTGGTGCTCCTTTGTTCATCAGTAATAATACTGATGGAAGTTAGAAGGAAGTTATAAAATAATAAAGTATTATTTTCAGAAACTACAAAATCATTTGAATACAGATTCAAGATGAACTGAAGTAGAAAATCGCAATAGTTAATATTCAAACGGAGTAAATTGGTAATTGAAAATGATTCTACTTTTCTTCATTAATCACAGGAAACCTAATCTTGGGAAATCACTCAATGGAGATACTGCTTTTTCATTCATTACTATATTCACAACTGTCCATTTAAAGACATTTAGCAAATTTGTTGATTTACAATTGTTAGCCGTAATAGGGACATTGCATATTATAATGACATGTTGGGAAAACAACTGAATATTTGTTTTTTCATTCGTTATAAAGAATATTAATAATATTTTGATGATAATAATATAACATTAACTATTTTCTTATAAATGATAACTAAGTTAATTCAATCTTCATCAGGAAAATTGATGACTTAAATCAAATGGCAATTTTCTCTTCAGTCTACGACGATAGTTTTCTGTTAATAAGAAGTTTGCTAGTGAATTTGTTGAGCTTGTTTTTATATTTATGCGATGTTTTTCTTATTACATCTTTTATGGTAGGTGTACTCGTATTTGAATAAACAACTGGTATTTGATTTACTTAATTATCAGCACAAAAACAAAATTGTAAATGTTTGTGGACTAAAGATGGTCACTGTCGCTACATAATAAATAATGTTTGTGGACGGTAGATATAAAATACCTATTAAAGCAGTTTTTTCAAAAGCTACAAGATTATGAGAAACACTGATGCAAAATTGCTTAAGACACCAAAGGTTGAATGGTTCTAGAAGAATGAAGAAGAAAATATTCTAACGCTGTGATTGATTATTGGAAAATTTTCTTCATAGTAATGTATCCTGTCCCTTGCAGACTCTCAAATATTATTCCTTCCTTCCAAGAAACTATTCTTCCTTGAACTCTATTTAAACAAATCGCAGGTCAACATCTGATACATTACAAAAATGTAATGGGATGTCGCTCAAATCCACAAAATGGACCAATCAAAAAAGTAATATAAAAATTTATAAAGTTCTGTAAATCAGTAATATCTCAAAATTCATCGAAGTAACAAGTCTAAGATTTGAACATTTAAAAAAAACATTAACTCAACTTAATATCAACATATTATTTTATCTGAATATATGCACTACAATTAAAACTATATATTATCTTTCTAATTTAATCAGTCTGATATAGCCAATAAGTATATCTGATCCTTCTCGGTGGATCATGAACTATACATATTTTTAAACTATCTGGTGATTTTACTACACAGTTTGATAAACGAATTACCTGAATAGAATGTGTTAATATACAAATATTGAAACAAAATATGTAATGAGCATCTTTTATCGTTTGAATGGGTGCATTTATCATTTTTTCTAACTTTGTACCTACAATAAATATAGACTCAGTGCATGTTTGCTTATAAAATTTAGTCTATCACTATCCATTGTCTTATCAATCACTAAATGATCTAAGAATGTAAAAGAGCGAGGTAACATTGTTTTTTTAAATCAGACTTTGTTAACACCTAAAAAACTTTCCAAAGTTTCAACTGCTTATTTTTAAAATTATTTTTATAAAATATAAAAATGGAGAATAATGTGATCAAATTTAATTGCGATCTGAATATTGTTCATTGTTAATAGTGAAAAATAGACTTCAAAAAATTTAATTAAAAACAAAATAGAGAATAAACTAATGACTAGAATTTAGGACAACAAATGTAGCGTAACCACAATCTACAATTGCATATAACGCTGGTAATTACCGGCAATAGACATGAACTTAACTCGAGCTTAACGATCCATTTATAATGGGATAAACCATTAGGCGAATGTTTAGTTATTGCCGAAAGTCGACCGCAATAATACGGAATTTTCTCTCAAAATTAGTATTTCGAAAAGTTCTTAATTCCATCAATAAATGAACAGATCAGACATTATAAAGTCATTAAATAATTAAGATTCTAATTAAACAGAAAAGTTTAAAAAATAACAAGAATGTAAAAATATAAGAATACTAGCAAACCCGACGAACTCCGTTTCGCCACCAGATGGTTTCGTGAGAAAGATGAAGAAATTTTTTGTTTGTTTTATATTTGAAAATGAAAAATTTGATTTTATTATACAACAGTAATGAATTTATTTCGATTACAAAAAAGAAGTGTTTTTTAGTTGAACTTCTCTAAGTAAATGAAAGTGAATCCGCAAATTACCCGTTTCATTGAAGTGCTCTTTGGTCAACCACATTTTTTGTTTTTTGGTCTGACGTTAACACAAACAAAGCGGATGGTTTTCCAACTCGTGAACAGGCAACCTATAACTGCCCATGTGAAAAACAATGATTTTCTAAATAATCTATTTGAAAATTATCCCGCAAACACTAAGCGATTGGCCTTGCGACTTGTTATTGCGAACGCAAGGCGAACTGGAAATTGCAATCATTTGAAGTCAAACGGAAGACCAGTCGGAATCATTGGTATGTCACCAAATCGCCAGCAATTTTTGATCGAATGGTGAAATTCAGTGCGTGTACATCAATATTGTTTGCGGCAAGAATTGCTCGTTGACTTAACCAAGCATAATTCTGATAATTCTGACTAATGTCATTACTCAAATTCTTAATTACGATACGTAAAGTTCCAGCAGCTTGCATAAAGGCACGATGCCATGCAAACTAATTTTCTTAGCTATAAACCTTGCGAAGCCCGAGACCTCTCCAACGAATGCAAAATTGTCGAAATCGGTTTGTGCGTTTTGTAGTTATATCGTCAGGAAAACAATTGTTGATTATTTTGATTACTCGAATTTTTAATTACGGTGTGTGAAGTTACAGCAATTTGTATTGGGGCACGATGCCACGCACCACTAATTTCCTTAGCTATAAACCTTGCGGAGCCCGAGACCTTTCCAACGAATGCAAAATTGTCGAAATCGGTTCCTGCGTTCTGGAGTTATTTCGTCAGGAAGGAAAACCCGACTTATTTTTATATATATAGAAGATAGTCTACATGGACATATACATGATGAATAAAATTTTGATTTTTTTTTAATTTGGGAAGTAAATAAAAACACATTCAATAATAAGAAGTCATATTAAGATTCATTCAAGAACAAAATGTCGAGCAGCATAAGATAATTATAACTATTTTGCCAAAAAACATAAATCTTATGTTAAACAAACAATTATTATACAAACAAGAACAAAGGGTTTGAGAAGTATGTTTTACCCTAAACCGCCATTTTGGGTTTGTTGGTTTCTGAAGGAAATTTTTTAACTTTCATTTTAATTTAAATTTTTTTAACTTAATAAATAAAACAGTACAAATCTTACTTGATAAATTTAAAAAATTGTTGTTACCATACCTCTATTAATTTACATTACATATTTAGAAGTGCTACGTAAAGTACAGTATAAGTTGATGGATCAGCAACCATTGGTTTTAGGTTCGATACCTACCATAGTCAGCTTCATACCAAGTAGTAGTAACATCAGATTTTTACTTTAGATTATACATCAAATATGGTATCTTGTAAAATTATCCTTCAGGGGCTTTGCTGCATTATAGAGTCTGATAACTATTAGAAATATATCTAATATAATATAATCCCATCAGAAAAAAATATTGTCAACAACAGGATTGCCAGGAAACATAAGGTTAAGGAATATACATCAGCTTATTGAATATATTCTTCTAATCGCTGTTGAAATATAAAAAAAGTGTAGTAGAAGTATTGATTAAACGTCTATAGCCTGTCTAAAGTTTTCTCAAAGTATTATGCGTTAGAGGAGTTTATATATATATATATATATATATATATATATATATATAAACATACATAAATTACCAATTAGTAACTTTATTCAACTAATGGTAAGCAATTGTTTTCAATTGGGTGTACACAATAGTTCTACAAAGATAGTTCGAGAATGCACCATATAGCAATTATACATGATGCACATAATCTCTTAAAGTGCATTTGACAGTGGTATGCTCTTTGTTAAATCTAAGTGCTTTGAAATATCATACATTTCTCTAGAACATTACAGGCAATTTTTTCTCTAGGAACAGTTCATACTTATCAAAGATGTATTGTTTCTGAAGTATTCTAAAGTAAATTTTCAAAAATCAACAATTTATATAATTGAACCAGTTTCCGCAGGACTTTAATGGTTTAATATGTTCATTAAGACCAAATACTTTATCGTTATACCAAGTAAATGGTTTAATTTTAATTTTAACAAACGTCAGAAAAACTTTTCATTTTCTCAAATTTAAACTACTTGTCGTAAGGCCGTAACAATTCAGTAAGTTCTATAAGACCATGATATATATCGCCAAAAATAGTTCCATAAAAATTGCCTTAATTTTTTTTTAACAGTTAATTACAAGAAACCGGATCGGTAGATTTTCACCTAAAAACAATAACTAATTTTTGCTAACTTAGAAGAATTTTTAAAATTAAACGACTGGTCGTAGGGCAGTAATAATTCAGTATGATCTATAAGACTATGGTATCTACCATGAAAAAATTCATAAAAATCGTCGATTTTTTTTAAACATTATCACAAGAAAACGGCCCGGCCATACTTTACAAAAATCTAATCAGCCCGATTCCCAACCGGTATGTTTCAAATCGTTTTTGAATTTTCAAAATCGATTCAGAATTGAGAAAATGTTGATTAACGGCAAAAATCTGTTCACATACACACACAAATACATTTTCCAAATTTGGTCTCATTCGATTCCGAATGGCTTGAAACATCGAGAAAACATAAAATTAACGAATCTAATTCTTTTATGAAGACAAACTTCTTCGGGAAGTCTGAAGAATCATGCTATAAATGGTATATATTAGTTATTTAAAATATAGAGTTCAACAAAAGATCGAAAACATTTTTGCTAAAAAGTAGTATGATGAGTTTATGCATTTAATCAATATCTGTACATAATTGGTCTAAAACCAATATTGTGGATTTTTTAAGGCAATAAAGCTGTGAAATTAACGGATATTGTACTTTTTATTTTGATGGTAGTTCGTTAATGATGTGTTCGCTATTTTTAAATGAATTAATTAAATGATAATTATGTTGTGTTTTATATTTTATTGTTAATAAATTTAAGTTAATGAGATGAATCCTAGCATTGACACACTTGTATATAAAAACATTATGAGATAAAATTAGTGCAAAAACAGAATGTAATACATTCTTAATTACAAAATTAAAATTTGTTCATAATACGAAATTCTATTGATATATGTGTATAAATACATTATGTATATGCTTGATTTATACATGTATGAATACTTTTCTAATTCATAAGGAAGTGTTTTGTTTCTACCATTGCAAATAACAAGTACAATAATTCTAGCATTTTGATTAATATCTGATGCACGTGCAAGTTGTTCTGTATACAGTAACTGTAAATGAGACTAACTAATTTAACTTGGTACAGCATAAGTATCCTGGACACAAGTACAAATGAACCTTAATGTGTTAATTACCATGCATTTCACGTATGTATGTTTATTTAGTGGCCTTGTAAATTTGACCCAGAAAATATAATCTGTGGAAAACATTCATATTTCTCTACAGGACATATTAAAAATGCTTTTGTCATATTCTATGGCTTCCTTTTCAATTCAGATGTGAGCGCAATTATAAGTAAGAATATAACAATAGATAGGTGTAGATGTTGATATTGAAAATTCTGAAATGGGAGTATATTTGCAAATTTAAATCGGTTAATTAATACTTAATTTACTCTATGAACACTTTTTGACATTTATAAATGTGATATATCATAGAAGAGATAGTTTAATTAGACTTTATTACAAAACAATGAAACATACACCAAGGACATTATATTAGCTAGCACATTATTATATTAGTAATGAATTAGCAGCATAGCACTTTATTTACATCTACTTTTTACAGAATAACTTTTTTTTCAATTATATAATTCAAAAAGTGGTAGGTATATTATCAATTTTATATAATTCAACAATCAGCGCCGATAAGAGTAAAATAAATACAAGTCAGGTTAAATTTTCTCTAAATATTGAAGCGCTGCATCTAAATTCAATCATCCTCTGAATACTTTTACGTCTTAATTTTATACTCTTGCTAAAGTGATTTCGAATTTACGATACTGAAGGAATAAATGAGTTTCAGAGATTGAGTGTGTTATTTATTTATTTTTATTTTGAGTGATGGATCGAAAAAAATGTGTACTTTGCAGTACAGAGATTGCATAAGTTGTGTTTGTCTGAAGAATCAAATTTGAAGTAAAAATGACTTATCAAGAAAAATAACTCATTTTATAGTAATTTGCAACTATATATAATATATAATATTTTATATTTATATATATCTTATACTTTGTTATATAATAAGTATCTATAAACAATATAAAAATGATAATCAAGAAAAAATGCACTTTATTTTATAGTATTTTTTTTTAATATTGTATGATATGCATCTATTTTTTAGTAAAATTTCTCTGTAATAAAATCAGTATACATAAAAAAGTGAAAATTAGTGATCGAATTTGACATTGCATTCAAGAAAAATAAGAGTGAACAAGAAAAATAACATTCATTTTAAAGCATTTTCTGACTGTAAATGATATGTTACTTACGATGAAATAGTTTAAGAGTATGGTAGGATACAAAGATCCAGTTTGACTTTGAGCAATTATATTGTGAAACCAAATAAATTAAATCACAACAGATAACACATATCAAATACATAAACACCTGACTATGTTCAGTAAAACTCCCAGCTATGTAATCATTGCAGTAATGTACTGTTTTGCTGTCTTTCATAAATTTATCACCTGGTCCTTTTTACCCCATGGACGGCGTAAAATGGAAACGCTAGGGGGCAAACTATAATGATATATTGATTTCTCATTGATTGCCTTTATTATATACATCTTGTCTTTACATGAAAATGTACAAGTATAAGGAAGACCCAATCTCTTGTTTTTGACTTCAAAAGGGTTAGGTGAAATAATATCTGCTTTATTCAATCAATGAAAAATGTAAATTTCATGGGCACATTTTTTACAGGGATAACACTGTATATAACCGGGATCGGGTATTTTATAAGAAATATTCATCAGCAGATTTGGAATAACAATTTATTCAATCTATCTCTGGTAAAATAGCCTTTTTTTAACATAATTTACTATTTTTTATTGTTTACACCTTGTCAAGTTTAGGATTCTGTTGCTCTTTTTTACCCCACCTTCATGTAAACTTTTAAAGAGGTTATATAAAAACAGTTCAATCTAACTTAAAATTAACAATACATTTTATAAAACAATTGCATAGCTTGTGCATTTAAAAATTAAATTAAGGTCTCGTAAACTAAACAACAATGCTCACAACCAAGAAAACTAACAATGCAAGACAATACTTTTTTGTGGATTATCAAATATTGCTGTTTATCTTTTAATAGCAACATCGTAGAACTGAAGTTGATGGCTGATTCTACATCTTTACCCTCTACTTTCAAATATTGTTATTAGAAAATTCTTAACATTACTTGTTTTTGAGATGTCGGTGGTGATCATGTTTTCCGCGTACCTTTAAACCCCGCACCACCCTATATAAAAAATGACAAAAAAATGAGAACACAATATTTATTATCATTTATCATATATCATATTCTTGAAAGTGTGCTCATATATTTCGCACGTCTTATACGATTCTTCTTCGTATAGAAATACCGCCCTAGCCGTACCATAAAATTGAGTAATTACAATTGTATCTAATATTACGTCGTGCGCAATAACTGTGAGAAATGAAGCAACTGATCAAATAGATAAACGCGAAGCTGCTGTTCTAGACAATAAAACAGCTTATAAAAACTGCCAACCCCAAAGTCCGGTGGCTCAGCCTTCGTTTCTAACCCAGGATACACAGTTTTATGACTATAACACACTATTCCATATTATACGCACATAAAAGAACGTATTCAGGCAAAATGTATGATATCCACTGATAAAACATGCCGATACTATTGATTTGCATGCTGTGCAAAAATGATAATATAGAAGTATAAATTGGAAAATAATTATTTATTAAATTCCCGAAGGAAAAGTTTAGGTTTTCATAAAAAATCCGATACGATAATTTTATATTTTCTCGACGTTTCAAGCCATTCTGAATCGAATGAGACCAATTTTGAAAAAGCTATGTGTGTGTGGGGGGGTACGTAAACATTTTTTACCTTAAATCGATGTTTTTTCAAAAACGGCTGGACCGATTAAAACTCTATAAGGACTATCGTTTGTCAGTTTTGCGTGACGATTTCTTGTCAGATCGCAGTAAATCGCAGAAAGTAAAAAAAAAAAATCCATCCACCTTTTAACCCGCATTTCTGAACTGATTTTAAATCTTTATTTGACGATAGATATCATTATCTTATAGAACATACTGAAATATTGCGGCCTTACGACAAGTAGTTTAATTTTTAAAAAACATGAAAGTTTGAAAAAATATTATAGTCAAAATTTGTGTCAAAAGTCGCTTTTGTGATGTAAATGTATAAATCAAGTCAATTAGAAATAGCTTTGAAATTAGCAAAAATGTAAATGAACCATCTACAAAACTTCTTTATTTACTATTTAAATGTTACTATTCATTTAAATCATTAAATAATATCTAGAACTATGCATATGATTTATGTAATCATGACAATATTTTTAAAGGAAATGCTTAATATTTCAAATAATTCATTAAGTTTTTTAAAAAAATATTTCGACCTTTTTCATGAAAATTAACATGGCGATAAAGTTATGCTTACGAAAATTGATTGAGTTATATACATCTATTTTGAACAATAAGCTAGAATTTTTGGACATACAAGCACACGTGTCTGTGCACTATAAAATTAATATAGTTGCAGATAATAAATATGTGTTTTGGAAAAATTTAATTGGAACCCACAATGTTTTGATTTAAGTGAAAATCTAAATATTTAAATCTCAATTTCAATAAGTCAATTATTACACTTAACTTGCCTTAAGATAAAATGCCACTTCCAACAGGCGAAAAAAAAACAGATTTTAAAAATTTTGTATTGATTGTGAAATTTATATATAAATATTTCGTAACTTAAAAATTCCAGTTTGTGAAACTATTTTTTAATCAATTGAAGAATATAGAACTTAAAGTAAATTTTGGCAATTACTGTATTGATATACAAAAATAAATAGGATAATTATAAATAGGACAAGTAATTAAGTTAATATAACTACATAATTTCTATTATCAGTTATAGAACTTCTATAATTAGTTAACTGTGATTGACGAATATACTCGTCATCGAAGAGTGACAGAATACAAAATATTGTGTATTGACGAGCATTCTCGATATGAAATTGATACTCGTATAAACTCTTTGGCCATTTTTTTAAAAATAGAGAACAAAAAATATGTTATCAAATTTTAAGATAGTTGAATATTTTGAGACTACGCCGGTATCGTTGTAATAGGCACTTTACCTTAAATTTCTTCGTCTCTGACGAATTGGTTAAAAGATCAAAATTAATTTTATTAAAATAGTTTAAAACTGAGAATACCGTAAAATAAAACGCATTAATGTATGAAAAAATAATTTGTGGGAGTTGTAATGATTATAATAATATATTTAATTAGAAACTCCCAACATAATAAAAAAATATAAATTTATTAACTATAAAAATATTTTCGATATCAAAAATATACATGACATGTCCGATTGTTTTTTACAAATCAAAACCAGCCTGCTTGATATCGCCACATACTCCCTGCCCAGTGTTGATCTCACAGTTTAAAAAAAAAAAAAAAATACAGGGAAACACGTTATAAAAATGTGGTGGGAAAGCAGATTATAGCAGACCAGTGTTGTAATACTGGTCAATTACAAATTTCCATGTTTCGTCAGCAGATCCACCGTATGTGGTGATTTGACCTGCCATCAACTCCATATTCTGCATAATGTTCTCGATCTAATGGGTATTAGTTATATCAGAATAACTTAATGTTTAGAATGCATAATTTATGGGTACAGTTTCCATTTCTGCAAGCGTTGCATTCGTATCTGATGAGTTCCGATCAGAGAAAGAAGTTGGCTCTTTATCCAAATCAGGATCATTGGTTTCTTTGACATAAGAGTCCAGAATTGTGGAATCCAATAAATTATGTCAAATTTTGTTTTGATTCGTCGTTGTCACCGATAATGGGAGGTAGCATTATAAGACGATTTGTTGAGTTAACAGAGAAAGAGAGGTTGAATTGCATTCCAATGAAAAGTTCAGGCTCCAAATTATTTTTTCTGTCAGCAATAAACACTGAGGTCTGGGTATACCAAATGAGTAACCTCGGAAGTCTGATCCAGATAGTAAGTGCGTTAACTATGATGGATTGGACTGGACATACCTTATAGGTCGTCACTGAAGACCAGTGATTATGGTGCTGCGTCAAAATCAATTTTTCTTAAATCTTCGAAAAATAAAACTCCTTTATCTTCATCTCCATCGTCGTGAGTCACCAATGTGGGAGTAGTAATGATTATGATAATATATTTAATTAGAAACTCCCAACATAATAAAAAAATATAAATTTATTAACTATAAAAATATTTTCGATATCAAAAATATACATGACATGTCCGATTGTTTTTTACAAATCAAAACCAGCCTGCTTGATATCGCCACAAATTAATAAAATAAAAAGTTTGTTTAAAAAAAGACAAACTTAAAAAATCTATCTCGAAATTGATAATAGTCTCCCACATCCTTGAACTGCATGGGTTTCTTGTACTCTTTGAATTGAGTTGAGTTGATTTCGTCAAACGCTTAGCACTATAGTAAGTCATAATGAAAGAAACTCATTTGATAGCTATTTACAAGAAATTTAGCCTTAAATCGATGTGAGCAAGGAGAATAAAAATATTTTAGGACATTGTATATATATATATATATATATATATATATGTATATATATATATATATATATATATAATCCTTTATCACAATATGTCCTGTATTGTGAACGTGTATCTGGCGAAAGACTTTGAGGATTTAGCAGAAAGCTTGGTCGGACACTCGACGAGGCAATTCTATTGTCCTTGGCCGTTCATGTTCGTGAGATTTTCCCGTCTGTTTTTTCGCGAACAAAATCAAGTTTGTGCTTTTTATTTTCAGGCAAGCAAAAATACTCGAATTTGCGATCTTCTCGAATATGAAGGTAGCTTACAATAGAGCTTTTTGACAAACTTACTTCAATTTTGTGAAACATAATAAAAAATTTTAGTACAATTTTCACATATTTCTTTTCATGTATAAATAAAGTAATTTATCAGTTTTTATGCAAAGTGTTACCAAGAAAGTGAAATTTAATAGTAGGGTATAATTCAATTTATATTGCATGTAAAATTTTATAAAAATCGTGATAAATAGTAGACTAGTATTATTAATAAACATTATTCAAAATAATACCTTGATTATATATTACTAAGAACAACTGTTAATATAATTAAGTGAGTTTAACTGTTTAGGAAATTTTGTTATAATGTTAACAATGTTTGTGTTATAATTAATAATAGGTAGTACTGCTCTAGGGCAAGTCTGTGAATTAAACTCCAACTCGATTCAAGAAAGAATAGTATGAGAGATTTCATTTCACACCACAGTTCAAAAAATGGACTATTTTCACTTGGAAACATATATTTGATCTATATTTTCAAGTAAACATGATCATTGCTGCTGCATGATATCAAGTTGTTCAGAGCTGTATGAAAGATTTTCTATTATCATTTGACACCACAGTTCCCGAAATAGATTATTTTCAATTGAAAACATATTCTTTATCTATATTTTCAAGTAAAAATGGACATTGCTGCTACATGATATCATGTTGTCAAGAGCTGTATAAGAGATTTCCTATTGCCATTTCACATCAGAGTTTCCGAAATGGACTATTTTCAATTAGAATATTTTCAATTAGAATTTAAGTGGTTTAGTGGTGAAAATAGACATTGCTGTTGCATGATATCAAGTTGTCCAGAGCTGTATGAGAGATTTTCCATTGCCATTTTACACCGCAGTTCCCGAAATAGACTATTTTTAAGATCGGAGCCTTATACAAAAATACAATTTTTCGTGAAACGTTTTTCGAGATATGATATTTGAATTTACTATTTTTAGTTTATTTCTTTTTCGAAGTATAGTTCATTTTTTTCACTAACATGCTTTGTTTCGAAATAACAATTCCTGTGATATGTTATTGTTTGTGTTTAGTGTATTAATTTTTTGTGTATTTTGTTGCCACTGAAGAAAAGTCAAATTGAGACTCAAACCGTATGGATTTTGTTCGCGCCATATCAAAGGGTGCGATATATTGAGATAGAAAACAAAAAATCATCAATCGAAAATCATACAATCAATCAATCAATCAATACGTAATCAAAAACATATTAAAATTATTGTAAATACTATTATAACTTATAAAACAAATATATACAGTTATCAATAAAGTGTTTCCTTCTTGTCCTTCAAAAGGCAAGCAATCACAACATCCTAAAAACAGATTTAATAAATTTATTTTAAAAAACATATCTTAGTTTTTTTTTATTTATTATCTGGATAGATGCCTGTTAATAAGTTTTTTGTTTTATCAACATACGAGGTGTGTTCAAAAAGTACCCGGAATTACTAATAATTAAATTTCGCGGGTCTGGAGTGTCTGATTGTCAAAATTTTTTTTTATTGTGTTGGTATACATGCCCCTAAAGTATGATGAAATTTTCAGCTATATTCACTGTTTACTTTGTCTGTGGTAGTCGCTAAGGTTCGACGTGTTTTTCTGAGCTCGGCGATTTTTACAATGGAAGAATTGAAAAGTCAAAGAATTTGTATTAAATTTTGCGTAAAAAATGAAATAAAGTGTTGCAAAGTGCAAAAATTCACCAGATATGGCTCCGTGTGACTTTTTCCTATTCCCAAAGTTGAAGAGACCCATGAAAGGACGGCGGTTTTCCTCGATTGAAGAAAATCGCTGAGAGTGCTCAAGGACATATCAAAAAGTGAATATCAAGGGTGCTTCGAAAATTGGAAAAAACGCTGGCATAAGTGTATTATATCTGGGGGGGACTACTTTGAAGGGGACCACATTAATGTAGACGAATAAATAAATATTTTTTTGAAAAAACGAAAATTCCGGGTACTTTTTGAACAGACCTCGTATTTATCACGATACGAAAATTTTTTTACATATATAAATTATTTATATATAATTGTAAGAATTCGTGAAATATCTCCAAACATATCTAATTGTAAGAATTTTGTTACAGAAGAATTTAGATGATTTTCGGACAGATATGTGTTTCAAACACACGTAGCACACTGTGATCGGAATTTAATTAAATTTATAATACCAATTGACAAAGTATTACAATTATGTTGCTTTAGGGTATTCATTGAAAATTTTAAATGTATATCCTAACTTTTTATATAAATTTCAGTTGGCATTATTTATCAAAAAATATTACCGAGCATGTCTGATTATATATATATATATATATATATATATATATATATATATATATATATATATATATTATACACCTATGTAATAATTATGCTTGCCACGGGTCACCTCATTAAAATTTATAAAGCAAGCTAGCACGATAAAAGCATTTTGATGGCTTTGTGTTCATCATTATCATTGTAGATATAGATATATACATGTAGATATATAGATAGAGTTTGAGATTATTCTAATATCATTTTGCACGAGGTGTGTGAAATCCTCTGAGATCGGAAGATTTTATATTGTATAAGCAGCTAGAGATATGCCAGGAATAGTAAAATAAACATAAACAAAATCTACTTATACACGTTTGTTGTGAAATGCTCTTAGAGCGGCGCAACGCTCCACGGAAACGCGCAGGAAATTGAATTCCAAGTGTCGCCTTTGAGTTATACTTGATTATGTACCTGCACGAGCAAACCTACGCAAACATAGAATATACACGAGATATATCCAAAAATGGAAATTTATCTCGACAAATATATATTCGCATAACAAAAGTAATGCGTGCGTTAAATAAATAAACATACGCGCGCATAAAGGAGTTACATACATACTGGCTGGAAGCAACTTCATGGTGTGAGAGCTTCACGATTTTTTATCCTTTTTTCTTGTCTTGACAATAGTTCACACACGCACATATATATATATATATATATATATATATATATATATGTATGTATGAAAGCTTGGCTTTCATGCTTCGGTGTCCAGCGGCTCGGCTTTCAATTCCGCGTAATTACTTTTACGGTGCAAATGGTCGTTTAATCGACGTTCGACGTCACCTTTGATAAAAATGACACCTTTTTCTATTATTTGTTCGATTCATTTTTTTTTAAATCATTTACAGTGGAGTTTTTTCTGCTCAAAACTCGTTGCAGTACTTCTTGATTTGCTACCTTGTCGTTGCATTTTATTTATTTGCTTCTTCTCCTACAGCACCACATCTCTCCAAAATCTTCATATTTTATAGACCTTTAGAGTTAAATGAATTACAATATCAGTGTTTTCTGCGAGAGTTGCTCTTCAGTAAAAAAGTCAGTTAAAAAAGTCCACCAGAACGTTTTGAAAAACCGAAAAGTAAAATTGCCTGAGATGGCTGACACCCTAAAGATATCAATAAAATGTGTTGGACATATTGTTCACAAATATTTGAATAGGAAAAACAGCTGTGCTAAATGGGTGCCACGCAAACTCATATTTGATCAAAAACATAAATCATCAAATTTGCAAGAGTATTTGGAGCTGTTTAATCAAAATAAAACTCAATTTTTGCATCAATATGTCTGGCTTCACCAATACACTCCGGAGTTGAATAGACAGTCAACCGAGTGGACTAAACACGATAACGAGAAAAAAATTCAAAAAATCAGCTGGCAAGTTTATGGTGTCAGTTTTTTGGGATTTGCAAGTAATGATCTTCAACAACTATCTTCTATCTATCTATCTTATCAACACTAGAAGATCAAAATCGAAAAAACGGCCCCATTTGAAAAAGAAAACCGTGCTGCTCCAGCAGGGCAACGCACCAAGTCACAAATCCTTGTAAATAGTGGCAAAAAACATGAAATGGGCTCCAAATTGCTTCCCCACGCACTATATTCTTTAGATCTCTTTCCCAACGACCATATCCTGTTCTCAGATCTCAAAAGAATGCTCGCTCTGAAATTTTTTTTGGCAAATGATGTGATGATAGCCAAATTTTGTGGCTAAGTACAAATCGCACTACAAAAATGGTTTCGAAAACTTCCAAGTTCGCTAAAATCGGTATAACGTCTTCGAAGAAAACTATATTGATAAAAAGAAAATGCCAAAAAAGGGCTTTTCTTAGTCATCCTACGGACTTATTGAGTGAAGTAATATAAAATAAATCTCTTGCTTTGGACTCTTTACAAGGTATGGAATCAACAGATCGTGTTAATGCAGAGCGCTGACTTAAAGCAATAATGGAAACTTGTTCGAACAAACATACTTCATCTTTCTCTCTTTGTACCATATCTCAAGGTCAAAGAATTTGTATTAAATTTTGCGTAAAAAATGAAATAAAGTGTTGCAAAGTGCAAAAATTCACCAGATATGGCTCCGTGTGACTTTTTCCTATTCCCAAAGTTGAAGAGACCCATGAAAGGACGGCGGTTTTCCTCGATTGAAGAAAATCGCTGAGAGTGCTCAAGGACATATCAAAAAGTGAATATCAAGGGTGCTTCGAAAATTGGAAAAAACGCTGGCATAAGTGTATTATATCTGGGGGGGACTACTTTGAAGGGGACCACATTAATGTAGACGAATAAATAAATATTTTTTTGAAAAAACGAAAATTCCGGGTACTTTTTGAACAGACCTCGTATTTATCACGATACGAAAATTTTTTTACATATATAAATTATTTATATATAATTGTAAGAATTCGTGAAATATCTCCAAACATATCTAATTGTAAGAATTGTAAGGTATGGAATCAACAGATCGTGTTAATGCAGAGCGCTGACTTAAAGCAATAATGGAAACTTGTTCGAACAAACATACTTCATCTTTCTCTCTTTGTACCATATCTCAAGGTCAGTATAGTTTAGCTGTTATGACGACTGGACTGTCACTACCGTACTTTGGCACAACCGTACCCATTAGTAACTAACTGAAATGTCCAGCTTTCATTTATCAAATTTCCACCGATATTTTCAGCATTTTTTGATGGCTCATCACATCGATTCGTTAGTATTGTCTTCCTATTTCGACAATCCTGTTCATCGATTTCTACCAACATTTTAAATTTTTGCAATTTTTCTCCACGACTTTATATTAGCTTTCTACTTTGCATAATTTAGTCTTCATCTCTCTCCTTACTACAAGTCTATTATTTCCATGTTCTCTAGATTATACCTCCGCTTACTTTGTCCCAAATTGCGAATATTCTTTAGTTTCGTCTTTGTATTGGCTTCGGAAAACTTTTAACGTTCTTTACGCTATTTCTAAATCTGTTTTTCGTGATTATGTAGTCAAATTGGTATCGTGCTTTGCCACATGTACAGCATTATCATCTGCTTTTTGAGGCACGTGTTTTTGATCACGAGATTGTTTCTTCAGTTGTAACCTAACATATATACCCAGCCCTTCGATGGGCCGAAACGACATTAAATTATTCTCAAACTTTGAATGGGTTAGATCTCTTGCTTTGCTTGAATAGTGAAACCAGAGATTTGGATCTGAGTCCCTAGTGTGCCACTTTTGGTAAAGTTCCCTTTGTCCCAGTCCCAGTGTTGACTACCCGAAGCCGATTCAGTTTTGTTATACAGCTTGTATGTCCTTAAACCTCCAAGTAGTAGATGAATAAATTATTTTAAAAAAAATCAAGTATTTTTAACCTCCTGAAGAAAAAGTTAACGTTGTTTCGAGAAAATACGATTTGCTAATTTTATGTCTTCTCGACGTTTCAAGTCATTCTGAATCAAATGAGACCAAATCTGGAGAAGTATGTGTGTTCATGTGTGTATGTGAGCCGATTTTTGATAGCTGTCGAACATTATACATAAATAGCTAAATATCAATTCTTAAAGGTGATTATGTATACATACCGGAAAGTTCAGGCAACTTTCCTTTAGGCAAAACGCTTCTCACAACTAGTTTTGATTTAAGAAATATGATAAATCATATACAAGAATGCATTATTTTTTTAATAATTTTGATTTCATTAGATTAAGATCTGTATCTTGCATTTAGTGCTAATTTTACAATGCAATTACAAATCCACTTAAATATTAACCATTTTAAAAATTATTCTATTTTCTTAACAGCCAAAATTTTAACACAAAAACAAGTATATCTTATATATAAAATTTTACTGCACAGATATATGAATGAAAACTCACCCTATACAGTTATTCGTTTTTTGATAATTTTTTATGTAATTTATTAATGGAAATTTTTAAGTTGTAAATGACTATAAAAATTAAGTAATATGAAAATGCAAAAACCGATATGTCATTGTTTACCATTAAAAACAAATGAGAACTGTCATCTGCCAGAAATTTCAATTCACTTATGAGTCTAGACAATATTAAAATATAATATAATAATGATTATGAATAAGAAAAATGTAATGTTTACATTATTATTGCCAAAAAAACAGCTAAGATGTGCCAGAAATTAAAATAATTAGTACAGTACATTTTTGGCAGATAAAATTATATAATTATGCTTGATAATTTTTTTTTTTAACTAATGCACGTCGTGTTTTGCCTTACTTTACTAAATTATTTCACAATACAAAAATAAATTACTTACTAAAAAATTATTAAGAAATTTCGTGGTGTCAAAAATTTGTTTGGCATTGGATACCGAATGAATATTTTGTTAGTTGATCGTAGATTGAATATTGCACATAAGAACAGTATTTGAGAAATCACTTCACTTAAAATATGAACTTAAGTAATAATGTATATTAAAGTATTAGTTAAAAAAATGTAATTTAGATATTATAATTACTAAAGATACAATACAAAAGATATAGTACAAGATTATAAAATAATAGGCAACATTATTGAAGCAATTATATTGGGTGGAAAAATCTAAGGTGATATTGAACTTTTACCGGATACTATATAATAATTCTTTTTGAATTTATTATACCGTTTAAAAGACTGCAATTTCCAATACATGTATCTTATGCTATGACCATAAATAAATCACAAAAGCAGGACATTAAATAAGGTAATAGAATATATAGGATAGGATATTAAAAATTTTTGAGCTTTTGAGTCGTAGACGTTGGTACATATATATATATATATATATATATGTATATATATATATTATCTGATTTTATAGAACATGTACCTCAAACTTGGATACGGTTGTAATGTAACAAAGTACCTGTATATATAAAACCACCCTCTCCGAGTACAACTTCGTGATGTATTTTGTGTACTTGTTAGCAGGCAATTTATGTTCGTAACAACTTGAAATATGAAGTTAAAAAAGTCCGTATTAAATTTATAATGAGAAGTCGTGGAAAGCAAGCTCGCTATGTATTACTCAGGTTCAGAATGACTTTTTCTAAACAAAATAATAATACTAATGAAATCAGAAATAAATCATTTTCTCAGTACAAATCCGTAATCCTCTCAGATGGAAGTCAGGATCAAATGTTACAAAAATACAAGACATTTTATATTGTGCTAATAGAATTTTGAAAAGTTTTGTGATTTAATTCAATATTATAGAAAAACATGTAATTATCAAATGTAACAAAACTAGGGTAAAAATTATATGTAATTATAAATTATACTATTATACTATGTAAAAGTATAATAGCAAAACTAGCGTAAGAATTTCGTGTGGTGTCAATAGAAATTTTATTTTATTTTGAATTTAATTATTTGTTATTATAGGGCTTACAGATTGAATTATATATATTAAATTATTAGAGTTATAAAATTAATTTTAATACTTCTACCCTTTTGTTCAATATTGAATTTTTTTATTATTTAAAAATTATTCATATTATAAATATGATATTTGGATATCTTAATTTATAATATCAATATAATTTTCAATGAAACAATTTTAATATTTGTTAAATATTGATAGTTATTATTTGTGAAATATTGATAATTATTGAAAGCATTAAAAATGTACATTATAAAATATAAGCCTATGCCGATATAAATTTGAATATTAAAGTTCGGATATTGCAAATTCTAATAATCATCATAATTTTCATAAAAACAGTATTGATATTTGTTTTATATGGATAGTGTATAGTAATATACGAAATGTACTTTGCATACTTAAAATCTATACCGATATGACTAGCAATTATAAAGTTTAGAATTTTGCAAAAAACTGATCAGCGCTACTTCTTCTGAACATGAATCGTATGTTTTTTGAATTATTCTAATCGGTTAATACGTGCTCTAGAAATCCTGTATAGAAAATTTGTATCCGAACATACGTACATACATACATACTACACACTACACACACAAATTTTTTCTAGCAATAAGGTATGCCAAAAAGTTCAGAAACTTTACCAACCAGAAACAGAAATTTTCTTTCATTAATAGGAATCGAATGTTTTTTGAATAATTCAAATCGGTTGATCCGTGCTCTCGAAATCATGTACAGAAAATTTGTATCCGAACATACGTACATACATACATACTATACACTACACACACATACATCAGTTATCTAACAATAAGTTATGGAAGAAAGTTCAGAAACTTTGAGAAACAGAAACAGAAATTTTTACATAACTAATCAGCGCGTCTTCCTAATGATAGGAATCGAATGTTTTTTGAATCATTGAAATCGGTTGATCCGTGCTCTCGCAATTCTGTATAGCAAATTTGTATCCGAACAAACGTACATACATACTTACATACTTACTACTCACTACGCACACAATAAACATTCATTTTTTCTAACAATAAGGCATGGCAAAAAGTTCAGAAACTTTGCCAAACAAAAACAAAAATTTGTTAAAAACTAAGCAGCGTGTTTTCTCATTTATAGAAATCGAATATTTTTTGAATAATTCAAATCGGTTGATCCGTTCTCTCAAAATCCTGTATAGAAAAATTGTATCCGAACATATGTACATACATACATACTACACACTACACACACACATACATTAATATTTTCTAAAAATAAGGTATGTCAAAAAAATCTGAAACGTTGCCAAACAAAAACACAAATTTTGTTAAAAACTAAGCAGCGCGTCTTCCCATTAATAGGAAACGAATGTTTTTTGAATCATTCTAATCGGTTGATCCGTGCTCTCAAAATCCCGTATATAAAATTTGTATCCAAACATACGTACATACATACATACTATACACACATGCATAATTTTTTTCTAACAATAAGGTATGCCAAAAAGTTCAGAAGGCCTTGAAATTTAATATACAAAAAATGAAATTAATGCTACTTATTTAGAACATAGGTACCCCTTACGAATGCCTTTCAAAATTAGTGTCATTTTATATAAATTGTGGTGTATTCATATAAATTTCGTTATATATTATTCTATATGCCATACTGAATAGAGTTGAGTAGTGAATGAATTATTTATGTAAACGAGATTAGTCCTCTCGCACACGCCGAGTCACACGTGCAAGATAGTGTGATTTGCAAAAATTCGCATCGGCAAAATGTCAATTTTTGCCGTGACAGAGGTAAAAATAAATTCTCCCTTTTATGAATTAGCAATGACGCGCATGTCTGACACCGAGATAGTGAATATTTCACTTAAATTCGTCCATTTTTAATATTAACCAACGAAATTTTAAGTGAAAGCTCATATCAACATGGTACTAAATTAGAACACTCTATACTAATTATAAAACCTTAACAATTTACTTTTTTTGAAAAATGGTATTATTTTGTACTAATCCTACAATAACTAAATGTAATATTTAAAAAAAACATTGTTAATAAATTTTTGGAAGAATTTTGTTGCGCCAGAAAATCTTTTTTGAATTTTTTTGTTTTCTCGATGTTTCAAGTTATTCGGAGTTGTTACCTGGGGTATAGCAATGGGCCAAAAATCGAAAATGAAAATTTTTGCATATCTTCACGTTTCAGAGGTTTCTGAACATTTTGGCACACTTCAGAAAAAAATGATGGATGTGTGTGTGTATGTGTGAATTTTTCGACGTTTATGAAAGTAACGCTCAACCGATTGGAATGATTAAACTTGCCCTACGGGAAGTTAAAAAGCAATCAATTCGTAGGGAAAGTCCCCTAGTGGCGGACACATAAGGTTATTTATAAATAAATAAAAAAATATTATACTAAATGTTTATTAAATTATGATTTATATTAGATAACAAAGGTAGAAACAAATTAATACTATCATTCAAACTTTGGTATCAAAAAATATGATTTTAAACAGTGGCACCTAGTACCGGACATTTCAAAATACACTTTGGAATGTCTGCACATGCGTCTTTGACGAATATTTTTAGATATTGCAAAAAAAAGTCACTATTCATCCACCCTTTTGGCTGGGCCACACCGATGCTCTCAGCTGGTGCATTCACCATAAGCTTTTCATTCTTTGACTAGGAAATACGAAAAATGGGGGTATGTAGTGACAGTTAGCAATCATACAGAACAAAAATAATTAGAATAAATTACGTAAATTCCCACAAAAAATATCAATATGTTTCGGCCCAGCCATCTTCGAGATATAAAGCAAAGTGTGAAGAAAATGGAAACTAGGTATTTGCGAGAATGGAATTACTCAAGAAAATTCATGTCGTAATGATAGGGAGAATGGTGATAAGCTTTTTGTAAAGGTAGATCCAGCCTTTTTGAAGATACGGAGCTAAATGTGCAAAAAATAATAGTTTTTGAATTTTGAAAGTTTTGATCTGATTTGAATTATTCAAAAAACTTTCTGTTTGTGTTGACAAAACAGTTGCTTTTAGGATTTTTTTTGTAAATCGAAAACAATTCGAATTTTGATGGCTAAAGTTAAAAAGCTCACTTAAATAATTTAAATATGTAATTTTAATTTTGTAATTTAGTTTATATAACTCTTATAAATATTAGACAATGTTACAGTATTTATAATAATCTATTTAAAAACATTTAATATTTCTCGGATATTTCGTTAATAGCCGGAAAGTTCCAATAACGCACACCTCTAGTTTAGTTCAAAAATCGGTTTGATTATAAAGATAATCAAAGTTTAAAGAAATGGGCCGTCTCAAATTTCAATTTATGTTGATTATGTCGATTATTTACACATATCAAAAAGTTTAAGCAACTTGGATAAAGGGTAAAATGATACTTACATGTAGTTTTACAGGTTTATTGATCATACTGAATAATTGTAATATGTACATCTGAATTATAATTTCCGAAGCCATTTTAAGCCCAGCACTTTTTAATTTAGAATAAATAAGTAAATATTAAACACATGAAATATGTCATATATATTTTTTTTGATGATTTTACATCAATTGGCCATTAAACCAATAATATGTTATGTATCAAACACATGAAATTCATATGTATAACAATAATAATTCTGGAATTTTAAATTTGGTTAAATTATATGGTTGCTCTAAAGAACGACAAAATTATTCCATAGATAAACAAGTACAAGTTCCACTTTGAAAATATTCTAAATATTTGTTTTCTCCATCTTTTCTATTCTATCTATTTAGGGGACGGTAATTATTTACTTTCAAGTACAATGAATGCGAATTTATAGAAGAATGGAATATATAATCCATTTTTCTTTGTGATTGCACTCGTATACAATATATAATAATTTTATTTTTTGCATTTGAAATTATTATAAGCTATGGAGTATATTTATTTCAGGCGACACTCTTAGGCGGTTTTATATAAGTTGCGATGTAGAACAACAGAATTTTTCCGAAATCATTAATAATGACAAAATGTGAGGAGATAGCGAACCAACACCCCAGAGGCCCATATTTAATCAAAATAAAAGATTTTTAAAATTCTTTGCGTCTCCATCGCCAACAAAAGTTAATGGCTCGTATTTAAGGCGTCCAGGGGAAAATTACTGTCGTTTATCATCCTACCTCCGCAAAATATGTTAGCAGGAATGTTATGCGGAACATGCTATAAGACGTAAGATGAAAAAGTTAAACCATAAAAAATACACGGGCAAAAACTTTTTTTAAAACATTCATAGTGTATTCCATGTTTTTGATATAGCTAGCATAAATAATATCATAAATATTAATAATTAATTAAATTGAAGTATAAGAGTAAAACAATGAAATCAAAAGATCATCATTGATTGTTCTTGTTTTTATTAGTAGAGGAAAGATGCCAAATATGGAATACGAATTTGTTTTTCGGATATAAAAAAACTTCAGATTAATTATATCAGTTTAATGTTTTTACTAATCAGTCATACATTTATATGTAATAATTAACAGTCTTTAATCAAATATATCAGTTACAAAATTAAAATCTAAAAAAAGACAAAATCACAAATGAGTAACCAAATATGAAGGTGCCCATATATGGAATATAAGCATAAACCAACTAAACAATGCACATTAATATCTTTGAGATCAATTAAATGAATATAACATATATTGTGATAAATAAAAGGAGTTAGATAATTATTTGGAAAAGCCACAGATTCAAGTATCAAACCCTGTGTCAGCATAATCATAATCATTTAAGTTATTTACAAGTGTGTTATTTAATATAAGTAAGGTAAAATTGTGTAAAGGTTCGCATGTAAAAAAATTCACCACCAATATCTCAAAAATCAGTACAATCAAGAATTTTTAATAACAATATTTGAAAGTAGAGGGAAAAAGATGTACAACCAGTCTTAATCTTGATTTTTACGACGATGCTTTTGGGATAAAAGGGCAATGTTTTATAATCCATAACAAATTTCTTACAATTACATGATTTTTCTTAAGTCACAAGATCTGAATATTTTAAGTATATTAAAATAATTTTATAATATATATTGTTAATTTTAAGTTAGATTTAACAGATGTTTTTTAAATGAGTGAAATTAAATAAATAATTATTACAACTCTGCTTAACAATGTTTATGACAAAATACTAGATCAAGGTTATTTACAGAGTCAATGCTGTAAAAAATGCATAAATGAAATATATATTTTGCATTGGTTAAATATTGTAGCAATTATTATGTAAAATCGTTTTAAAAGCAAAATAATATATAGGACCTGTTTGCAGCAAAAAAATAAACAATTATATATTGATGAATTAGCTGGAAGTTTTTCTGAACATAGCCAGACCGTTGTTTGTTAACTTCCCGTAGGGTAAGTTATAGTAATCGCAAAAAAATCGAAACTGAAATTTTTTATATATCTACGTTTCAGAGGTTTCTGAACATTTTGGCATACCTTGGAAAAAATGAATGTATGTGTGTGTGTGCGGATACACTTTTCGTCGACGATTTCGGGAACACGATTCCACTGATTTCAATTATTTCGATTGCTGTTGATAAGGAGACATGCTGATTAGTTTTTGGCATAGGCAGGTCTAGCCGTTTCGAAGATACGAGACAAAAAGTACTATAAACGGTAACTCAGTTTTTCCGATTTTAATAATTCAAAAAACGTTTTACTTGTATTGACAAGATGAAGAACTGATTAAATTTTCATGAAGGCAGGTCTAGCGGTTATGGAGATCTAGTGAAAAACGTAAAAAAAATGCCATTTGGCGGTCAAAAATGATCATTAGACATATGCACATCAGATTAACAGATATTTTATAGAGATTTCAACAATAAGTATAAAATTTGTTTACATTCCCGTACCAATGCTTATCCGTTGGACGGCGACGAGGTGCTTACGCGCTTTGATATTTCGTCTCTATGCAGTTAAAGTAGTACAATCGCTTTGAAAAAAAGTTCAGAATTTCGAAAATATTTAAAAATAAAACATTTTTTTCAAAAAAAAAGAAAATTTTGCCAAAAATTTACAGTTTCTCAAAAATCTAATTTTTTTTAAAGTATTTCATTTTTTTCAAAATTGTTATTCTTTAAAAAAAATGGTTCGAGAAGTTCCAACAATTTGCCTTAAGGCACGATGCCATGCGCCCACTAGTTTGATATGTTTTATTTGTTTGTGATATAATATTCGTTTGGTTTGGTTTTCACAATATAATGGTTTAAGGTCAAAATGGACCTTTGTACCCCGCTTTACCCTATATGATTGAGAAATTGAGATTATTCAATATTCAAAAAATTACGACTAAGGTTTAAGTTAAGTTTCTTCATTATGAGTATACAAAAAGCATCTTACTATGTCGTAACAAAATGCATAACATGCAAGATCAGTTAATATTATTTCATGTTGCATGCTAGTATACATAAGCGAGTTTATTACGCATTTATATATATATAATTTATGGTTGATATACAAGAGGAATTAATAATGTAAAGTGTGGTCATTTAACGAAACGGTCGTAAATAATATTTAAGCCTGTGAACAATTGTTTGTTTCGAAGATAAGTCGATCTGTCTTGTTAATTCTCCAGTTGCCTTGACGGAGGATTTTCTCATTTGTTACGCCCGTCTATTTTCCTTAAGAGCAGATAATAGATTACATTTTAAATTGTATTATGTAAGAGATTTATAAAATGTCTCATGAAAAGTTTATTTAACGTATTTTATATAGAACGAAATACTAATATTAATTTATCATACAAATGATAAAATTCAAAAATAATAAAAATTTAAAATTATTGACTTTAAACTTTAACCCATAGAAACCATTTAGTATATTTTGTTCCACAAATTCTTCTGGTATATTTTAGAAAATATATGATTGTATTCATGTGTGTATGGAGTATATATTTTTTATAGATTTTTCATGAACCCGCCGCGTAAAAGCTCCAAAACAACTGTTCTGTGAAACCAAGTTCATCATTTAGGCTCAATAATAAATATTAATATACGTATAATGAGCTAACATACTTTTATGATTTTATTACTATACATAACATAACCACATTTTGTGTTTCGTAGCAATTGATGAGAATTTTCAGAAAAAATAAAGTTTGCATTGAAATATAAAATTACCTCTAAGAGCATGCTCTTAAAGGTAAGATTCGAATGAATCTTGTAGTTGAAGTATTTAAATCGTCAATAATAATTTTTTAGTTAACTACATTCGTAATTATGTACATGTATATTCAATTTGATGAAGAAAACTATGGCATCGTGCCTTAAGGCAAATTGCTGAAACTTCCCGTACTGTAACAAAATATTCGAAAAATATTAAATGTTTTCAAATAGATTATCATAAATAGATTATCATGAATAGATTATCATAAATAGATTATCATAAATTCTGTAACTTTCATTATTTCTATTTTATAGACAAAATATAAGAGCTTATAAATTGGACGATGATGTTCATTTAAATTTACATGAAAAGTAAATAAACTAAGCTTAATGATTTCCTTCGAATGGTAGTTGGAATGAAGAATCTTGACTCATAATGCTAAGAATTATTAATATAACTGAATTGCAGAGTTAACATTATTTATTTCGAGTATTTTAGCTAGAATTAAAATTAAAATCCGAATTATTTTCGATATTTAAAAAAATATATTTTTGAATAAATTTTTTTTTTGAAATTTTGAAATAAAAAAATTTTTTGTTTGCTTTTCCCAAAAACAATCGTCAACACAAGTAGAAAGTTTTTTGAATCATTCAAATCGGATGCTTCATTCCCAAAAATTGCCATTTTTTACACATTCAGATCAGTATCTTCGAAACGGCTGGACCTGCCATTGCAAAAAACAAATCACCACTTCTCCCCAACATTAAAGATTGAATGTATTTTGAATCATTCGAATTGGATGCCTGGTACTCGCAAAAACCGAGTTTCCATTTTTGCACTTTTTGCTTCGTATCACAGAAGCGGCTGCACCGACCTTTCCTAAAAACTAATCCTCATCAGTAGGAATCGATTGCTTATTCAATCATTCAAATCGGTTGAGCGGTTCTCCCGAAAATGTTGACGAAAAATTGTTTGCATACATACATACATACACACATACATATACACAGTACACACACACCCATTTTTTCTGATGTATGCCAAAATGTTCAGAAACCTCTAAAACGTAAAAAAAAATTCGATTTTTGGCTCATTACTATACCTACGGGAAGTTATTAACAAAAACCAATTTCGAAAATTTTTGCCAACTCAAGAACTTTTACCAGATCACTTTAAACTCAAGAATCTTTACCTATTATTTTATTATTTTATATTTTTAATAATTCTTATTAATTTGAATTAAAGTTCAACGACATATACTTTTTTTTGACATTTGTAAATCTAACTCTCAGTAACTAAAGGTGATGTTATATACGTTTAGAAAATAGTTTCGTTTTGAGAAAGAGTATTTTAAAATGCAACGTTAAAAACTATTAATAAAGACAATATTTCTCATATGAAGAAGCACGAAAATTTATAGAATGAACACAAGATGCGATTTTAAATAAAAAAGTGACTGAAAAAAGTGAAATGAGCAAGTTATGAAATAAGTGAGTACGTATAATATATATGAGAATCCTACAGAATATATTTCATTTCTCGTCACGTGAGATATTAATACAATTGTGCCATGTCATTCATAATTTAAAAGTGACGCAGAATTCTGCGTCGGTATATAGTGAGGCAGCTGTTGAATATTAGGAGCAAGTGTACCTTCTAAGCGCATTAAAAATAATTTTGAAAAGTTATTATAAACTAGTAATGCATGGCATTGTACCTTAAGGTGGAACTAAATTGCTGGAACTTCCCGTACCAAAAATTATTTTTATCAAAAAATCCGGGTCTTGGAAACGGCTAAACCTGCTATGTCCAAAAACTAATTAGCACGTCTCCTTATTAATAGTAATCGAAAGTTTTTTGAATCATTCGTATCAGTAGATCCGTATTACCGAAATTGCCGACAAAAATTTGTATTCGCACACGCACACGCACACACACACACACGTACACGCACACACACATACACATTCCAACATATTACAAAATATCAGTCCTGCAAAACCCATTTAGAATATAAACACTTCGAAATAAAAGTATACAACGGGAAAAATCTCACAAAATTCTTTATTACTATTATAAAATAGGTAACAAACAATAAAAACCACTATATTAAAAAATGTTTAAGTTTTTCAAAAAACTAAAGAACATGACGATAATATGCGCTATATATACCTACTTTATAATGCTCTATATTAAATCAATGTTCGTCTGTATTAATGTCATTTTTTTTTCTAAAAGTATCCAGGAATAACATTTTTAAATGAATAAGCAAATAAATTTCTGTAACTTTTTGAATAAAAGCTATAGCAAAACCAATGATGACCATTTGTAAAAATTATAACAATGCTGTATAGTAGTATTAGATCGTTAAAAATTTTGCGAAAAAAAACAACTAGTTCCTTATCTCTAAAACGGCTATGCCTGTCTTTGCCAAAAACTAAACACCACGTCTTCTCATTACTACGAATTGGATGTTTTTTGAATCTTTCAATTCGGATGCTCTATTCTCTCAAAAACTTCTGCACCTTCGCTTTATATCGCACGTCTCCTTGTCAATAGGAATAGAATGCTTTTTGAATATTTCAAATTGGTTGAATCGTGCTCCCAAAAACAAGAACAAAAATTT
This sequence comes from Ctenocephalides felis, assembly GCF_003426905.1. Taxonomy (NCBI): domain Eukaryota; kingdom Metazoa; phylum Arthropoda; class Insecta; order Siphonaptera; family Pulicidae; genus Ctenocephalides; species Ctenocephalides felis. The sequence goes on from NW_020539726.1 coordinate 23,448,356, forward strand.
GTATCCGTACATACAGATACACATCCATTTTTTCTATTGTATGCCAAAATGTTACGAAACCTTTAAAACCTGAACACATTTAAAAAAAAATCATTCTAGATTCTAAATATCTGGATTGATGATGGAAATTCCTCATCAACTAATCATGCATGAATCGTAAACTTTGAATGTAAATAATTTATTTAAAAAAAAAAAAACTTTGTAACATAATATAATTTAATTTTGTTCAATAAAATAATTCCATTTCAATTACAATTTACTAATTGTGATTACAGCTCTACTACTACCATAAAATGTCAACAATTCTGTATCTATCAACCGCGTTAGATGGTTTCAATATCAATCAAATGACAGTGAGTAATCAAAACATAATCCAAAATTTGCATATCAATAAAGCCTGTATTCAATCTTATTTTGATTGATCGTTTCGTGTTTATTCACTGAAATATACGATAATATCGATATATGATAATAATATCATAATCTATTATCTTGGTACAATTATACATAAAAACTGCATACAATTCCAAAATTGCAAACAATAAATCTGCGTTTTCCATTAATTTTTTATATGCATGAGCGTCACATTGCTGAATAGTTGATGCTTTCATAAAAATTTTAATATCAATGTTGAATAGTTGATTCCATTGCTTTTATTATTAAAATTGTAGCATTCCAAAAATGACTGTAAATTAATGTTATATGAAAGCTCAATGAATAATTACTTAGAAACCCTTATAAAAAAATATGTAATTAAATAAACAAATTTATTACCAAGAACAAAGATCAAATTAAACTTTATATAATATAAAAATAATTTTGCATAAATCAATATTTTTTTCAATATTCATTATTTTTTTGTGATTTGTTAAAAAATCTAATATATAACTTACGTCCTTCTTCCTTCACATAAAGCTGTTTGTAATGCGTTAATATTGATTTGAGAAATAGAGTTTATTCAATGAACTTTGCACATAATCTATTCGAAATGTATAGTTTTTACCAAAAGTTCTTACTGGATGATATTAACATATCTCTTGCCATACTATGTTTTACTAGAAGAGTTTTATTTTTGAATAAACTATACATGGTTTGACTAAACTATATATGGTTTTCAAATTTTCAACGTTCTTAGATTCTTATATCACTTTTGAGTTTTTCATATTAATTTAATTTAGTATTAACAATTACCTATTAACTTCCTGAAGGAGATATTTATGTTTCCGCCCAAAAATCAGATAATCGATTAACGATTACGAATTACTTACTGATTCTAAATTTTATATCATGCATTATTATAGTTGTATTCTTCTTATATAACTCTCTATAAAATTAGTATTTATACTATTTGGTATGGCAAATAAGCCACGCCAAACTATTACCTGATCAAATCATATCGAAAATTGGACCACATTTATAATAACATTATTTTTGTGATTCTCTTTTGAACACAATTAGTATGTACTTTATTCACTTTTTAAAAATATATTATTGTGTGATTTTTTTTAAAGATAATGTTAAGTCTTTCTCATTCATTTTTATCACAATTATTAGCACTTGGCACATGTTTATAAAATTTGTTTAAATACAAACGTAGGACAAAATACTCTAGGGTAGAAGTTCTCTATCTTTTTTAGTAAGTATACAAAAAATATTTTTATGTAAACTGCAAAATAAAAATTAATATCACAAATCAATAACAAGAATATGCATAAATTGATAAAGGAAGAGTAATCTTCACTATGAAACATTTTCATCTCTATTTCTACGTTATGTGAATGATTTTGATTAGAAGACTAAAGCCACTATTTGAAAGCTCAAAAACATATTTAAAATTTAAAAATGTGGTGTATAAGTATAGGTTTAATTGGAATTAAATAATTGGTTTATCATTGATAGATTTATCTTTTTTAAAAATTTTGTAGTACTGATAGCACTAAGTTTGATGCAGGAATTTGATTGGAAGACTAAAGCTTTATCTGAAACGCTAAAGAAATATTCTTTGTAATTATTTAATATTTGTAAAGTTGAGTTTTATATATTAGTATAAGACCAACTGGACTCGGTAATTAGTAATAACCGAATTTTTGGCCTTGTACTAATATACGAACGACAAAAGGCATTAACGTAGCATTTAAATCTTTTTATTATAGTTTTATAAAATTTATGATATATTAAAATAACTAAAAACTGAAATAAAATGCAGAATATCAACCGATATTATATGAAAGTTAATTCCACCGCCATATTACCAATTTTCTAACCGAACGGGTATTGTTTCAAGGGGAAACGCTCACCGAAATGTGAAAAACCTTTTTATTGTTCAAAGATTTTACGATCTTTTCCTTCGAGTTAAACAATGGATGACCGATTCTTATGTTTCATTTATCGTTTACATTTATTTATTAGCAGAGAAATTCGAGACGTGCTTAAAGAACCCCCTAAATATGCTTTAATTAATAACAACGAGAAGAAAGATTTACAACCGTATCGTAACAAAAATGAAATATTTTATTAAGAAAGCGAGCGGTTGAGGGTTTAGTTTGGATAATTGATTAGAACGATGAATAAAATATGTATTTATGAAGACGGATTTTTAGAACATGTATTTTCAGGTCAGGTAGATTTATAGATAAACTTCTGCAAACAAAATAAAATGCCATTAATGCAATGACACTCTGTTCAAACTTACTTTAATATTTTTTAATCAAATTAGTAATGCTATATATATATATATATATATATATATATATATATATATATATATTTCAATTCAAATATTATAAAACATTAAATTAAAAAATCAAGTCGTTTATGTTTATTCTAAATAATGTACGTTTAGGTTGCTATTGATCTTTATACATGATTTAAACAATATCTTGATTTTTAATCATATTTGTTTGCCATTTCTTCAGGATATTAACTATGTAAATTGTACATTGAGTATCAAACACTAGACTTGAAACTTAAAATATAAAAACAATACTACCCTACACTTATATACCATAATTTATGTTATTTTAAATATGTTTTCAGGCATGCCTAGTAACCATTGGTTAGTGCTTTGGCTCTTCATTCAGAAGGTTCTGAAATTGATATACACTTCGGACAGATTGATATCAAGCAGTATTGAGATCGGTTTTCAGCTGATGACAAGAAATCATTAATAGCCCTTTCCTGGCACCTCTGCATCAAATGAAGTCATTGTATTTGTTCGGACGTATTTTCGTTTTACTATATTGGCCATGAAGGTGACAACCTTCAGGGAATTAAGCTTTACACGGAATGGTTGCTACCCCTGGTAGAAGTTGGTTACTTCTAAAAGTAAAGTCCGCGAAATAAAATGTATAACAAATAACCAATAAATATGTCTTTTTTCATTATAACTTAGTAACAAATCAGTGATTGTAATTAAAACTGCAACAAATACATAATATACAAACAAATCAGTGTTTAATACAGTCCATAGCTACAAGGGTTAAATTATAACCCAACAACCTGAATTATCGAAGGAGAGTTTAAATAAATTTCATAAGTACGTAACATAATTGAGGTATTAGAGAAATTCTAATAATAAAATATATCAAAAAGTAATAAGCCAACCGTAGGGGTGTCTTCTAAAGAGTTATCACATAGTTATCATATCAACACAATAGATGATCATCACAAATTATAGAAAGTTTAGATTGCTGTTCAAATATTTATAAGAACTAGTGGTTCATGGCATTGTACCAAGGCAAATGGCTGGAACATTCCGTACTGCAATTAAACGTTTGAGGAATAGAGATGATCAAAAATCAATAACTAGAAGTGGCCTCTAAAATCTAAAAATCTTGGTAACAAACTCTAAAAATGGAAACAAAATTTGTACTCGTTATTAAATTCTCTATATAATATCTGATAAATGACTTGCATAAGTCTAATGATCATTCTTTATCAGCAAATGGCCCTTTTAACTATTTTTGCCTGCCTTTGTAAAAGTTCAATCAATTAATTCATTTCATCAATACAAGTGAAACATTTTTTGAATCATATGTACAAATCGGAACCCACGTTCTCTCAAAAACCGAAAAATTATTTTTTGCACTTATTGCCCCGTATCTTTGAAACGATTAAACCTGCCTTTACCAAAAACTAGTCAGTACATCTCCCTGTCAATAGAAATCGAATGCTTGTGAATGTGATAATAAATATATTTTCTAAGAAAAAGCAATAAATTTTAATTATTCACAATCTTAAAATGTATGTGTGATTTGTCGGATTTTGTTATTAACTATGCCACACGAAAAATGAGGAAAATTTCTCAACACATATTTCTTTTAAAAGAAAATTAAAAGAAATAACAGAGTATGTTGATTTAATATAAAATAATAGCAAATAATAATAATAATAAAATTAAGAAGTAAAATAAATAGAATTTCTGAATAATAAAAATAATACTAGAAAAAAAATTAAGTAGAATAAAAACAATAAGTGAAAGATAATAATAAACAGAAAAACAGAGTTGAAGTGTGTCGAATGATGAAGTTGTTTTGCAAATCCTTATTTATCAGAATATATTATTCCATAAACTAAACTAGTGGTGTATGGCATCGTGCCTTGAGGCAAATTGCTGAAACTTTCCGTACCGAATTAAATTTTTGAAAATCCGAATTATATCCGATTTTTTTTGGAAAAAAAATGAATTTTTTTTCTTCTAAACCGACAGTTGTTTGTCAACAAAAGCAGAGACCCAAGTTTTTTGAATCATTCAAATCAGATTCCTTCACTCAAAAACTGCCATTTTTTGCACATTTAGCTCCGTATGTCGTAAATGGCTGGACATGTCTTTGCCAAGAACTAATCACTACATCTCCACATTATTGCAAATTGAAAGTTTTTTTTATTTAAAAAAAAATCAAAAAATCGAATGCTTAGTTCTCTCAAAAACTCAAATTATATTTTCTGCACTCCTTGTCTATAACTCCAAAACGGCTGGACCGACTTTTGCCAGAAACTAATCAGCATATTTCCCTATCAATAGGAATAGGATGTTTTTGGACCTATTCAAATCAGTTGAGCCGTGCACCCGAAAACGAAAAATTATATCCATACATACATACATACACACACGTACATCCATTTTTTCTGAGGCATGCCGAAATGTTCAGAAATTCTGCAAAATGTGAAGGTATGCAAAAAATTTCAGATTCGATTTTTGGACGATTACAATAACTACCCTACGGGAAGTTAATAAAAGTACAAGACAAATCTTGAAATAAGAGTAAGGGTTTCAAAAAAGGAGTTTTTGGAATCCAGGAGAGTTTTCTTTAAGGTGCAAAGTTCACGGATGTTACAAAAACTACATGACAATGTAGAAGTTGTCGGCACGCGCTGTTTAAAACACTCGACATGTGCGAGAGTATTGTATCTCCGGGTTACGGCAGCAAGCGCTAAACTTTGTGCATTATGCGTCAAGTTTGTTCCTTCAATAAGCGGTCGGGTGTATAAAGCAGCGGTAAAGTACTAAGCGCGGCATTAACGAATCTCGGGGCTCATTTTCTCGCTAAGTGCTCGCGTACTGGATGTTTGTTCCTATCAAGGAATTACATAACACTCTACATATAAATATAAACGTGCCCTTACGTATTATGCAACTTGTTTGCATATGTTAAAATATAAATCCGTATATTATATATATATATATATATATATATATATATATATATATATATATAATATACATACATATATATATATATATATATATCATATTTATTTATATATATGAACTACCGTAGTTCATTATTACTGAATTAATACTCAATTGTGACAGATTTTCTAAGTAAACTTCATTTAAAATGTATAGTAGCCAAATAATATAATCAATTTCCACAAAATTCTTACAGAATGACAACATTTAGTTAAACTTTCTAGGAATATATTCATATTTTGCGAGCAAATATTAAGGGCTATAATATTGCTCAATAGTATGTCGTCAATGGAACCATTACTAAATTCAGCATCATAGAACAATACTAGCAAGGAAAATAGAATGTAATACCAAATAGGGCATAACACATTTATAAAAGTCGCTTGTCTGTTTTTTATAATAAATTTTGTAATGTTCTCTTTTATTCAAAAATTCAAATTTTTTCCATTAATATGAGTTTAAAAAAACATTTTAATCAATAGCATTGAACTGTTAATTAATCGATCAAATTCAAACTTCTATCCAAATTTAGGGTAAGTTATTGCAATCGTCCAAAAATCGAAATTCAAAATTTTTGCATTTCTCGACGTTTTGAAGGTTTCTGAACATTTTGGCATACCTCAGAAAAAATGGATGTGCGTGTGTATGTATGTATCGACACAATTAAAATACAATGTTTTCGGGCGCACGGATCAACCGATTTGAATAAATCAAAAAAACATTCGATTCGTGTTGATAAGGAGACGTGCTGATTAGTTTTTGGTGAGAGTAGGTCTAGCCGTTTAGAAGATACGGAGAAAAAAGTGCAAAAAATAGCAGATGAGAGAACAAATCAGCCGATTTGAATGATTACAAAATTATTCGATTTGTATTGATGTGGAGACGTACTGATTAGTTTTTGGTATAGGCAGCACATAGCATTACGCGTCACTTTAATTTTTGTTCGCGTTAGTAGATAAGGGAGTTAAAACTGATCGGGTTCAAATCCCACGTCTGTAATATTTTTTTAAATACTTTTTATGTTCGTGTAGTCGATTAACATTAACTATTTAAAATTGTTAACTCAGTGCATATATTTCGTGAGCGAAAAATTGATGCATTTGAAATGAAATATATTCATTCTAACAATAAGTTCGCTTAATTAGATTGTGTTTATATATATCTCAATCAAAAATATATAAACAACGTCGTCCAATCTGATAAGTTTTCACACTTTGTCTACAAAGAACAAATAATGAAAATTCTAGTTTTTATAATATTTATTCATTCAAACATATCTATATGTTTGTACACTGATTATTTTTATTCTTCGAATGTTTAATTACGGTACGGGAAGTTCCAGCACTAGTTATTCTAGGATTGATAAAAAATTTGAAGTGTTGGTTGACAAACGGATTCAAATTTTATTCCGGTGAAAAATAAAAGCCGCGGCAACGCTTGGCAGTGTATGCTAGTATCATGCTAGTAATCATATAAAAAAATATCCCGTAAAATTAAACAACAAAACAATCTAATAAAAGTTAAGCATTATGTATATGATCTCGTTAAGTATATGATACCAAGATGAGACGACCACAAAAAAATTGACATTATGTCAATATGTATGTAGAATGCGTTAAAATTTTGGAAAAGTATAAGCTACTTTTTTAGAAAAATTTTTGTACGGGTGAAGAATATCAGAAAGAAAATGGACATGTATTTGCTGTAGCAATATACAAAGATGAGCCTCGTTTGTCGAGTTACAAACCATTAAAATAGCACTTGGAAAAGGTGGAATTGAGTGCCCATTGGAAGCTATAAAACTACCTGAACAGCCTATTAACCATTTAACTGTAGGATTCAAGGTAAAATTTTGTTTTGTGGATTAAATGTCATTTAAAATTACTTATTTTATACTGGCATTGCCTAAAATATTATAGATATCTTAAAAAGGTACGAGCGCATTACCATACAGAATTGGCCTCACCCTGTTATTTAAATAATTTATACTCTATTACAAAGACCTTCTTGTAAAAAAATCCAATATACCAATTTTCAACTTTGTACCTGACTTATGGCAGAGATATTAAAAATATGCCAAAGTAGCTCCTTTTTTCAAACTCACTTTTTGGCGTAACCATAAAAGATATTGAAAACAATCACGTGATTCTACTCTCATTATGACCACATTATGCAGAATAATTGAAGCCAAATAATCGTTTATTACTTGGCCAAAAAAGATAAAATATTTATTCAATTAATGTTTTCGGGTAGAGCGTTTAGTTAATTAGCTTTATCCGAAAGCTTATTGTTTTTCATTCTAGTACTGCAAATATTGCTCAAATCAATGTCGTGGTACACATTGGAAAATGGAACAAACCAGAGCCAGTATACCCGCGCGTAACGCTAACAGTTCTCTAATAGACAAGTGAATAATAATTTTTATATCAAAGTATTGAATTGTACGCGATGAAGCCACATGAAATCTTATAGCCAACAGTAGACAAAATATATAACACTACTTAGAGCTGTAGATTTTAGTATGTCAATACATAATGCCACATTTTTTCATATTCTTTAAGTAGGATTTGCTTCATAAGACCTCCGTTGAAATTATCTGAGTACATTAAATGGAAAATCTTACCCCACGGTATGCATGGGCATATCACATGAATAATAAATAAGACATCGAATCTGAGTGATCACATAATGAGCGACGTCGAAGAAGAGTTAAGACCGAACTAATGAACCCTTTATGATCCCAAGGACTTCCTACGCCCAACGGGTGGTTCCGGTTCCAGCGCTGTGATCGACTTGAAAGCCTCTCACACTTCACGCGCATTATCAGTGAACGCTCTAATAGACTTCGAGAGGTCTGACGTTCGTATTCCATAAGTTCATAGAGCAATAGTTTATGAATGGTTTACTCAAATTATGTTATACCTGTTGAACATTTTTCTTAATGTTGTTTATTACTAAAATGCTGTATGGTAACATCAATAAGCTATATTTGTAGGGCGGACGTCATATCCATTAAAGGATCTATACACCAATAAAATTGAAGCCAAAAAGCCGTAAGTTACGAATAATTCGTGTAGAGTTAAAAATGGGTACTAAGGTAAGCATATTTTTTTTAACCGGGAAGACAATTATGTGCTTTATGCTAAATATCTTTAAATCAACAATTTTAAAATAATAAATATATCTTCTGAACAGTTTTTTTTATATAAATCATTTTGAATCAAAACTTCTTATACAGATTTATTCGTCCTTTGGAAATGTCAATTTCATATAATGTATGAAGCAGCGACAGTTTATCTTTCACGTCATATGTTGTCACTAGAGTCTGGTACATTTATTCAATGTTTTAATAAAACTGTAAAAACTTTAGATAGTTAGGATAAGCCAGCAGTCATTCAGACTCAATATTCTGTTTATTTCCTTCACAAACAATTAGATATGTGACCCTTCACACTAGAAAAATGGCATAACTAGACAGGTGTTGCTCATGGAGGAAGGTAATTAGGGTTTAACACTGCAGTCTTATACAGTGTATTACAGTGTTATATTTCAAAAGACTCACCAAACTCATGCTATCTAAATACAAACTAATAAATTTATAGTTTTTATTTATATTACACATTCGTGACGTATAAAATCAGGATATTATAAGGATTATGAATTTTGCAAACTTTTTAAATGGCGATACCACAGAAACAGTAATTTTTACAAAAAAAAAATTATAAACAAATTTGTTCGGACCTATTTTTGTTTTATTATATTGGTCATGAAGGTGACAATCTTCATGATATAGAGCTTTTACACGGGATGGTTGCTACCCCTGGTAGAGGGGGTAGCGGAAAGTTTTTGGGACTAATCATTCACTTTTAAAAGTCCGCGTAAGTGTATAATAAATAATAAATGAATATATCTTCTTTCATTATAACTTAGTGACAAATCAGTGGGTAATAAGAACTGCAATAAATACGTACAAATACAAAACAAATTAGTGTCTAATACAGTCTACAGCTACACGGGTAAAATTATAACCCAACAACCTGAGTTAACGAATGAGAGTTTTAATAAATTTCATAACTACTTGACGCAAATACATTGTATTGAATTTCATAATAAACAAATTTGTCTAACTTATTTTGTCGATATTTCTTATGATTTCCGCAAAAAACTGTGAAAACCAGAATTTCGTAACTTTGACCTTGAATACAAAACTCGCAGAAGTGGGATCGATGGAGGCTTTTGACATTTTATTTGTAATTGCCTATTTAGTATCTGTAACCATTCTCAGATTTATGCGAATTATTCATATTTTGAAATTTAATTTGAATGGGCTACTTTTAGTATCAAACTTTAACGCCGTAGAATTTAAAGGCTTTGCAGAACTTTTGGTGTTTGCTCAAAGTTATAGTGACGTACAGTTTCTAATATGGTTCTAGATTTTAGGCATTTAAAGCTGCTGAAAAGGTCCTAAATGCCAAAAATGGCGGGTTATTGTTTTAGGTATTTTATTTATTTGGTGAGATTTAATTGTTTTGCTGAAATTTTATAAAATCTGTGGTATTGGGACAATGTAAGGGATGAATAATCAAATATATTGCGTATTTTGTATATAAACCGTTAATAAAAATAAATATGATCGATGCACGTGATGTCAACGTTACCAAGGAACATAGTGTAAATTCTTTTTCATAAATTGCTTAGAATCCGTCATATTTCGTATCAATTATTTTTCACACATTTTCTTTTTTTAAAAAGGAAATGTTTGCATTAAATATGTGGGAGTCGTAATGTTATGATAATATATCAAAATTAGAAACTCCCATCATAAAAAAAAATCTATCAAATTTATTGACTATAAAAATATTTCGATATCAAAAATATACATGACATGTCCCAATTGTTTTTTACAAATCAAAACCTGCCTGCTTGATATCGCCACACACTCCCTGCCCAGTGTTGATCTCACAGTTTAAAAAAAAAAAAAAAAAAAAAAAAAAATACAGGGAAACACGTTATAAAAATGTGGTGGGAAAGCAGATTATAGCAGACAAGTGTTGTAATACTGGTCAATTACAAATTTCCATGTTTCGTCAGCAGATCCACCGTATGTGGTGATTTGACCTGCCATCAACTCCATATTCTGCATAATGTTCTCGATCTAATGGGTATTAGTTATATCAGAATAACTTAATGTTTAGAATGCATAATTTATGGGTACAGTTTCCATTTCTGCAAGCGTTGCATTCGTATCTGATGAGTTCCGATCAGAGAAAGAAGTTGGCTCTTTATCCAAATCAGGATCATTGGTTTCTTTGACATAAGAGTCCAGAATTGTGGAATCCAATAAATTATGTCAAATTTTGTTTTGATTCGTCGTTGTCACCGATAATGGGAGGTAGCATTATAAGACGATTTGTTGAGTTAACAGAGAAAGAGAGGTTGAATTGCATTCCAATGAAAAGTTCAGGCTCCAAATTATTTTTTCTGTCAGCAATAAACACTGAGGTCTGGGTATACCAAATGAGTAACCTCGGAAGTCTGATCCAGATAGTAAGTGCGTTAACTATGATGGATTGGACTGGACATACCTTATAGGTCGTCACTGAAGACCAGTGATTATGGTGCTGCGTCAAAATCAATTTTTCTTAAATCTTCGAAAAATAAAACTCCTTTATCTTCATCTCCATCGTCGTGAGTCACCAATGTGGAAGTCGTAATGTTATGATAATATATCAAAATTAGAAACTCCCATCATAAAAAAAAATCTATCAAATTTATTGACTATAAAAATATTTCGATATCAAAAATATACATGACATGTCCCAATTGTTTTTTACAAATCAAAACCTGCCTGCTTGATATCGCCACAAATATATTCTTAGAAAATTGTACACCGGCGCTTTCTTCAAATTCACTTCTATATAACATTCGCCATCTATAATTATCGACGGATCGCCCGTCGTTCGCAATATACAATATACAATATTCCCAAAAGGCCGATTCGATACGGTAATAGCGGCCAGAAATACACAGGCTGTAGTTGCCAGCCGTAGCCCCTCGTGAATTTTCTTTCTTTAGTAAATAAAACATTAAAGTCGAACGTAAACGTATAAATTGTCGTTTACAATACTTTTTATATTTCGTTTTATATTCTATGGAGATTTTTTATTGAGGGATACTGTAAATAAGACATTGGGATGTTATAAATTAGTAATTATAATATAGGTTCGTTCTGCATCACTAGGTGTAACCCGCATTTTGCCTTAAGGCGAGTTGCAAAAACTTTACGATATGTGCATATAATAAACTTAGTCAATTAAGCAATTTAAAAAAAATAGCTAATAGCAAATTTTGGAATTTTGCTTTCCACTCGGATGTCGCCGCTCTGGCGGCAAAATTCATATAAATCTCGGAATTAACGAGTGGAAAGTGTTAAATTAGTGGGAAATCAAGCAAGCTGGGAATCGAGGAGAAACAAAATAACTTGTCATTTTTATACGATGAAATTTTTATAATCAATAAATTTTATAAATTTTTATACAAATGGAATTTATATTTTTATATACATAACTATTTTCCACAAATTTATAATTAAATAATTTTTTAAAGGCCTAAACTGGTTTAGGATGTTTCTTAAAACGACTATCGGAATAGTCGGAACAAATTGTTCAACAATTAATTATAAAGAAACGGCTGATATTTACTAAAAACTGATCACCACGCATCTCAAACGATATCTATCGAACAATTTATAAATTTTCAATATCAGTTCAAAATATTTGCCTAAAACTTGTATAAAAACTTTTGCACTTATATCTGCCAATTTGCAAAACTAATCAACGCTAGTCCTTATCGAGAATCATCAAACGACTCAAATTTTTTAAATAATTGCAATCGTTTTTGAGAAAACGTAGACAAAACATCGTATTTTGGCGCACCTACACATTTGGCTATTTTGGAGTCACATAATTCATATAATTACATATGAAAGAAAACATAATTACCAAATTGCAGTCGTTTTTTAAAAAACATAGATAAAAAGTCGTATTTTGGCGCACATATACATTTGGCTATTTTGAAGTCTCATAATTCATAATAACTTGAAACTCCGAGAAAACATAATTATCAAATTGCAGTCGTTTTTGAGAACAAGTAGACAAAAAGTCGTCTCATAATTCATAATGATTTGAAACTCCAAGAAAACATATAATTATCAAATTGCAGTCATTTTTGAGAAAACGTAGACAAAAAGTTGTATTTTGGTACACATACAATTTGGCTATTTTGGAGTCTCATAATTCATAATGACTCAAAACTTCGAGAAAACATAATTATTAAATTGCAGTTGTTTTTGAGAAAATGTAGACAAAAGGTCAATTTTTGGCGCACAAACACATTTGGCTATTTTGGAGTCTCATATTTTATAATAACTTGAAACTCCGAGAAAACATATAATTATCAATTTGTTTTTCAGAGTAAAAGTCAAATAATAGTGATAATTTGCAATTAACCTATTTATAATAATCTTTATAATTGAAAAATATATATTTTAATAATACATAATACTATTTATAAAATAGAGTTCTATATCAAAGATATTTTATTTATATGTTGCAGTTTGTTAACTAGAAAATGAATTTGTAATATAAATTCTACAGCATTCTGCTGTATATTTACTCTAATAAATAATTTTAATTTACGGCAGAATTATTACTTAACTTATGTTCAAACAAAATTGGGAATGCAAATACTTTGAAGTTATTATTAAAAGCTAAATGGAAATAAAGCTTCAAAGTTTCTGTAAACTAGATACATAGAATATTCAATTACAGAGAATAATTGAAGAGTGTTTTAACTGAACAAAAGTTTCCCTTGGTAGCTCAAAGTATTATAGTCGGAATTGAAGATTTCACTTTACTACAGCTAAAGATTTTCGCTGTTGCCGTGCTGATATGATGTAATTTATTCGCTAATAAAAGCAGCAACAGTTTTGTGGCGTTGGAATTATCTACACGGAATATCGCAAACTACAATATATGCACGTAAACACTATATATCATCCGAGGACTCATAAAATGCATACACAATGAGTGCATAAGCATTAGATTAAATCTTATAGCAAGGAAAATTAACAAGTTTAGGAGAAAGGCTAGTTAGATTAAAAATAAATATAAAACAAAATGTGTAAAGTATATCTAGATAACGTCATATAGTATTAAAAATTAATAGCACCAATATTTTATTTACCTCTACCGTCTATCGAATAAAGAGAAGCATAATTGAAGAGAAGCAAATTGTATCATGAAATGATGCTCTCTGAATAAATCGACTTATTAATATAATTCCTAAATAATTAACGCTTTGTGGAGGGTTCGTTTGTGGCATAGGTGATAAGAGTTTTCGTAACGCAACTTCATGAATCCAGGTTTGTCTCGAAAAACCAAACATCAAGCAGCACTGATATCCGTTTTCACTTAGAAGTATAGATCTAAATTTAAGTAAAAATGGCCTTATAAGAGGTAAGGTAGAGCGCTGGCTCGATATCTCTAAAACAAGTAAAGTTAGGTATTTTGAACAACATTATTTGAAAGTAGAGGGCAAAAGATAACCAGCCTTTGCCTCAAATCAAGCAACGTCGCAATCCGAAGATAAATGGCTATGTTTGAAAAACTGCAATAAGAGTATTTTCTTTGGAGCTAAATTTACTGGTTGTGAGTACTGTTTAATTTACAAGACCTTTTTACAATTTTTAAGTGCATTGTATTTAATTGTTTTGTAAGGTGTATTGTTATTTTTAAGTCAGATTCAACAGGTAGTTTTATATAACTACTAAAAAGGACCAAGTGGACCTTTACCCTGGTGTAAGCAATAAAAAATTGTAAATATTGAAGTAAATTAAGTTAAAAAAACAATATTGCAAAAGATTAATTAAAAAAATAGCTATTCCACTTTACTGACGAAATGTTAATTTTTCTGACGAAATGTGAAGATTATATTTAGTGTCATCTTCGTAAAAAATGTACCCGTGAAATTATATTTCGCATCGGTTGAATATTGTAGCTATTATTCCATAAAATCTCTTTAAACTCAAAAATAAGACATTGTACCTATTTGTTTGAAACATTTTTTGAAAACAAAGAATAAAAATAAATCTTTAATATTCTCATTAAAATTACAAAGATGGGTGACATAATTTTTCGACCTAGCAATACCTAGTCAACAAATACCTATACTATTGAAAGCCTATTGAAATATTATGTACTAAACTAATGATAAATTGAATTTGGGTGAAGTAAAAATAATCTAGTATTACACTCACGCTATTTTTTAATTATTTGCACAGCGATCAGAACTTAAGATTTTTATAAGCTATGACTTATATGACTGATTTGACTTTATTAACTGCGTCAGTTTTATAGAAGGCAATTTAAGCAGTTGTCTTATCCCTATGTGATAAATTTTTATTATTACAATATGTTTATGAATTCACCATTTATTGATGCAACAATGCCGGGTAGGGGTTATTCTCGCTTGGATACAATTTGTCAACTATATTTCCAAGTGAAAACCGATGTGGATGCTGCTTGACATTAGACTGCCCTGATGCAAAACTATTTGCTACTATTCACTTTCACATCTACAACGAGATTCTAGAAACATGTTTCCTAACGTTTTAGGGTTTGCAAGTATTTATTTCAATATAAAAGTACTTGAGATTTACTACAATACGTTATAAGACTTAATCTAATGTTATGGTAAATATTATACTACACAATTATATATCATAAATAATCTAACTATTAACTATCAACCCGTAAGATACCTATAATATCAATTCCTATCCTTACAAATAATCAATTACCACTAGATTAAAATTTGCGATTAAAAAGAATGAAAGATGGGTTTTGTTTTCAGAGAGATTTAATTTGTCAGTTATGTATTCACTTTTATATTAAAAAAATCAATATAACAACATTATATTCAAATATATCGTAATTCTATCAATTCCAAAATATGAATTATATACCCTCCTACTAGTTATGAACCTTCTATTATTTACACGTTATATTTTTACGCCCTATTATCTCTACCTATCTATAGTCTATACCGGGGATTGAACCCGGTGCCTCCGCATGGCAGTCACGCACCTTAACCACTACTCCATGCGTACTCCAACTGTTTTTTTCGTGGTTCATTTTGTAATTAATTAAGTAATTAATACTAAGATGTCGCGACGACATGCGAAAAAAGACTATTGATTCTAGAGTCACGGCGGTCCAGTGGTTAGCGTCGCTGCCTGTCAGCACACGAATAATCTTTATTAATATTTTCCTTCATTCTGTTTAAGTTATTTGAAATTGACAGGGCACTATTCATACTGAAAAACATAAATGTATGTATATATGTACATTTCTCAAAAAAAACTATCATTCAACAAACATTATTAGATTTATATGCAAATACTTTTCAGAGTTATATACCAAGTACGTCTATAACATGTCGGAAATACAGCGGTGAAATGTAAATTTTTCACATATGAGAGGCCCGTTGTTATTAATATGAAATATATATCGTGTTATATGAAAAACTCGTTCCTGCGAGCAAATCTCATTTTCTCATGTGATTTTTCACATTTCGCAATATGTCATCTGTGGGATACATGAGCCGCCGCCTCCGAAAGAACATTACGCTGGGTAAATATCATTATGGATTCTTTTACAAACTTCGAAAATGTATCTTTCAAAGAAAAGATAATTTTTTATGATTTATAAAACAGATAAAGGATAAATCAAATTTTACTCAAACATACTTCCAAAGAAGATGATAAAATTGAAATGTATTAAAATTATTTCTATATGATCATATTTTAGATTCAATCTTTTATATATTATATAGAAATACAAGAAGTGTGTAATTGTAAGAGAAGTATTTAAGTCAAATAAAGCAAATTTTTAAATTAAATTAAAATTATAAGAGAAATATTGGTGTTTTTATTCATTACAGTTTCAAATCAAGTAGTTTTGGTAGAAATTTATAAGTAGAATATTATAAATCAAGAAATAGTAATTGACATTTATATAAAAAAAGCCAAAGTAATGAAAAATGCCTGAATCAGAAGAATATTTTACCCCTGTTTCTTGAAAACAATAAAACAAATTAACAATTTGTGCTGTGTACTAAACGTAAGTTTATTGATTAGAGATTCTTTCTATATTATTCGTAGTTTCTATAAATCTTTGAAGTTATTAAAATGGAAAATATTTTTTAGGCAAGACAGATATTACAGCTGTTCAAAGAATAAGATTATATAGCCAGCGAAAAAGTAAAAAATACAAGCAGTCAATGAATGTATGTTAATTTTAATTACATGAAGTTTTTCAAACATAATTACATGATGAGTGAAGTTACGAAAACAATATTTGTTTCGGCGTTGTTTAACATAATCCACTGTGTGAAATGTGAATAAATATTATAGAATTTATTAATCAGCAATTACTTCATTTCTCTAATAAAGATTCATTTCTAAATCAAAATTTTAATGACAGACCGATCATGTCATATTTAAAGTATGATAATTATTGTTTTTAAATATTATATTATACATATTTTTAATGCTATTATAAATATATAATTTATAATTTATCATTACATAAATGTGTGTAATGGTTGACACTAATAAATGTGTGCATCACGAGTGTTACCATATTACTAATAAACATTATTCAAAATTGTTATATGATGTATTTATTTTTACTTAAATGTCTAAATCTTGTACAGTAGCAAATAAGTTTTACTTCAATCGCGTGTGAACCTTACGCGCACTATTTTTTCAGATGAGCATAATTGCCCAATTAAAAAAAATATGATATGATGATTGTATAAAATATATTACGATATAGCATTTTGCCTTAAAGCAATTTCCAAATTTTTTCCGCTATATGTAAGCAAGTATATGTATGAAGGGCAAGGAAATCATTTGTTGTGGTGGCTCTCACACCATGAACCTGCCTTCGGGCAGACTACCATTTATTATTATTATATGTAAGCAATATACATAATAATCAATACGAATTAAGATTTAACAACTTTAAAAATTGTTATGATAGAAGTGTGAAATTTTGACATAGACCATTATTCCAAAATTCAATCAATTTTTATAATTAATCCATTTTTGCCGATAATCTGTAATAACGAAATGAACAAGTGATGAAATTTTTGGAGCTCTAATTAAAAAGTAAAAAAATGCCATTTGGCGAACAAAAATGATCTTGCACATCAAGTTATCACATATAATAAGTACAATTTTTGTTTACATTTCTATGGATTCCGTAACAGTGTTCATCCGTTATCCGCTTCGATATTTTGTTTCTACGCAGCTAATGTATCGCGATTGCTTTGAAAAAAAGTTAAAAATTTCCAAAATATTTCAAAGTATGAAAAAAAATTAATTATTCGAGGTCAATTTTCTTTCAAAAAATTAAAAATTCTCACTCATCTATTTTTTTTTTCAAAGTTCTAAAAAAAATTAATCTATTTTAAAGAAATAAAATTTTTGGTACGGGAAGTTTCAGCAATTGGCACTAGTTTAAAGAATTCATTATTGTCAGAAATCATATTACTTGAATTCTATTGCTGAATTGCTTTTCTCAGTAAAAAATATTTCTCAAATAAAATTTAAAAGCGTTTTACGAGCTTGCCTCACAATCGGTCTTGGAAAAAGGAATATAAAACTAGTCAAACGAATTGTTCTCTACATTGCTATTTCACTAAAGTTTCGATCAGAACTGTAGAACATTTGTCATTCATAAAAACTTAGATCCAGTAAAACATTTGCCAATACATAAAAACTTAGATAGAATGAAAACTTCTGATAAAATTCTTTTTTTTAATGATTTCCTCAGTCTCATTTTTATTCAGGCCGATGGAGAATTTGCGGGCAATTTAATTACGCGAAGTTGCACAGCTGCGCCATTTGTGAATTTTTAATACAAAGAACAAAAAGTTTATATATTTAATGTTCAGTATTCATTAAAAGTATAAGGCAGAGAGCTTTCAAATCATATTATTCATTATGAACATTATAAATAGTTCTTGTTAATTAGCGCAACGTAATTAAGATGTCAGTTACAAACGGACACGGATACATCAAAGGGAAATGTAAAACAGTACTGAGAATGTCAAGGAGCTGTGATAGTACTTTTGTCGCAAGATGATATTATTTCGAATAAAATTCGCAATATTAAAATATGTTCAATAAAATTGTATATTAAAAATTATACACTGCAATTTATAGAACAAATTTATTTCCAATGGCTCAAATTATTTTAAGGCCAAAGGTTATCCAATATTTTGTAGATGTGGATAAATAAATGATTTTTTGTTTATTTACGACCAAAACATTGATTTTCCAAATTTATCACACAAAAAATAATCGTCTGCCTTTCTGATGTATAGCATAAGATATATGTATTGGAAATTGAAGTCTTTTAAGAGGTATAACAAATTCAGAAAGAGTGTTAATTAATTTGTCAAATCCTATTCACATATGATCTATTCAACCTACGATCAACAAAATTATTGCAGTAAATGGAGAGGAAAAGAGCCTTGCAAACTTTTTTACTGTGCTCTAATTTGCTTGATATTTTGGAAAATTTAGGTATATAATATAATTACATTTAGTTCTCTTATGTAATCTATTAAGTAGGCGTAGGGTGAGTTATACTATTCGTCCAAAAGTCGGAAATGGTATTTTATGCATATCTTTACATTTTAAGTTCTAAACATTTTGGCATACCATAGAAATCTGGGTGTGTGTATTTTGTGTGAATACATATTTTCGTGTATGATTTCAGGCGCACTGATAAATTAATTTGAATTATTCAAGTAACATTAAATTTCAGTTCGAATTAAGTATTGCAATGAGTTTTTGCTAATTTAACGCATCGGATACAGACAATACAATTTATCATAATAATGTAATATGATCCCTAATTAGTTTTTGGTCTTTCTTACTCATACGTTTGATTTTAGTGAAAAGTACTCAATATATTTGATACTGATGATGAGTTAATTGAATTGGATATAATATTGTTAAATTATTATTAAAAAATTATTTTGTTGTTTTTTTATTGTTTAGTTGAACATATATAGTTGATCATTTTTTATATTTGTACAAGTAACAATATCAATTTTGTTTACATTTGTCCAAGATTATAAAATACTGGTGTCTTACCGGTATTACAGGTTTTAAAAGAGAAAATACCGAAATACCGGTACAAAATTATTTATCGGTATTGCATTCCCTAGTTGGATCTATGAACAGATGTGATAATAATTAGTTTTTAGCTAAGGGTGGTCTAGCAGTTTGGGAGATAAAGAAGACAAAAGCAAGTCTAGCGGTCTTTGCGATATGATTAAAGATGATCTTTAAAATTCACTATTATTGATTCATATACAAATAAATATTAGTATATAGGTAGAAAGATACACAACTGGAAAATAGAAAATAATAAAAATAAATAGATAAGTAGGTTGACAATTATAACCGGTAGACAGCTAGGCAGTTAAGCAGGTCACAGGTAATCAGATAAACCCTTTCGTTTAGTTTAAAAAAATCCAGTCATGACTAGTATGTTTGTAAAATTCTTAAAAAATCGATCATGTGAAATGGAAGCTCCCTTACGTAAACTATGTTACGTAGCATTTTTCATATAAAATGGTACTAAAAATTGTCAAAATGATATGTAGTAGCTGTGAAGTCAAGAACTTTAGATAAAAAATCTAACCTAGAAAACTCACAAATGTTAAGAAAGAATTCTTATCAAAACTGGATCTTTCTGATGTGCCATATTAACCCCTAAGTGAAGTTGCAATTTATGTTGAAAACGCTTGATCGCACCGAAAATAACATTACAGCCATTTGGCAGGTTTTTGTACCATTTTATATGATAAACGTAGCCTTGCGATAACGTTGGTCTAATTTACGGCAGAATCGGCCCTTAAATCTATCATTTAATGCATCTGCCAAAACTATTGTGACCAATATTAAATGATTTCTACAAAGGAAAATATAGATTGACTCTGACATACAATAGATAGATGGTAAAATTAATAATTTCCTAGAACCATTCCATAATAAAGAACGGAAAAGCAATAGCTTTTGCGCATCTGTTGCTTCGACTTCGACTCTATTGAAACCCATTGTTGTAATATATACTGTCAAATAGAGCAATAAAACTATTCCACAATAAAACTCGAGACGTACGTTACGGTGACAATTTCGCGAGGCAATATCTGCAGAATGGCATTCATATGCAAAGTTCCGCAATAAATTGTAAACACGGTATTTGTAGCATATTCTCTACTTTATTCTATATTTAGACAGAGAAAAGTAAATTAATAATTTCAAATTTTATATATTATGACTTTTTATTAAAGGTAAGTTGCATAACTTTCAAAAAATCTAAGATGATTTTTTTACTATTATGTTTAAATATTTTTGAAGTAAAACTTCTTTAGGCGCGACTAGGGTGTAAATCCGTACAAATGCAACGGAAGTGCGGTACCGCCGAGTCAAGTGCCAATGATTCGTCATTCGCTCACGATGATATCATTTTTATACGGGTCGATTGTGATTAGTCGTCGTGTCGAGTGAATAGAGATCTGTCCTTGTATGCGTACCGACATCAACGTTGTATGCGTACCGATATCCACAAAGAAATTGACATAGATAAATAAACATTTTAAAGTTACATCGAAGTACAAGTTTTGATTCAATGAAAAATGCTTGAATCGGAAGAATAGATTACCCTGTTTCTTGAAAATAATAAAATAAATTACACATTTGTTCCGCAAACTAAATGTGAGTTTATTGATTGAGAAATTATTTCTATATTATTCGTAGTTTCTATAAATATTTGAAGCTATTAAAATAAAAAAAAAATTAGGCAAGACAGATATTACAGCTTTTCAAAGAATGAGATCATATCGCCAGCGAAAATGTAAAAAAAAATACAAGCAGTCAATGGATGTATGTTAATTTTAATTACATAAAGTTCTTCAAACACAACTACATGATGAGCGAAGTTGCGAAAACAATATTTGTTTAGGCGTTGTTTAACATAATCCAATGTGTGAACGAATATTATGGAATTTATTAATCATTTCCCTAATGAAAGTTCATTTTTAAATGCTAATTACAATGACAAACCGATCATGTCATATTTGAAGTATGACTTTAATTACATTATAGTTTTTGAATATTATACATATTTTTAATGCTATCATAAATATATAATTTATAATTTATCATTATATAAATGTGTGTGATGGTTGAACTAATAAATGTGTGCATCACGAGTGTTACTATATTAATAATAAACATTATTCAAACTTGTTATATGATGTATTTATTTTTACTTAAATGTCATCTTGTACAGTAGCAAATAAGTTTTACTTCAATCGCGTGTAAACCTTACGCGCACTATTTTTTTACCATTTTGGAATATCTTGCTGTAAATAAAATATACTGGAAAAAATGCTGTAATAAAAATATACAATTTCTCTACATTTTTGCAAGAACAAATGAACCGATTTTAGTGGTATGTAACCAATCGATTCGTACTGAGTATAAAGTTTTTTTTCGAAAAGCGTACTTATTCCGTGCTAATATTTTCTAATTGTAAGATAAATTTTATAGTACAAGTACAAGCGACTTTAACATTTCAAGTAACTCTTTAGTAATTCATTTAATGTACAACTTTATCTAATAATGTAGTAGATTTTTACTGTCAGTTCAAAATGATGGAAAATCTTTTGCTGAAGAATTTAAAAAATATTCTAAACTAATCTATTCTAAACTAATATAATATATCAATAAGTGTTTGAAATTTGCAAAGATTTATTGACCAATTCTGCCGTAAAATAGACCAATGTTATGGTAAGCCTGCACTGCAATATATAGTCTATTTCTTATTGTATCTAATCAACAATTTTAATAATTTACGGATTATTATTTATTAACAGATTATTCATTCGCACACTAATTACTGTATAGCATTAAAAGTTGGCTTACATCGAAATCTTGATTTCCGACCATTTCATCAAAAGTCATATAAGGACTTCGCTAATTCGAGATGTATTTCAGTGTGCTGTATATGGTGAATATTCTGTGTATGCAAACTTGTGCAATAAATCAGAGTTACAATATTTCGAGCACATCCGTGACATTATTGTGCTGGAATTACAGAACTTTTGGTGAATGTTATTTCTCTACGCAATATCGTTCTCTAAGCGCACTTAAATATAGAGCTTAGAAATATACTTTTCCACATTTCCTTACATGAACGCGACATTTTTTTCCAAGTAGTATTCCATTCATATTTTCTATCGAAAATGATAACTAGCAATAGTAGCATCGGCTAGACATTGAAAATATTAATTTACCTAAAGTGAATTATAAAATTTTCTATTCATACTATTGGAAAAAACAAAAAATAACTGTAAGTAGCATTTTTTCTTGAAGCAAGTTAAATTTACTATGCTATTTAGATAAAACTGTTAGTTGAACTGTTTATTCCCAAAATTAAGATTTCGCTTTCATTAAAAACAATTTTCAATTGATATTTTTAAAATATAATTATAATATCTGTTATTATATAAATAAAATTCAATTTTTAACACATTTCATTTCATTCATTTTGACTTTTTATAAAAATATATTTTATTTAAGTGTGAGCGTCAACTGTAATCAGTAGCTACCTACAAAACACCAGACAGCGTACAGATGCTCCGGCAAAGATTTTGATTGGAATAGCTCAAGCACGAGGCGAAACTCAACACTATAGTAAATTTATATGATACCCGTTTATCAAAGGCCTTTAATATTACGTCGTTATGCAAAGTTTAATCAAAATTGTCAATCACCGCCTATAACTTTCTAACGGTTTTTAAAATCTTATAATCGATTCAATATTGTGGGCATAAACGTGGTCGAAAAATTTTACTGAAATCTATTAATTACAAAGAAAAGGCTAGGACGGTCGTCCCGATATAACATCACACACACATATATTTTCCAATTTTGGTCCTTTATGACTTATAATGACTTGAGACGTCAAAAAGATATAAAATCAGTAAATCGTTTGTTCCGAGCTTTACGCGGTAGATGCGTTCCATCAAAGTAGAGCGTAATAAGAAAAAGCGCTAAACGAGACTATCTTTACATGAAAATATTGGAGTTACATTTATTTCTTAACGCCCAAATTAACACTATTTCATTATTTCTTGCAAAAATAAAAACAAAATATAATTAACAACACAATTTTTTTTTGAAATATATATAAAATTATAAGTATGTAATATTTAGTTAGCCTTTTGCGTTTCCAGTTTTCTGTCTTTTTGTGACAAAGGAATCTATTGTTCTTTGCGTTGTTCTGTTAAGGGGGTATTCTACTGTAGAATTTTGAAAAAATCGAAATTTTTTTTTTCATATTTTCAAAGTTTAGTTATTCAAAAATATATCATTAAAAGGATTTTTCAAAATTACTATTATTTCCTGAGTTATAGCCGTTTTAGTGACGTGGCCTCGGTTCGGGTCCGACTTGTCTCAAAACTTTGAACGCGTTTCTCTCGGAACTACTTTTTTCGAGATGGCGGTAAGGATATCTCGAGTTCTAATGAACCGATTTACTTCAAATTTGGAGAGGAGAGGATTCTCTATACATCGCTTTATCGCGTGGACCTTACCCAAAACTATAACTTTTCATTTAGTATTTTTAAAAAATTCGGAATTGTTAAAAAAAAAACATGAAAAATTTTTTTTTTCAAACTGCCGCCATTCAAACAAAAATTTATTATATTAATTTAACTTATCCAAGGGTCATACGATAGCGGCATCTATAATAATTAAGAATCCATCTATTTCTTAACTTCCCGTAGGGTAAGTTATTGTAATGGGCCGAAAATCGGAATTGAAAATTTTTACATTTCTCGACGTTTTGAAGGTTTCTGAATGTTTTGGC
This sequence comes from Ctenocephalides felis, assembly GCF_003426905.1. Lineage (NCBI taxonomy): Eukaryota > Metazoa > Arthropoda > Insecta > Siphonaptera > Pulicidae > Ctenocephalides > Ctenocephalides felis. Next base: position 23,473,067 of record NW_020539726.1, read on the forward strand.
ATACCTCAGAAAAAATGGATGTGTGTGTGTGTATGTGTGTGTGTGTGTATGTGTGTGTGTATGTATGTATGGATACAAATTTCCAGTCACGTTTTCGGACGCACGGATCAACCGATTTGATTGGTTCAAAAAACATTCGATTGATAGGAAAAAGAGCTGATTAGTTTTTGGCGAAGGTAGGTCCAGTCGTTTCGGAGATACGGAGCAAAGAGTGCAAAAAATAGAAATCGACTTTTTGAGAGAACGGAGTATCCAATTTGAATGATCTAAAAAACATTCAATTAGTAATGATTAGGAGAAGTGTTTATTAGTTTTTTGCAAAGGCAGGCCTAGCCATTTTGAAGATACAGAGCTAAATATGTAAAAATTGGCGGTTTTTGAGAGAACAAAGCGTCCGATTTAAATGATTTAAACAACTTTCGGCTTGTTTAAACAAAATAATTGATATAGAAAAAAAATTTTTTTGTTCTATTTTGTTTTTTTTTGTATATCAAAAATAATTCAGATTTTATTTTTAATTCTGATTGAAGTTATAATTAACTTTAAACAAATATGTTTAACTTTGCAATTCATTTTATATAATTCTTATAAATATTAGACAATGTTACAATATCTATAATGATCTATTTGAAAACATTCAATATTTCTCGAACATTTCGTTACGGTACGGGATGTTCCAGCAATTTGCCTTAAGGCACGATGCCATACACCCCACTAGTTTTATATTCAAGAATTGGCCCCCAAATTAAATGAGATAACCATTGGATATCATAACCATGAATTGCGCTTTGTTAAAAAAAAAATTCTTACTCGGTTTAGTGTCAAATGATTAACTCTGAATGAACCTCATTCCGTTCAAAGTCAAATAAGTAGTCATGAGCCCTTGCTCTACCTGCGATATAAGCGTTAGCGTCGATTGTAATGTACCGTGTCACGGCCGCGTCTGAGCTTTCTCTTAGACTTAGGTTCCGGTCGTTTCCTTAACGGGCGCGCATGTTCGGGTCCTCCCTTGGCTTCCGGGACCTGTGTGGCTTCCCGGAAGTGTAACGGACCGCGCGATATCGGGATCAGGGTTTGCGCTTAATTAAGATCCGGTTACGAGATAGCCACAATCGCGTATCAGCTAACTCATAGCGTAACAAAGATAGGTCCATATATCAAAAGTTCATCGTGTGCAAACTATATTAATTGTAATGTATACAGATAGTTTTCATTGCATAAGAAAATGCTTCATGGGATACAAATCATTATCATTTTCATTGTTTATAACTTCCCGAAGGAGAGTTTATGGTTTTCTCAAAAACGACTAGACCGATTTCAAAAATTTAAAAGCCATTCGATGTGTGAAGATTGGCCGAGCCATTTCTTTGTAACTCGAAGAAAAGTGAAAAAAAATTTGTCCACGTTTTAGCCCGCAATTCTTAATCGATTTTGAAAACTCAAAAACCGTTCGAAAGATATTGGTTGGGAATCGTGCTGATTAGTTTTTGGTAAAGATAGGCCGGGCCGTTTTCTTGTATTAAAGTTTTTTTAAAAAAAAAAACGACTATTTTTCTTGTTATTTTTTTTGGCGGCAGATACTAAAATATTACAGCCCTACGACAACTCGTTTAGCTTTAAAAATTCATCAAAGTTTGCAAAAATTAGTATCGTTCTTTTGACATTTGTCAAAATTAGACCTTTGATCGACGTTTGCTCAAAAACGCCTGAACCGATTTCAGAAATTTAAAAGCCATTCGATGTATCTCAAAGAACACTATAGTTTGTCAGCTTTAAGAGACGATTTGCCGAGCCGTTTCTTTGTAATTTGAAAAGAAGTGTTAAACTTTTCGTCCACATTTAAGCTCATTCTACCGAATCGATTTTAAAAAATCAAAAACTATTCGAAAGATATTAGTTGGAAATAATACTGATTAGTTTTAGGTGAAAATCTACGGCGCCGTTTTCTTGTAATTAACTGTTGAAAAAAAAATTAATCCAATTTTTATGGAACTTTCTTTGGCGATGTATATTATGGTCTTACAGAACTTACTGAAATATTGCGGCCTTACGACAAGTAATTTAATTTTAAAAATTCATCAAAATTTGAGAAAATGAGTAGTTTTGTTGACGTTTGTTAAAATTAAAATTAGATGATTTACTTGGTATAATGATAGATTACTTCGTCTTAATGAACATACTAAACCATTAACGTCCTACGAAAATTGGTTCAATTATAAAAATTATTGATTTGTGAAAATTTGCTTTTAGAAAATACTCCGAGTTAACATGTTCGTTCGTTTTCAATTATGTGTAATAAATCCTCTCGGAATACTTCTAATCACTCATAATTTAATTTGTTTATTATTGATTACGTCGATTATTAACACATATCGGGAAGTTCATGTAACTTGCCTCAAGGCTAAATACCAATACCAACTAGTTAATGTATTTTATTAAAACTAGTTTTATAATTATTAGATATAATTACGCAATATGCGATTAGATAGTTACAACAATAAAACATTTTAAAACATCACTATGACATATATTTTTTATAAGTGTTGCAATTCAAAACAAAATGATATACTCGAAAATATCCTTCTTAATTAAACTAATAAAAAAATAATTTTAAAGCAATTTGATAAAACAATCCTACAAAATTTTTGTCAATTTCATTATATATTATTCTTGAATTATTAATTTAGATATTGTTTTCATAAACATAAACTGAGCTATATTTTTTTTTTTTGTATCAAATCATATTTTAATTGCTTTAGTGCAGCATTATGTGTAGCAGTTGATTGAAAACTGTTATTTAAATAGGCGTATAATTAATATTGCCTAGTTTTAGAGTATCAAACTTTTATTGTTTTGTTCATAGTTTTCTCTTATATCATAATGTTTATACATTTGAATATAAAGTCAAGTCTAAATAATTTGGTTGTATATCCGGACAGGTAATATTAAGATGAAGAAACTTCAAATAATAATAGCGTTGATCGGATGCCTTCATTCTGAATTCTCGCAAAGTCAAAGTAAGTTTTATAATAATAATTGAATATGTAATTATAACTATATGTATATTTCAAGAAGATAAATTTATGAAGAAATAATTGATAACCCAACACTGTATATGTATATATTTTCTTTGTATTTTTATCATCAATATATTCTAAGAGAATTTAACTAGTTAGTGTTATTTTTGATAAAAATTATTATTTATTCAGAGTCATATGCAAATCAGAAGACAGTTTGTAATTCGATATTATTTTAGATGTTGGTTCCACTACTAAAGAAGAAAATAATCGCATCATTGGTGGAATGCCAGTGGATATAAAAAGATTTCCTTGGCAGGTATCAGTTCAATATGATGATCGTCATTTTTGTGGTGGTTCTATCATCGATAAAAGCTGGATACTAACTGCAGCGCATTGTATGGACATGTAAGTATCAAAAACTAACAAATTTTGAGATTTTTCATGTCACCCTTTATCACTTGTTGCTTGTTTTAGATTTGAAAATATCGAACTTGGCGACCACCTTAAAATTCATTATGGAAATAACGACTGGCAACTTGGCTTCGTTAATATTGTAGAAAAGGCTATTATTCATCCAAATTACAACCAAGTGACAGTTGATAGTGATGTGGCCCTTCTGAAGCTGCACTCTCCAATTACCTTCACAAATGGCGTTCAGAAAGTATCGTTGGTCGAAAAAGGTCAAGATCCTGCACCTTATTCACTTGCGATTATTACTGGATGGGGTGCTTCAACGGTAACAATTTAATTTGGGATAATAAACTTGAACCCAAAATGATATTTTTAACTTAGCGAAAAAGAAATTTATATTTTCATAAAAAACAATTCGCTAATTTTATGTTTTCTCGACGTTTAAAGCTATTCTGAATCGAATGAGTCAAAATTTGGAATAAGTATTTGTGTGTGTGTATGTATGCGAGCAGATTTTTGATTTTTTTTCGACGATTTCTCGAAAACGGCTGAACCGATTTCAAAATTTTAATGTCCATTCGATATATCTCGATGGGAACTTATCAGTTTTGCGCGACGATCGGCCAAGCCGTTTATTTGTAATTAGCAAAAAAAGTGTAAGCATTTTTGTCCACGTTTATAGCTCACTATCTTGAATCAATTTTAAAAATTCAAAAACCGACCAAAAGATATTGATTGGAAACGTGCTGATTAGAAGATAGACCGTATCGTTTTTCTGTAATTAACTGTTGGAAAAAAATCATCGATTTCTACAAAACTATTTTTGAATATGAATATTATGAATTATAGAAATATTATGGCTCTACTATATGCTAAACTATAGTTTAACTAAACTAAAAATTTATCAAAGTTTGAAAAAGTAAGTATAGTTTTTTTGATATTTGTTAATATTAACCGTTTTATTTGCTATGGCGATAGAGTACCTGGTCGTAGTAAACATACTGAAACATTATAGTTCAATTATAAAAATTTATTGAATTTTGATAATTAGCTTTTCGAAAATACTCCAAGTTGTGTTAGACACGTGTTCGATTTTTAGTAACGTGTAATAAATCCACTGGGAATACTTTCAAATCACTCATAAATTTATTTATTTATTATTGATTAAGTCTATTATTTACACATATTGGGAAGTTCATGTAATTTTCCTTAAGGCAAAATATCATATCTGGCGCCGATCTGAAAAAAAAATTAATCATAATATTGTTGTTATTAGTTGTTAAGTTTTAATAAACCATCGGGTTTTTCTCACCCCACTACCTTTTACTATCAATATATTTTTTATTAAAAACCTCTAAACTATCTTTTTTAATTACACTTTAAATTAGAGTTTGTTGATCACAAAACAGAATGCTCGCAGTTATTATTAGCGATTAGTTTAATTTGTAGAATAATAAACCCTTTTTACTACAAAATATTATTTTCAGATCTGCTGATTATCATTTGCTCCAAAAGTAAAAATTGGTTAATTATAAGACAAGTTATTCTCGAATAATATACTTTATTTTATAATTTCAGCTGTAAAATATTTGCCTATAATTTATAATGAGTAGAATAATAGAAAAGTAATTAGCATAATTAATAAATAACAATAATTTTTACTGTTTATTAAAAACTGTAATTCTCTCGATATAAAAGTCAAAATATTTCGACCAGATTAAAAGAAAGTGAAGTTTATATGAAATAACATCGTTCTAAAATAAGCAGTGTTAAAAAAAAATAAAGCAGTAGTACTAGGTATCTATTGACGTTGCATCAATAATTTATGAAGTCACACTTTCATAATTTCTTCTCAAATCATTAGTATAATCAACTTCCCGTTTCAAAGTTCATGAACATTTTGGCATACTTAGAAAAAAAAAGTATATGTGTGTTGTGTGTGGATACAATTTTTCCTTCAAGATTTTGTGCTTGGATTACTTAAAAAACATTCAATTCAAAAAATGTTATTTAGCAGTTAAAAATGATCATTAGACATATACACATAAAATTTTCACTTTTTTTATAGATATTTTCCTGGCGTTCCACACCAGAATTTATAATGTTTATAGTTTACTTTGATAGTTCAAACAAATTTCCTCGACATTTTCGATGCTATGGATCAACCGACTTCAAGGGGTTTCAATTTTCAATAAAGTCGAGTCTCATTATCAAAGTATTTGATTGAAAAATCTTTTTTTTTTATTTCAAATAGTTCAAAATAATTCAATTTTTTCAAAATAGTCGTTTTTTTTTAAAGTTTTCAAAAATCGCACAAAATTCTGTTTTTGTTTCAAAGTTTTAAAGCTTATAAAATTTGAAATTACGGTACGGAAAGTGCCAGCAATTTGCCAAAGAACAATGCCATGTCATTGGTTTTGTTTACATTGCGCTGTGGGGTTTGTTTACATTTACGATATAAATATATATTAAAGATAATAAGGAAATAAGTAAAATATTTCATTATATAACATATAATATAATAAAATAATTTATGTAACAGGAAGGTGATATTAGTAGTTCGCAAACTTTACAAGGAGGTGTAGTTCCAATCGTAAATAGAAATGAATGCAGAGTTATGAACTCTGAATCGTATGCTGGGGTAAATCAAAAGTTAGTATATAAATAGTAAAATTCGATAGAATTATAATACAATCGAAAATGAACTATAAAATATTTGAAATTGGATTTTGAAATTCAAAGCCATATCTAATCATTGCAAAATGACTTTAGGAACTTTATACGATTTATTATTTCAGTATGATCTGTGCTGGATACATTAAGGGAGGAATCGATTCGAGCTTCGGTGATAGTGGTGGTCCAATGGTTAATGCAAAGAATAAACAAATAGGAATTGTTTCATGTGGAACAGGAACTGCAGAGGCAAATGCACCTACGATATATACGAGAGTTGGCGCACCATCAATCAGAAGATTTATAAGAGAAGTGGCTGGCGTGTAAAATAATGATTATTTTTTGCGCATAATTATTTCAGATAATATTAAGCAAAGCTTGAATATATATATATATATATATATATATATATACATATAATACAATTATCAAGTTCAGAACATTCAATTTTTATTAAAATTGTTGATTCGTTTTTGGCAAAGGCAGGTACAGCAATTTTTTTTATTTTTTTTTTAATTTTATTTTTATTGGCCTCGCTTACTCGAGCATTTAGCCACCTACATTATTCTATACAATCATATATCCTATACAATCTTCAATTTTTATACTATCTTCTTCATATAATCCTATTCTTCTATACTTCTTAACTTATCTTCATTCTTCTTTACTATCTTCTCATTTCATCTTCTAACCACATATTTATTCTTCTTCTATACTTCTCATTTCTTCTTCTAAATTCTTCTTACTTCAATTCATTTTTAATTCTAATTCTCCAATTTTTATACATTTTGATTTTACATACATATCTTTTTATTACAATTCACAATACTAGTTACTAGTTAATATTTTTTCAAATTCTTGCCGGAGATTCGAACTCGGAACCTCCAGCATGTGACGATGGCAAAAATGCTATGGCGGGAAGACGAGTAATATGCATTAGGTGAAAACTAGGGTTTATACAAAAACCGACATTTAAGAAAACCGGTTTTCGAATTTTAATTTAGCTAAAAAACCGGTTTTAACCGGTTTTCAAATTTTATATAGAAAATAAATTTTTGCTCGAATATTCTGTAATTTATCCGCAAATTTAGTGTAATTTAGAGCAGTATTTGACTGAATTTATTTATTGTTCAATTTTATAGATAGTAAATAAAATTATTTTCATTTTAATTAGTAGAACTAAAAAATAATAGTTTATCTTGATTAAATAACTTTGAGAATAATTATTAGTTATTCATGCATAGGAATTCACATATAAGAATGAAAATATTTTTATGATAGTAAAAGGAAAGTTTTCGAATAAATGAAAATAAGACATTAATAAATAACAAAAATTCATTAAATTAAAAGAAAAATAAAAAATATTAGATGCATGTTGATATCAATTTTAGTTTTAAAAACAATTAAGGTAAACTCGGGTATTGCATGTTCAGAGCAATTTTAATTAATTAATTTTAAACATTCTAATTGTTTTTTTGTTTAATAAATATGATTTAAAAAAAACTGAGAACGTCTATCGAATTGCTACTTAGATGTGTCCTTTGTTTACTCACAAAATTTCCTGAAATAGAAAATATTCTCATACTTGCGACCAAATTATGCTTAATTGTTTTTAAAGCCTGATATAATAATTCTAAATGTTTTGTTATTTAATTTATGGCTTCAAGGGTTTAAAACTCTTTTTTAAGTTTAAGTAAGACAAACTGATTTAAATTAATATATACATTGGTATAAAAATCTAAATTAATATATACAAAACCTTTCTGGGAACCATCACAGACTGATAAAATATCAAATGCTATTGTACCGATATGATTTCAAGAATCAAAATGCTTTCATCTATCTTTTATATTTGGCTATATTTGTCATTTTTTATTTATACAGTGAAAACAGACTTTTTTCATTAAAAAAACGGTTTTCGAATTCCATAATTTTCGCCAAAAAACCGGGTTTTAAAACCGGTTTTTGAAAACAGACAAACGACAAAACTTACAGCTTAGATGCAAATTGCATAATATAAAAATACAAATTATGCTCAAAATTCATTTAAATCATCAAAATAAATATATAGCATCATAAGTAAATCATCATTATCAGATATACCGCTAATTAATTCTCCATCAACATACGATTCTCTATTGCTGATTTCAACGTCTATGAAAAAATTAAGTTTTAATGCATTGATGACAAAATAAGTTTACAGATGGATGTTGCGATATTATTTCCAAAAATCGAAGAAGTTGTATCTCCAAAACTATTTAACGAAAATTTGGGATTAACAAAATTTACAACAAGGAGTATCTTAAGTTAAATATTAAAGATCAAAGTTGTTTTTTATTTTGTTTAAGCTTCGAATTGTTGCATTTTATTATACAATCCAATAAAATATGGTTTTATATTGCTTGTAATAATATAATAATATATGCAATATGTATGCATAACTCCACACTATCTACGTTAAGCCACAATCGCGTATAAGCTATTGTGGCTTAACATAGATAGTATAACATAGATAGGTCCATATATCAGAAGTTTTTTTGTATGCAAACTATATATAAGTATAATATATACATATAATTTATATAGCATAACAAAATATTTCATATCATTGCTTTTTGCTTTTCATGTTATATTAATGAAATATATGTAGGATAGAGCTGGCCTTAAAGGTCCACGAGTAAAAAGACCACTACCGATATCTCAAAAACCAGTAAAGTTAGGGATTATTGTATTTGGCTGTGAGCACTGTTGCTTAGTTTATGAGACCTTAATATAATTTTTAAGGTATACGTTATTTAATTGTTTTATAAGATGTAATGTTAATTTTAAGTTTGGTTCAACTTTTTTTATATATAACTTCTGAAAATGTGGGTGGCTAAAAAATATCAACGGAACATTCACTCTGGCAAAGGTAAAGACAATAAAAATAGCGTTTTTTCATTTATTTTTAACTTCCCGAAGGAGAAGTTTATGTTTTCATCAAAAAACCCGATTCGCTAATTTTATGTTTTCTCGACGTTTCAAGCCATTCTGAATCGAATGAGACCAAATTTGGAAAAAGTATGTGTGTGTGTGTGTGTGTGTGTGTGTGTGTATGTGAACAGATTTTTTGCCGTAAATCGACGTTTTCTCGAAAACGGCTGGACCGATTTCAAAAATTTGTGCGACGATCGGCCAAGCCGTTTCTTCATAAATGGCAGAAAAGTGAAAAATTTTTCGTCTACGTTTTAGCCCGCAATTCTGAATCGATTTTGAAAATTCAAAAACCGTTCGAAAGATATTGGTTGGGAATCGTGCTGATTAGTTTTTGGTAGAGATCGGCCGGGCCGTTTTCTTGTAATAAAGTTTTTAAAAAAACAATTTCGACGATTTTTATGATTATTTTTTGACGATAGATACCGTAGTCTTCTAGATCATACTAAAATATTACGGCCCTACGACAACTGGTTCAGCTTTAAAAATTCGTCAAAGTTTGCAAAAATCAGTATGGTCTTTTTGGCATTTGTCAAAATTAAACTTTTGATCGACGTTTTCTCAAAAACGCCTGAACCGATTTTGGAAATTTAAAAGCCATTTGATGTACTTCGGTGAGGACTATCGTTTGTCAGTTTTGTGCAACGATCTGCCAAGCCGTTTCTTTGTAATTTGAAAAAAACTTTTCGTCCACATTTAAGCTCATCCTACCGAACGATTTTAAAAAATCAAAAACTGTTCGAAAGATATTAGTTGGGAATGGTACTGATTAATTTTAGGTGAAAATCTACCGAGCTGTTTTCTTGTAATTAACTGTTGAAAAAAAGTGTTAAATTTTCGTCGACATTTAAGCTCATCCTACCGAACCGATTTTAAAATATTAAAAACTGTTCGAAAGATATTAGTTGGGAATGGTACTGATTAATTTCAGGTGAAAATCTACCGAGCCGTTTTCTTGTAATAAACTGTTGAAAAAAAGTGTTAAATTTTCGTCGACATTTAAGCTCATCCTACCGAACCGATTTTAAAATATCAAAAACTGTTCGAAAGATATTAGTTGGGAATGGTACTGATTAATTTTAGGTGAAAATCTACCGAGCCGTTTTCTTGTAATTAACTGTTGAAAAAAAGTGTTAAATTTTCGTCGACATTTAAGCTCATCCTATCGAACCGATTTTAAAATATCAAAAACTGTTCGAAAGATATTAGTTGGGAATGATACTGATTAATTTTAGGTGAAAATCTACCGAGCCGTTTTCTTGTAATTAACTGTTGAAAAAAAGTGTTAAATTTTCGTTGACATTTAAGCTCATCCTACCGAACCGATTTCAAAAAATCAAAAATTGTTCGAAAGATATTAGTTGGGAATGGTACTGATTAATTTTAGGTGAAAATCTACCGAGCCGTTTTCTTGTAATTAACTGTTGAAAAAAAAATTTAAGCCGATTTTCATGGAAATTTTTTTGGCGATATACATCATGGTCTTATAGAACTTACTGTAATATTACGGCCTAACGAAAAGTAGTTTAATTTTAAAAATTCGTCAAAGTTTGCTAAAATTATTATCGTTTTTTTTTTAAGTAGGATTAATGAAGTATATTATTTACACATTTTTTTTTGATTAAATCGATTATTTACACATTTCGGGAAGTTCATGTAACTTGCCTCAAGGCTAAATACCAAACCAACTAGTTCAATTACAATCTGTCTCATTTAGGACATTGAGTAATTGTTAATCTCCCGTAGGGCGGGTTATAGTAATCGCAAAAAAATTGAAAATAAAATTTTTTATATAGTTTTACGTTTCAAAGGTTTCTGAATATTTTCGCATACCTCAGAAAAAATGGATGTATGTGTGTGTGTGTGCGGATACAAATTTTTGTCGACGACATTTTGTCTCTATGCAGTTAAAGCAGTACGATTGCTTTGAAAAAAAGTTCAGAGTTTCCAAAACATTTCGAAATAAATTTTTATTCAATAAATCTCTTTTCAAACAAGTTGGTTTGGTATTTAGCCTTGAGGAAAGTTACATGAACTTCCCGATATGTGTAAATAATCGACTTAATCAATAAAATATAAATTAATTTATGAGTAGATTTATTACACATAATTGAAAACGAACGAACACGTTAACACGGAGCATTTTTAAGAAGCAACTTTTCAAAAATCATCAATTATTATATTTAAAGTTCAAGACCAAGTACTCTATCATTATACCAAGTAAATAGTCTAATTTTAATTTTAACAAATGTCAAAAGAACTACTCATTTTCTCAAATTTTGATAAATTTTTAAAATCAAACTATTTGTCGTAAGGCCGTAATTTTTCAGTAAGTTTAATAAGACCATAGTATATATCGCTAAAAAAATCCATAAAAATCGGTTTAAATTTTTTTTTCAACAGTTAATTACAAGAAAACGGCTTGGTAGATTTTTACCTAAAACTAATCAGTGCCATTCCAAACTAATATCTTTCGAACAGTTTTTGATTTTTTAAAATCGGTTCGTTAGGATGAGCTTAAATGTGGACGAAAAGTTTAACACTTTTTTTTCAAATTGCAAAGAAACGGCTTGGCAGATCGTCACACTGAAAAACGATAGTCCTCACCGAAATACATCAAATGGCTTTTAAATTTCTAAAATCGGTCCAGGCGTTTTTGAGAAAACGTCGATCAAAGGTCCAATTTTGACAAATGCCGAAAAAACGATATAAATTTTTGCAAACTTTGACAAATTTTTAAAGCTGAACCAGTTGTCGTAGGGCCGTAATATTTTAGTGTGATCTAGAAGACTATGGTATCTACCGTCAAAAAAATAATCATAAAAGTCGTCGAATTTTTTTTTAAAAAAACTTTATTACAAGAAAACGGCCCGGCCGATCTCTACCGAAAACTAATCAGATCGATTCCCAACCAATATCTTCCGAACGATTTTTGAATTTTCAAAATCGATTCAGAATTGCGGGCTAAATTGTGGACGAAAAACTTTTCACTTCTCTGCTATTTACGAAGAAACGGCTTGGCCGATCGTCGCACAAAATTGACAAACAATAGTCCTCATCGAGATACATTGAATGGTTTTTAAATTTTTGAAATTGGTCCAGCCGTTTTTGAGAAAACGGCGATTTACGGCAAAAAATCTGTTAGTGCACACGCACTCACACACATATTTTTTCCAAATTTGGTCTCATTCGATTCAGAATGGCTTGAAACGTCGAGAAAACATAAAATTAGCGAATCGGATTTTTTTATGAAAACAAACTTCTCCTTCAGGAAGTTAAAGAAAGTAATTTTTTGTCAAAAATTTATAGTTTCTCAAAAATCTAATTTTTTCAGGGTAATTTTTTTTCAAAAATGTTAATCTTTTAAAAAAAAATTTTGGTACGAGAAGTACCAGCAATTTGCCTTGAGGCACGATGCCATGCGCCCGACTAGTTTTGACTTTTATCATACGTATTTTTTGAATAGATGGCAACCCAGTAGTTGTCAAATCCAGTAATGACTAATTAACTATACTCGAAGTATTTTATCGACATTTTTTATATATATATATATATATATATATATATATATATGAGTGAGTTCTTGAGGGCGATACATCAAACTGTTTGATGTATCGCCCTCAAGAACTCACTCATATATTTCAACATCAAAATTAACTACTAAATCATATATATATATATATATATATATATATATATATATATATATATATATATATGTTTCTGGCCCAAGAATAGTGAATAAAAAAGTAAATTAGGTTAAACATAAGCAGTTTAACAAGAGATAAATTAAATTAATAGTTATTCGAATGATGAATGCTGACGAATATTTCTAATAACAAAATTTCAGATTAAGGTCATGTTCAGAATTACTACTGTAAATATTCCACCCATAAAATTTATATGTAGCATTGGTTGAATATTGTAGCTATTATTTTGTAAAATCTTTTTAACAATAAAATAGAACATTGAACTTGTTTGCCCTCTAGCCGTCTCAATTTACCATGCCTATGAGGTAAAAAATCAGGTAACAAATTTTTGAAAAAATAGCAACAAAAACACATTTGTACAATGATGAACTAGCTGGTATTTTACTGAACATAGTCAGATAATTGTTTGTTTGAAATGTATTATTTGTTTGATATAATTGTTTTAAAATATAATTGGTCAAAATCAAATTGTGCCCCGCCCTGCCCTATACCAAAATGTTCAGAAACCTTTGAAACCTAAAGATATGCTAAAATTTTCATTTTATATTTTTTGCGGTTGCAAAAACTTACACTACGGGAAGTTGAAAATTAAACATTATTTTGTGTTTAGCAATATTTTAATGTATTTTATTAAAACATGTTTTATAGCTTCTAAATATCATTTTCCAAACTGCCGTTAGATAAGGCACAGCACCAAAATATTTTAATAATATACAATAACAAGCATGTGATATATATTAAAACAATGTGGTACAAAAATCGATTATTTTTATCCAAAACTACGCACATTTGATAGATCAAATCACATAATTTTTGTGTTAATTTTATTATATATATTGTTATATACTCAAATTATTAATTTGGACTTTGCTTTCATAAACGTAAACTGAGCTATAATATTTTTTTTATCAAATCATATTTTATTTGCTTGCGCCATTTTGTGTAGCAGTTGATTGGAAACTGTTATTTAAATAAGCGTATAATTATTTTTGCCTAGTTTTATTGTTTTGCGTATTTTTTTTTATATGTCATTAGTTTTGTACATATAAATATAAGGTAAAATCTGAATAATTTAGTTGTATATATACGGACTGGTAATGTTAAGATGAAGAAACTTCAAATTATAATAGCCTTGATCGGATGCGTTCTTCTCGAACTCTCGCAAAGTCATAGTAAGTTTTATAATAATAACTGAATACATAATTATAACTATAAGCATGTTTCGAAATTGATTTTCCAAGAAAATAAATTATATATTATATTTTTTTTGTAATTTTAATATCTAAAATTTTAAACTTTTTAGTGTTATTACTTTTTAGTTATTTTTGTTAAAAATTATTAAAAATTATTACTCATTCGGACTCATGTGCAATTCAGAAAAAAACTCTAATGCTATGTTATTTTAGATGTACCGACTACTAAAGAAGGACATGATCGCATCGTCGGTGGAATGCCAGTGGATATAAAAGATCATCCTTGGCAGGTATCAGTTCAATATGATGGTCGCCATTTTTGTGGTGGTTCTATCATCGATCACATCTGGATACTAACTGCAGCACATTGTGTAAAACAGTAAATATCAAAACAATCTAATAATTTTGAGTACAATTTAAATGCTGCAAACATAGGGAATCATGTCACGGTTTGCCACTGATTGCTTGTTTTAGATATGAAAATCTCGAACTGGGCGACAGCCTTAAAATTCACTATGGAAATAACGACTGGCACTTTGGTTTCGTTAGTATTGTAGAAAAGGCTATTATTCATCCAAATTACAACCCAGTGACATTTGATAGTGATGTGGCCCTTCTGAAGCTGCACTCTCCAATTACCTTCACAAATGGCGTTCATAAAGTGTCGCTGGTCGAAAAAGGTCAAGATCCTGTACCTTATTCACCTGCGATGATCACTGGCTGGGGCCATACAATGGTAACAATTTTATTTCATATAATAAACTTAAAACTAACATGATATTTTGATTTTGACCCAACAAAAAACAATATCAAATTACAATATTGTATTGATTTTATAATTCGATAAATCATCGGGTTTTTCTCACCCTAACACTACTATTCACTATTAATATATGTTTTTATTAAAAATACCAATAACTATATCCAACGAAGTGCTCGTAGGTCATATTAGCGGTTAGTCTAATTTGTAGAATAACAAACCTTTTTACTACAAAACATTATTTTAAAATCTAGTAATTATCATTTTTTCGTAAATGAAAGTATTGGTTAAAAAGACATTGTAATTTATTTTCTCGAGTTATATATTTTATTTTATAATTTTAGCTGTGAAACATTTACCGATAACTTGTAATATGCAGAATAACTAATAATTCAGTTTTTGAGAGAAAGAACGAACGAAGCAATAATTATGCTTCAAAAAGCATTTCACTTTCATTGACGGAATAAAAAATTGATGAAATTTTTATAGTGGCAGGTCAGCGGATTAGGAGCTCTAGATAAAAAATGTTATTTAGAGATCAAAAATGATCATTAGATATATACACATCAAATTATCAGATAAATTATAGAGATTTTTGTTACATAAGTTTTTTTTCTTTGATCAATTTGATTCATTATTTGCGTTCCAAATCGAGATTTATAATGCTTAAGTTCACTTATATAGTTCAAACAAATTTTATCGGCAATTTCGACACTATGAATCAATTTATTTAAAAATTTGTTTTTTTTTTTGAAAATTTGCGAAAATTGCATATCTAATTTTTCTAAAATTTTAAAGCTTTTAAAAATTTGAGATTACGATACAGGAAGTACCAGCAATTTTCCATAAAGAATGTTGCCATGTTGCCAGTCATTGGTTTAGTTTACATTGCGCTGTGGTTCCAATCGTTTACATTTTTAAATATAATTAGAAATGTAAGTAAAATATAATAAAATAATTTATGTAACAGGAAGGTGATACTAGTATTTCGCAAATTTTACAAGGAGCTGTGGTCCCAATCGTAAACAGAAATGAATGCAGAATTATGAACTCTGAATTGTATGATGCGGTTAATCAACGGTTAGTATATAAATATATTAAACTTGACAAAATTATAATACAATAGTAAATGAAGTGACTTCACATTAAATGATGATTGACTTCTAGTCCAGTCATTTAAGCTTAAGATTAAGTAAGATACTCGGAATTCGAAATACCCAGCTGTAAGTCTGTAAATACTTGTATATAGACACCCTAAAGTTGTCTCAAAACCTACATATGGTAGGATGTAGATACCATATGTAGGTTTTGAGACAACTTATGGGTGTCAATATACAAATATTTAGAGATTTACAGCTGGGTATCTCGAATTTCGAGGTGAATTTACTATAATGACTGGACTAAGCATTTTTTGCCTGTGAGGCATTATGATCTTTTTCTTAGCTTTGGATTGGAATTATTAGTTAGTGTTGATTTTCTTATTAACACTTTCGGGACGGCACCGATTTCACAACAATCTCAAAACTCGATCTCATTGTGTATGTTACGCAATTTGTTTGATAAAAATTTATGGTCGTTGAAGGACATACATTTATAATATTAATTTATTTTGGATCATTTTTAAAAGAATGATGAGGTTCGAAGCAATTTCCAAAATGCATAGCTGGTTGATTTTGACATGTTTTACAATAAAATGTTGTTCGCCGCCTTCCTGCTAGTGCTTTTCTGTCAGAACAGACAATACAATCACTTTTTTTTCTATCGTATTTAGAATATGCCACTGATTAGTCAGTATATTTGTTCATTTTTTTGTTGCTATAATAGTTTGTTTTTTCTATTATATTGTCTAATAATTCATTTGTAAAATATAGGGCAAAATAACCTATTGGATGTCTTATATGGCTTGGCATTTGTAGTCGGGGTAAAACTCGATTATTGAAGGAGAATCGGCACATTCGCTAATGCCTTTCCGATCTTCATTTAATTTGTCGAACTTATTCTTCTTTTTGTTGGTTAGATAATAACATCATCACATTCATCACTATCGTCGGTGCAAATAGCAGTTTCATAAAATTTGTCTGTATGATTGTCTATTTGGAACTCATCTTCACTACTGCTTAATTCACAAAATTTACCAGTCATTTTGCCATATTTCGCCGCTCGGTCATTTTTAATATTTAAAAAAAGACTATATAGCAAAGAAAATGGCTAAAAATTTTACTAAAATAAATTAAAATTATTTTCAAAATATAACACTGTTTATCACTGCCATATGTGATTTATTCAACGTTTCGATTCAAACTGAGTCATTGTTTATAAAATAGCCTGTGCCTGAAAGAGTATGTTTGTCCACTCAGGTGGACAGCCGTCCCCAAAGTGTTAAAGTTCAAACTATATCAAGTTTAACAAAAAACTATATCAGTATTTAAGTTTTTGTTTTTTATTGGTTGGGTTGATTAAATAATGACCCATATATCATATGTCAAAACGTGTGATCAACATAGAACGTTTTTCTTTTCTCTTTTTTTGAATTCGACAAATGGACTGCAAATTAATGGGTATAACCTATGAAATACCAGATCTAATCACATGGAAAATAACTATATATATATATATATATATATACTTTATGTAATTTATTTTTTAGTATGATCTGTGCTGGATTTGTCAAAGGAGGAGTCGATTCGTGCCAAGGTGATAGTGGTGGTCCAATGGTTAATGCTAGGAAAAAACAAATAGGAATTGTTTCATGGGGAATAGGATGCGCAGATTCTAATGCTCCTGGGATATATACGAGAGTTGGCGCACCAGCAATCAGAGAATTTATAAAAGAAGTGTCTGGGGTGTAAATAATGTTTTTGTACTAAATTAAATAAATTTACATTGCGCCTAATTATTTCAGATGCTATTAAATAAAGCTTATATATATATATATATATATATATATATATATATATATATATATGTCAGTAACTATATTATGATATTAAAGAAAATCGTTCCTTAATCAAGCCTATAACTTGTAATGATAATACAAAATGCTTGCCACCATCAATATCAGTGGGAAATTATGAATCACCGTGGTACGACGTGGCTATCAAGAAATAAACGGCAATGTTTGAAAATTCATAACATTAGTATTTTTTTTTATTGATTGTGAGCATTGTTGTTTAGTTTATGAGACCTTAATATAATTTTTGAGGTATACGTTATTTATTTGTTTTATAACATGTAATGATAATTTTAAGTTATTAGATTCAACAGTTTTTTGTAATATAACCTCTAAAAAAGCTTGCATGTGGGTGTCTAAAAAGGATCAACAGAACTTTTACAATGACAAAGGTGTAAACAATAAAAAAGAAAATTAGGTTAAAAACAAGCAGTTTAACAAGAGATAAATAAAATAAATAGTTAATACAACTCTGCTGATAAATATTTCTGACAAAACTCCAGATTTAGGTTATTTTCAGTGTTGCCTCTGTAAAAATTGCACCCATACAATTTATATTTAGCATTGGTTGAATAATGTAGCTATTATTTTGTAAAATTCCTTTAATATTAAAATAGAACATTGGACCTGTTTGCCCCTAGCCGTCACAAATTTCTCGCTTATGAGGTAAAAAGAACCAGGTAAAAGTTTTTGAAAAACAGCAAAAAGAAACACATTTGTACAATAATGAATTAGCTGGTATTTCACTGATCGTAGTCATATAGTTGTTTGTTTGATTTTAATGATAATCGGTTTGATTTTATTGATTTGGTTCAATTGCTCAAAGTTAAAATGTACCTTTGTGCTGTGCGCTACCCTTTACCAAATTGTTCAGAAACCTTTAAAACGTAAATATATGCAAAAAAAATATTTTAAATTGCTTTGCGATTACAACAACTTACACCACGGAAAGTTGAAAATTAAACATTATTTGTATTTAGCAATATTTCAATGTATTTTATTAAAACTTGTTTTATATTTATTACATATCGTTTACCAACCTGCGATCAGAAAAGGTGCAGCATTAAAATATGTTATAAATAAACTATAACAATAAAATAAACTATAAAATGCAATATTTCATAAGTGTTATAATTTAGAACAAAATGGTATAAAAATCCATGATTTTTATCCGAAACTACGCACATTTGACACATCAATCCTACAAAATTTTTGTGTCAATTTTATTATATATTGTTATATACTCAAATTATTAATTTAGATATTGTTTTCATAAACTAAGCTATATTGTTTTTTTGAAACTGTTATTTAAGTAGGCGTATAATTATTTTTGCCTAGTTTTGTTTTTTTGTAATTTTTTTCATATCATAAGTTTTGTACATATAAATATTAGATAAAATATAATAATTTAGTAGCAAATACGGACAGACAATGTTAAGATGAAGAAACTTCAAATAATAATAGCCTTGATCGGATGCGTTCTTCCCGAACTCTCGCAAAGTCAAAGTAAGTTTTATAATAATAATTGAATACATAATTATATCTATAAGTATGTTTTAAGAAGATAAATTTGAAACGAGTTAAATGATAGACCATCGCTGTATATGGATATTTTATTATTGTAATTTTAAAATCTATAAATTTTAACTAGTTTTATTACTTTTTAACTTCGCGTAAAATAAATTATTGTAATGGGCCAAAAATCTAAAATTATAATTGTTGCATATCCACACGTTTCAAAAGTTTCCGAACATTTTAGCACACCTCTGAAAAAATGGATATATATGTATGTGTGTGAAGACATTTTTTCATTGACGATTTTGTTCGTATGGATTTTCCGATTTGAATGATTTAAAAAAACATTCGATTTCTAGTAATGAGGTGACGTAATGATTAGTTTTTAACGATACAAGTCCAGCAGTTTCAGAGATATGGATCAAAAAGTGTTAAAATGTCAGTTTTTAAGAGAACGAATCAACCGATTTGAATGGTCCAAAAAACTTTCGATTCGTAATAATGGGTACTGATTAGATTTTGAAGAAAGGCAGGTCTACCCGTTTTAAAATATTTTTTCTTTATTTGATTTTTTTTTTTAGTTTTCACACTTTTTTCCTTTAATTATTGAAAAATAATTAGTATTTGAATTCTAATTCTATCTAAAGTTCTAAACATCACTTATATTTATATTTATATTTATATTTATATTTATATTTGTATTTATATTTATATTTATATTTATATTTATATTTATATTTATATTTATATTTATATTTATATTTATATTTATATTTATATTTATATTTGCTAAATTTATATTTGATAAATATGCTTCAAATAAATAATTTTAATTTTTTTGCAATTCAGTTTATTTAATACTTAGAAATATTTGATAATGTTCTTCATTTTAAATCCGATTGATTATGTTTTGTTTATTTACTTTCTATAAGATAAGAATAATGAAAGTTACATTATTTACAATAATCTATTTGATTGGTACTGGAAGTTCCTGCAATTTGCCTTAAGACGCGATGCCATACACCACTAGTTAGTTATTTTTGTTATAAATTATTATTTATTCAAAATAATGTGCAATTCGTTATTGTTTTAGATGTAGATCCCACTACTAAAGAAGGAACTAATCGCATTGTCGGCGAAATGCCAGTGAACATAAAAGATCATCCTTGGCAGGTATCAGTTCAATATCATGATCGTCATTTTTGTGGTGGTTCTATTATTGATAACAACTGGATACTAACTGCAGCACATTGTGTAAAAGAGTAAATATCAAAACAATCTAATAATTTTGAGTACAATTTAAATGCTGCAAACATAGGGAATCATGTCACGGTTCACGACTGATTGCTTGTTTTAGATATGCAAATCTCGAACTGGGCGACAACTTTAAAATTCACTATGGAAATAACGACTGGCATTTTGGCTTCGTTAATATTTTAGAAAAGGCTATTATTCATCCAAATTTCAGCTATGAGACAACTGATAATGATGTGGCTCTTCTTAAGCTTAGAGCACCAATTAACTTCACAGATGGCGTTCAGAAAATATCGTTGGTTGAAAAAGGTCAAGATCCTCTACCTTATTCACCTGCGATTTTCACTGGCTGGGGCCATACGGTAGCAATTTAATTTAAGATAATAAAATAAAACATCAAATTACATTACTGTTCATCAGCATTAAATCACATTTCAATAGACCAACGGGTACTTCTTACCCTAACACTTCAAACTATTTTTTAATTTTTTTTTAAATTAGGGCTCGTTAATCATTTGTAGAATAATAAGCCTTTTTTACTACAAAATATTATTTTCAGATAGGCTAATTATCATTTACTCGTAAAGTAAGAATTAGTTAATTATAGGTCATTGTAGCTTTGCAAGATTTAATTTCTCAAATAATATACTTTATTTTATAGTTTTAGCTGTGAATCATTTTCCCATATTCAAAAAAAGTGTGTACGTAAGGTTCACACGCGATTGAAGTAAAACTTATTTGCTACTGTACAAGATGGCATTTAAGTAAAAATAAATACATTTTATATTTCTAATAATAATACATCATATAACAATTTTGAATAATGTTTATTAGTAATATGGTAACACCCGTGATGCACACTTTTATTAGGGTCAACCAATATACACATTTATATAATGACAAATTATAAATTATAAATTATAAATTATAAATTTATAATAGCATTAAAAATATGCATAATATTTAAAAACAATAATGTAATTAAAGACATACTTCAAATGAGACATAATCGGTTTGTCATTGTAATTAGCATTTAGAAATGAACCTTCATTATAGAAATGAAGTAATTGCTGATTAATAAATTCTTTAATATTTATTCACACAGTGGATTATGTTAAACTATGCCGAAACAAATATTGTTATCGCAACTTCACTCATCATGTAATTATGTTTGAAGAACTTCATGTAATTAAAATTAATATACATTCATTGACTGCTTGTATTTTTTTACTTCTTCGCTGGCGATATAATCTCATTCTTTGAACAGCTGTAATATCTGTTTTGTCTAAGAAATATTTTCCATTTTAATTACTTCAAAGATTTATAGAAACTACAAATAATGTAAAAATAATTTCTAATCAATAAACTTATGTTTAGTACACGGCAAAATTCTTTAATTTGTTTTATTATTTTCAAGGAACAGGGTAAAATATTTTTTTAATTCAGGCATTTTTTTATTAAATCAATATTTGTACTATGATGTAACTTTAGAATGTTTATTTATCTATGCCGATTTCCTTGTTGATATCGGTACGAATACAACGACAGATCTCTATTCACATACACGACGACTAATCACGATCGACCCGTATGATCTCATCGAGAACGAATAACGAACGAATTTGAAATGATTTACACCCTAGTCGCGCCTAAAGAAGTTTCACTTCAAAAATAAATTTCAAATTGTTCAAAATAATACAATTTTTTCAAATTGTTCAAAATTTTAATGCTTGCAGAAATTAAGTAATTTTCCGCAATTTTCCTTAAGGCACTATGTCATGCACAACTAGTAATTGGTTTACTTTACATTGCGCTGCGAGTTTTATTTGTATTTACGATGCAATATATTTTAAATATAATTAGAAATGTAGATAATTTTTTTATCATAATAATATATAAGAGCCAGCGGTGACGATATCGGTTCGAACGTGAGCTAGCACCAACTAGTCGCGGGTTCGCGGGTTCGCTGGTTCGATTCCCGCTACCCCTAAGGCCCGACATCAGGCAACATTGATATTAAATTTCCACTTCAGGTTATAGATCTCAAGTATATCCTCAAGTGAAAATCGCCTCTCGTGGGTATAGTTGCATATATGTAATAAATATGTCAGCAAACACTAGGTGGTCAACCATTCAAAAATCCATATAATAAAGTCGAAACAATTACTGAATGTCCTAAGTAATAATAATAATAATAATAATAATAATAATAATAATGATAATAATAATAATAATAATATAATGAAATAATTTATGTAACAGGAAGGTGGTAGTATTCCGGGCACTTTACAAGGAGCTGTGGTTCCAGTCGTAGACAGAAATGAATGCAGAATTATAAGCCCTGAATTGTATGGTGTGGTTAATGAAAAGTTAGTATAGAAAAATTAAAATTTGACAGAATTATAATACAACCAAAAATGTAGTGACTCTAGATTAAATGATGTTTGACTTCATTTTCTATTGTTAACGGATAAGCTTTTTTTGGATTTGGGGCATTATGTCCTCGCTTTTAGCTTTGGATTTAAATTATTAGTTAGTGATGTTTTTTATATTGAAGTTTGTCAACTTCATTCGTCTCTTTCAACACACTTCATCTCCAATTACTCGTTTATTGTCTCTAATTACATTCTTTACAATATTCATCTCTATATGTCACTACGCAATATATAATCTACTCACACACACAACCTTATTCTTTTGTTATTTTATCCATAGATCATGTCAATTACGTCAACAAGTTTAAATATCTTTTAAACTATTATTAGCTTATAAGTTATTTGTTTTTGCCCTTGGTTGGAAGATGACACACATTAAATGTCAAAACGTATGATCAACATGGAATGTTTTTCTTTTTGCCTTTTTTTAATTCGATAAATGGGCCGCAAATTAATGAATATAACTATGAAATATTTAAAATATGATTTCAAAATACAAACCTGAAAATTGACTTTATATACATTATATAAATTATTATTTTAGTATGATCTGTGCTGGATATATCAATGGAGGAGTAGATTCGTGCCAAGGTGATAGTGGTGGTCCAATGATTAACGTAAAGAATAAACAAATTGGAATTGTTTCATGGGGAATAGGATGTGCACAGGCAAATTTTCCTGGGATATACACGAGAGTTGGCGCACCATCAATCAGAAAATTTATAAGAGAAACGGCCGGTGTGTAAAATAATGATTTTTATTGCTAAATTACGGTATCAACCAAATTAAATAAATTTGCATCAACACATAATTATTTAGATAATATTATATGGTATTAAAAAAATAGTTTCTTCATCATGTCTGTAACTTTCTCTCAACTACTTAATGCAGCTAATATATTGCATAAATGTCGAATACACTTCTAATAAAATGTAAAATTTGAAAAACAAAAAGTAATTTCAATTCTCTACTTGTTTATATAAACTAAAAAATAAATCATTAAAAATCATTTTTATATATGATAATATTTAAGTTTAAATATATAATTGTATATAAATATGTAAAGATATAAATCTTATATATTTACATATGAATATATAATTATATATAAATTTTATATGTAATGTTTAAGTTTAAATTTCATTCATACATCATTTATCTAATGGTAACATATTTTCAGAGTGAAAAAAATATGTTTTAATTTCTTAGGCATGTAACTTTAAAATATAACAAAAATCTACTTTCTCCTGGATTTCCGAAACCGTTAGACCTGCCTTCACACAAATTACTCCGTTCTCTCAAAAACTGAATTTTCATTTTTTGAATTTTTTACCAAATCTTTGAGACGGCTGAACATGCCTTGGCCAAAAACTACTCAGAATCGTCCTATCAATAGGAATCGAATGTTTTTTGAATCATTCAAATCGGTTGATCCGAGGACAAAAAAAAATATCTACGCCAAAATCTACACATACCTACAAGAAGCTAAAAATTTGTTCCAAAATTTTAATTTAAAAGTTTTGAAATCTTCCATACACATGAAATGTCCAATATACCAATATAAATAAATGAGATTGATTTTAACTTTTTTCTCGGAGTTCATTACGAAACAAAAAGAATAGGCAATTTTACATTTAACCTTTACCATTTAACAATTAAATTTTGTTGTCTAGTGTAAAATTTATAGTTGGAACTATGAAGAAATGATTTTCCAACCGGGTGTACAAAAAATAAATTTCTTCAGCAATTTCGTAAAATGGATTAAATTAAATGTTTTATTTATTTCATTATAATCTATGAAATTTATTCAGGCTTTTCTGCATGCACAGTAGTTAAAAATTACTTATTGTATAGAAAAACACAAACGGCTCTAATGACTAAGAAGTGTTAACGATTTATAAAATAGAAATTTATTAATTGCGTTATCAATTTAGTTTCAATTAAATTAATTCAACTTTCAGATTGTTCATTAATATTGTAAAATCCGTATTCAATTATTTGGAGAAATGAATATTCTTCTGACCTTGTTCACCTCTGACAAACGTGTAGCAGGCGCACGCATAAAAGAGCTTAAAGCACCTGATAACTGATAGGATACCAAAATATCTTTCAGGCAAATTTACATATCAATGTGGGTATTTTGAACTCGTATATATTAGTACAAACTGAAAACGCGTTATATATAATAATACATACATACATACATATATATATATATATATGTATATATATTTTATATATATAAAATTCTTTTAAAATAATGTATGAAAAGATACACCTCCTTTGATAATACTTTGATAAATCTTTTTGAGTTAAGAAAAATTTTTATTTATAAAGGTAAATGATTACAAAAATGATAGTAGTATTGTAGAAATAAATGGATAAAATGGCAAAAAGCGACGTGTCATTGTTTGACATTGTAAATAGTTTGACAAATGAGTACTGCCACGTGCCAGTAGTTTTAAGTCACGTATGAGCCTAGACAATATTAGACTATAATATATTCATAATCATGATTATAAATAAGAAAATATCTATATTATTATTGCCGAAATATGCAAGAAATTAAAATAATAAAAGATACAATATATTGATTATTTAAGTGTGTTATCTGGGACTCATTATATTTAAAGCAGTTCTACACTTAAGATTACTCATATTGATGTTACTATACATTTCGGTATAGACTGTAGTGTAAAAGACATTGAATTTTGACTAAATGGTAAATATCAGTATAGGTTATTAAATAAAAATTGGAACTTTTGAATTGTAGATACGGGTACAGGACAACGTCCATCTCGATCTATGTTTCTTTTCCGAACAATAAATCCAATAAACAAAAATAATTTGTTTTTTATAGATGTTTAATTACGACATGTCAGAGCTAGATATGTTCCATCATCAGATTGCTTTTGTTCACAACATTTTTATATAGACTAACTCTATTAATGACTCAGAATATTAAGTAAAAAGATTTTTTAATATAAAAGAATGGATTATGTTCCAGATAAAAGTAAAGAAAGGTATACAAAAATAAAAATTAAAAATTAAAAATTATAGAAAACAAAAAATATATAAAATTGACTAGCAAAAATTATTTACCTGCAATATTTATCTATATATCCATACAATATAAACTATTTTCCATCTATATAAACATAATTCAGTTTTATCATCTGGATGAAGAATTATTACGATTTTAATATATATATATATATATATATATATATATATAATGTGTATGAATTATCAAATATTCTACCGAGAGCATTCTGAGTATACCCAAGTGAATTTGTAGGCGTTGGTATGCGAAAACTAGAGTAAATATTTTACACCAATAAATTAAACTAGAGCAGTATGATGGCACAAAATTATAATTACAAGTACTATTAGGTATATGTTATCATAATTAATGAACGCATATAAAATGTAAATTCAGTTTCATAATATTCACGGAACAAAGGAAATAAATTAAAATTTAAACTCTATAGCTATTAAAAGAGAGCTTGAAAAAATGTTAAAATAGTGCATGATATAATTTAAATCATAATTTAGTATATAATAAATTTGAATCATATTTTATTAAAATATGCAATTTATCATAGTTTCTGGATAATTTTTTTTACATTAAACTAATGATATTCTAGTAAATACTATATAAAAACTGATTTGCCCGGGGTGTTATTAACGAAATGACTGTCTGCTGGAATCTCTTAGAACTTCGCATTTTTCAATGAAAAGTCATCTCTCTTTGATACGAATACAATCTTCTCAACAATAGAACGAACATATCTTTCAACAAAGAAAAGGCCGTTAGAGATATCTCTGTTCATTGCTAAATCATCTATACAGCTGACATATTTTCGGGAAAGAGCCTGAAATGGTTTTTCTAAAAGACGCACTATAGTTCTTGAAAATTCAATAAAGTTCCCGAATGATATTCTAGTATGTTACGTAATTTAAAATAAATTATTTATTACTTCCCAATTCATAATAATTATTATTAAATATATTTGAAGAATATATATTCAAAAAATATATTTTTTCAGTCAATTCCTCAGTTAAATTTAAAATACAATATAACCCAACTTTTGCAGTAGGCTTGACACAAGAAAAATTGTTAAATTAAATAACTGCAAAAACTGCTACATTCACACACTCAAAAAATTATTGATTTCTACTTTTTCACCGCAGCTAATATACGATATAAAAATTTTAGTGATGATATAATATTATTGTTGAAATCTTCTCCTAGGCCTATAATATTTTGAGGGGTATGGTTTGACTATCAACTCTATCACCATGCAAAGTTTCATCAAAATCCCAGAAGACTTTACCTGAGGTCCTCCTTATTGTTAGTATGATTAGACACATTAAAAAAATTCTTAGCTATTTTAATTAACTTCTGATTAAAAATAATATGTATGAAGTTATATTTTCTAGTAATTAATAGTACTCAATGTTTTGTCTTTTTCTTCTGCAATTTACTCAATTTTGACATTTTACTGCTTTTCTGAGCTATTTTGCAGCTTTTTTCGAGCAATATTGAAATGTTCTAGATTCTAGAGATAATGATTTCTAATAATTTGTGACAAATTTCTTCATGTTTTCAGTAATTTTGGTCTTCTGAGCCATTTAGTAACTTTTATTTTTAAACAATCTTTTAATTTTTTAGATTGCTTTTTGGCCATTTTCATCAACTGCCTTAGCATTTTGCCTTTTCCTGGAACTTTTAATGCAGCTTTTTTAATGCAATATTTAAATGTTCTATAAATATTTAAATTGGGTAATTTCTGTGAATTTACAAGAAATACTTTATCTTATGTTACAAACTAATTATAAAGTTTTAGTAATAATCAGAATATAACGTATATTATGACGATTCAGGAAAAATAACGCGATCGCTCCTGCGATACTTCTAAATCATACACCACTTCGAAATTTATGACAAACAAACTTTTGTTTAAATATATCTACTTACAATTAATTTGTATTAAATAAAGTAATTTTCAATTATACAACTTCAATTCTATTAAATAAGCACTGCTCTATATTCGGATGAAATCAGAACTATACAGTGTAATATTATTTCTATCAAATATTGATTTTCCGTTGTGATATATAACTACAATTTTATCTAATTGGCTGATCGCTGACAGGAAATTAATTTCAATATTGTGAATACATCAGCATGATAACGAGCTCATTTACATGATGACAAGGAACGTGTTGAAAATATCGACAGATTTTCATTGCAACGAGCTTGCAAATGGATTGACGGTTCCATGAACAATCATTATGCACATCAAACCAAAGTAATATTATCTTTCAAAATAAAATATATAATAAATTTCATACCATTGTTGATATAGAACATTTTATATGTTTATACAGGGTAGAGCGTTGTTTAGAGTTCTGCGGGTAAAAAGGTCGACCATCATTATGAAAGTATGGAAGGGCGAAACACAAAGGTTTACTTTTAGTTTGAGCTATTATATTGTAGAAACGAAACCAATTAAATTACAATAAATTACACATATGAAACAAACAACTACATGACTAAGTTCAGTAAAATTCCCAGCTAGTGTATCATTTAACAAAAACATTTTAAAATAGAAGGCACAAGACGTGTAACCCGTCATTCTCTAAATTTTTGCGACGTCGGTAAAAGGACATGTTTCAATATTCATAATAAAAAAAATGTGCGCGTAAGGTTCACACGCAATTGAAGTAAAACTTATTTGCTACTGTACAAGATGGAATTTAAGTAAAAATAAATACATAAAATAAGAATTTTGAATAATGTTTATTAGTAATATGGTAACACTTTGATGCACATATTTATTGGAGTCAACCATTACATACATTTATATAATGATAAATTATAAATTATATATTCATAACTGCATTAAAAATATGTATAATATTTAAAAATAATAATGTAATTAAAGTCATACTTCAAATATAACATGATCGGTTTGTCATTGTAACTAGAATTTGAAAATGAACCTTCATTAGAGAAATGAAGTAATTGCTGATTAATACCTTCTATAATATTCGTTCACATAGTCGATTATGTTAAACAACGCCTAAACAAATATTGTTTTCGCAACTTCACTCATCATGTAATAATTGTGTTTGAAGAACTTCATGTAATTAAAATTAACATACTTTCATTGACTGATGGTATTTTTTTTACTTTTTTGCTGGCGATATAATCTCATTCTTTGAATAGCTGTAATATCTGTTTTGTCTAAAAAATATTTTCCATTTCAATAACTTCAAAGATTTATAGAAACTACGAATAATAAAGAAATTATTTCAATAAACTTATGTTTAATACACGGTGCAAATGCTGCATTTGTTTTGTTGTTTGCATTATAATTATTTACGGGGGGGCTGAGTAAAACATTTATCTGATTCAGGCATTTTTCATTATATCAGGAATTGTTCTACGATGTAACATTAAAATGTTTATTTATCTATGCCAAGTTCCTTGTTGATATCTGTACGCATACAACGTTGACGCCGGTACGCATACAATGACAGATCTCTATTCACATTCGCGACGACCAATCACAATCGACCCGTATAGACATGATATCATCGACAGCGAATGACAAATCATTGGCACTCGACTCTCGACTCACTCGATTTACACCCTAGTCGCGCCTAAAGAAGTTTTACTTCAAAATATTATATTTTGCTGGTAGTAAAAAACATATTTTGAAAATGATAGCACAGTTCAATAGTTCTTTGCTTGATACGTGTTATATGTTATGATATAGTCCATTTAATTCAGAGTACATAGTTACTAAAAATCAAATTTGATCTTGTTGTCCTGTCTTACTCTATATATACAAAGGTTTGGGGAGTTTTGCATTAACAAAGTACTTAGTTTGATTATCGTATCTGGAAAAAAATATATTATGTAGCAGTAAATCAAAAATCATTTTGATTGAAAGTATTGAAATTGAAAATATTTCACTCGGGCTCTGCGGCGTGAAAACGCTCTTATTTAACTTCCCTCAGTAGAGTTGAAACTTTTAGAAACTCCCACCATTATTGATATTACCATATATAATACACACATATGCATACTCACATATATATATATATATATATATATATATATATATACAATATATGTGTGTCGGGTCAGCTAGTATATATACTAGCTGACCCGGCAAACGTTTTGCTAAGTAAGGTATATTCCAAACAATTTCTAGAGAAACAAAAAAAAATAATACTTTAAGTGTATAAGGATGTGTTGTTTGAAGACTATATATAATGAGGTGTTATAAAAACAATAAGCCCCATTAGTTTGTCTATATTTTGTCAATACAATCAAACTGGTAGTTTTATACACTTTCTATAAAAAACATTGTATAATCCAATCCAAGTCTTTTTTGGTCTTTCGACTTATTGATTACGTTTCAAGTTTTTCAGATGTTTTTGGATTCTGGATTTTGTGTATAATTGTAAATAATACTACTGAGCTTATAAAAAATTTTCTAATTTCTGCGAGGAGAGATAGAAGATGAATTAAGTATTTTTTTCTTTGACCTGCTTTTTGAAAAGTTTCAAGATTTAAAAAGTTTTATTATGGATTTTCAAAGATTACCGTTTATCTCTCGATAACTCAATCTCATGAGAATCAAGGTAATAGCTGGTTATACATCTTTTTCCCTCTACTTTCAAATATGCTACTACTAAACAATGCTTAACTTATTTGGTCTTTGAAACATCGGTGGCGGACCTTTTTAACCCCGGACCTTCATATATCACTATCTATTCTTCGATAAATTCTGGGAAATTATAACTGGGAAGGTGTTATTCGACAAAATGTCCTTTTGATCGATACCAAATTTAGGTTCTGATTTAAATAACATAAATAAAAAATAATATAACCTAGAAAATGTTTTATAAATACCGATGAGTATATAATTATACAAATGAAATCTTTCAGAGCACTGTGTTTAAGAAAAATATGATTTGCAAAAAAGAGTGCTACAACGCCAAAAAGTGCATTTTTATATTAACATTTCAAAAAAGTTGATATTTTGAGTTTCTAGTAACACTTGCGATCCGTTTGATAATGTTTTTGTGTATAAATATAACTACGAACAAAGCTACTTACTACAATTTAATCATAAGTAATATTCATGTAAAACATCCTATTAAACGTAATTCAACATCATCTGTTAAAAACGTTTGACATTTGACGTATTAGCCACCGTCCATTGTTTTATTTAAATTAAGCTTCTACAAAAATTTTCAAATTAAACATGTAAAGTTTCTACGCGATTTTGAAATAACATCTTACCTTTCCGACAACCTACTGATTATCAAGAGTTTTTCAAGACTAAGACTGGCCAAATCGGTGTAGCCGTTTTCGAGTTTTAGCGGATCATTTTATCGAGAGCCATTTTTATCTATAAGAAGATAAAGTATATTTCTCACGAATAAATCTCGTAGTTTTGAAGACAAATTTAACCCTCCGTCGGTCGGATATTTTTTCACCTTCGAACGGTCGGAAAGGTCTGGCTGGACCACCATTTATTTTACATGCATTTATATGGGATAATGAGTTTTTGGTGTCTTATTCTCTTTCTTACCGTCTTTTGCATGTGTTGAGCTTGTTTATAATAAAAATATTACATATTATATTATATAAAAAAAAATCAAGAAATATAAAAAAATCGTTGCTTTTTTTTTGTTAATTTTTCTGTTTTATATCAATGAAAAACAATATTTATTCTTTTTCGGCGCCTTTGAAATGAATGTGAAATTCAAATGAAAACGAAATGAGGTGCGTCGCCTTTGAAATGAGCTGTAAAACTCAAAGTGAAAATATAATTTCACTACAGGTTTGCCAAAAAAAAATTCGAACGCAGTACGGGTAGAAAAATTATTGATAATGTGCGCATTACTCATCCAATTTTCAATGTTTGCGATGACCAATAATTTTGGTAGGTTTTCAAGGAACTCTCGTCATGAAAATACTAACATTCATGTTACAACACATAGCAAAGAATATATACAACGCAGTTTGACTAGAAAATACTATGAAAAAAGACAAAAATCTAGTTTACATAAATCAAAAAGCGTATATTTAATACAAAATGTATGGGTGGTCTAGACAGACCTTTCCGACCGTTCGAAGTATAAAAAAGTTAATATCCTTATAATTATCTTTCTGTACATTTTTTCGTCCTGATTTTTTCATTGATCGACAGCTAATGAAATTTTAGGAAAAGTCAAGAAATTTCAAGTCGATAGGATTACTAGAAGTATTTTTTTTTTTTAAATTGAAGTCGAAAAAAGTCTGGCCAGACCACGCCGACCGACGGAGGGTTAACTTAGTTATGAGGACTATTTTGGATGCAGAAATAATATATAGAGAGAATTATTTAAATTATATAAATTGATTAAAGAATTGAATTCATACTTTATTTAAATTGAGTTTAGTTTAAATTGAGGAAAACCAACCGATAGACGATGATATTAAAATAGTACAGTTTCGTAATTTTATGTGTAAAATAAAGGACCTATTATATTTCCTACATGAATTAGTTTCCATCAACTATAGAATTACTTTTTCTCATTTCAGTGCTATCTTATCCTGAAATCCTCGTGAACCTTTATATCTCGAAGGAAACAAATTGCACTTGAAACTTCTTGACCATTTCCTACAACTGACGTTAAGCAAGTTTTTCCATCGACGCTCGCTCGATATACGAACTAATCTGATATAAAACCCCGTAGCCGAATCAATCAAGACGTGGCGATGAAAAAACGAAATCCATATACCTTAAGGGACTAAGGACTAAGTTCTTCTGACGTCTCAGGTGTACTTAACAGATCCATTTCTGGGTAGAAGGTCGAACTGTCGAACTGATAGAACTATATCGATTCAAGTCACGAACTCTGTCACACCCCAATTCATCCTTCTAATTCGTTTCTGTCATTCTCTCGGAATGCTCATGTCAAAATGCGAAAAAATGTTACGAAAAACTAAGCTTGGATACTGACCAGTTGTACGTCGTTTGCACTTTCATAAATCTTTTTTGTTCATACGTGAAAATGATATATTATGTAACCCAGATAATTTAACTTTGTACGGCTCTCCAGGGCATATTCTCATTCTGAGGCATGAAAAAATATTCTGCAGCATTTTTTTCTGTTGTTTGTAGGTAAAGTTTATAATAATATAGTAGAAATGTGAAAAATATATTTTAATTGTAATTTTAAAAAAATCTAATAATAGAACTAGGGGAATATAGCATGTTGCCAAATGCTTTTCGTTTAGCAAAGAAACCATTCTACAGCATCTTTTTAGTCATTTGTAGGTAACGTTATTAACGATGTGACAGAAATGTGAAAAATAGATTTCAATTATGTATTTAAAAAATCCAAAACTAAAACTAGAAGAACGTAGAATTTTGTCCTTAGGAATGTTACATAAACAGACCGATACGTTTAAATAATAGGCGTAATTAAATAATACGTTTAAATAATTTTTAGCTATAGTAGATCTCCTGCATATCTTCAAGTTTTGAACATTTTGGCATACCTTGGAAAAAATGGATGTGTGTGTGTATGTATATATGTATGTATGTATGTATGTATGGATACAATTTTTCGTCCACGTTTTCGGGCGCACGGATCGATTCCTATTAATATATACATCGGTTCAGCCGTTTTGGAGTTACGAAGCAAAGATTGCAGAAAATAGAAATCGAGTTTTTGAAAGAACGGAGCATCCGATTTGAATGATCAAAAAAACATTCAATTTGTAATGATGGGGAGAAGTGGTGATTAGTTTCTGACAAAGGCATGTCCAGCCGTTTCGGAGATACGAAGCTAAATGTGCAAAAAAAGCCAGTTTTTGAGAAAAATAAGCATCCGATTTGAATGTTTCAAAAACTTGTCCTTATATTAACGCAACGATTATTTTTGAGAAAAATAATTATTTCAGTTTCTTTTTTTAATTTCCACAAAAATTTGTATTTAATATCGAAAATAATTCGGATTTTTTAAATTTAAATTTGGTTCGGGAAGTTCCATCAATTATCCTCAAGGCACGATGTCATACGCCACTTGTTACATATAAATGTGGTCACAAATAATTAAGAATGACTTGAAGCGTTGAGAAAACAAACGTAGCAAAAAATGAAAGCGTAAAAATGAAACATCATTTGTGATTTAATTTTTATCTTATATTTGTAATAAACAAATTGATTGTGTCAAACAATTTTGAACAATGGAATAATCAAGATGAGTAACTCATAAGTAAATTACAAATAGGAACGATTAAAAGTTTTTCAAAATTAGATACCATTAAATATGAGTAAATAACTAATTTTGTACATCACTGTATTAATTATTAAAAAACATAAAATTAATTAAGTAATTTATGCCCGTTCACCTTCAAAATATTGATAAATAATCAAATTGATAATTTGATCTAGGCAGCAGGTGCTGGATATGTATTTGAAGTCTCATCATTTGCGAAGAATATAATAAACTATATGTAGTGGATTTTTTTAATGAAAATGATATATATTTCATGTATTTAGTTACTGCTTAATCGACAATATATTTAATTGCAGTTGCTGAAGTATTGATTATAATGCAAGCAATAGTTTTGATGAAAATTATTCAGTATAAGTCTACTATGTATTAATCTGTAAATATTAATTCGTTTATTAACTTCCCGAAGGAGAAGTTTATGTTTTCATCAAAAAACCCGATTCGCTAATTTTATGTTTTCTCGACGTTTCAAGCCATTCTGAATCGAATGAGACCAAATTTGGAAAAAGTATGTGTGTGTGTGTGTGTGTGTGTGGTGTGTGTTGTGTGTGTGTGTGTTTGTATGTGAACAGATTTTTTGCCGTAAATCGACGTTTTCTCGAAAACGGCTGGGTCGATTTCAAAAATTTAAAAGCCATTCGATGTATCTCGACGAGAACTATTGTTTGTCAGTTTTGTGCGACGATCGGCCAAGCCGTTTCATTCATAAATGGCAGAAAAGTGAAAAATTTTTCGTCTACGTTTTAGCCCGCAATTCTGAATCGATTTTGAAAATTCAAAAACCGTTCGAAAGATATTGGTTGGGAATCGTGCTGATTAGTTTTTGGTAGAGATCGGCCGGGCCGTTTTCTTGTAATAAAGTTTTTAAAAAAAATTTCGACGATTTTTATGATTATTTTTTTGACGATAGATACCATAGTCTTCTAGATCATACTAAAATATTACGGCCCTACGACAACTGGTTCAGCTTTAAAAATTCGTCAAAGTTTGCAAAAATCAGTATGGTCTTTTTGGCATTTGTCAAAATTAGACTTTGATCGACGTTTTCTCAAACGCCTGAAACCGATTTTAGAAATTTAAAAGCCATTTGATGTATTTCGGTGAGGACTATCGTTTGTCAGTTTTGTGCAACGATCTGCCAAGCCGTTTCTTTGTAATTTGAAAAAAACTTTTCGTCCACATTTAAGCTCATCCTACCGAACGATTTTAAAAATCAAAAACTGTTTGAAAGATATTAGTTGGGAATGATACTGATTAATTTTAGGTGAAAATCTACCGAGCCGTTTTCCTGTTATTAACTGTTGAAAAAAAGTGTTAAATTTTCGTCGACATTTAAGCTCATCCTACCGAACCGATTTTAAAATATCAAAAACTGTTCGAAAGATATTAGTTGGGAATGATACTGATTATTTTAGGTGAAAATCTACCGAGCCGTTTTCTTGTAATTAACTGTTGAAAAAAAGTGTTAAATTTTCGTCGACATTTAAGCTCATCCTACCGAACCGATTTTAAAATATCAAAAACTGTTCGAAAGATATTAGTTGGGAATGATACTGATTAATTTTAGGTGAAATCTACTCTACGAGCCTTTTTCTTGTAATTAAATGTTGAAAAAAAGTGTTAAAATTTTCGTCGACATTTAAGCTCATCCTACCGAAACCGATTTTAAAATATCAAAAACTGTTCGAAAGATATTAGTTGGGATGATACTGATTATTTTAGGTGAAAATCTACCGAGCCGTTTTCTTGTAATTAACTGTTGAAAAAAAGTGTTAAATTTTCGTCGACATTTAAGCTCATCCTACCGAACCGATTTTAAAATATCAAAAACTGTTCGAAAGATATTAGTTGGGAATGATACTGATTATTTTAGGTGAAAATCTACCGAGCCGTTTTCTTGTTGTATTAAATGTTGAAAAAAAGTGTTAAATTTTCGTCGACATTTAAGCTCATCCTACCGAACCGATTTTAAATATCGAAAACTGTTCGAAAGATATTAGTTGGGAATGATACTGATTAATTTTAGGTGAAAATCTACCGAGCCGTTTTCTTGTAATTAACTGTTGAAAAAAAGTGTTAATTTTCGTCGACATTAAGCTCATCCTACCGAACCGATTTTTAAAATATCAAAAACTGTTCGAAAGATATTAGTTGGGAATGATACTGATTAATTTTAGGTGAAAATCTACCGAGCCGTTTTCTTGTAATTAACTGTTGAAAAAAAGTGTTAAATTTTCGTCGACATTTAAGCTCATCCTACCGAACCGATTTTAAAATATCAAAACTGTTCGAAAGATATTAGTTGGGAATGATACTGATTAATTTTAGGTGAAAATCTACCGAGCCGTTTTCTTGTAATTAAATGTTGAAAAAAAGTGTTAAATTTTCGTCGACATTTAAGCTCATCCTACCGAAACCGACCGATTTTAAATATCGAAAACTGTTCGAAAGATATTAGTTGGGAATGATACTGATTAATTTTAGATTTAATAGGTGAAAATCTACCGACGCCGTTTTCTTGTAATTAACTGTTGAAAAAAGTGTTAAATTTTCGTCGACATTTAAGCTCATCCTACCGAACCGATTTAAAATATCAAAAACTGTTCGAAAGATATTAGTTGGGAATGATACTGATTAATTTTAGGTGAAAATCTACCGAGCCGTTTTCTTGTAATTAACTGTTGAAAAAAAGTGTTAAATTTTCGTCGACATTTAGCTCATCCTACCGAACCGATTTTAAAATATCGAAAACTGTTCGAAAGATATTAGTTGGGATGATCCTGATTAATTTTAGGTGAAAATCTACCGAGCCGTTTTCTTGTAATTAACTGGTTGAAAAAAAAATTTAAGCCGATTTTCATGGAAATTTTTTGGCGATATACATCATGGTCTTACTGTAATATTATGGCCTAAACGACAAGTAGTTTAATTTTAAAAATTCGTCAAATTTTGCTAAATTATTATCGATTTTTAAAAAGTAGGATTAATGAAGTATATTATTTACACATTTTTCTTTGATTAAGTCGATTATTTACACATTTCGGGAAGTTCATGTAACTTGCCTCAAGGCTAAATACCAAACCAACTAGTATTTAAATAGTAGTCTTCATAGCTATTACGTTGGTGATGACTACTAA
>NW_020539726.1:23511413-23527686 GCF_003426905.1 Ctenocephalides felis
TTATAAATATTGTAACATTGTCTAATATTTATAAGAATTATATAAACTGAATTGCAAAGTTGAAATTATTTGTAAAGTATTAGAAATATATATAATTAAAATAAAATCTGAAATATTTCGGATATACACAAAACTAAAAAAAAAAAAAAAAAATGAACAAATTTTTTTTTTCAAAATCAATTATTTCGTTAAAACAAGCAGAAAGTTTCTTGAATCATTTAAATCGGACGCTTAGTTCTCTCAAAACTGCCATTTTTTTACATATTTAGCTCCGTATCTCAAAATGGCTGGGCCTGCCTTAGCCAAAAACTAATAAACACTTCTCCCAATCATTACTAACTGGATGTTTTTTAGATCATTCGAATCGGATACTCCGTTCTCTCAAAAATTCGATTTCTATTTTCTGCACTCTTTGCTCCGTATCTCCGAAACGGCTGGACCTGCCTTTGCCAAAAACTAATCAGCTCTTTTCACTATCAATAGGAATCGAATGTATTTTGAACCATTCAAATCGGTTGATCCGTGCGCCCGAAAACGTGGGCGAGAATTTGTATCCATACATACATACATACACACACACACACACACACATCCATTTTTTCTGAGGTATGCCAAAACGTTCAGAAACCTTCAAAACGTCGAGAAATGTAAAAATTTTCAATTCCGATTTTCGGCCCTTTACAATAACTTACCCTACGGGAAGTTAATAAATTTCTAACCATTGTTGATATAGAACATTTTATATGTTTATACAGGGTAGAGCGTTGTTTAGAGTTCTGCGGGTAAAAAGGTCGACCATCATTATGAAAGTATGGAAGGGCGAAGCACAAAGGTTTACTTTTAGTTTGAGCTATTATATTGTAGAAACGAAACCAATTAAATTACAATAAATTACACATATGAAACAAACAACTACATGACTAAGTTCAGTAAAACTCCCAGCTAGTGTATCATTTAACAAAAACATTTTAAAATAGAAGGCAAAAGACGTGTAACCCGTCATTCTCTAAATTTTTGCAACGTCGGTAAAAGGACATGTTTCAATATTCATAATAAAAAAAAATGTGCGCGTAAGGTTCACACGCAATTGAAGTAAAACTTATTTGCTACTGTACAAGATGGAATTTAAGTAAAAATAAATACATAAAATAAGAATTTTGAATAATGTTTATTAGTAATATGGTAACACTCGTGATGCACATATTTATTGGAGTCAACCATTATATACATTTATTTAATGATAAATTATAAATTATATATTCATAACTGCATTAAAAATATGTATAATATTTAAAAATAATAATGTAATTAAAGTCATACTTCAAATATAACATGATCGGTTTGTCATTGTAACTAGCATTTGAAAATGAACCTTCATTAGAGAAATGAAGTAATTGCTGATTAATAACTTCTATAATATTCGTTCACATAGTCGATTATGTTAAACAACCCCTAAACAAATATTGTTTTTGCAACTTCACTCATCATGTAATAATTGTGTTTGAAGAACTTCATGTAATTAAAATTAACATACTTTCTTTGACTGATGGTATTTTTTTTACTTTTTTGCTGGCGATATAATCTCATTCTTTGAATAGCTGTCTAAAAAATATTTTCCATTTCAATAACTTCAAAGATTTATAGAAACTACGAATAATAAAGAAATTATTTCAATAAACTTATGTTTAATACACGGTGCAAATGCTGCATTTGTTTTGTTGTTTGCATTATAATTATTTACGGGGGGGCTGAGTAAAATATTTTTCTGATTCAGGCATTTTTCATTATATCAGGAATTGTTCTACGATGTAACATTAAAATGTTTATTTATCTATGCCAAGTTCCTTGTTGATATCTGTACGCATACAACGTTGACGCCGGTACGCATACAATGACAGATCTCTATTCACATTCGCGACGACCAATCACAATCGACCCGTATAGACATGATATCATCGACAGCGAATGACAAATCATTGGCACTCGACTCTCGACTCACTCGATTTACATCCTAGTCGCGCCTAAAGAAGTTTTACTTCAAAATATTATATTTTGCTGGTAGTAAAAAACATATTTTGAAAATGATAGCACAGTTCAATAGTTCTTTGCTTGATACGTGTTATATGTTATGATATAGTCCATTTAATTCAGAGTACATAGTTACTAAAAATCAAATTTGATCTTGTTGTCCTGTCTTACTCTATATATACAAGGTTTGGGGAGTTTTGCATTAACAAAGTACTTAGTTTGATTATCGTATCTGGAAAAAAATATATTATGTAGCAGTAAATCAAAAATCATTTTGATTGAAAGTATTGAAATTAAAAATATTTCACTCGGGCTCTGCGGCGTGAAAACGCTCTTATTTAACTTCCCTCAGTAGAGTTGAAACTTTTAGAAACTCCCACCATTATTGATATTACCATATATAATACACACATTTGCATACTCACATATATATATATATATATATATATATATATATATATATATACAATATATGTGTGTCGGGTCAGCTAGTATATATACTAGCTGACCCGGCAAACGTTTTGCTAAGTAAGGTATATTCCAAACAATTTCTAGAGAAACAAAAAACTAGTGGGGCGCATGGCATCGTGCCTTAAGGCAAATTGCTGGAACTTCCCGTACCAAAAATTTTTTTTTTTTGAAAAGATTAACATTTTTGAAAAAAATTTACTCTAAAAAAAATAGATTTTTGAGGAACTATATAAATTTTTGACAAAAACTTACTTTTTGTTGAAAAATTTATTTTGAAATATTTTGGAAATTCTGAACTTTTTTTCAAGGCAATCGTACTGCTTTAATGCATAGAGACTAAATATCGAAGCGCGTAAGCGCCGCGTCGCTGTCTAACGCATAAGCATTGGTACGGAACCCATAGGAATGTTAACAAAATGTATACTTATTGTTAAAATCTCTATAAAATATCTGATAATTTGATGTGCATATGTCTAATGTCTAATGATTATTGTTGACCGCCAAATGTTATTTTTTTTTAGTTTTTTTTACTAGATCTCCGAAACCGCTAGACCTAATTTCATGAAAATTTGATCAAATCTTCATCTTGATAATGCAAGTAAAATGTTTTTGAATTATTCAAATTGCTTCATCCCGATTCCTGAAATCGTCGACGAAAATTTGTATCTGAACACACACAAATGCACGCACACACACACATACATCAATTTTCTCTAAGGTATGCCAATATATTCAGAAACCTTTGAAACGTAAAGATATATAAAAATTTTCATTTTCGATTTTTGTGCGATTACTATAACTTACCCTACGGAAAGTTAATTATAAATAAATCAATTTATCATCTCCAGAACATTAACAATCGTCATTTCCTTTCGAATCAAATTTCAAAAAAAAAAAATAGTTGCCAAATTTCCACAAAATTGAAAAAGTGCTCCCGCATAGTCACAGTCTAAACGCATTTGCAAATAATTCTGTGCGACATTTTCACTTATACTGTGCTTAGCTTGGCGGCATTTTCACATTTTTCAATAATTTTCACAAAATTGGAAAAGTGCCCCAATACATAAACAGTCTAAACGCACTTGGGTAAACATTTGTACCAGAGTGGCGCTTAGACTGTGCTTAGCTTGGGTGATTTTTTCAATTTTTAATCCAAAATTACAAAAAAAATTTTTTGAAAAAAAAAATAAGAAACAAAAAATTTTTTTTTCAAAATCAATTATTTTGTTGAAACAAGCAGAAAGTTCTTTGAGTCATTTAAATCTGACACTTAGTTCTCTCAAAAACTGCCATTTTTTTAACATTTAGCTCTGTATTTCCGGAACCGCTGGGCCTACCTTTGCCAAAAACTAACCAGCACATCTCCCTATCAATAGGAATCGAATGTTTTTTAAACCATTCAAATAGGTTGATCCGTTCCCTCAAAAACTCGCTTTCTATTTTCTGCACTCTTTGCTCCATATCTCCGTAACGGCTGGACCTGCCTTTGCCAAAAACTAATCAGCACATCTCCCTATCAATAGAAATCGAATGTTTTTTAAACCATTCAAATCGGTTGATCCGTGCGCCCGAAAACGTGGACGAAAAAAAGCGGACATACAAAACACACACACACACACACACACACACACATCCATTTTTTCTGAAGTATGCCAAAATGTTCAGAAACCTTCAAAACGTCGAGAAATGTAAAAATTTTTGATTTCGATTTTCGGACGATTACTATAACTTACCCTACGGGAAGTTAAAAATAATACTTTAAGTGTATAAGGATGTGTTGTTTGAAGACTATATATAATGAGGTGTTATAAAAACAATAAGCCCCATTAGTTTGTCTATATTTTGTCAATACAATCAAACTGGTAGTTTTATACACTTTCTATAAAAAACATTGTATAATCCAATCCAAGTCTTTTTTGGTCTTTCGACTTATTGATTACGTTTCAAGTTTTTCAGATGTTTTTGGATTCTGGATTTTGTGTATAATTGTAAATAATACTACTGAGCTTATAAAAAATTTTATCTAATTTCTGCGAGGAGAGATAGAAGATGAATTAAGTATTTTTTTCTTTGACCTGCTTTTTGAAAAGTTTCAAGATTTAAAAAGTTTTATTATGGATTTTCAAAGATTACCGTTTATCTCTCGATAACTCAATCTCATGAGAATCAAGGTAATAGCTGGTTATACATCTTTTTCCCTCTACTTTCAAATATGCTACTACTAAACAATGCTTAACTTATTTGGTCTTTGAAACATCGGTGACGGACCTTTTTAACCCCGGACCTTCATATATCACTATCTATTCTTCGATAAATTCTGGGAAATTATAACTGGGAAGGTGTTATTCGACAAAATGTCCTTTTGATCGATACCAAATTTAGGTTCTGATTTAAATAACATAAATAAAAAATAATATAACCTAGAAAATGTTTTATAAATACCGATGAGTATATAATTATACAAATGAAATATTTCAGAGCACTGTGTTTAAGAAAAATATGATTTGCAAAAAAGAGTGCTACAACGCCAAAAAGTGCATTTTTATGTTAACATTTCAAAAAAGTTGATATTTTGAGTTTCTAGTAACACTTGCGATCCGTTTGATAATGTTTTTGTGTATAAATATAACTACGAACAAAGCTACTTACTACAATTTAATCATAAGTAATATTCATGTAAAACATCCTATTAAACGTAATTCAACATCATCTGTTAAAAACGTTTGACATTTGACGTATTAGCCACCGTCCATTGTTTTATTTAAATTAAGCTTCTACAAAAATTTTCAAATTAAACATGTAAAGTTTCTACGCGATTTTGAAATAACATCTTACCTTTCCGACAACCTACTGATTATCAAGAGTTTTTCAAGACTAAGACAGGCCAAATCGGTGTAGCCGTTTTCGAGTTTTAGCGGATCATTTTATCGAGAGCCATTTTTATCTATAAGAAGATAAAGTATATTTCTCACGAATAAATCTCGTAGTTTTGAAGACAAGTTTAACCCTCCGTCGGTCGGATATTTTTTCACCTTCGAACGGTCGGAAAGGTCTGGCTGGACCACCATTTATTTTACATGCATTTATATGGGATAATGAGTTTTTGGTGTCTTATATTAACGATTATTAGTAGTAAATATTTATAGCTTTGATTTTTTCTCTTTCTTACCGTCTTTTGCATGTGTTGAGCTTGTTTATAATAAA
Organism: Ctenocephalides felis; assembly: GCF_003426905.1. Classification (NCBI taxonomy): domain Eukaryota; kingdom Metazoa; phylum Arthropoda; class Insecta; order Siphonaptera; family Pulicidae; genus Ctenocephalides; species Ctenocephalides felis. Next base: position 23,517,117 of record NW_020539726.1, read on the forward strand.
AATATTACATATTATATTATATAAAAAAAAATCAATCAATGAAAAACAATATTTATTCTTTTTCGGCGCCTTTGAAATGAATGTGAAATTCAAATGAAAACGAAATGAGGTGCGTCGCCTTTGAAATGAGCTGTAAAACTCAAAGTGAAAATATAATTTCACTACAGGTTTGCCAAAAAAAAATTCGAACGCAGTACGGGTAGAAAAATTATTGATAATGTGCGCATTACTCATCCAATTTTCAATGTTTGCGATGACCAATAAGTTTGGTAGGTTTTCAAGGAACTCTCGTCATGAAAATACTAACATTCATGTTACAACACATAGCAAAGAATATATACAACGCAGTTTGACTAGAAAATACTATGAAAAAAGACAAAAATCTAGTTTACATAAATCAAAAAGCGTATATTTAATACAAAATGTATGGGTGGTCTAGACAGACCTTTCCGACCGTTCGAAGTATAAAAAAGTTAATATCCTTATAATTATCTTTCTGTACATTTTTTCGTCCTGATTTTTTCATTGATCGACAGCTAATGAAATTTTAGGAAAAGTCAAGAAATTTCAAGTCGATAGGATTACTAGAAGTATTTTTTTTTTAAATTGAAGTCGAAAAAAGTCTGGCCAGACCACGCCGACCGACGGAGGGTTAACTTAGTTATGAGGACTATTTTGGATGCAGAAATAATATATAGAGAGAATTATTTAAATTATATAAATTGATTAAAGAATTGAATTCATACTTTATTTAAATTGAGTTTAGTTTAAATTGAGGAAAACCAACCGATAGACGATGATATTAAAATAGTACAGTTTCGTAATTTTATGTGTAAAATAAAGGACCTATTATATTTCCTACATGAATTAGTTTCCATCAACTATAGAATTACTTTTTCTCATTTCAGTGCTATCTTATCCTGAAATCCTCGTGAACCTTTATATCTCGAAGGAAACAAATTGCACTTGAAACTTCTTGACCATTTCCTACAACTGACGTTAAGCAAGTTTTTCCATCGACGCTCGCTCGATATACGAACTAATCTGATATAAAACCCCGTAGCCGAATCAATCAAGACGTGGCGATGAAAAAACGAAATCCATATACCTTAAGGGACTAAGGACTAAGTTCTTCTGACGTCTCAGGTGTACTTAACAGATCCATTTCTGGGTAGAAGGTCGAACTGTCGAACTGATAGAACTATATCGATTCAAGTCACGAACTCTGTCACACCCCAATTCATCCTTCTAATTCGTTTCTGTCATTCTCTCGGAATGCCCATGTCAAAATGCGAAAAAATGTTACGAAAAACTAAGCTTGGATACTGACCAGTTGTACGTCGTTTGCACTTTCATAAATCTTTTTTGTTCATACGTGAAAATGATATATTATGTAACCCAGATAATTTAACTTTGTACGGCTCTCCAGGGCCTATGCTCATTCTGAGGCATAAAAAAAACTATTCTGCAGCATTTTTTTCAGTTGTTTGTAGGTAAAGTTTTTAAAAATATATTAGAAATGTGGAAAATAGATTTTAATTGTAATTTTAAAAAATTCTAAAAATAGAACTAGGTGAATATAGCATGTTGCCAAATGCTTTTCGTTTAGCAAAAGAAACCATTCTACAGCATCTTTTTAGTTATTTGTAGGTAACGTTTTTAACAATATGACATAAATGTGAAAAATAGATTTCAATTATATATTTAAAAAATCCAAAACTAAAACTAGAAGAACGTAGAGTTTTGTCCTTAGGAATGTTACATAAACAGTCCGATACGTTTAAATAATAGGCATGATCAACAAAAATAATTTTTAGCTATGTAGATCTTTGCATATCTTCAAGTTTTGAACATTTTGGCATACCTTAGAAAAAATGGATGTGTGTGTATGTATGTATGGATACAATTTTTTGTACCACGTTTTCGGGCGCACGGATCAACCGATTTCAATAGTTCAAAAAACATTCGATTCCTATTGAAAGGGAGATGTGCTAATTAGTTTTTAGCAAAAATCGGTCCAGCCGTTTTGAAGATACGGAGCCAAGAGTGCAGAAAATAGAAATAGAGTTTTTGAGAGAAGGGAGTATCCGCTTTGAATGATCAAAAAAACATTCAATTTGTAATAATGGGGGGAAGTGGTGATCAGCTTTTGGCGCAAAGCCAGGTCCAGCGGTTTGGGAGATACCGAGCTAAATGTGCAAAAAATGGCAGTTTTGAGAGAACTAAGCATCCGATTTAAATGGTTCGACAAAACATTTTGCTTGTATTGATGAAACAATTATATTTGGAAAAAGAGAAAAAAATATTCCAACTTTTTTTATTTTTCAAAAAAAAAATTTTTTTGAATACCGAGAATAATTAGGATTTTCAAAATTTTAATTCCGTTCGGAAAGTTCCAGCAATTTGCCTCAAGGCACGATGCCATATACCAATAGTTACACATAAATTTGGTTTCAAATTTATATCGAATCACGAATGATTGAAAGCGGTAAAAAACAAATGTAGCAAGTCGGATTTTCTAGCAAAAATAAACCTATCCTTCAGAAAGTTATTAATTAAAGATTCTTTGTGATTTAATTATAATCTTATATTTGTACTTAGGAAATGGAAAATTTGTGTCAAACGATTTTGTACAATAGAATAATCAAAATGGGTAACTTAAGTAATTTGTAAATATGAACGCATTAAAAGATTTTTTCAAAATTGGATACCAATAAGTATGTGTAAATACCTATTTTTTTATAAATCACTGTGTTAAAAGTCATAAAATTGATCAAGTAATTTATGCACTTTCACTTTAAAATTATCGATTTAAATAATCAAATTTATAATTTGGTCTGGGCAGTAGTTTGCTGGGTAGGCATTTGTGATCATCATATGCAAAAAACTAATAAACTACATGTAGTAAATTTTTTATATAAAGTCGATTATTTTCATATATTCAGTAATTTCTTAATCGACAATTTATTTAATTAAAGTTGCTGTAGTATTGATTATAATGTAAGCAATAGTTTTAATAAAAATTATTCATTATACGTCTACATTGTATTAATCTGTAAATATTAATTTGTTTATCTTTAAATAGAAATCTTCATTGCTATTACGTTGTTGATGAAATACTAGTATCTTCATTAGAACTAATTTAATATTTCGAAATAAAACTTAGACAATTTATTTTACAGCCAGAGTATTTTCTCAGAAATGCTGAAGTTATTTTCCTAATAAATTTTGCACATGACTACATCCAATTCAGGTTGATAGTTGTATTTTCATTTAATCATAGGAAAATTAATATCTTCAAGTACCTACACCAGGATATTTTCATCGCGTGCTGATCCAATTTAAACCAAGCAGTACTAGTTTTGTTAAAACGATATAATTCGTTGACATTTATATGCAAATTTAGTCACAGAATAGAGACGTTACCGTATTCGGCATTAAATTAAAGTTGTGATTTATACAACGATAGTCAAATTCATTCGACTGTGAACGTGATTTATTTTATGAATTGTAGTATATACTTTAATAGACCAATCTACAATAGAGCTTCATGAAAATTTTCTGACGGTTTGATTTGTAGAATGTAAGTTGGTGTCCCTAATCCAAAAAATCTAAATTAAAAATTTGTTAATATTTTAAAGTTTATTAATTTCTTTAAATCGCCCCATCGAGAAAGAGGTCATATATTTTCATACAGCTATAGTAAGTTTGCAATTGAAATTTAACATCTACTTAGATATTTTAGGATCTGCTTAAAGTTTATTAAGATATAATATTAAGTAAGATATAGTAATGGGCCAAAAATAGAAAATGAAAATATTTGCTTATCTTCACATTTTAGTGGTTTCTAGATATTTTAACATAGCTAAAAAAAATGGATGTGTGTGCGTGTTTTTCGGGCGCACGCATCAACCGATTTGAATAGTTCAAAAAACATTAAATTTTTATTAATAGGGAGATGTGCTGATTAGTTTTTGGCGAAGGCAGGTCTGGCAGTTACGGAGATACAAAGCAGAGAATGCAGAAAATTGAAATCAAGTTTTTGAGAAAACGGAGTATACGGTTTGAATTAGCAGAAAAACATTCAATTTGTAATGATTGGGAGATGTGGTGATTAGTTTTTGGAAAAGGCAGGTCCAGCCATTTCAAAGATACGGAGCTAAATGTGCAAAAAATGGCAGTTTTAGAGAGAGCTAAAAAAGCGTCCGAATGGAGTGATTCAAAAAACTTTCTGCTTGTGATAACGAAATAATTTCTTTTGGCCAAAAAAAATATTTGTAAATTAAATTATTTCTATATATATATATATATATATATATATATATATATATAGAAAATTTTGTATAAAAGAGAGCTTAAAAGAAATACGAAGGCCTTAAAATTTTGTTGGCGAAACTCTAAAGATTTAAAGGTTGTTATAAAAGTATAAAGTATCTAAATAGCAGCTAATAAATTTTCAAAATTTTCAATTCACATTTTCCACGGAAAATGTCACAAATAAAGAGCATATCTTTCAGGAAATGCATAAAAATTTCTTTAAACCGTTACAACTCTAATAACGTTACCAAATGTGCAATAAATAAAAATTACAGCGGTTTCAAATTCTAATATAACATTCATTTAATATCCACTATAAAACCACGTTTTATCTCAAAATTTCATACCATATCGATCATAAAAGTATTCGAAACTCATTTAATTAATATCTGTCGAAAGCACGCCTTGATTAAACTCAAATAATTAACGGGCATCAGTAAATATAATTACATTGCTCTATTGCTACATCACTCAGAAAATCAATTGTTCATTATACAGATGAATATTACATTGTAAAAATAAATTGCATTTTTAATAAAACATATTCATATAACATACGCATACGCATACATACAAAATTTAACGGCTAATGTTTGAAATAATGATTTGATTTATATGCGAATTAAATTTTCCAATTATTTAGCCAATCATTTTATAAAACAAATCATGACAAATTTAATTAAATTATTTTATGCCGATTAGTTTTATGTCGATGCACATACAAAATGATGGTTGAACTCTAATATCATCAATTATTCTATACTAAATTGCGTCCAGTGCAGTTCAAATAAAATAATGATATTCATGTTTCACATCATTTTTTTTCATTTGAAATCTTTTTTAATGTGGATAATATATCATTTGACACTTCCATTATAATGATATGATATAAACATTATATGGTAAAGCGTCATTAGCTTTACAAATTGTTTTAAAAAGTAACAAAATTCACTATCGCTGGCACTCCTAATTATCTAATTTAATATTTACAAGAATTAAAATGAACTAGTGGTGTATGGCATCATGGCTTAAGGCAAATTGCTGGAACTTCTCGTACCTCAATGAAATATTCGAGTAATATTAAATATTTTCAAATAGATTATTATAAATACTGTGACATTGTCTAATATTATACGAATTATTAATTAATTAAACTGAAGTACAAAGTTAAAATTATTTATTTAAAGTATAAGTGAGTTTTAGAACTTAAGCTAGAACTAAAATTAAAATCTAAATTATTTTCGATATACAAAAAAAATGTTTCAAAAGCAGTTGTTTTGTGATCACAAACAGTAAGTTTTTTGAAGCATTCAAATCGGATGCTTAGTTCTCTCAAAACCTGCCATTTTTTGCACGATTAGCTCTGTATCTTCAAAATGGCTGGACATGCCATTTCCAAAAACGAATCACCACTTTCCTCCATCATTACAAATCGAATGTTTTTTGAATCATTCAAATCGGTTAATCCATTCTCAAAAACGGCAATTTTTTTGCACATTTTGCTTGGTATCTCCGAAACGACTGGACATGCCTCTGCAAAAAACTAATCAGCACATCTGCCTATCAATAGAAATCGAATATTTTTTTAACCATTCAAATCGGTTGATCCGTGCGCCCGAAAACGTGGACGAAAAATTGCGGACGCACAAAACATATGCACACACACACACATCCATTCCTTCTTAGATATGCCAAAATGTTCAGAAACTTCTCAAACGTGAAAATATGCAAAAATTTTCATTTTCGATTTTTGGACTTACCCTACGAAATGTTAATAATTTTTAAAAAGTATATATTATATTAATAACATAATATTTTACAAATAACAACATATTTAAATTATGTTATAATGTTATTTTATGTGCAGTACTTATTAAAATGTACTTTACAATTGTTGCTAATCTTGCATTAATATTTTTTTTATTTTAAAAAATATGTTACAGATACAATTATTAGTTGTCAATGATTTATAATGGTGTTATAATATTTTTAAACATTTTGTATCAATAATAAATATTTTTTTTAACTAAAGTTGCATATAAAATCGGTCACACTATTCGAATGAAACAGTTCAAATATTTATCAAATTTTTTTTTTATAATTTATGTAAAAATTAATATAATAATCAAAATGCGTTGTGGATTGGAAGCGTTTTATATAAACATTTCTTATTAACTCTTAATAAGAGTATAATAAAAATTATAGCGATATTTTGAGATATATAAAGATGAATAACTATATAAAATAAAACATATATTGATTTTTTATTTTGAATTAAGAAAGTATGGCAAAAATATTAAAACAATATTTATGAATTTCGGTTAGATCCAAAATATTATGATTTTTTTATATTTCATATGTAAAATTATATATAAAAAAATATAATAGATTAATAAATATTAACTACAACGGCAAAAGCTCAGATTTCATTCTAACGAGTTTTTAAAATGGTAAAACATACATTGATTTCTAATTTAAATACACAAAGTATTAATCGTATTAAATCAATTGTATCATAAAACAATAGGTACTTATGATTCTTTAAAAAAATGGATTAATAATAATATGTAAAAATTACTAATTACTGAATTAAAAATTTACAGATAACAAAAATTATAGAAGTATTTAAATTTAGAAGCAAAAATCATGTCGGTCATTATAACTGGGCAGTTTTCTTTTAAATTGGGTCATTATAAGCGACATGTCAAAGTAAGCAAAGTCAATATATTTGGATGTTTTTTAAGGAATTTTATATGAAAACCCTTCTACATAGTACGATTACGTCAATATAAGGTCAGTCAATATGTCCGGCGTCATGCTAAGCGGATTCCACAGTTTTATACCATAAATATTATTATAATTGTTTCTTTCAAAAAATGTACTCGCTTCAAACAAAATATTGTGGGCGAACTTGTCCCAATAAATAAAGTACTACAAAATATAATATATAGAGCACATATATAAGATCATTTATTATTAACAAATAATTTTTATAAGTAAATAAAAAAAAACTTCTAAAAATTAGTTTGCAGAATATAGAGCGTCACAAATTCATCTTTGCCTCTCTGAAAATTTCATCATTATTCATTTAATGGGGTCTGACAACAAGCGCGAAATATTAAATATTAAATTGTGCTTACGCACGGATTCTGTCTTATCTAATTAACAAACAACCCTGCTGTTGAAATTCATTTACGGCCTTTTATTCCGGTAAATTATTTCATTTATTGCCTTCTGGCGCTGACCTTTGAAAGAACTTCAGGAAAATAGCACGAAAATGGGTAATACTATGGGCGGAGGAAACGGACCAGCTGGCGCTCAAATTTATCTATAGACCGCGGTCGAACATGAAACGTTTTTCCTCATAATGATGAGAGAGAGAATAAAAAAACACATTAGAGAATTTCTTATTAGGACATTAAATGAATATTGCGTGTTATTTTGTCTACATTAATTGCTAGCCATTATGCAAAAAACTTGTTGGTAGCTTTCGATTTATTTTCAAAGTTTTAGTATGACATATTTCAAAATAAATGGAACTAGTGGTGCGCATGGCATTGTGCCTTAAGGCAAATTGGTGAAACTTCCTGTACTATAATTAAAACTCTTGGTACAGAATCCAAAAAAATTTACACAAAATGCGTACACATTATTAAAATCTCTATAAAATATCTGGTTATTTGATGTACATATGTCCAATAAATATTTTTGACCGCCAAATGACATTTTTTTAAACTTATTTTTATTGCGAGTCCATAACCGGTGGACCAGCCTTCCCAAAAATTTAATATAAGTAAAATGTTTTTAAAATCATTAAAATCGGACGCTACGTTCTCTTAAAAACTGAGTTTACCGTTTTTGGCACTTTTTGCCTCGTACCTGCGAAACGGCTGAACCAGTCTTCGCCAAAAACTAATCAGCTCGTCTTCTTATCAATACGAATCGAACGTTTTTTGAATTATTCAAATTGCTTCATCCGTGTTCCCGAAATCGTCGACAAAAATTTGTATCCGCAGACACACACACACATATACATCCCTTTTTTAAAGGTATTCCAAAATGTTCAGAAAAACTTTCAAACTTAAAATTATATAAAAATTTTCAATTTCGATTTTTTTCTATTACTATAATTTTCCCTACTGGAAGTTAATAATTCGAGATTATTAGACATTTAAATGCCAATTTTGCTGTAAACTAGACGAATGTTATGGCAAGGCTTTTTTCAGATAAAATAGCACTAAAAATTGTCAAAATTATAAAATCTAACTTGCCGCTTGTATTATTATGACACATAATAAAGATGCACATTTTTGACGTTTGTACTTCAATACTGAAGTATTAAATATATTACATATTATATATTAGAAGCTAATTGAAATAAAATTTTAGAAGCACATAGAAAAACATTAATCTGTGAGATATTTCTTATATATGAAATGAGTTTGTGTATAATAATTTTACATGCAAAAGATATAAAGGGCTCTTGCTTAATTCTCTATCGAATCATTGCTCATTGAGCATTAAAATATTTTTATATAGATGTATATATATATATATATATATATATATATATATATATTAGGGTAGACCTTAATATGGACATTTTCGAATTTCCTTGCTCCCAAGGGCTCAAACGATTCCAAATTGATAAAAAACAATTCTCTGAAAGTTTTAGCTCTTAATATTAACTTTTTTAGATAGAGCGCAATTCAATCAAACTTCATATGGAAATAGCATGCAAAAAATTTTGAAAATTAAAAAAAATAAATTTAGGCATAACTTAGCGATAAATTTTGAATAAAACTCATTCATTTATTTGCTAAATTATATAGGCAAACATTTTTACAATTTTTAAAAAGTTTTTCATGCTATTTCCATACAAAACTTTTCTTGAATTTCGCAATATCTAAAGAACAATATTAAGAGCTAAAATTTTGAGAGAATTGTTGTTTATCAATTTGGAACCATTTGAGCCCTTGGGAGCAAGGAAATTTGAAAATGTCCATATTAAGGACCACCCTAAATAATATATATATATATATATATATATATATATAGATATATATATATATATATATATATAATGTGTGTATACATATATAATAATTAATGCCTAATATACTTCAGATAGAGATTCAAACGGCTAAACAGATTTTAAAAATTTAAAACGGAAGATATCATGGTCTTATGGACCATACTAAAATATTACGACTCTACAACAAATCGTTTAATCTTAAAAATTCATCAAAGTTTATAAAAATGAGTAGCGTTTTTGTCGTTTGTTGAAATTAGATTATCGATGCATTCTCACAAATGACTGAACCGAAAAAAAAGATTGAATATTGTTAATTCGCTTTTAGAAAATACTCAAAGTTGTATTAGACATGTGTTAGATTTTCAATAATGTATTATAAATCCACTCGGAATACTTGTTTATTGCTTATAAATTAATTTATTTATTACTAATTAAATCGATTAATTACACATATCGGAAAGTTCATATAAATTGGCTTAAGGCAAAATACCACTTAAAACGTGTCTATTTAATAAAATAGCCCAATTTCCAAAAACTCGATAAAGGTGCACATTTCGTTTATAATTTGATCAAAATGTTCCTGGAGTTGGGATCTATCGCAAACTGTTCTAATTATCTGTAATCCTCATTAGAAGACGCCGTCATCTATTAGTTTCAATCCATCGGTGGTGAACGGAGATCTACCCATGTGGGTAATTGAAATATCTGATTGCTTCTAATATGCAAATCATCAGTGTAAACAAAGTCGAAACATCTATAACTTCTAGGGGTTGATAATTTGAACGGTAATAAGTGAATATGCGTGCTGTAATATTGACTTCCTAAAAGACAATTTTGTTTTGCCAGAAAATTCAACTTACTAATTTTATGTTTTCTCAACGTTTCATGTCATTTAGAATCACTGGAGACCAATATGAAACTAGTGGGGTACATGGCATCGTGCCTTAAGGCAAATTGTTGGAACTTCCCGTACCTTAATTAAAAATCTTGGTACAGAACCCAAAAAAAATTACACAAAATGTGTACACATAAAATATTTGATAATTTCATGTGCATAAGTCCAAAAAACATTTAAACCGCCAAATGACATTTTTCAAAATTATTTTTATTTAGAATCCATAACCGCTTGACCTGCTTTCCCAAAAATTTTACCAGTTGCTTATTTTGTCGATACAAATAAAATGTTTTTGGAATTATTAAAATCGGACGCTCCGTCCT
>NW_020539726.1:23528686-23571274 GCF_003426905.1 Ctenocephalides felis
TAAGTGTATTATATCTGGGGGGGACTACTTTGAAGGGGACCACATTAATGTAGACAAATAAATAAATATTTTTTTGAAAAAACGAAAATTCCGGGTACTCGTATATAGTAAATTTTGTATAAAAGAGAGCTTAAAAGAAATACGAAGGCCTTAAAATTTTGTTGGCGGGGCTCTAAAGATTTAAAGATTGTTATAAAAGTATAAAGTACCTAAATAGCAGCTAATAAATTTTCTAAATTTTCAATTCACATTTTCCACGGAAAATGTCACAAATAAAGAGCATATCTTTCAGGAAATGCATAAAAATTTCTTTAAACCGTTACAACTGTAATAACGTTACCAAATGTGCAATAAATAAAAATTACTGCGGTTTCAAATTCTAATATAAAATTCATTTAATATCTACCATAAAACCATATTTTATCTCAAAATTTCATACCAGATCGATCATAAAAGTATTCGAAACTCATTTAATTAATATCTGTCGAAAGCACGCCTTGATTAAACTCAGATAATTAACGGGCATCAGTAAATATAATTACATTGCTCTATCGCTACATCACTCAGAAAATCAATTGTTCATTATACAGATGAATATTACATTGTAAAAATAAATTACATTTTTAATGAAACATATTCATATAACATACGCATACGCATACATACAAAATTTAACGGCTAATGTTTGAAATAATAATTTGATTTATATGCGAATTAAATTTTCCAATTATTTAGCCAATCATTTTATAAAACAAATTATGGCAAATTTAATTAAATTATTTTATGCCGATTAGTTTTATGTCGATATACATACAAAATGATGGTTGAGTCCTAATATCATCAATTATTCTATACTAAAATGCGTCCAGTGCAGTTCAAATGAAATTAATAATATTCATGTTTCACATAATTTTTTTTTATATGAAATCTTTTTTAACGTGCATAATATATCATTTGACACCTTCATTATAATAATATGATATATACATTATACGGTAAAGCGTCATTAGCTTTACAAATTATTTTAGGATGTAATAAAATTCACTATCGCTAGCAATGCTAATTAAGAAATTCAATGCTCACAGGATTTAAAGTAAAATAATTTTTATTAAGTATATTTTATATTAAGAGCATAAAACATTACAAATAACATCATATTAAAATTAAAGCTATAATGTTGTTTTATGTGCAGTGATGCTCATTGTAATTTATTAACTTCCCGAAGGAGAAGTTTATGTTTTCATCAAAAAACCCGATTCGCTAATTTTATGTTTTCTCGACGTTTCAAGCCATTCTGAATCGAATGAGACCAAATTTGGAAAAAGTATGTGTGTGTGTGTGTGTGTGTGTGTGGTTGTGTTGTGTGTGTGTATGTGAACAGATTTTTTGCCGTAAATCGACGTTTTCTCGAAAACGGCTGGGTCGATTTCAAAAATTAAAAGCCATTCGATGTATCTCGACGAGAACTATGTTTTGTCAGTTTGTGCGACGATCGCCCAAGCCGTTTCTTCATAATGCAGAAGAAAATGAAAAATTTTTTTCGTCGTACGTTTTAGCCCGCAATTCTGAATCGATTTTGAAAATTCAAAAAACCGTTCGAAAGATATTGGTTGGGAATCGTGCTGATTCGTTTTTGGTAGAGATCGGCCGGGCCGTTTTCTTGTAATAAAGTTTTTAAAAAAAAAATTTCGACGATTTTTATGATTATTTTTTTGACGATAGATACCATAGTCTTCTAGATCATACTAAAATATTACGGCCCTACGACAACTGGTTCAGCTTTAAAAATTCGTCAAAGTTTGCAAAAATCAGTATGGTCTTTTTGATCGACGTTTTCTCAAAAACGCCTGAACCGATTTTAGAAATTTAAAAGCCATTTGATGTATTTCGGTGAGGACTATCGTTTGTCAGTTTTGTGCAACGATCTGCCAAGCCGTTTCTTTGTAATTTGAAAAAAACTTTTCGTCCACATTTAAGCTCATCCTACCGAACGATTTTAAAAAATCAAAACTGTTTGAAAGATATTAGTTGGGAATGATACTGATTAATTTTAGGTGAAAATCTACCGAGCCGTTTTCTTGTAATTAACTGTTGAAAAAAGTGTTAAATTTTCGTCGACATTTAAGCTCATCCTACCGAACCGATTTTAAAATATCAAAACTGTTCGAAAGATATTAGTTGGGAATGATACTGATTAATTTTAGGTGAAAATCTACCGAGCCGTTTTCTTGTAATTAACTGTTGAAAAAAAGTGTTAAATTTTCGTCGACATTTAAGCTCATCCTACCGAACCGATTTTAAAATATCAAAAACTGTTCGAAAGATATTAGTTGGAATGATACTGATTAATTTTAGGTGAAAATCTACCGAGCCGTTTTCTTGTAATTAAATGTTGAAAAAAAGTGTTAAATTTTCGTCGACATTTAAGCTCATCCTACCGAACCGATTTTAAAATATCGAAAACTGTTCGAAAGATATTAGTTGGGAATGATACTGATTAATTTTAGGTGAAATCTACCGAGCCGTTTTCTTGTAATTAACTGTTGAAAAAAGTGTTAAATTTTCGTCGACATTTAAGCTCATCCTACCGAACCGATTTTAAAATATCAAAAACTGTTTCGAAAGATATTAGTTGGGAATGATACTGATTAATTTTAGGTGAAAATCTACCGAGCCGTTTTCTTGTAATTAACTGTTGAAAAAAAGGTTAAATTTTCGTCGACATTTAAGCTCATCCTACCGAACCGATTTTAAAATATCAAAAACTGTTCGAAAGATATAGTTGGGAATGATACTGATTAATTTTAGGTGAAAATCTACCGAGCCGTTTTCTTGTAATTAACTGTTGAAAAAAGTGTTAAATTTTCGTCGACATTTAAGCTCATCCTACCGAACCGATTTTAAATATCGAAAACTGTTCGAAAGATATTAGTTGGGAATGATACTGATTAATTTTAGGTGAAAATCTACCGAGCCGTTTTCTTGTAATTAACTGTTGAAAAAAATTTAAGCCGATTTTCATGGAAATTTTTTTGGCGATATACATCATGTCTTACTGTAATATTATGGCCTAACGACAAGTAGTTTAATTTTAAAATTCGTCAAATTTTGCTAAAATTATTATCGATTTTTAAAAAGTAGGATTAATGAAGTATATTATTTACACATTTTTCTTTGATTAAGTCGATTATTTACACATTTCGGGAAGTTCATGTAACTTGCCTCAAGGCTAAATACCAAACCAACTAGTTTACAATTGTTGCTAAACTTGTATTTCTTGAATTATATTTGTCTTCGTTACAAATATAATTAATATTTGTCAATGATCTATAACGGTGTTATAACATTTTAAAACATTTTTTATTAATACTAAATGATCATCGATTAAACGTAATTTTTCAACAAAAACTGCATATAAAATCGGCCATACTGTTTGAATGATAAAGTTGTTCAATTTTTTACCAATTTTTTTTAAGTGAAATTTCTTTAGGCGCGACTAGGGAGTAAAGCTTTGAAAATGTAACGCAAGTCCTTTACGCCCGAACTGTTCGTCATTCGTTTTCGATGGAATCATTTCTATACGGGTCGATTGTGATTAGGCGTCGTGTCGAGTGAATCACCGAGAAGCATTATTTCGGAATGTCATTTGGTTTTGAGGTTACATCGTAGTACAAATCTCGATCTAATAAAAAATGCCTGTATCAGAAGAAGCTTTTGCCTTGTCCCTCGTAAATAATTATAATAAAAATAATAAAACAAATGAAATATTTGTGCCGTATAAGAAACGTAATTTTATTGAAACAATTTCTATATTCTTCGTAGTTTCTATAAATTTTTGAAGTTATTAAAATGGAAAATATTTTCATAAGCAAGACACATATTACAGCTGCTCAAAGAACGATATGAGTTCTTTAAATACAATTACATAATGAGTGAAATTGTGAAAACAATATTACTTTAGACGTTGTTTAACATAATCCACTGTGTCAAAAAAAATTATAGAATTTATTAATCAGCAATTATTTAGTTTCTCTAATGAAGGTTCCAGTCCTAAATGCTAATTACAATGACAAACCGATCATGTCATATTAGAAGTATGATTTCAATTACCTTATTGTTTTCAAATATTATGAATATTTTCAAAAGTATTATAAATAAATAATTTATAATTTATTATTATATAAATGTGTATAATGGTTGAATGAATAATGAATAAATGCGTACATCACGAGTGTTACCATATTACTAATAAACATTATTTAAAATAGTTTTATGATGTACTTATTTTTAACTTAAATGCCGTCTCGTGCAGTAGCAAAAAAGTTTTACTTCAATCGAGTGTGACCGTACGCGTACTCCTTGTTTTTTTAATTTATGTAAATATAAATATAATAATTGAAATGCGCGTATTGTACAAACATTTTCTATTAACTATTAATAAGAGGATAACGAAATTTATATGAGAAATATGAGATAAATAAAAATAAATATCTATATAAAAATAAAACATAGTTTGATTTCTTATTTTGAATTAAGACAATATGGCAAAAAGATTAAAATAATATTTATGGATTTCAGTTAGATCAAAAATATTATGATTTTTCTATATTTTATATGTAAAATTGTATATGAAAAATATATGAAAAAAATATTTATTATTTAATGACACGGTTATAATAGATTAATAAGTATTACCTACAACGGCAAAAGCTCAAGTTTCAATTTATTGAGTTTCTAAAATGATAAAAATCTAAAAATGGCTTTAGAGACACTTAAGATATATTGATTTCTATTTTGACAAAAACAAAGTTTTAATCGTATTATATCAATTGTGTCATAAAACAATAGGTACTTATGATGAAAAAATTATTGATAATATGTGAAAATTTCTAAACCTACTGAATTAAAAACTTACAGATAAAATTTATAGAAGTATTTAAAATTAGAAGCAAAAATCGTGTCGGTCATTATAACTGGACAGTTTTTTAACTTCCCGAAGGAGAAGTTTATGTTTTCATCAAAAAACCCGATTCGCTAATTTTATGTTTTCTCGACGTTTCAAGCCATTCTGAATCGAATGAGACCAAATTTGGAAAAAGTATGTTGTGTGTGTGTGTGTGTGTGTTGTGTGTGTGTGTGTGTTGTGTGTGTGTATGTGAACAGATTTTTTGCCGTAAATCGACGTTTTCTCGAAAACGGCTGGGTCGATTTCAAAAATTAAAAGCCATTCGATGTATCTCGACGAGAACTATTGTTGTCAGTTTTGTGCGACGATCGGCCAAGCCGTTTCTTCATAAATGGCAGAAAAGTGAAAAATTTTTCGTCTACGTTTTAGCCCGCAATTCTGAATCGATTTTGAAAATTCAAAAACCGTTCGAAAGATATTGGTTGGGAATCGTGCTGATTAGTTTTTGGTAGAGATCGGCCGGGCCGTTTTCTTGTAATAAAGTTTTTAAAAAAAAAATTTCGACGATTTTTATGATTATTTTTTTGACGATAGATACCATAGTCTTCTAGATCATACTAAAATATTACGGCCCTACGACAACTGGTTCAGCTTTGAAAATTCGTCAAAGTTTGCAAAAATCAGTATGGTCTTTTTGGCATTTGTCAAAATTAGACTTTTGATCGACGTTTTCTCAAAAACGCCTGAACCGATTTTAGAAATTTAAAAGCCATTTGATGTATTTCGGTGAGGACTATCGTTTGTCAGTTTTGTGCAACGATCTGCCAAGCCGTTTCTTTGTAATTTGAAAAAAACTTTTCGTCCACATTTAAGCTCATCCTACCGAACGATTTTAAAAAATCAAAAACTGTTTGAAAGATATTAGTTGGGAATGATACTGATTAATTTTAGGTGAAAATCTACCGAGCCGTTTTCTTGTAATTAACTGTTGAAAAAAAGTGTTAAATTTTCGTCGACATTTAAGCTCATCCTACCGAACCGATTTTAAAATATCAAAAACTGTTCGAAAGATATTAGTTGGGAATGATACTGATTAATTTTAGGTGAAAATCTACCGAGCCGTTTTCTTGTAATTAACTGTTAAAAAAAAGTGTTAAATTTTCGTCGACATTTAAGCTCATCCTACCGAACCGATTTTAAAATATCAAAAACTGTTCGAAAGATATTAGTTGGGAATGATACTGATTAATTTTAGGTGAAAATCTACCGAGCCGTTTTCTTGTAATTAAATGTTGAAAAAAAGTGTTAAATTTTCGTCGACATTTAAGCTCATCCTACCGAACCGATTTTAAAATATCGAAAACTGTTCGAAAGATATTAGTTGGGAATGATACTGATTAATTTTAGGTGAAAATCTACCGAGCCGTTTTCTTGTAATTAACTGTTGAAAAAAAGTGTTAAATTTTCGTCGACATTTAAGCTCATCCTACCGAACCGATTTTAAAATATCAAAAACTGTTCGAAAGATATTAGTTGGGAATGATACTGATTAATTTTAGATGAAAATCTACCGAGCCGTTTTCTTGTAATTAACTGTTGAAAAAAAGTGTTAAATTTTCGTCGACATTTAAGCTCATCCTACCGAACCGATTTTAAAATATCAAAAACTGTTCGAAAGATATTAGTTGGGAATGATACTGATTAATTTTAGGTGAAAATCTACCGAGCCGTTTTCTTGTAATTAACTGTTGAAAAAAAGTGTTAAATTTTCGTCGACATTTAAGCTCATCCTACCGAACCGATTTTAAAATATCGAAAACTGTTCGAAAGATATTAGTTGGGAATGATACTGATTAATTTTAGGTGAAAATCTACCGAGCCGTTTTCTTGTAATTAACTGTTGAAAAAAAAATTTAAGCCGATTTTCATGGAAATTTTTTTGGCGATATACATCATGGTCTTACTGTAATATTATGGCCTAACGACAAGTAGTTTAATTTTAAAAATTCGTCAAATTTTGCTAAAATTATTATCGATTTTTAAAAAGTAGGATTAATGAAGTATATTATTTACACATTTTTCTTTGATTAAGTCGATTATTTACACATTTCGGGAAGTTCATGTAACTTGCCTCAAGGCTAAATACCAAACCAACTAGTTTTTAAATTGAGTCATAATAAGCGATACATCAAAGTAAGCGAAGTCAATATATCCAGCTGTTTTTTCAAGGAATTTTATACGAAAACCCATCTACATAGTACGATTACGTCAATATAAGCGGTCAGTCAATATATCCGGCGTCATGCTAAGCGGATTCCACAGTATTTCCATACTGTAAATATTATTTTAATTGTTTTTTTTTTTCAAAAAATGTGCTCGCTTTAAACAAAATCTTGTAGTCGGTCCCAATAAATGAAGTACTACAGAATATATATAAATAGCACATATAATATAAGATAATTTATTAGTAACAAAAAAGATTTTTTATAATTAAGTAAAATAAGAACCTCTGAAATTTAGTTTTCAGAATATAGAGCGTCACAAATTCATCTTTGCTTCGCTGGAAATTTCATCATTATTCATTTAATGGGGTCTGACAACAAGCGCGAAATATTAAATATTAAATTGTGCTTACGCACGGATTCTGTCTTATCTAATTAACAAACAACCCTGCTGTTGAAATTCATTTACGGCCTTTTATTCCGGTAAATTATTTCATTTATTGCCTTCTGGCGCTGACCTTTGAAAGAACTTCAGGAAAATAGCACGAAAATGGGTAATACTATGGGCGGAGGAAACGGACCAGCTGGCGCTCAAATTTATCTATAGACCGCGGTCGAACATGAAACGTTTTTCCTTATAATGATGAGGAGAGAGAATAAAAAAAAACACATTAGAGAATTTTCTTATTAGGACATTAAATGAATATTGCGTGTTATTTTTGTCTACATTAATTGCTAGCAGAACACATTATGCAAAAAAACTTGTTGGTAGCTTTCGATTTATTTTCAAAGTTTTAGTATGACATATTTTCAAAATAAATGGAACTAGTGGTGCGCGTGGCATTGTGCCTTAAGGCAAATTGGTGAAACTTCCTGTACTATAATTAAAACTCTTGGTAGAGAATCAAAAAAAATTTACACAAAATGCGTACACATTATTAAAATCTCTATAAAATATCTGATTATTTGATGTACATATGTCCAATAAATATTTTTGACCGCCAAATGACATTTTTTTAACTTATTTTTATTGCGAGTCCATAACCGGTGGACCAGCCTTCCCAAAAATTTAATATAAGTAAAATGTTTTTAAAATCATTAAAATCGGACGCTCCGTTCTCTTAGAAACTGAGTTTACCGTTTTTGGCACTTTTTGCCTCGTACCTGCGAAATAGCTGGACCAGTCTTCGCCAAAAACTAATCAGCTCGTCTCCTTATCAATACGAATCGAACGTTTTTTGAATTATTCAAATTGCTTCATCCGTGTTCCCAAAATCGTCGACAAAAATTTGTATCCGCAGACACACACACATATACATCCCTTTTTTAAAGGTATTCCAAAATGTTCAGAAAAACTTTCAAACTTAAAATTATATAAAAATTTTCATTTTCGTTTTTTTTTCTATTACTATAATTTTCCCTACTGGAAGTTAATAATTCGAGATTATTAGACATTTAAATGCCAATTTTGCTGTAAACTAGACGTATGTTATGGCAAGGCTATGTTATACCGCAATTTTCAGATAAAATAGCACTAAAAATTGTGAAAATTATAAAATCTAATTTGCCGCTTGTATTATTATGACACATAATAAAGATGCACATTTTTGACGTTTGTACTTCAATACTGAAGTATTAAATATATTACATATTATATATTAGAAGCTAATTGAAATAAAATTTTAGAAGCACATAGAAAAACATTAATCTGTGAGTTATTTCTTATATATGTAAGTTTCTTATATATGTTTGTGTATAATAATTTTACATGCAAAAGATATAAAGGGCTCTTGCTTAATTCTCTATCGAATCATTGCTCATTGAGCATTAAAATATTTTTATATAGATGTATATATATATATATATATATATATATATATATATATTAGGGTAGACCTTAATATGGACATTTTCGAATTTCCTTGCTCCCAAGGGCTCAAATGATTCCAAATTGATAAAAAACAATTCTCTGAAAGTTTTAACTCTCAATATTAACTTTTTTAGATAGAGCGCATATCAATCAAACTTCATATGGAAATAGCATGCAAAAAATTTTGAAAATTAAAAAAAATAAATTTAGGCATAACTTAGCGATAAATTTTGAATAAAACTCATTCATTTATTTGCTAAATTATATAAGCAAACATTTTTACAATTTTTGAAAAGTTTTTAATGCTATTTACATACAAAACTTTTCTTGAATTTCGCAATATCTAAAGAACAATAATAAGAGCTAAAACTTTGAGAGAATTGTTTTTTATCAATTTGGAACCATTTGAGCCCTTGGGAGCACGGAAATTTGGAAATGTCCATATTAAGGACCACCCTAAATATATATATATATATATATATATATATATATTAGGGTGGTCCTTATAATGGTCATTTTCAAAATTCCTTGCTCCCAGGGGCTCAAATGGTTCCAAATAGATAAAAAACAATTCTCTGAAAGTTTTAGCTCTTATAATTAACGTTTAGATAAAGCGCAATTCAATCAAAGTTTTGTATGGAAATAGCATGGAAAAATTTTCAAAAATTTTAAAAATGTTTCTTAGATGTAATTTAGCGAACAAATGAATGAATAAAACTTATTCATTTGCCGCTAAGTTATTTCAAAACATTTTTTTTAAATTTTCAAAAAATTTTCCATGCTCTTTCCATACGAAGTTTGATTGAATTGCGCTCTATCTAAACGTTAATATTAAGAGCTAAAACTTTCAGAGAATTGTTTTTTATCAATTTGGAACCATTTGAGCCCCTGGGAGCAAGGAAATTCGAAAATGACCATTTTAAGGACCACCCTAATATATATATAATGTGTGTATATATATAATAATTAATGCCTAATATACTTTAGATAGAGATTCAAACGGCTAAACAGATTTTAAAAATTTAAAACGAAAGATATCATGGTCTTATGGACCATACTAAAATATTACGACCCTACAACAAATCGTTTAATCTTAAAAATTCATCAAAGTTTATAAAAATGAGTAGCGTTTTTGTCGTTGACAAATGACTGAACCGAAAAAAAAGATTGAATATTGTTAATTCGCTTCTAGAAAATACTCAAAGTTGTATTAGACCTGTGTTCGATTTTCAATAATGTGTAATAAATCCACTCGGAATACTTTTATATCGCTCATAAATTAATTTATTTATTACTAATTAAATCGATTATTTACACTTATCGGAGAGTTCATATAAACTGGCTTGAGGCAAATTACCACTTACAATTTGCCTATTTAATAAAATAGCCCAATTTCCAAAAACTCGATAAAGGTGCACATTTCGTTTATAATTTGATCAAAATGTTCCTGGAGTTGGGATCTATCGCAAACTGTTCTAATTATCTGTAATCCTCATTAGAAGACGCCGTCATCTATTAGTTTCAATTCATCGGTGGTGAACGGAGATATACCCATGCGGGTAATTGAAATATCTGATTGCTTCTAATATGCAAATCATCAGTGTAAACAAAGTCGAAACATCTATAACTTCTAGGGGTTGATAATTTGATAGGTAATAAGTGAATATGTGTGCTATGATATTGACTTCCCAAAGGAGAATCAAGTTATTGCCAGAAAATTCAACTCACCAATTTTGTTTTCTCAACATTTCATGTCATTTGGAATTGTTGGAGACCAATATTGAAACTAGTGGGGTGCATGGGATAGTGCCTTAAGACAAATTGTTGGAACTTTCCGTACCGTAATTAAAAATATTGGTACAGAACCCAAAAAATTTACACAAGATGTGTACAAAATATGAAAATCTCTATAAAATATCAATATAAAATTAGATGTGCAATAAACATTTTTGACCGTCAAATGACATTTTTCAAACTTATTTTTATTGTGAGTCCATAACTGCTTGACCTGCTTTCCCAAATATTTTACCAGTTGCTTATTTTGTCGATACAAATAAAATGTTTTTCGAATTATTAAAATCGGACGCTCCGTCCTCTTAAAAACTGAGTTACTGTTTTTGTCACTTTTTGCCCCATATCTTCGGAACGGCTAAACCTGCTTCCGCCAAAAACTAATCAGCACGTCTCCTTATTAATACGAATCGAATCAGTTGATCGGTGTTCCAAAAATCGTGGACGAAAATTTGTATCCGCGTACACACACACACATACATCAATTTTTTCTAAGGTATGCCAAAATATTCAGAAACCTTTCAAGCGTAAAGATATATAAAAGTTTTCATTTTAGATTTTTTTGCGATTACTATAACCTGCCCAACGAGAAATTAAAAAAGCATGTGTTTATCAATATGAGAAGAATTTTTTGAAAAATAATAATTTTAATAAAACATTTCATAGTGATAGTCTTCGTGACTTTTTATTCCAAACTAACATCATGTATTTAAAGGCCGGCAATTTTGTATTATGAAACTTTAATAAAGTTTTGATTGACGTTGAGTTATAAAAATTCAAAAAAGTTTGGAATAATGGGCCTTCGCACCTTAAGACATATGAAGTGTACAATTAAATAGTTTTTATTAAAAATTATTTATTATTTTATAATTATATTAATATAATTATTAAATATATTTCCTAAACATTATAAAGATTTTTTTTCATTTTGAAAAATTACTTACAATCAATATCTTAGTGTGTTGTTTGAAGGCCAAATGCCACTTACACTTAGTTTTAATTTTACAAATGCATATCATTATATATTTAGAAAAAAAATATCGTATTGGTTATAGTAAGTATCATGATTTAACGATTAGCCAGAGGGCCAGAGGGCCAGAAGGCCAGAAGACCAGAGGGCCAAAGGGCTAGCTTAAAATTCAGTGGCGATTTATTGAAGTCATAATAAATGTTCTTTTTAAATGTAAGTCGAATAAAAGCAACTTCGTTTCGTTGCTTGCATTAAAATAATAACTAGAAGTCGGAGTGGTCTAAAATTATAGTGGCGATTTATTTATTCAAGTCATAATAATGCACTTTTTCAATATTAGTCAAATCAGAGCAACTTGGTTTTTTTTTTGCAAAAAAAATTCAATACTCCTACGTGAAGTGGGGATTTTGTCTGCTTGCATTAAAATAAAAACTAGTAGTCAGGTGGGTCGAAAAATTTAGTGGTGATTTACTAAAGTCATAATAAATGTACTTTTTAAATATTAATCGAATCAGAGCAACATCATTTTTTACCCGAAAATTTATTAAATACCCCCGGTTTGAGAATTAGTAGTCGGATATATTACATTCGCATACAAGGTTATTGTATCAATTTAACAAAATATAACGTGTACGAGGTATTTACTTCGCAGCTTAACTGTTTTCAAAATTTGAAATTGGGTTGATTAAAAATATTAATAAAAAGTAACATCAAAATTATGAAAAATCAATTTTAGAATGTAACATACCATCAAATTTAAAAAATTTTAAAGCACTCACCCCACGCGAACGAGCACCGATTCTTCTGGGACATCGGAATTACCAGTTTGTTGTCTGAAAGAAAAACAATATAATTAAAAAATTGTAGAAGATATTTTGATAAAAAGTAGCTTAAGTGATAAATTCCAACTTTGGAATTTTAATAAAATTCAAAGCTTATTGTTGGTATTTACCTCCCGATTGCCAGAAGAGAGTATACGCCAACACTGCAAGATATCCTAGTCACAGCAATTTTGGATAATTTTGGATTCATAATTCTTTTCACATTCACTTCACTTGAAAACTATGCACTGACACTAAAATTCACTATATTTACTAAAATTGGAAAACACTAGTACACTTTTACATCAACACTTCAACACTTTCACTTGTACTAATTACACCAGTCAATAACCCCCAATTAGGTTCGAGATTAATTAATTTCAGGACCGACATGGTCTTACCATTAGGTGCTGTTTCCTCAAAGTTTCTAGCGCAAATAACTTGTTTCGACAAGTGTTTGATTGACAATGATAAAACATATTAATATAAATTTGTGTTATGACAGCTGGACCCGAAAATTGGCGCGATTTCGGCAAGTTCGGGTGGACCGCCACCAGATGTCTTCGGCGGCGGCGATGATGGAAGTCTATCGGGTGAGCTATTGTCTGCAATGATAAAAGATTTATCGATATATTGTATTGGCGCAAATTCAAATAAAGATGTCTAAAATTCCTTGAATTGAAATAAATATTTATTCAATATTTTATATAATATATTATTAATTATTTATATAACTTATTTATTCATTTATCATTTATTTAGCCATATATATAAAACAAAATAAATAAATATATTAATTGAATTACAAAGTCAATTAGCCAATTGTACAATTAAATGTGTACAAAGTAGTAAATTAATAATTAATAATTTAAGTGTTTATACATTTTTAAGTTCAAATAAAATTTCAAATAGTCATAATTATACGATAATTTTGAATAATATTAGGCGCCTATACTAATATTAGCATAGTAGTTATAAGTACATATATATTAATTAAAGATTATAGATTTAATTACAGAATCAATTTTCTAATAAATTGATATACATATGTTTCTTTCATGAACAATTTATACAATAAACTGGTGGTGTTTAGCATCATGCCTTAAGACAAATTGCTGGAACCTTCCGTTCGAAAAATTAAAATTTTTGAAAAACTTTTTTTAACTCTGTGGTCAAGATTTGACCAGGGCTTTTATTCAACCGGGGACCCTTCGGGGTAGGGGGTACAATTATATGAGTATAAATACCTGTAACATATAATAATAAGGGAGTCTAGCAAATGTAATAAGAGAAGAAGGTTGTAGAGAGTAGCTCAATATATGTCATAAATTAAATAGTGGTTTTATTCACATCTTCTTATGGTGATGAAATATTTATAATTTACAGTCCACTCAATATCAAATTAATCAAAGTGATCCTCACCATAATTGGTCCATTTCGAGCCGAATTTTAGATCAAAATTGGTCACATTAAGCCAAATTTTAGATCATAAATTGTCGATCTGATCCGAATATAAAAACCTACAAAGTGAAATAATATACTGTGATTTGTGATTTGGATCTCGTGCTATATTGAGTCGTGTAGTGGTTTGTTGTATGTCATCACGGATTTGAGACAATCGGTCCGTTCGAGAACCCGACTGGAGCAAATTGCTAGCCAATATAGCATTTCAATACAACTCTTCAAGATCTCAAAGGACGACTGCTGCGTATTGTTTAGAACTATTAACAATACTGCGTACGCATAGCTGGTTCCTGCAGGAAGTTTATTCAACCATTGGAAGCAGATTTATCTTGGCCACTAGTTGTCGGATGCTGCAAATGGACACTCCTCCAGAAAAAGATCAGCTAAGTCGATTTATTTGCTAGATTTCTATTGTTTCTTATTGTTTCTGTTTTACCAGAATAATATTTTATGGATTTTGCTTCATTTGTCGAGCATACAACATTAATGTCTTGACCGAAATAGTCTTATCATAGGGATATTGTTAATAATTCAATAGTATTAGTGAATATTTTTATTATTCTTTACCTTGATTGTCAGGTGCTTTGTTGGAATAATTGTTGAAAATGTTGTAATTGAAAATTTTGAGATACTAGTCTGAATATTAGATGTCATTTAATTGCCATATATAATATATAATTTAGTAAAATCAATTGTAACAGTTAACGCGTCCCATAACATTTCGGTAAAATTATTTTCATAAGTTTTAAATTATAATTATTATTTTTAATATTTTTCGAGTTTTCGTGATATTTAATCAAAATGGCAGAATTAAAAAGGTTATTATCTAAACGCCAAAATATTAAAATTAAATTTGAAAAAACCTTGAGTAGGGATCTTCAAGGAGAGCCTACAAATTTATTAAACGTTTTAAAAACGCGGCATGAAAAAGATTATTTTAATTTTGAAAATATACAAGATTCAATTAATGAATTATCTGATGAGCACACTTCAGAAGCGCAAGTGATCGATGATTTATATATAGAGGTAATCTTTAAATTAGAACGTTTGTTAAGCACAATTTCAGAGCCCGTTAATAAGAAAAATGTAGATAGCGAACCGCAAATAAAGTTGCCCGACATTTCGATACCAAAATTTGACGGTTCGTACAAAAATTGGGTAGGGTTTAAAGAATTATTTTATGCAACTATTCACAATAATAATAGTTTGTCTAACGTACAGAAATTTTATTATTTAAAAGGACATTTGATCGGAGAAGCCGCAGAAGCAATTAATAATTTGCAGTTGAGTGACAGTAATTACCAGATAGCGTTAGATTTATTATGCGCGAAATTTGAGAATGTTTGCCTAATTACTTATTCTTATTTACAAGCATTAACTGATTTACCTTCATTGTCTAAACTAAATTCATCAAACATAAAATCTTTTTCTAATAACGCTCAGCAAATTATTAATTCGCTTAAGGCTATTAACACTAATGTTGATAATTGGGATCAGTTGTTAGCCTTTTTATTATTGAATAAATTTGACATAAGTACTAGGGTTAAATTTAATAGTTGCAGATGCCAAAAACAGTTACCGACGGTGTTGGAAATTTTTAAATTTTTGGACCAACAAATAACCGCGTTAGAAATATCACAAGGAATAAATTTAAATACCTTAAATAAATGCAACTCTACAGAAAGGAAAACTTTATTGCCTCGATCAAATAATGTGAACAATACATGCGCTTTATGCAATAATAATCATTATTTAGTAAATTGCTCCAAATTTCTTTCTGTGACATTATTTGATCGGGAGAATTTTATTAGCGGCAACGGATTATGTTCTAATTGTTTGCAAAGAGGACATTTACGACATAAATGCTTTAAAAGGTATAGATGTGGGATATGTTCTCAGAAACATCATAGTTTGCTCCATAAAGATAAGCAAATAAATATTAATCGGCCAGGTATAGACAATACGTCTAATATGGGTATGAATACAAATCTCGCGACGGGGGGTGCACTTTTACCTACAGTAAATTTGTTTGCGAAAAGTAATAAAGTTAGCCGTGTTAAAATTCGAGCAATATTGGATTCAGGTTCGGAGATTAATATAATATCAAAATCGCTATTTAAAAAATTGGGCGTAAAATCTCAATCAACGAGCCTTAAACTGCACGGTGTTGATGGGATTTCAACGCAATCAAATAATTTTATAAACTTAGAAATATTGAATGAAGATAACACATTTGTAAAAAAAATAAATGCATTTGTGCTCGAGAAAATATCGAGTCCACTACCTGCGCAGCAAATTCAAATTTCTAAACTAAATCTGCCAATTGGATTAATTCTTTCGGATCCAAACTTCGATATACCTCGCGAAATAGATATGCTGATAGGTGTTGATACGTTTTTCGAAATTCTCGGTAACGAAAGAATTATTCTAGGTCCCGCTAAGCCTATTTTACAAAACACGGTATTCGGTTGGACACTAACGGGTAGATATGAGTCAAATATAATCAATAGCAAGGCAAATAATAATCATATATCCGTCACAGAATCTCTCACTAAACATGGTAAAGTTACACGAGTTGAAAAGTTACATAAATTATCGAAACACAAAGAAACGTGTGAACCATTCTTTTCAAAAAAACTTTCGCGAAACAAGAATTGGCGGTGCAGAAGCCCCGATAAAAAATTAAAATATTTTGAATCCTGTAATTATGGAACTGTTTGTGCACCATTTCTTGGACATACACGTATAAACATTTAACTTTTGACAAGGATCTTAACTTTCGTTTGGCGGCAGATGCATTGCGCAATTGGGCTATGCCAATTTAGTTTTAAAGAAGTAAGTAGTAGTCTCAGTAGAGTAATTACATTGTACGTAATATTTATTAATGATTGCAATATTGTTCGCGACATGAGACAAACGGATAGAAGTCGGAATATTAAATTCGGTTTTACTAGCTTTTATACAACAAACCGATCACTCGCGTTTATGAAGATGTTACAAGTCGCTTCAATCTATCACGTGGTCTATTTTTTATTATAAGACGCGTTAACTGATGTATTGCGTAATAATTAACTGACT
This sequence comes from Ctenocephalides felis, assembly GCF_003426905.1. NCBI lineage: Eukaryota > Metazoa > Arthropoda > Insecta > Siphonaptera > Pulicidae > Ctenocephalides > Ctenocephalides felis. The sequence continues at coordinate 23,545,809 of NW_020539726.1, forward strand.
TGTTAACAGTGATGTCACTAAGAATAATAATACATTTTCAATTTTGATTTACGTCTGCATTTAATTATAATTAAGAGCCGACAGTTACAATGTCGCCATCTACGGAATCAAAAATATGTCTTGATAGATTTTACAGGTGATATTAATATTGTTAACTAATGTATCATGTAATGGTTATAAAACTGATGTATTTACTGATATTCCTATGCATATATGTTTGGATAATTTAAGTAAAATATTACCTTTTTATAATTCAGAGTTAATGTTAATCGTATTCTTTGATATACTTACACATGTATGTTTAGATGATCTGACTAAAATGTATTATTTGTAATTTTTATTGTTCAATTTTAATGTTAATTTTACTTTTGATATATGTTCTACTAATTACTAATTAAGAAATATATAATAAAATGATAGATAATAAGTTACAGGGTAAAAGATATTAGATAATAAGAATTCATATTTTTGTAATATTTAATCAATTGTTCAGCATTAATTATAATGCAGGGCCGGCAGTATGGTCAAGATTTGACCAGGGCTTTTATTCAACCGGGGACCCTTCGGGGTAGGGGGTACAATTATATGAGTATAAATACCTGTAACATATAATAATAAGGGAGTCTAGCAAATGTAATAAGAGAAGAAGGTTGTAGAGAGTAGCTCAATATATGTCATAAATTAAATAGTGGTTTTATTCACATCTTCTTATGGTGATGAAATATTTATAATTTACAGTCCACTCAATATCAAATTAATCAAAGTGATCCTCACCACTCTGAAACAATTAGATTTTTGAGAATTTTGAAATTTTTATTGTATTTCTTTTATGAACAATTAATACAAGAAACTACTCGTGTATAGCATCGTGCTTTAAGGCTAATTGCTGGAACTTCTTGCACCAAATATTAAAATTTTTGAAGAAAAATTTTTTTTTTCTAATCTTTGAAAAACAAAAATTTGTTTTTGATATTGAAATTGCTATAAAATACCTGATAATTTGATGTGCATATGTCTAATGATCATTTTTAACCGCCAAATTGCATTTTTTTACGTTTTATATACTATCTTTAAAACCGTTAGACCTGCCTTTACAAAAATTTTATCAGTACATTTCGTCAATACAAACAAAATGTTCCTTAATCAATCAAATTGGACGCTCCGTTATCAAATTAAATTATCATTTTTGGCAATTTTAGCCCAGTATTTTCGAAACGGTTGGACCTGTCTTTGCCAAAAACTAATCAGCACTTCTCCTTATCTATAGCAATCAAATGTTTTTTAAATTATCGAAATCGGTTGATTCGTGTTCACAGAATCGTGGAAAAAATATTGCATTCAAACATACATACACACACATACATTAATTTTTCTTGAGGTATGCCAACATGTTCAAAAACCTCTGAAACGTAAAGATATGCAAACATTTTGTTTTCGATTTTTTTGCGATTACTATAGCTTACCCTACGGGAAGTTAATAAGTAAAACCCAATGAGTAATTTTGCAACAGGGCTATATAATATTATACAATCATTTAATTGTTCCAGTAAATTGTACTTGATTGTTTTTTTTTCTATATTTATGTTCTATATCAAGTTTCATTATATATTATTTATCAATTATTTAAATACAATCAAATATCTATTTTAAAATAGAAAGAGGTAAGTATAAGTTGGTATCATCTGCTAATAGGGATTTATATGTTCGAAGTACAATTAAAATGCATCAGAGCGTTTCCAGTTTAATTGCTTCAATTTGGATCAAGTATGTGTTCAGATTGAGCGCATTGAACTAAATAAATAACTATTCATTGGAAAATTGGTTTATTGATTTAACTACGATTTCAATAAATAATTTAATTACTTTTGAAAATACGACTTGGGTATTTTGAAGAATTTAATAAGCGTTCTATTCTATTTTGTAGAAAAAACATCATACTTTAGCATCCACGTAGCATAGTTATAGTTAACACTATAAAAAAAACTATGAAGAAGGAAAAGTATTACTACATGATAAAAGTAGAGTTAGAGGGTCACTCCGTGTTATAGAATATAAAGTTTAAAGATCTCAAGCTTATATAACTAGGGGAGTTATATTACATTTATGTGACAAGTTTTTTGATGATCGCTATTTATTTAAAATGTGAAAATATATAGATTATATTAAATAAGTTATTGAATTATTTATAAAATACTTCAAATTGTAATAGAAATATTAATTTTAGATAAAACCAGCCACAAGGGAAATAATGCTTTCTATAACGACTGGCATGATCTATACACATTATCAATTAGTATGATTTTTACGTGTTACTCTTCACATAATGGTTTTCAAAGAATATGTCGACGAAAGAAAAAAATAGAATTTCGATCATATTTCACATTATCACACATTCATTTCAATAGTAATGTTAATTGATTCATAATAACATTTAAATAGTGAAAAGGCAAATTTAGCATATCGGCAACATAACCATCGTTCGTGAACAATTAATAATAATGTTCATAATTTTAAGTAAGCCGTTTTCATGAAGAAATTTAACAACCCAAAATAAAATAGCTGTGCATGTAGAATGTTTAATGTGGAAACGATGTAAAGTACATAATCGGGCGGGATTCCTATTTTGTTCCCTAGTGTTTATTTTTAGGGTGGAATGTTTAACCCTCCTACAAAGATACTATTGTACAAAGTTATATATCATTGTTTGCGTACGCAAATAATATAAAATCATGTATATGTGTAAGTGTATATCTTATATATAAAATTATACTCCTCCTAAACGATTATTCGGATTTTGATAAATATTTCTGAAGTTTGTTAAAGGAATTTTTTAAGATGTATAGGAAAATATATAAATGTTGTAGAAATGAATAAAAAAATGCAAAAAACAACATATCATTGTTTGACATTGTGAATATTTTGATACATGAAAACTGTCATCTGCCAAAAATGTCGATTCACTTGAAATTTGATTTCAGTTTAAGCGAATCTTGACAATAGTAGTATATAATATCCATATTCATAATCATGAATAAGATAATTGTAATATCTACAATATTATTATACAATACAATACTAAATACTAAAATTGCATATTGATATTTTTTTTAAACTTATGCATGTTGTACTTTGCTTTACTTTATTAAATTATTCAAACACAAAGGAATATTTTAACTTATTGAAAAAATGATTAAAAAAACTTATTGCCAAAAATTCATTTGTTTGGCATTGGATATGAAATATTTAGCAGGTTCGTGATCTTAGATTGAACAGTGCCATATGAACTAAATTTTACAAATGAATTCACCTGAAATTTCAACTAAAGTAATAATGTTTATTAAATTATTAGTAATAAAAATGTAATTAAGAAATTGTAATTGCCAAAAAGCAACGTACTAATATATCGTACAAAATTATGAAAATTACAGACTAAATTATTGAAGCAATTATGTTATGATAGTCTCAAATGACCGCTTTAACATTAGGAAACTATTAGTCGGAAATGTAAAAATATATGTAAAGTTCGAGAAACAAATTCTTGAGATAATAAATAAACCTTGAGATGAAGTCTACTAATTCATTCACCAAATATTATATAGTTATTAAATCCTAAGATACTTAGTTATCCAAATGAATGCAAAAAAAGCCATCAACGTCTTCGCTATAATTAGAGACTATACCCACGTGAACTCTCATAATTGCTAATACACAAAATAAGTACTTTAGAAATCTCATCAAATCAGTCAATTTTTGGAATTATTAAGAATATAGATAATTTTTTTTAGTATCTTACCATTACTCATCTACTCCGCCCTTGCAGTATCAACTTCATTATCCATACTATTTTGAATTATTACCGATCGACAGTTCGATTACACATATATGATAACTAATAACCCGAACTATTAAAAAGAAAGAAACTTGCATATATTGAACCCGGTTGGCACACCTTAGATACCTATTCAAATTCAACTGTAACAAATGTTATGAATGCATCATGACATCAATCTATTCAGTCGAGCGTACTTTAGCTATTAGCAAGCTATCTTGTAAGAACAACAATCATTTCAATCATTGCTACATGTGTATGGAGATAGTTTTAGGCCGTTGACACACGAGGAAGAAAATAATAAATAATAAATTGAGGTTACAAACATCAAATAGAGGCATTCGTGTTTACTTGTTTCACTTTTAATTGCAATCTGTTATACTAGGACAGTATTTATTTTGGCGATTATATAGCTTTTATGGATGGCTGCCCAGTAGTTGTCCAATATATGAGTAACTAGTTGAAGGTGCATTTAGCCTTAAGGCAAGTTGCATGAACTTCCCGAAATGTGTAAATAATATAATAAATCAATCCGACTTTATAATAATCCAATAAGCAATTTTATCTGTGTTGCACAATAATTTTTTATTTTATAAACTAAAAAAAAAGCAACTTGATCTGCGTTTCACAATATTATTACGAAATTTATATTTATCAGTATCATTGATTATAAATAAAAAAACATTTTTTATTCTTTTTTATTATTTTTAATATATTAACCTGAATACATAAGTGGTTCTCATTGTGACAAAATTGTATCGACGCATTCGCAACGAACAATATAAAAAAATAGTAGGCACATGAAGTCATACATATTTAACTAATACGCTAGTACACGTTGGTTGGTTGTAAGGATTAAACTGCGTCTCTGATCATAACAAATACAATGGACAAAGGATTTTCGGAATAAACTGACGGTGGTAGTTGAGATACGGTGGGAGCCTAGCGGAAAATCTTATTCCGAGTATTGGGGAAGATTGGATGAATAGATGTTAATTGTCATCAACGACACCAAATTTTTAACTATTTATCCGATCTTCTACAATATTTAGATTATGTCGAATTATTACAGAAGCTGTCATAAGATTGCTATCACAAAAACAAAATAAATGATATATGCCAAAATAATAATAACTAAACGAATGTTATATTAACGATTTTGAAAATGCTTTCAGTGCAACAAATGAGATTTATTAATAAAATTGTTATAATAGAATGCGTCTGATGCGTATGATGAGGATGGGACGATGTATATTTGCGATGCAGTCACTTCAATGTATTTTCAAATTGTAGAAAACTATGATAATTATTAAAACTTGACTGAAGTAAAGAATTTCTTGGTCAATTCACGACCTTGGAGACGAAGTACATTTTAGAGGCTATTAATTCATTGATAATTACGATGATAATTATTATAACTTGACTGAAGTCAAGAATTTCTTGGTCCTTAATTCACGACCTTGGAGACGAAGTACATTTTAGAGGCTATTAATTCATTGATAATTACGATGATAATTATTATAACTTGACTGAAGTCAAGAATTTCTTGGTCCTTAATTCACGACCTTGGAGACGAAGTACATTTTAGAGGCTATTGATTCATTGATAATTACGATGATAATTATTGATAATTACGATGATAATTATTATAACTTGACTGAAGTCAAGAATTTCTTGGTCCTTAATTCACGACCTTGGAGACGAAGTACATTTTAGAGGCTATTGATTCATTGATAATTACGATGATAATTATTATAACTTGACTGAAGTCAAGAATTTCTTGGTCCTTAATTCACGACCTTGGAGACGAAGTACATTTTAGAGGCTATTAATTCATTGATAATTACGATGATAATTATTATAACTTGACTGAAGTCAAGAATTTCTTGGTCCTTAATTCACGACCTTGGAGACGAAGTACATTTTAGAGGCTATTAATTCATTGATAATTACGATGATAATTATTATAACTTGACTGAAGTCAAGAATTTCTTGGTCCTTAATTCACGACCTTGGAGACGAAGTACATTTTAGAGGCTATTAATTCATTGATAATTACGATGATAATTATTATAACTTGACTGAAGTCAAGAATTTCTTGGTCCTTAATTCACGACCTTGGAGACGAAGTACATTTTAGAGGCTATTGATTCATTGATAATTACGATGATAATTATTGATAATTACGATGATAATTATTATAACTTGACTGAAGTCAAGAATTTCTTGGTCCTTAATTCACGACCTTGGAGACGAAGTACATTTTAGAGGCTATTAATTCATTGATAATTACGATGATAATTATTATAACTTGACTGAAGTCAAGAATTTCTTGGTCCTTAATTCACGACCTTGGAGACGAAGTACATTTTAGAGGCTATTGATTCATTGATAATTACGATGATAATTATTGATAATTACGATGATAATTATTATAACTTGACTGAAGTCAAGAATTTCTTGGTCCTTAATTCACGACCTTGGAGACGAAGTACATTTTAGAGGCTATTAATTCATTGATAATTACGATGATAATTATTATAACTTGACTGAAGTCAAGAATTTCTTGGTCCTTAATTCACGACCTTGGAGACGAAGTACATTTTAGAGGCTATTAATTCATTGATAATTACGATGATAATTATTATAACTTGACTGAAGTCAAGAATTTCTTGGTCCTTAATTCACGACCTTGGAGACGAAGTACATTTTAGAGGCTATTAATTCATTGATAATTACGATGATAATTATTATAACTTGACTGAAGTCAAGAATTTCTTGGTCCTTAATTCACGACCTTGGAGACGAAGTACATTTTAGAGGCTATTGATTCATTGATAATTACGATGATAATTATTGATAATTACGATGATAATTATTATAACTTGACTGAAGTCAAGAATTTCTTGGTCCTTAATTCACGACCTTGGAGACGAAGTACATTTTAGAGGCTATTGATTCATTGATAATTACGATGATAATTATTATAACTTGACTGAAGTCAAGAATTTCTTGGTCCTTAATTCACGACCTTGGAGACGAAGTACATTTTAGAGGCTATTAATTCATTGATAATTACGATGATAATTATTATAACTTGACTGAAGTCAAGAATTTCTTGGTCCTTAATTCACGACCTTGGAGACGAAGTACATTTTAGAGGCTATTGATTCATTGATTCATTGATAATTATTGATAATTACGATGATAATTATTATAACTTGACTGAAGTCAAGAATTTCTTGGTCCTTAATTCACGACCTTGGAGACGAAGTACATTTTAGAGGCTATTAATTCATTGATAATTACGATGATAATTATTATAAATGACTGAAGTCAAGAATTTCTTGGTCCTTAATTCACGACCTTGGAGACGAAGTACATTTTAGAGGCTATTAATTCATTGATAATTACGATGATAATTATTATAACTTGACTGAAGTCAAGAATTTCTTGGTCCTTAATTCACGACCTTGGAGACGAAGTACATTTTAGAGGCTATTAATTCATTGATAATTACGATGATAATTATTATAACTTGACTGAAGTCAAGAATTTCTTGGTCCTTAATTCACGACCTTGGAGACGAAGTACATTTTAGAGGCTATTGATTCATTGATAATTACGATGATAATTATTATAACTTGACTGAAGTCAAGAATTTCTTGGTCCTTAATTCACGACCTTGGAGACGAAGTACATTTTAGAGGCTATTGATTCATTGATAATTACGATGATAATTATTGATAATTACGATGATAATTATTATAACTTGACTGAAGTCAAGAATTTCTTGGTCCTTAATTCACGACCTTGGAGACGAAGTACATTTTAGAGGCTATTGATTCATTGATAATTACGATGATAATTATTATAACTTGACTGAAGTCAAGAATTTCTTGGTCCTTAATTCACGACCTTGGAGACGAAGTACATTTTAGAGGCTATTAATTCATTGATAATTACGATGATAATTATTATAACTTGACTGAAGTCAAGAATTTCTTGGTCCTTAATTCACGACCTTGGAGACGAAGTACATTTTAGAGGCTATTAATTCATTGATAATTACGATGATAATTATTATAACTTGACTGAAGTCAAGAATTTCTTGGTCCTTAATTCACGACCTTGGAGACGAAGTACATTTTAGAGGCTATTGATTCATTGATAATTACGATGATAATTATTATAACTTGACTGAAGTCAAGAATTTCTTGGTCCTTAATTCACGACCTTGGAGACGAAGTACATTTTAGAGGCTATTGATTCATTGATAATTACGATGATAATTATTGATAATTACGATGATAATTATTATAACTTGACTGAAGTCAAGAATTTCTTGGTCCTTAATTCACGACCTTGGAGACGAAGTACATTTTAGAGGCTATTGATTCATTGATAATTACGATGATAATTATTGATAATTACGATGATAATTATTATAACTTGACTGAAGTCAAGAATTTCTTGGTCCTTAATTCACGACCTTGGAGACGAAGTACATTTTAGAGGCTATTAATTCATTGATAATTACGATGATAATTATTATAACTTGACTGAAGTCAAGAATTTCTTGGTCCTTAATTCACGACCTTGGAGACGAAGTACATTTTAGAGGCTATTGATTCATTGATAATTACGATGATAATTATTGATAATTACGATGATAATTATTATAACTTGACTGAAGTCAAGAATTTCTTGGTCCTTAATTCACGACCTTGGAGACGAAGTACATTTTAGAGGCTATTGATTCATTGATAATTACGATGATAATTATTGATAATTACGATGATAATTATTATAACTTGACTGAAGTCAAGAATTTCTTGGTCCTTAATTCACGACCTTGGAGACGAAGTACATTTTAGAGGCTATTGATTCATTGATAATTACGATGATAATTATTATAACTTGACTGAAGTCAAGAATTTCTTGGTCCTTAATTCACGACCTTGGAGACGAAGTACATTTTAGAGGCTATTGATTCATTGATAATTACGATGATAATTATTGATAATTACGATGATAATTATTATAACTTGACTGAAGTCAAGAATTTCTTGGTCCTTAATTCACGACCTTGGAGACGAAGTACATTTTAGAGGCTATTGATTCATTGATAATTACGATGATAATTATTATAACTTGACTGAAGTCAAGAATTTCTTGGTCCTTAATTCACGACCTTGGAGACGAAGTACATTTTAGAGGCTATTGATTCATTGATAATTACGATGATAATTATTGATAATTACGATGATAATTATTATAACTTGACTGAAGTCAAGAATTTCTTGGTCCTTAATTCACGACCTTGGAGACGAAGTACATTTTAGAGGCTATTGATTCATTGATAATTACGATGATAATTATTATAACTTGACTGAAGTCAAGAATTTCTTGGTCCTTAATTCACGACCTTGGAGACGAAGTACATTTTAGAGGCTATTGATTCATTGATAATTACGATGATAATTATTGATAATTACGATGATAATTATTATAACTTGACTGAAGTCAAGAATTTCTTGGTCCTTAATTCACGACCTTGGAGACGAAGTACATTTTAGAGGCTATTGATTCATTGATAATTACGATGATAATTATTATAACTTGACTGAAGTCAAGAATTTCTTGGTCCTTAATTCACGACCTTGGAGACGAAGTACATTTTAGAGGCTATTAATTCATTGATAATTACGATGATAATTATTATAACTTGACTGAAGTCAAGAATTTCTTGGTCCTTAATTCACGACCTTGGAGGCGAAGTACATTTTAGAGGCTATTGATTCATTGATAATTACGATGATAATTATTGATAATTACGATGATAATTATTATAACTTGACTGAAGTCAAGAATTTCTTGGTCCTTAATTCACGACCTTGGAGACGAAGTACATTTTAGAGGCTATTGATTCATTGATAATTACGATGATAATTATTGATAATTACGATGATAATTATTATAACTTGACTGAAGTCAAGAATTTCTTGGTCCTTAATTCACGACCTTGGAGACGAAGTACATTTTAGAGGCTATTGATTCATTGATAATTACGATGATAATTATTATAACTTGACTGAAGTCAAGAATTTCTTGGTCCTTAATTCACGACCTTGGAGACGAAGTACATTTTAGAGGCTATTGATTCATTGATAATTACGATGATAATTATTGATAATTACGATGATAATTATTATAACTTGACTGAAGTCAAGAATTTCTTGGTCCTTAATTCACGACCTTGGAGACGAAGTACATTTTAGAGGCTATTGATTCATTGATAATTACGATGATAATTATTATAACTTGACTGAAGTCAAGAATTTCTTGGTCCTTAATTCACGACCTTGGAGACGAAGTACATTTTAGAGGCTATTGATTCATTGATAATTACGATGATAATTATTGATAATTACGATGATAATTATTATAACTTGACTGAAGTCAAGAATTTCTTGGTCCTTAATTCACGACCTTGGAGACGAAGTACATTTTAGAGGCTATTGATTCATTGATAATTACGATGATAATTATTATAACTTGACTGAAGTCAAGAATTTCTTGGTCCTTAATTCACGACCTTGGAGACGAAGTACATTTTAGAGGCTATTGATTCATTGATAATTACGATGATAATTATTGATAATTACGATGATAATTATTATAACTTGACTGAAGTCAAGAATTTCTTGGTCCTTAATTCACGACCTTGGAGACGAAGTACATTTTAGAGGCTATTGATTCATTGATAATTACGATGATAATTATTGATAATTACGATGATAATTATTATAACTTGACTGAAGTCAAGAATTTCTTGGTCCTTAATTCACGACCTTGGAGACGAAGTACATTTTAGAGGCTATTAATTCATTGATAATTACGATGATAATTATTATAACTTGACTGAAGTCAAGAATTTCTTGGTCCTTAATTCACGACCTTGGAGGCGAAGTACATTTTAGAGGCTATTGATTCATTGATAATTACGATGATAATTATTGATAATTACGATGATAATTATTATAACTTGACTGAAGTCAAGAATTTCTTGGTCCTTAATTCACGACCTTGGAGACGAAGTACATTTTAGAGGCTATTGATTCATTGATAATTACGATGATAATTATTATAACTTGACTGAAGTCAAGAATTTCTTGGTCCTTAATTCACGACCTTGGAGACGAAGTACATTTTAGAGGCTATTGATTCATTGATAATTACGATGATAATTATTGATAATTACGATGATAATTATTATAACTTGACTGAAGTCAAGAATTTCTTGGTCCTTAATTCACGACCTTGGAGACGAAGTACATTTTAGAGGCTATTGATTCATTGATTCATTGATAATTATTGATAATTACGATGATAATTATTATAACTTGACTGAAGTCAAGAATTTCTTGGTCCTTAATTCACGACCTTGGAGACGAAGTACATTTTAGAGGCTATTGATTCATTGATAATTACGATGATAATTATTGATAATTACGATGATAATTATTATAACTTGACTGAAGTCAAGAATTTCTTGGTCCTTAATTCACGACCTTGGAGACGAAGTACATTTTAGAGGCTATTAATTCATTGATAATTACGATGATAATTATTATAACTTGACTGAAGTCAAGAATTTCTTGGTCCTTAATTCACGACCTTGGAGACGAAGTACATTTTAGAGGCTATTAATTCATTGATAATTACGATGATAATTATTATAACTTGACTGAAGTCAAGAATTTCTTGGTCCTTAATTCACGACCTTGGAGACGAAGTACATTTTAGAGGCTATTAATTCATTGATAATTACGATGATAATTATTATAACTTGACTGAAGTCAAGAATTTCTTGGTCCTTAATTCACGACCTTGGAGACGAAGTACATTTTAGAGGCTATTGATTCATTGATAATTACGATGATAGTTATTGATAATTACGATGATAATTATTATAACTTGACTGAAGTCAAGAATTTCTTGGTCCTTAATTCACGACCTTGGAGACGAAGTACATTTTAGAGGCTATTGATTCATTGATAATTACGATGATAATTATTATAACTTGACTGAAGTCAAGAATTTCTTGGTCCTTAATTCACGACCTTGGAGACGAAGTACATTTTAGAGGCTATTGATTCATTGATAATTACGATGATAATTATTGATAATTACGATGATAATTATTATAACTTGACTGAAGTCAAGAATTTCTTGGTCCTTAATTCACGACCTTGGAGACGAAGTACATTTTAGAGGCTATTGATTCATTGATAATTACGATGATAATTATTGATAATTACGATGATAATTATTATAACTTGACTGAAGTCAAGAATTTCTTGGTCCTTAATTCACGACCTTGGAGACGAAGTACATTTTAGAGGCTATTGATTCATTGATAATTACGATGATAATTATTGATAATTACGATGATAATTATTATAACTTGACTGAAGTCAAGAATTTCTTGGTCCTTAATTCACGACCTTGGAGACGAAGTACATTTTAGAGGCTATTGATTCATTGATAATTACGATGATAATTATTGATAATTACGATGATAATTATTATAACTTGACTGAAGTCAAGAATTTCTTGGTCCTTAATTCACGACCTTGGAGACGAAGTACATTTTAGAGGCTATTGATTCATTGATAATTACGATGATAATTATTGATAATTACGATGATAATTATTATAACTTGACTGAAGTCAAGAATTTCTTGGTCCTTAATTCACGACCTTGGAGACGAAGTACATTTTAGAGGCTATTGATTCATTGATTCATTGATAATTATTGATAATTACGATGATAATTATTATAACTTGACTGAAGTCAAGAATTTCTTGGTCCTTAATTCACGACCTTGGAGACGAAGTACATTTTAGAGGCTATTAATTCATTGATAATTACGATGATAATTATTATAACTTGACTGAAGTCAAGAATTTCTTGGTCCTTAATTCACGACCTTGGAGACGAAGTACATTTTAGAGGCTATTGATTCATTGATAATTACGATGATAATTATTGATAATTACGATGATAATTATTATAACTTGACTGAAGTCAAGAATTTCTTGGTCCTTAATTCACGACCTTGGAGACGAAGTACATTTTAGAGGCTATTGATTCATTGATAATTACGATGATAATTATTGATAATTACGATGATAATTATTATAACTTGACTGAAGTCAAGAATTTCTTGGTCCTTAATTCACGACCTTGGAGACGAAGTACATTTTAGAGGCTATTGATTCATTGATAATTACGATGATAATTATTGATAATTACGATGATAATTATTATAACTTGACTGAAGTCAAGAATTTCTTGGTCCTTAATTCACGACCTTGGAGACGAAGTACATTTTAGAGGCTATTGATTCATTGATAATTACGATGATAATTATTGATAATTACGATGATAATTATTATAACTTGACTGAAGTCAAGAATTTCTTGGTCCTTAATTCACGACCTTGGAGACGAAGTACATTTTAGAGGCTATTGATTCATTGATTCATTGATAATTATTGATAATTACGATGATAATTATTATAACTTGACTGAAGTCAAGAATTTCTTGGTCCTTAATTCACGACCTTGGAGACGAAGTACATTTTAGAGGCTATTAATTCATTGATAATTACGATGATAATTATTATAACTTGACTGAAGTCAAGAATTTCTTGGTCCTTAATTCACGACCTTGGAGACGAAGTACATTTTAGAGGCTATTGATTCATTGATAATTACGATGATAATTATTGATAATTACGATGATAATTATTATAACTTGACTGAAGTCAAGAATTTCTTGGTCCTTAATTCACGACCTTGGAGACGAAGTACATTTTAGAGGCTATTGATTCATTGATAATTACGATGATAATTATTGATAATTACGATGATAATTATTATAACTTGACTGAAGTCAAGAATTTCTTGGTCCTTAATTCACGACCTTGGAGACGAAGTACATTTTAGAGGCTATTGATTCATTGATAATTACGATGATAATTATTGATAATTACGATGATAATTATTATAACTTGACTGAAGTCAAGAATTTCTTGGTCCTTAATTCACGACCTTGGAGACGAAGTACATTTTAGAGGCTATTGATTCATTGATTCATTGATAATTATTGATAATTACGATGATAATTATTATAACTTGACTGAAGTCAAGAATTTCTTGGTCCTTAATTCACGACCTTGGAGACGAAGTACATTTTAGAGGCTATTAATTCATTGATAATTACGATGATAATTATTATAACTTGACTGAAGTCAAGAATTTCTTGGTCCTTAATTCACGACCTTGGAGACGAAGTACATTTTAGAGGCTATTGATTCATTGATAATTACGATGATAATTATTGATAATTACGATGATAATTATTATAACTTGACTGAAGTCAAGAATTTCTTGGTCCTTAATTCACGACCTTGGAGACGAAGTACATTTTAGAGGCTATTGATTCATTGATAATTACGATGATAATTATTGATAATTACGATGATAATTATTATAACTTGACTGAAGTCAAGAATTTCTTGGTCCTTAATTCACGACCTTGGAGACGAAGTACATTTTAGAGGCTATTAATTCATTGATAATTACGATGATAATTATTATAACTTGACTGAAGTCAAGAATTTCTTGGTCCTTAATTCACGACCTTGGAGACGAAGTACATTTTAGAGGCTATTGATTCATTGATAATTACGATGATAATTATTATAACTTGACTGAAGTCAAGAATTTCTTGGTCCTTAATTCACGACCTTGGAGACGAAGTACATTTTAGAGGCTATTGATTCATTGATAATTACGATGATAATTATTGATAATTACGATGATAATTATTATAACTTGACTGAAGTCAAGAATTTCTTGGTCCTTAATTCACGACCTTGGAGACGAAGTACATTTTAGAGGCTATTGATTCATTGATAATTACGATGATAATTATTGATAATTACGATGATAATTATTATAACTTGACTGAAGTCAAGAATTTCTTGGTCCTTAATTCACGACCTTGGAGACGAAGTACATTTTAGAGGCTATTGATTCATTGATAATTACGATGATAATTATTGATAATTACGATGATAATTATTATAACTTGACTGAAGTCAAGAATTTCTTGGTCCTTAATTCACGACCTTGGAGACGAAGTACATTTTAGAGGCTATTAATTCATTGATAATTACGATGATAATTATTATAACTTGACTGAAGTCAAGAATTTCTTGGTCCTTAATTCACGACCTTGGAGACGAAGTACATTTTAGAGGCTATTGATTCATTGATAATTACGATGATAATTATTATAACTTGACTGAAGTCAAGAATTTCTTGGTCCTTAATTCACGACCTTGGAGACGAAGTACATTTTAGAGGCTATTGATTCATTGATAATTACGATGATAATTATTGATAATTACGATGATAATTATTATAACTTGACTGAAGTCAAGAATTTCTTGGTCCTTAATTCACGACCTTGGAGACGAAGTACATTTTAGAGGCTATTGATTCATTGATAATTACGATGATAATTATTATAACTTGACTGAAGTCAAGAATTTCTTGGTCCTTAATTCACGACCTTGGAGGCGAAGTACATTTTAGAGGCTATTGATTCATTGATAATTACGATGATAATTATTGATAATTACGATGATAATTATTATAACTTGACTGAAGTCAAGAATTTCTTGGTCCTTAATTCACGACCTTGGAGACGAAGTACATTTTAGAGGCTATTGATTCATTGATAATTACGATGATAATTATTATAACTTGACTGAAGTCAAGAATTTCTTGGTCCTTAATTCACGACCTTGGAGACGAAGTACATTTTAGAGGCTATTGATTCATTGATAATTACGATGATAATTATTGATAATTACGATGATAATTATTATAACTTGACTGAAGTCAAGAATTTCTTGGTCCTTAATTCACGACCTTGGAGACGAAGTACATTTTAGAGGCTATTGATTCATTGATTCATTGATAATTATTGATAATTACGATGATAATTATTATAACTTGACTGAAGTCAAGAATTTCTTGGTCCTTAATTCACGACCTTGGAGACGAAGTACATTTTAGAGGCTATTGATTCATTGATAATTACGATGATAATTATTGATAATTACGATGATAATTATTATAACTTGACTGAAGTCAAGAATTTCTTGGTCCTTAATTCACGACCTTGGAGACGAAGTACATTTTAGAGGCTATTAATTCATTGATAATTACGATGATAATTATTATAACTTGACTGAAGTCAAGAATTTCTTGGTCCTTAATTCACGACCTTGGAGACGAAGTACATTTTAGAGGCTATTGATTCATTGATAATTACGATGATAATTATTGATAATTACGATGATAATTATTATAACTTGACTGAAGTCAAGAATTTCTTGGTCCTTAATTCACGACCTTGGAGACGAAGTACATTTTAGAGGCTATTAATTCATTGATAATTACGATGATAATTATTATAACTTGACTGAAGTCAAGAATTTCTTGGTCCTTAATTCACGACCTTGGAGACGAAGTACATTTTAGAGGCTATTAATTCATTGATAATTACGATGATAATTATTATAACTTGACTGAAGTCAAGAATTTCTTGGTCCTTAATTCACGACCTTGGAGACGAAGTACATTTTAGAGGCTATTGATTCATTGATAATTACGATGATAATTATTGATAATTACGATGATAATTATTATAACTTGACTGAAGTCAAGAATTTCTTGGTCCTTAATTCACGACCTTGGAGACGAAGTACATTTTAGAGGCTATTAATTCATTGATAATTACGATGATAATTATTATAACTTGACTGAAGTCAAGAATTTCTTGGTCAATTCACGACCTTGGAGACGAAGTACATTTTACAGGCAGTTGATTCAATGTATTTTCAAATTGTAGAAAACGATGATAATTATTATAACTTGATTATTAAAGATTTTCTTGGTCAATTTACGAATTCATTAGTTTTTTTTTTTTTTTTTTTTTTGTATAGCGAAGGAAATGCCTTTATGCATCCCAGACTGGTGTTTTGTCTGGGTATGTCGGACTCAATACCGCTCTGGTATAATACCGACTAAAACCTCCGCTTTGTCCTTGCCTCTGATAACCACGGTCTGACTTATGCGCAGCGACTGTTCATACAAAATCGTACATCACGTCAGCCCTCCAGTATTTGAATGGTGCTGCCAACTCGACCAGATCGGTACTGATGTGTTCCGCAGTCTTACGAGAGGCAGCGCTCACTCCCGAAGCCAGTCTGAGCACACTTTCGCATCTGTTGTAGTCAACATGTGCTGAAAAACTAACTTGTAAAAACGTTCTTCATGCCCCAGCAGCCCATCATAGGCCTAACAATTCAGCCATCCATTTTAAAAGCTTTGACAATTGAGTCGCTTTTCGAAATTATATGGCCATCATATTTCTGAAATTACGATCTGATTACGTTAGCTTAGCAATAACTAAGCCATGAAAATAATTCATGACTTCTTTAATAAATCATATATATATATATATATATATATATATAAATATATATTATCACTTGCATTATTTTGATGATATTTTGAACTTCTACGAGACATAAATTTGACCGCAAGCCATTGTACACCAATCTGTAAGCATCACTAGATATGATAAGCAGCGTTAGGATCACTTTTGCTATCACTATATTATTAAATACAACATTGATTAGCAAGAATTATAATCATTTTTTTTTAATTTCAATAGCAACAATCAGATGTGCTTATCAATTAACGACAAACAGTATAAATATAATGCAATAATATAAATTTACTTACTAGGATATATGAAGAAATGTCAATGTCAATCTCGCACTTCTCGCCTGCTGAAGTATATTCTTTAGCAATTAGTATGTATTTCTCTTGAATAAAGACGTCAAAAAATAAAGCGAGAAGCTGACATGTATATTTTTCTGTATGAAAAATCAATTAAATCGTTCTAACATCGCATTTACATAACAAATGCTTTGAAATGTTATATTTTTGATATTATCATTATTAATGATATCGCTGAACTTGATTCCATGCAACGGCAATATGGCTGAATAATGCACGTTGTTTAAATTAAACAAAAGTAATGGCTCGCATTGAGCATGTGCATTATAGTATTCTTCGGTGGAATGTCTAAATGTTTGAACCCGAAACTTTCTGGTGTTTCGCTCATCATCAACATTGTTAATAATGACAATGTCACGTTGAAGCGCTCTGGCCAAGTAGTAAGGCGTTACTTCATATGCCCATTGTCTGATCATTGCATGGAGCTTCACCTGGCCCTTGATATCCATGTTTCGCATGCATGACACTTTCACCTCGCATTCGCACCCTCGTATAGACGGGTCACAACTGGAAAGACGGGCATGCTCAACAAACGGAAGGCGCATTTCTTCATCAGTGATAATTTGATTCGCACATAGTAATCGTACAGACTTTGAGTGTTTTTCATCTCCGTGGATGTTTCTAGATATGGCATCGTAAAAGCAGTTTCCAATACCAGTGGTTCTTATAATGTTGAGGTGCCTATGAAAAATGTCATGAAATAATTTGTACGGTCCCCTGCATTCAATAATGTAATTCTCGGTAATTTCATCGACACTCTTTACATTGCCAACTGCGAACGTCTCTCGCAATGCAGCAATCAATTCCATGTTCTCAATAACTATGGTATTTGCCAAAGTAGCAAAATTAGCTTCACTAATATTTGATGCAGCTAATGTGCTCAAATCGAGTAACAGCTCAGCTACTTTGGCATGTAAGTCAATGACGTTCTCATGTTCCGAATCAATTGAGGCTGGTTGCTCAGCTTGGATTGTCTCATGATTATTATTTATTACGCATGAAACTGCACTGCAAGTATACGGACGAGATTCTTCAGTCGTCGTGTATTGTTTCTCATCGATAATGGCGTAAATAGGCTTATGATAGCTGAAATAAGTTTCATATACGCCTCCTTGAATGTTGTCGTAATTTGAGAAAATTATATCGATCTGCGTATTCGAATTCGTTGTGATGGCGTCGCTTGGCAATACACTGCGCATGTTGAATTGGCGCAAAAAGTTTATCAAATACATATTTTTATTCTCGGATTTTTCAATATTGTAATTAAAATCACCCATGAAAATAACCTTAGCATGTTGCTTACATAGAGAAAAAATTTTCTGAAAAACAGTTTCGAACATTTTTTTCGGGGCATTTGGGGATTTGTATCCGGTTATGATATTGTATTCATTTAAATACAATAATACCAATTCAATGCTCCCTCTATTGTCCGAATCTGCTTCCGCAATGACTTTTGTGATTTTCATATTTTTTTTGGCGTAACATAATAAACCACGTCCATTTCGATTGTAATTTGACCGGTAGACTACACTAAATGTTGTGTCATCAATGTCCACTTTGTCAGAAGCTTTCGTTAGCGTTTCGCTTAATGTAACAATATCGCCTCTGCGAAACCACCGATCAGCATTTATATGAGACATTTTGTTTTTTAGTGTACCAACATTCTGATATATCAATACCGGAGATGTTACGTCTTTTAATGTATTATAAGATAAGTTTAATGTTTTGGTTGCGCGTAGGCGATTTATTTCGACCAATGAACGTTTCATGGTAACATCATTTGCGCTTGTAGATGGTTGTATATCAAAACTGCCCAATATATATAAACCGCTCAATTTTTTCACTCGACTCAAAGCAACGTAAAGCATCGACTTATCTCTTCGCTCTTTTTTAGTGAAATCTAGACATATCGCGTCATAAGTTTGACCTTGGGCTTTATGAATTGTCATAGCCTCTGCAGGTACTAATGGGAATTGATTACGAATAACATGATATTTTTCATCATCGCTGGCATTCGTCTTGATGGCCATTCTTTTAATCGGTGTCCAATTGGTATTTATTTGATGTTCTATCATGTATTCGTAATGACATAATCTTGCCTTTTTTCCTACCCGTTGCATCTGAAAGTCGAGCCAAACGATTTCGGGTTTATTAGTTTGTCCATTGAAAGTCACCAGTCTCAAA
The DNA here is from genome assembly GCF_003426905.1 of Ctenocephalides felis. NCBI lineage: Eukaryota > Metazoa > Arthropoda > Insecta > Siphonaptera > Pulicidae > Ctenocephalides > Ctenocephalides felis. Next base: position 23,565,775 of record NW_020539726.1, read on the forward strand.
ATCCCGCACGCTCCATTGACAAGTCCATCCTCGATATCTATGTTGTAATTAATCATGTATTTTATGCTGATCTTGAAATTTATTTTATTTTCTAGTCTGAAATCATCACCAGCTCTAGTTCGCAACAGTTTATTCATAGATTGCTTTAGATGTTCGGCTGAATTGTTAGAAAATGAATTTTCAGCTTCTGACACAATTAATACATTGGTGTTACTTTCAATTTTCATCTCATTGTACATGCTTACATTTTTGTTCGTTCCGTACAATCTGATAGCATATTCAGGAACATCATCCGGTTTCACCTCTCGTTCCTTTATCAATGCCAGATCTTCATTGGTCAATGCGTCATTAGCGAGATTATTTAGAGCATTAATAAACAACAAATCATCTCTTTGCCTCATCACTTCAGTTAGTTCATAGAAGTGGAATTCATTCCAGAGTGGATTGACGTCAAAAAATGCTTCCATCTCGTTGTGACGAGAAACTTGATACACCGGCCTATCTTTCACAGGCGGCAACTGGTTCAAGTCTCCCACCGCCAATATTGAAACGCCTCCAAATGGTTCATTCACGCCTTTGATTTGCCGGAGACGTGTGTCAATTCGGCTCAACGTGGCACTGCCTACCATAGAAATTTCATCGATAATCACGAGCTGAACTTTCGATAATTTCTCTCGAACTGTGTTGACTAAGTCGCTAGAAAGCTGGACTAAGTTAATGCCAAATTGCTTAGTGGGCAAAACAAATGCGGAATGAAGCGTCATACCATTGATTAGGAAGGCTGCTTTTCCGGAGGGAGCGCATAATAGAACAACTATTTTGTCCATATCACCTCCTGGCAAACCATCGAAATAGTTGGTAATTAGCTGATAAATTGCCTCAATAACCGTGCTTTTGCCAACGCCGGCTGATCCACTTAGGAATATTTGAAATGGCAACTTGCCCAACTTGTAACAGTGAAGAATATGCAGTACAAATTCTTTTTGCTTCGCGTTCAAACAAATCATTAATTTGTACAGTTCCTCTTGTGAAATTCTCGTTGGGCATGTGTATCTACTTTTAATGACAGGCGTTTTGGTTTTACTAACACCATCGTTTTTGACACCGCCTTGTTGAAATATATCAACGTCAAAACCCTCTGGCATATCCGCTGCATCATCATTGTCAGGATTGGCATAAAGTTCATTGTCAACCAATTGCATGATTTGATCGATGCAGTCATCGCTGATAATTGAGAATTTTGCCTGATTGTCCTCAATGATGTTTTTGAAACGATTGTATTGTGTCTGAAAGTCAACATTTTCCACTTCTGTCTGTTCATTCCTCCATGGCTTGAACAGGAGAAGTTTCTCTCTATAATAATTAGCAGCATCTTGATCGGCCCTGTATCGAACATATCTGATTATAGCAGATTTGCCCCGCCTTGCATTATCTTCATTTTGTTCCTCACTGCCTTTGTCCTCGTCGAACGCTTTATGCAGTTTGCGTACTTCGTAGTTCGCAGCAAAATCTGCTAAACATATATATTCGAGGTGTTTTGGCCGTTTGGTGTATCTATCAAATATGTCCGCCATAAAGATCTCTGTTGAATCTTCATTCAACTTTTCTAAACAGTTGCTCGATTTCAGCATGTGAACGCGCTCCTTTGAAGGGCTGGTGTTGATAAATATTGTTTTTCTGCTTTGTTTTGACAGTGACAGAGAAAGTACATGATAGGCCGCTTCCTGTGCTGACATCAAGTTGTGGTTCAAGAATAAATTCGTAATTTTACGGAATTTATCTTTCACGCTAACATTGTTGTTATTACAGTCTGCGGCTGCCTCGCGTAGTAGCTTTGATAATCCTCCTTCGATTTTACTGATGTAATTCGTAACATAGCTTATCGCGCCATACTCATCGATTATAAATTGTAAATCTATGTTCGATTCGAACAAATGCAAAATATCGCGGTTGTAAGAGTTAATGCCGACTTCCATACTGGAGCGCTTCAAAAATAATCTGCTTTGTTTGAGCGTACTGCGTATAGCCAACAGATATTCTGCCTCAGACATATCCAATTCCTGCAGAACATCGTCAAAGCTTACAAATTTCCGTTCCGCATAGAAGGTGTTCATCAGTTTGTCAATTTCCTTGTAAGGCCTTTTGGATATTTCACCTTCTTGCAGTGGCTCCAATATCATAGTGCTTCTCATTACAGGATGCGGTATTTTGAATCTGCAGGTTTTTGCTTTTTGTCCTTTATAGCACGTATGACCATGTCTATGCATTTGCAATTTCACGTAAGGGTCCTCAGGATCATATTTGCACGTTAGGAATTTATCAATAAAGTCTATAAAGTTATTGTTCTGATTAGAATCTGCCTGATATCTGGGTGCATTCTGTAGCCATAGAAGAATATGCTCGTGAGGACTCCCACGTTGCTGAAATTCAACACGCTCATAGCTGTCTACAACCTTATGGCAGCCAAAAATACTATCTTCTTGCCTAAGTAACCACATCAGTTTATTAACTTTGAAATCAAAGTATCTGGCGCAGCTGACGGGATCATTCCTTATTAGGTTGGTCTTGATGTTCTGATCCAATAAATAAGCGTCCCGTGTTGATATACTTCTATCAAAGTTACTATATTTCATGAGCGTTTTCAATAGCTCAGGCCAATGTGACTCTGCTGCAGATAGTGTTAGGAATAGAGTCGGTCTGCCAAGCTGTCTGATCATAGCTAACAGTTTCTTTTTCTTGTCCTGCCAAAATGCTGGTGAAGATCTCAAGTTTTTCAAAAGACGATACCCGTCATCGAATTCAATCAGGCTGTTTAGGCTGTTTATTCTGTACATCCGAAACGGTGAATCCGAAACGGTGAAACTTACCTTTTCTGCGCCTCAGACATATGTTCAGATTTGCTGAGCACGAAATTTCCATAAACTTCTTTGCCATGAATAGTATTCGTGTCGGTACGCATGACCGACGATCGTGTCGTCGAATCTCAGATTTTGTTCGGTCCTTGTATGATAATTTTACATTTGGTGAAAAAGTATGTCCTGCAAAAATTTTAGGGAAGCAAAGTTCATCAACATCTTCAATCTTGTGCCATGGCAAAGGTAATTTATTTTGGCCAGGCGCAATTACTTTTACCATTTCAGCTTGTCCTTTCTGCTGTGATATCATTATTGTCGATCAACATAGTTTCATCATTATTGATTTGATCCAAATCAAAAACTGCCTGCGCATCGACATTGATATTTGGCACAAGATTGCAATTTTCGTTGATGTTCTCTTGATTTGAAAAAGAAACAGTATCGTTAATTGCATCGCTCTTATCAACTATAAATTTACTTTTTCATTCATTAAGTTTTCGCAATTATCGAAATATTTTTCATAAATGTTATCTCATACTTTTATACAAGGGCGTGTTAATTAAATACTGATAGCATTGCAAATGAATTTCGGTCGAACCGACTCGAACATGTAATCGCTCTTATGGTCTAGGTGGCGCTTCAATTTCACTTGTATGGTTTTCATTTCGCTAAATTTCCTGGGCAAAACCTTTAAACATTCATTCACTTCGATGGGTATGTTGACCACGCTGCCTTTCAATCCAAGTTGTGGATTGAGGGCATACGGTTTCAGAGATCGGATCTGCATAAAATTTATAACTGGCGACACCATGCGCTCCTCAAGATCTGTCAATTGTTCTAAATATTCGGGAACATTTTCAAACTTCAGTCCATTACTTGTTGCCAGTTTATAAATTTCTCCACGATATGCATCGAGACCGCACGTGGTACATATCCATCCAGAGTTAAAATTGACAATACGCGACATAAATTCATCCACATCTATTGCATCATTAATTAGAGAATTTTGTGCATTTAGTTCTTGAATTTTTTTAACAACAGTATGTTCGCGAAATTTTGATATTGAATGCTTAAAAAACAGCCCTTCGCAGCAACAACATATATGAGAAGGCGTTTCTTCCTTAATTTAATAAATTTAATTTCAATTTGGCCAACGTACTTCGCTTAGATTCCTGTTGTAAGCCGCTATAAATTTTATTTCTAAAATTCAGAATATCAACATCTCTGTTCTTACTTTGGCTTTCTGCATTAATTTGCAACTTTCTGGTATTTTGTGGCGTCATTCCTATTGTGCCTCATTCTGCATTTATTCTCTAATCGTTCGTTTTCGGCATAGATGTTAGACTTGCGAATGTTTCGCATTCGGCGGATGTTTTTATGGCGTTCTTGAAATTTATATGTAGCATTGCTGCGTAAACTACTATTTCGGAGAACGTTTGTTTTGTTCATTCGATTTATAAATTAGATTCTGTCTCAAAGTTTTATTTCGAGAAAATGTTTGCGGCTTCATTGGTTTTATATTCGATACTTTGCCTCAAATTTTTGTTTCTCGAAATGTTTTTCGCCGCCTCGCCTGTCTTGTATTCGTTTTTGCGCCTTAAATTTTTATTTCGAGAAATATTGTTTGCGGCTTCCTGTTTTTGTATTCGATACTTTGCCTCAAATTTTTATTTCTCGAAATGTTTTCGCCGCCTCGCCTGTCTTGTATTCGTTTTTGCGCTTAAATTTTTATTTCGAGAAATATTGTTTGCGGCTTCATTGGTTTTGTATTCGATACTTTGCCTTAAATTTTTTTCTCGAAATGTTATTCGCCGCCTCGCCTGTCTTGTATTCGATGTTTTGCCTTAAATTTTCATTTCGAGAAATATTGTTTGCGGCTTCATTGGTGTATTCGATACTTTGCCTAAATTTTTATTTCTCGAAATGTTTTTTCGCAGCCTCGACTGTCTTGTATTTGAAATTCGCCTTAGATTTTTGTTCTCATGACATTTTCGACACTCTCTTTGGCTGTGTAATTACTGTTGTTGCGAATCAATTCATCCGTAACTGATTTCTTCGTCGTTGCGAATCGCGTTTTCTCGTCGTCTCTCATGCAGTTTTCATTATACCTGTAACGTGCGTCTTCTCTCAATTTCTTCATGCGATTCCTGTTATTTTCCTTTCTTGTTTCCTTATATTTCGCGCTCACCATTCCCTTCGTTGCCATGCACTCATTTCGCTTCGGGCGCCTGTTCGTTGAACGTCGGTCCGTGGCCGAACACTGCGAACCCTTCGACCTCGACGTCATAACGTCAAGTGCGTCCGAACTGCGTATTTGGTCATCGTTGACCCTAAGCAATGCTTACCTTTGCTTTAGCTTTATTCGGCACCTTTCCACTTCCTATCTTATAAATGCATTTTTTATTTTATTTTTACTCTGAATGATTTACGCTTCGTCTTCATTTTTCAATGTTCAAAAGTAATTATAAATCTAAAACCATTATCATTTTATTTGCTCATACATTAATTGAATTATATAAATATATTATATTGTTCGAAGCATAATATCATATGCAACTTTTTTTACTTGTATACTAAATAATGACCATTAAAAATAAAATGAAAATATTCATGAGATTGACTAATGTCAAATCACAAAATCACAA
>NW_020539726.1:23572274-23597425 GCF_003426905.1 Ctenocephalides felis
ATGTATGGATACAATTTTTTGTACCACGTTTTCGGGCGCACGGATCAACCGATTTCAATAGTTCAAAAAACATTCGATTCCTATTGAAAGGGAGATGTGCTAATTAGTTTTTAGCAAGAATCGGTCCAGCCGTTTTGGAGATACGGAGCCAAGAGTGCAGAAAATAGAAATAGAGTTTTTGAGAGAAGGGAGTATCCGGTTTGAATGATCAAAAAAACATTCAATTTGTAATAATGGGGAGAAGTGGTGATCAGCTTTTGGCGCAAAGCCAGGTCCAGCGGTTTGGGAGATACCGAGCTAAATGTGCAAAAAATGGCAGTTTTGAGAGAACTAAGCATCCGATTTAAATGATTCAACAAAACATTTTGCTTGTATTGATGAAACAATTATATTTGGAAAAAGAGAAAAAAATATTTCAACTTTTTTTTATTTTTCAAAAAAAAAATTTTTTTGAATACCGAAAATAATTCGGATTTTCAAAATTTTAATTCCGTTCGGAAAGTTCCAGCAATTTGCCTCAAGGCACGATGCCATATACCACTAGTTACACATAAATTTGGTTTCAAATTTATATCGAATCACGAATGATTGAAAGCGTTAAAAAACAAATGTAGCAAGTCGGATTTTCTAGCAAAAATAAACCTATCCTTCACGAAGTTATTAATTAAAGATACTTTGTGATTTAATTATAATCTTATATTTGTTGGAAATTGAAAATTTGTGTCAAACAATTTTGTACAATGGAATGATCAAAATGGGTAACTTAAGTAATTTGTAAATATGAACGCATTAAAAGATTTTTTCACAATAAATATGTGCAAATAACTATTTTTATAAATCACTGTGTTAAAAGTCAAAATTGATCAAGTAATTTATGCACTTTCACTTTAAAATTATCGATTTAAATAATCAAATTTATAATTTGGTCTGGGCAGTAGTTGCTGGATATGTATTTGTATTCTCATCACATGCAAATAATCTAATAAACTATATGCAGTAAATTTTTTATATAAAATGATTATTTTTATATATTCAGTTATTGCTTAGTCAACAATATATTTAATTGAAGTTGCTGTAGTATTGATTATAATGTAAGCAATAGTTTTAATGAAAATTATTCATTATACGTCTACATTGTACTGTAAATATTAATTTGTTTATCTTTAAATAGAAATCTTCATTGCTATTACGTTGTTGATGAAATACTAGTATCTTCATTAGAACTAATTTAATATTTCGAAATAAAACTTAAACAATTGATTTTAGAGTATTTTCTCAGAAATGCTGAAGTTACTCTCCTAATAAATTTTATACATGACTACACCCAATTCAGGTTGATAGTTGTATTTTCATTTAATCGTAGGAAAATTAATATCTTCAAGAACCTGAACCGGGATATTTTCATTGCGTGATGATCCAATTTAAACCAAGCAGTACTAGTTTTGTTAAAACGATATAATTCATTGACATTTATATGCAAATTTAGTCGCAGAATAGAGACGTTACCGTATTCGGCATTAAAATAAAGTTGTGATTTATACAACGATAGTCAAATTCATTCGACTGTGAACGTGATTTATTTTGTGAATAGTAGTATATACTTTAATAGACCAATCTACAATAGAGCTTCATGAAAATTTTCTAGCGGTTTGATTTGTAGAATGGAAGTTGGTCATTCAAAAAATTGAAATTAAAAATTTGTTTATAGTTAAAAGTTTTTAAATTTCTTAAACTGCCCACCAGAAAGAGGTTTTATATTTGCATACAATTATAGTAATTTTTCTATTAAAATTTAACACCTTCATAGAAATTTTAGGAGCTGCTAAAATTTTTATTAACTAGTAATTTTAATATCTTTATTAACCGTAGGGTAAGTTATAGTAATGGGTCAAAAATAGAAAATGCAAATTTTTGCTTATCTTCACGTTTCAGAGGTTTCAGAACATTTTACCTCAGAAAATTTGATGTGTGTGTGTTGTGTGTTCGTTACTTTTCGACCACGTTTTCGGGCGCACGGATCAACCGATTTCAATGGTTCGAAAAACATTCGATTCCTATCAATAGGGAGATGTGCTGATTAGTTTTTGGCAAAGGCAGGTCCAGCCGTTACGTAGATACGAAGCAAAAAGTGCAGAAAATTGAAATCAAGTTTGTGAGAGAACGGAGTATCCGGTTTGAATGATCAAAAAAACGTTCAATTTGTAATGATTGGGAGATGTGGTGATTAGTTTTTGGAATAGGCAGGTCCAGCTATTTCAAAGATACAGAGCTAAATGTACAAAAAATAGCAGTTTTTTGAGAGAATTAAACGTTCGATTTGAATTATTCAATTTTTTTTTTATTTTTACTTGTGTTGACGAAACAATTGCTTTTGAAAAAAAAATATTCCAAAATTTATTTTTTTTCTCCAAAAGAAACTTTTTTTTGTGAATCGAAAATAATTCAAATTTTAATTTTAAATCTGACTAAAATTCTAAATCTCACTAATATACTTTAAATAAATAATTTTAACTTTGTAATTCAGTTTATATAATTCTCATAAATATTAGACAATGTAAAAATATTTATTATAATTTATTTGAAAACATTTAATATTTCTCAAACATTTCGTAAAAGTAAGTTCCAGCAATTTGCCTTAAGGCACGATACAATACACCACTAGTTGATCTATATAGTAAATTTTGTATATAAGAGAGATTAAAAATACAGAACTTGAGCTATTCACAGATAGTCATTTGTTTTTTCAGTGAATGTCATTAGATTTTTGTGTAAAGTATAAAGTCTGGAATTCACCCGATATCGATTTAAAATCGTGCTTTTCTAAAAGCAATCGGGTGTAATTCTCCCAAGATATTTAATATCTTGTCAAAATTATAAGGTGAACGTGCCTTCTGCTGACTCCTCTTTCCAAACACCGGATTGGTGTTGCTAATGGTTAGAGGATAAGCCACATTAGCAAGTGAATTTTTCTAAATTTAAATTTTTCTAAGTCTTTAGATTAACTTTATTAAAATCAGTGCTGTGCATATTGAAGAATACAAGAATATTCCCAGGCAGGCGCCTGGGAAGAAATTAAAAATAATGAAAATGGAAGTATTAACGAGCGAGACCCTGAAAAACAAATACAATGCACTATCTGATCGGACTGACATGGACACGGACAGGGAGCTTGAGGAATATAAGAAGGTCAAACGGCGGAAGAAAGCCAAAAACAAGGAGGTCGAGAAAATTGATGTCGGGTCACAGCCATCCACTTCAGGCGTACAGGCAGCACCATCGAAGAAAATAGACATGAAGCAAGAGAAAATTCCGCCTATCATTGTAAAAGCTGAAATAGAGTTGAAAACCATCCGCTATATCCGGGATACAACGAAGATCAATTTCAGGTACCAGTTCCTAAAAAATAATTTACACAAATTTTATACCGATTCAATTACTGACCACGAGCAATTAAAAAGCATATTGCGAGAATGCAATTACCCCTTCTACACCTACTCCTTGAAACAAAATCTGGGAAAAAAAATAACAATTACGGGACTCCATCCATCTATAACTGAGGCAGAAGTTCGCGAAGAACTGCAACAGAAAGGAGCTAAAATAAAACAAGTGGTGCAAGTAATACGAAAACAGTCGGACGGTAGTCAACATAAACTACCAATATACATAATTTTAGTCGACAAAGACCAGGATATGGCGGAGCTGAAGCGGATAACCAATATTGGTGGACACATCTTCTCCTGGGAGACCTACAGACCACAGAACAGAGCGTTGCAGTGCCACAAATGCTTGAACTTCGGCCATACATCGTACACCTGCGACCTAAAGTACAGGTGTATAAAGTGCCTTAATGTGCACGCACCAGGTGCGTGCCAGAAACTGCCAACTGAGGCACCGATGTGTGTGAACTGTGGCAACGAACACCCGGCAAACTACTCAAAGTGCAGTGCGCTTCTCAACTACAAGGAGAAAAAGGAAAGTGATGCTCTCAGGAGAAGACAAATATACAGACCAGCACCAACACCAGTGCCGCTGACGAGGAGTTTTTCTTCAGCATTAAATAACACCAATGTTGGCCCAAATGCAAAATCAGCGTTTCCTCAACTCCCTGTTCCAAGGTCATCATTTCGAAACATGATCCAGTCCTCACCTTTACCGGCTGAGCCTACACCATCAACATCACCGATCCGGCCTGCATCATCATCATCACAGATCCGGCATGAACTATCACAATCACCAGCCCGGCCTGCCTGCAGCCAGTCCGATCCAGATTTCAATACACCAGAGGGACTTTTTGCTGCTATGGGCGAGATCAGGATGCTGTTTGCAGATCCCCAGGTAAAACAAATTTTTAGTGAGCTTTACAAACTGACAAAATCACTAAACACCAACATGACATATAACGAAAAATACACAACAATACTTAACTTTTTAACAGCATCTCCATAAACCAAACGCGCGACTTACACATAATGCACTTTAACTCTAACGGACTTAAAAACAACGTGGACGAACTGAGACAGACGATAACAAAATACGATTTGGACATAGTACTGATCAACGAGACACACTTAAAACCTACGGACAGACTCTATATCAACAATTACAAAGTTTACAGGAACGACAGACAGACGGTAGCACGCGGATGGGGAGGCACTGCGATCTTGATCAAGTCTAACATCAGACACGAGCAAGTGCCAAACCTGACAGCGGGCGGTTCTGAAATAACAGCTATTAATGTATACAAGAGAGGTCAAAAAGTAACCATAATATCGATTTACATCCCGGCAAGCGGACTAGAACATGCGGACTTACAAAGACTACTGGACTCGAACAGATTTGTACTTATGGCAGGAGACTTTAACGCACAACATACATCTTGGAACTGTAACTTTAACAACGCGAACGGAAACAGACTTTACGAATACCTGACTGAACACAACACCACAGACGCACAACTACACTATCCTGACACGCCGACCAGATACGCCACCGTACAGACACACCATCACAGCACGATCGATTTGGCATTGACAAAAAATCTACACGTAACATCCGAACCCATAACAAGAACACTTTTTAACTCCGACCATAATCCAGTTTTCATGACCATTTCAGACAGACTAGACGTCGACCAGACTCCCAAACGCAAATTTTTAGATTACACCAGAGCCAACTGGCCAATTTTCAGAGACATCATCACAGACAACACACGACACACAATGCCAATCGATACCAACGCAGACATTGAGGAGGCTGTAACACACCTTACACTGACAATCACAGACGCCGTACAACAGACTATACCGACACTAGACTCAAGAACAACACCAGACAACGACTTGCCAGAACACATTTTATTGAAAATACAACTTAAAAATCACACAAAGAAACTGTGGCAGCGTACCGGTGACAGACTACTCAAGGAACATGTGAACAGACTGACCAAAATTATTTCCAATGATATACGTGACCACCGAAACAACACTTGGACCAAAAGACTCGAGAACTTAAATACTGACCCACACAAAATCTGGCAGACAGCAAAAAGACTGACGCAGAAACCAACATCCATACCTCCACTCAAATTAACAGACAACAATTACGCAACGACACCAGCAGACAAGGCGGAAATATTGGCAAAAAACTTTGAGAACATCCATAAACAAAATGCCAATATGTCAAACGCAGACCTGAAACAAGACGTACACGAGACAATTCAAAACTTCACTGACCTCCACAGGGACAAAGACTTACGAATAGACCCTGCCACAGTTTCCGAAATAAAGACAATAGTTAAAAAATTACCGAACAGGAAAGCACCAGGACCGGACGGACTACAAAACATAATACTTAAACAACTGCCGACGAACGCCTACATTTTACTTACGCGCATAATAAATAGACTAATGACAAAAGGCTGCTTCCCCGCTTCTTGGAAAACCTCCATCATATTTCCAATAGTGAAGCCAAGGAAACAGCCAGACATGCCACAGAACTACAGACCGATCAGCCTCCTCAACACAATGAGTAAGGTAGCCGAAAAGGTACTACTCAAAAGACTTAACAAACACATAAGACACAACAAAATTATACCTGACACACAATACGGATTCAAAGAACGACACTCTACACTACACCCACTGACAAAACTCATAGAAAATACAGTACTCAACTTCAACAGACGAAACCATACCGGATTGGTGTTACTCGACTTTGAGAAGGCGTTTGACACCATCTGGATGGACGGACTTGTACATAAACTTATCCAACTCAACTTTCCACCGTACATAACGAGAACTTTACACTCATACCTCTCAGACCGTAACTTCACTGTACAAGTAGACAACGGACTTTCGACGGTTAAACAAGTGACGGCGGGAGTACCGCAGGGCTCGATCCTGGGACCGTCCTTGTTTAACGTCTACATTCACGACATACCCACTGACGCCGACACAACGTTACTGACGTTTGCTGACGACACTGCCATATACAAATCATCACGATCACCGACGCTACTGACTACAAAGATACAGACACACATAGACAAGCTGATCGAATATACTGACAAATGGCAGATCAAAATCAATCCGCAAAAGACGGAGGCAATTTTATTTACAAAAGCCGAAATGCCATGACTAGACTGACTGACTTGGACAAAATTAAAGTATTGGACTGTGAAGTTGAGTGGTCGAAGGATGTCAAATATCTTGGTGTGACCCTGGACCATAGACTCAGCTTCACAAAACATATTAATACAAAAATTGGACAGGCTTACGGGATGTTGAATCTACTGAGACCTCTCTTGAACCAGAACAGCCCGCTAAGCGTGCAAAACAAGCGGACACTTTACTTGACACTAATAAGACCACTACTGACATACGCCGCTCCTGCATGGAACGCGACGACTAAGACTAACTTACAGAAACTACAGACATTACAAAATAAGACACTACGAATAGTACTTAACAAAATAAGGGACCCACTGACTAGACATTACTACTCTTCAAAATACATACACAAACAGACTGACGTACCGACAATACTTGACTACATGAAAAAGCTTACTAAAAATTTTTACCTAAAATGTGGGGATCATCCTAATATTAACATCGCGGGCCTCGGCCAATACACAAGAGACGATATTTGGTATGGCAATCACGCCATGCCAAAATATATACTGATTGACCCATAGCAGTAAACGTAAATTGGCTCGATACAAATTTTCTCCCTTAGAATGAATAAATTTTTATTATGTTTTTCTTCTTTTTGTGTTATTATGTGTTATTATAAATAGTGCTATGTGATTTTTTTTTGGGGATAAATTTTCATTCCTCTTTTTTTTGTCACACAAATATTAATTTATTTATATATTTTGAATTAATTATTGTTTGTAAAATCAAATCCAATGAAGGATACAATACCTTCGGGTAAAAAACCCATGTTATAAAGTGCAATGTACATACTTTTATATACTGAAATATATAGTCTTTGAATTGAATTGGAAAAAAGAGAGATTAAAAGAAATACAAAAGCCTTATAATTTTGTTCGAGTCTCTAAAGATTTAAAAGTTTATATAAAAGGATAAAGTACCTGCAGCTAATAAGTTTTCAAAATTTTCAATTCACATTTTCCATAGAAAATGTTAAAAATAAAAAGCATATCTTTCAGCAAATGCATAAAAATTTCTTTAAACCGTTACAACTGTAATAACGTTACCAAATGTGCAATAAATAAAAATTACAGCGGTTTCAAATTCTAATATAAAATTCATTTAATATCTACTATAAAACCATGTTTTATCTCAAAATTTCATACCAGATCGATCATAAAAGTATTTGAAACTCATTTAATTAATATCTGTCGAAAGCACGCCTTGATTAAACTCAAATAATTAACGGGCATCAGTAAATATAATTACATTGCTCTATCGCTACATCACTCAGAAAATCAATTGTTCATTATACAAATGAATATTACATTGAGAAAATAAATTACATTTTTAATAAAACATATTCATATAAAATACGCATACGCATCCATACAAAATTTAACGGCTAATGTTTGAAATAATGATTAGATTTATATGCGAATTAAATTTTCCAATTATTTAGCCAATCATTTTATAAAACAAATCATGGCAAGTTTAATTAAATTATTTTATGACGATTAGTTTTATGTCGATACACATACAAAATGATGGTTGAACTCTAATATCATCAATTATTCTATACTAACATGCGTCCAGTGCAATCCAAATAAAATTAATAATATTCATGTTTCACATAACTTTTTTATATGAAAACTTCAACAATCATAATATATCATTTGACACGTTTATTATGATAATATGATATATGATAAAGAGTCATTTGCTTTACAATCTTTTTTAAAAACTAATAAAATTCACTATCGCTAGTGCAATTAAATAATTGAATACTTACTTAAGTAATAAATAAAATAAAATAATTTTTTAGAAAGTATATATATGCTATTATATTTATAGCATAACACATTACAATATATTTAATGTGCTATAGTGTTGATATATATTCAGTGATGCTTGTTATAATTTAATTTACAATTGTTGCTAAACTTGTATTAATATTTTTGTATTGTAAGAAATATGTTACAAATATAATTATTAATTGTCAATGATCTATACTGGTGTTATAACATGTTAAAACATTTTTTAATAATAGTGAATAATCATTGATTAAACGTAATTTTTCAACAAAAACTGCATATCTATCTGTAAGTGGAATTCTGTCTTAAGGCAATTAGGGCATCGTGCCTTGAGGCAAATTGCTGGAACTTCCCGTACCGCAATTCAAAATTCGAGTAATTAAAAATAATCAATAATAATAATAATCAATAAAAGTTGATCAATGATTTGAAACTTTTAATAGAATTTCGAACCATATTAAATCATTCAATCTTAAATCATTTATTTTGAAATATTTTGGAAATTCTGAACTTCTTTTCAAAGCAATCGTACTGCTTTAACTGCATAAAGACGACATATCAAAGCGCGTAAGCGCCGCGTCGCCATCTAACTCGTAAACATTGGTTCGGAACCCATAGGAATGTAAACAAAATTTATACTTATTGTTAAAATCTCTATAAAATATCTAGTTATTTGATGTGCACATGCCTAATGATCATTTTTGACCGCCAAATGGCTCATTTTTTTACTTTTTCCACCATATCTCCAAAGTCGTTGGACCTGCCTTTCCAAAAATTTGCACAGTTTTTCATTTTGTCAATACAAATAGAATGTTTTTTGAATTATTCCAATCGGACGCTCCGTTCTCTTAAAAACTGAGTTACCTGAGTTTTTGGCTTTTGCCAAAAAACTAATCAGCACGTCTCCTTATCAACACAAATCGAATATTTTTTGAATTATTCAAATCGGTTGATCCGTGTTCCCGAAATCGTCGACGAAAATTTGTATCCGAACATACATACATTCACGCACACACACACACACACTACATCCATTTTTTCTAAGGTATGCCAAAATGTTTTCTTATTTTGAATTAAGAAAGTATGGCACAAAGATTGGAATAATATTTATGGATTTCAGTTAGATCAAAAATTTATGATTTATAAAAATTTTATATAGAAACAATGTACATAAAAATAATATTTATTATTTTATGAGACAATTATAATAAATTGATAAGTATTAACTACAACGGTAAAAACTCAAATTTTAATTTACTTAGTTTTTAAAATTATAAAAATGGCTTAAAAGATGTATTGATTTATATTTTGAATACACAAAGTAATTATTGTATTGTATCAATAGTATCATGAAACAATACCTATGATTCTATAAAAAAAAAAACAGATTAACAATATCATATGAAAATTACTAAAAGTACTGAATTAAGAATTTATAAATAACAAAAATCAGAAGTATTACAATTTAGAAGCAAATATGTATAAAATGTTTAGAATCAAATAAAAAACTCTGAACGGTGGAATTATATTGCATATGTATACCATGATAATGAGATATTTATGTATATTTATTCTATGATATATATAGTATCTGCATACTGTAAATATTGCTATAACTGTTACTTTAAAAAAATGTACTCGCTTTAAACCAAATCATCTGGACAAATGTGTTCCAATAGATAATGTACTGCAGAATGTATATTATGATCACGTATAAGATCATTTCTTATTAATAAGAAAGAATTTTTATAAGTAATGTAAATAAAAGAAACTTCTAAAAAGTAGTGTGCAGAATAAAAGGCGTCACAAATTCATCTTTGCTTTGCTGGAAATTTCATCATTATTCATTTAATGGGGTCTGACAACAAGCGCGAAATATTAAATATTAAATTGTGCTTACGCACGGATTCTGTCTTATCTAATTAACAAACAACCCTGCTGTTGAAATTCATTTACGGCCTTTTATTCCGGTAAATTATTTCATTTATTGCCTTCTGGCGCTGACCTTTGAAAGAACTTCAGGAAAATAGCACGAAAATGGGTAATACTATGGGCGGAGGAAACGGACCAGCTGGCGCTCAAACTTATCTATAGACCGCGGTCGAACATGAAACGTTTTTCCTTATAATGATGAGAGAGAGAATAAAAAAACACATTAGAGAATTTTCTTATTAGGACATTAAATGAATATTGCGTGTTATTTTTTTCTCTACATTAATTGCTGGCAGAACGCCCATAGCATTATCCATTTTTGGTAGCTTTCGATTTATCTTTAAAGTTACTAGTGAGACATATTTTTAACGTAAATAGAATTAATTCGAGATTATTAGACACTTAAGAGCCAATTGTGTCGTAAAATAGACCAATTATGGCAAGGCTTTGTTATGCTGCGTTTTTCATATAAAATGGTACTAAAAACTGTCAAAATTCTATGTATTTGCTGTTAGATCAAGTGTTTTACACATAAAATCTAACTTGTCGCATGTAATAATTATTAAGACACACGATAAAGATGCACATTTTTGACGTTTGGACTTTAATACTAAAGTATTAAATACATTATATATTTCATATTATAAGCAAATAAAAAAAATGTAGAAGCAGATTGAAAAATATTAATCTATGAGGAAAAAAGTTCACAAATTTTAAAAATGTTTTTTAGATATAACTTAGCAAATAAATGAATTAATTTTATTGAAAATTCGACATTCTACGAAACAAATTATAAAAAAACTGTTTTGTAAAGCATCGAATTATTAATAAAACATGACATGAATTGACACTTTTGATTCATTTGTCGCTAAGTTATATCTGAAAAAAAAAACATTTGAAATTTTTTTCATGCTAATTCCATACGAAACTTTGATTTAATTGCGCACTATCTAAAAGTTAATATTAAGAGCTAAAACTTTCAGAGATTTTTTTTATCAATTTGGAAACATTTGAGCCCCTGGGAGCAAAGAAATTCGAAAATACCCATATTAAGGACTACCCTAATATATATGTGTGTGTATAAATATATAATAATTAATGTCTAATATACTCTAGATATAGATTCAATTAATAGTGGTACCTGATTTTGAACACTGATATATTTTACAGTTATTTTCGGATTGTGACTAAAATTGTTTTCAAATATTAATTAAGATTTGTGCGATCTTTGAGACCAAGTTGATTTGTTACGTTTGAAATAACGTCAAGCATTAATAAGTATCAATTTCTTTGCCCAAAAATATTAAAAATATATGCATTACAAATTGCACTGTGTTTTTTTTCTGTCTTGGTTTCTTTCAATTTCTATGTGTGTATGTATGTATGGATATGTGTGTATGTGAGCCAATTTTTGACCTTTTATCGACGTTTTCTCAAAAACAGCTAAACAGATTTCAAAAATTTAGAACAATAGATATCTTAGTCTTATAGAGCATACTTAAATATTACGGCTTTACGACAAGTCGTTTAATCTTAATAATTCATCAAGGTTTATAAATGAGTAGCATTTTTGTTGTTTGTTGAAATTAAATTATCAATGTTTTTTCAAAAATGGCTAAACCAAAAAAAAATTGAATATTGTTAATTTGCTTTTAGAAAATACTCCGAGTTTTATTAGACACGTGTTCGATTTTCAATAACGTGTTATAAATACACTCGGAATACTTATATATCGCTTGTATATATTAATTTATTTACTGGTGAAATGGATTATTTACACACATCGGAAAGCCCATGTAAATTGGCTTAAGCCAAAATACCATTTACAACTTGTCTATTTAATAAAATAGCCCAATTTCCAAAAACTCGATAAAGGTGCACATTTCGTTTATAATTTGATCAAAATGTTCCTGGAGTTGGAACCTATCGCAAACTGTTCTAATTATCTGTAATCCTCATTAGAAGACGCCGTCATCTATTAGTTTCAACCCATCGGTAAACGGAGATAAACCCATGCGGGTAATTGAAATATCTGATTGCTTCTAATATGCAAATCATCAGTGTAAACAATATCGAAACATCAATAAGTTCTAGGGGCAGAGGTTGATAATTTGATCGGTAATAAGTCAATATATATGATATAATATTGATTTCACAAAAAAAGAAAATTGTTTTTGTCAAAAAATCCAACTTGCTAATTTTATTTTTTTTATTTACATAAAATAAAAAATGAAAATAACTATGAAACATTGGTTTCATGTCATTTCAAATCATTGGAGACCAAAATTGAAAAATCATATGTGTATATCAATATGAGAGAAATTTTAACAAAATAATAATTTTAATGAATCATTTCATAGTGATAGTCTTCGTGACTTCACATTCCAAACTAACATCTTGAATTATTATAGTCCTGCAAAAAGTTATTGAATTATAGTAATTCAAAAAAAAGTTTGGAATAATGGGCGTGCGCGCTTAGGACATATAACGTGTACAATATCAATTGGAATTCTCATTAAATAGTTTTTATTATTAATTGTACTAACTTAACATTATTAAATGTATTTCCTAAACATGATACAGATTTTTTTTATAATTACTTACAGTCAATATCTTGATATGTTGTATTTATTTCAGTTTA
Source organism: Ctenocephalides felis (assembly GCF_003426905.1). Classification (NCBI taxonomy): domain Eukaryota; kingdom Metazoa; phylum Arthropoda; class Insecta; order Siphonaptera; family Pulicidae; genus Ctenocephalides; species Ctenocephalides felis. Next base: position 23,585,312 of record NW_020539726.1, read on the forward strand.
CAAATGCATATCATTATATATTTAGAAAAAAATCGTATTGGTTGCAAAATATATCATAATTTAACTAATTGGCAATTTATTGAATTCATAATAAAGTTCACTTTTTAAATATTACCTTACCAGAAAAAATTTTCATTACCCCCCTGCTTGCATTAAAATAATAACTAGAAGTCGGAGTGGTCTAAAATTTTAGTGGCGATTTATTAAAGTCATAATAAATGTACTTTTCAAATATTAGTCGAATCAGAGCAAATTTGTTTTTCTCGCAAAAAAAATTTCAATACTCCTACGTTGCGTGAAGTGAAGATTTTGTCTGCTCGAATTAAAATAAAAACTAGTAGTCAGAGAGGTCTAAAAATTCATAATAAATGTACTTTATAAATATTAATCTAATCACAGCAACATCAATTTTCACCCGAAAATTTGTTCACAACCCCCCGGTTTAAACTTATTAAATCAATTTCACAAGATATGTCATATACGAAGTAGTTACTTCACAGCTTAACTGTTTTCAAAATTTAAAATGGGATAGATTAAAAATTTGGAAAAATATAAATAAAAAGTAACGCAAAATATATAAGGTATTACATTACGTAAAATCAATTTTAGAATGTGATCATACCATTAAATTTAAAAAAGTTTAAAGCACTCACCCTACGCGAACAAGCACCGATTCTTCTGGGACATCGAAATTACCAGTTTGTTGTCTGGAAGAAAAACATTATAATTAAAAAAATGTAGGAGATATTTTATTGGAAAGCAGTTTAAGTGATAAATTCCAACTTAGGAAAATTTAATGGAATTATAAGTTAATTATTGGTATTTACCTCCCGATTCCCAGAAGAGAGTATACGCCAACCCTGCAACATAATCTAGTCACTTTTGGTCCACTTTGGATTCAAAGTTCTTTTCACATTAACTTCACTTAAAAACTCTGACACTAAAATTTACTATTAAAACTAAATTCACTAACTATATTCACTAAAATTGGAAAACACTCGTACACTTTTTTATCAATACTTCAACACTTTCACTTGTACTAATTAGACCAGAAATTAGATTTTAGATTAATTGTTTTTAGGACCGACATGGTCTTACTATTAGATGTTCTTTTCCCAAAGTTTCTTGCGCAAATAAACTAATTCCGACAAGTGTTTGATTGACAATGGGAAAACATATTAATATACATTTGTGTAATGACAGATTGGACCCGAGAATTGGCGCGATTTCCACAAATTCGGGTGGGCCGCCACCAGATGTCTTCGGCGGCGATGGTGATGGAAGTCTATGGGTTGAGCTATTGTCTGCAATGATAAAAGATTTATCGATATATTGTATCGGCGCGAATTCAAATAAAGATGTATAAAATTCTTTAAATTGAAATAAATATTTATTCAGTGTTTTATATAATATATAATTAATTATTTTTATAACTTATTCATTCATTTATCATTTATTTAGCCATATATGTAAAACAAAATAAATAAATATATTAAATGAATTACAAAGTCAATTAGCCAATTGTATAAATAAATGTGTACAAAATAGTAAACTAATAATTAATAAATTAAGTGTTTATACATTTTTAAGTTCAAATAAAATTTCAAATAGTTATAATTATACGATAATTTTGAATAATATTAGGCGCCTATACTAATATTATCATAATAATTATAAGTACATATATATTAATTAAAGATTATAGATTTAATCACAGAATCAATTTTCTAATAAATTGATAGACATATGTTTCTTTTTTTAACTCTGAAACAATTAGATTTTTGAGAATTTTGAAATTTTTATTGTATTTCTTTTATGAACAATTAAAACAATAAACTACTCGTGTATAGCATCGTGCTTTAAGGCTAATTGCTGGAACTTCTTGCACCAAATATTAAAATTTTTGAAGATAAAATTTTTTTTTCTAAACTTTGAAAAACAAAATTTTGTTTTTGATATTGAAATTCCTATAAAATACCTGATAATTTGATGTGCATATGTCTAATGATCATTTTTAACCGCCAAATTGCATTTTTTTACGTTTTATATACTATCTTTAAAACCGTTAGACCTGCCTTTACAAAAATTTTATCAGTACATTTTGTCAATACAAACAAAATGTTCCTTAATCAATCAAATTGGACGCTCCATTATCGAATTAAATTATCATTTTTGGCAATTTTTGCCCAGTATTTTTGAAACGGCTGGACCTGTCTTTGCCAAGAACTAATCAGCACGTCTCCTTATCAATAGCAATCAAATGTTTTTTAAATTATCGAAATCGGTTGATTCGTGTTCACGGAATCGTGGAATAAATATTGCATTCAAACATACATACACACACATACATTAATTTTTTCTGAGGTATGCCAAAATGTTCAAAAACCTCTGAAACGTAAAGATATGCAAACATTTTATTTTCGATTTTTTTGCTATTACTATAACTTACCCTGCGGGAAGTTAATAAGTAAAACTTAATGAGTTTAATTTTGCAACAAGGCAATATAATGTTATACAATCATTTATTTGTTCCAATAAATTAAAATTGATTGGTATAATTTTTTTCTGTATTTATGTTCTATATCAAGTTTCATTATATATTATTTATCAATTATTTAAATACAATCAAATATCTATTTTAAAATAGAAAGAGGTAAGTTTAGGTTGGTATCATCTGCTAATAGGGAATTATATGTTCCAAGTACAATTAAAATGCATCAGAGCGTTTCCAGTTTAATTGCTTCAATTTGGATCAAGTATGTGTTCAGATTGAGCGCATTGAACTAAATAAATAACTATTCATTGGAAAATTAGTTTATTGATTTAACTACGATTTCAATAAATAATTAAATTACTTTTGAAAATACTACTTGGGTATTTTGAAGAATTTAATAAGCGTTTGTAGATAAAACATCATACTTTAGCATCCACGTAGCATAGTTATAGTTAACACTATAAAAAAACTATGAAGAAGGTAAAGTATTACTACATGATAAAAGTAGAGTTAGAGGGTCACTCTGTGTTATAGAATATAAAGTTTGAAGATCTCAAGCTTATATAACTAGGGGAGTTATATTACATTTATGTGACAAGTTTTTTGATGATCGCTATTTATTTAAGATGTGAAAATATATAGATTATTATAAATAAGTTATTGAATTATTTATAAAATAATTCAAATTGTAATAGAAATATTAATTTTACATAAAAAAAGCCACAAGGGAAATAATGCTTTCTATAACGACTAGCATGATCTATACATATTATCAATTAGTATGATTTTTACGTGTTACTCTTCACATAATGGTTTTCAAAAAATATGTCGACGAAAGAAAAAAATAGCATTTCGATCATATTTTACATTATCACACATTCATTTCAATTGTAATGTTAATTGGTTCATAATAACATTTAAATAATGAAAAGGCAAATTTAGCATATCGGCAACATAACCATCGTTCGTGAACAATTAATAATAATGTTCATAATTTTAAGTAAGCCGTTTTCATAAAGAAACTTAACAACCCAAAATAAAATAGCTGTGCATGTAGAATGTTTAATGTGGAAACGATGTAAAGTACATAATCGGGCGGGATTCCTATTTTGTTCCCTAGTGTTTATTTTTAGGGTGGAATGTTCAACGCTCCTACAAAGATACTATTGTACAAAGTTATATATCATTGTTTGCGTACGCAAATAATATAAAATCGTGTATATGTGTAAGTGTATATCTTATATATAAAATTATACTCCTCCTAAACGATTATTCGGATTTTGATAAATATTTCTGAAGTTTGTTGAGGGAATTTTTTAAGATGTATATGAAAATATAGTAATATTGTAGAAATAAATAAAAAAAATGCAAAAAACAACATATCATTGTTTGACATTGTAAACATTTTGATACATGAAAACTGTCATCTGCCAAAAATGTCGATTCACTTGAAATTTGATTTCAGTTTAAGCGAATCTTGACAATATTAGTATATAATATCCATATTCATAATTATGAATAAGATAATTGTAATATCTACAATATTATTGCCGAAAACCAGCTGAGATTTGCCAGAAATTAAAACAATATAAGATACAAAATATGTTTGGCAGATAAAATCATATAAGTTAGTTCAATAAATAACACAAAACGCCTAAAATTGCATATTGATATTTTTTTTAAATTTATGCATGTTGCACTTTGCTTTACTTTATTAAATTATTCAAACACAAAGGAATATTTTAACTTATTGAAAAAATGATTAAAAAAACTTATTGCCAAAAATTCATTTGTTTGGCATTGGATATGAAATATTTAGCAGGTTCGTGATCTTAGATTGAACAGTGCCATATGAACTAAATTTTACAAATGAATTCACCTGAAATTTTAACTAAAGTAATAATGTTTATTAAATTATTAGTAATAAAATGGTAATTTAGAAATTGTAATTGCCAAAAAGCAACGTACTTTATCATATATCGTACAAAATTATGAAAATTACAGACTAAATTATTGAAGCAATTATGTTATGTGGTAAAATCAAGTGTGATATTGTTCTTTTACCGCAGAGGACATTAAAAAAATTAGATTTTTTTAATTGTAGGCGTGGGTACAGTACAACAATTGTCGGGTCATCTAATATGCATGTATTTTTATAAAAATGTATAATATCAAAACAGAGGATGAAACTCTAAATATTAAAGCTAACAATATTTAGCGTATTTCCTACCAAATTTTCTTAATTTTAAAAATTACTGCAATTACCTATGCATATCTAATATTCATGCGGAATATATGAGATGATATATAAATGCCTAGAACTTTTAATTTCGGTTCAACTGGTGGAAGAAAATTTTGTTAAGTCAAAGATTTCTATTTTAGAATGCTTTCGCTATTAATGTTAGTACTTAGAAAAGTTACTTAATAAATGAAAAACAAATCGTTATTTTTCAGACTATCAAAATAATGTTTAAATAATATATTTTCATACCATCATTTATCCGAATTTGAAATCAATAAATATGCCTTCTACCAAAAACGAACTGAAAGTACGAGATCGCTCCACCGTATTTTTGGTACGCTTCTGAAATTATGAAGCATGACAATTATGAAATTATGAATCAAATATTTTAATGCATATTGTAAATATGCGTATCTAAACTATATAAAATATCATTATTGAATAACACTTACTCAATTTTTAAATAAATTGATTTCAATTACTCATACAATACGGGTATAATATTCTGATGGTCAATATGTTAATCAATGTTTCCATCAAATTTGCATATACGATTTTGGCTATTGAACTTTGAGTGTAAGCACAGTTATGGACAACGCCAGTAAACATTAAATATACATTATGCAGTTTACGTACGCTTCTCTGAACTGCGTCAATCTGCAGATTCATACGCGGACCTAGAAAGGGCATTGATGTCCGAGCAATGATTATTATACATTTTACACTAAAATAATGATTAACAATTTGATGTTGAATCTATGCGATATATATATATATATATATATATATATATATATATATTTATATAACAATATGTATATGTGGAAGAGAGAGTGTGTGTATGTAAAAATCTGAACCACAAAATTCTATAACAAATAAATTCAAAACAAATTTTATTGCAACTGGTATAATTCAAGATATTCGACTAAATGAAGTTAAACTAATAATTATATCAAATAGTATCTAGATTTTAAACTATTAAATCCTTCTTGTAGTACAACGTTGCAGATTCCCGGTCTAGTACAGGAAACACACAATTTACATAACGTAATTACTCAGTTCGTAACATTTGGGATCACATGCGGAAATAATATTATTCCAGAGCCTAGTAGTGTATTTTGTTCATTAAGCAAGTAGTTAAACAGATTAAATTAATATTAAAATGAAAATTATGATATTAGTTTGTCTAAGCTTTAAATCAAGAACAGAAATGTATTTACTTTAACGAGTTTGGTATTATAACACATGCAACTGCAATTGAATTATTATTATATTAAATTAATTGATACAATCAGTAATAGTTTTGATATATTGCTTATTTTTTAATTTTATTTATTTATACATTTATATTTATATTACATTATACATTAATATTTTACAGATATATTTAGACAACTAGAAGTGTATGGCATCGTGCCTTAAAGCAAATTGCTGGAACTTCCCCCAGCGTAACGAAATGTTCGAGAAATATTGAATGTTTTCAAATAGATTAATATAAATCCTGTAACATTGTTTAATATTTATAGGAATTATATAAACCGATTTACATGTTAAAATTATTTATTTAAAGTATATAAGTGAGCTTTAAAGCTTTAGTTCTGAATTATTTTCGATATACAAAAAAAAATTGAAATTTTTTAGAACAAAACATTTTTTTCCAAAAGCAATCGTTTCGTTAATACAAGCAGAAAGTTATTTGAATCATTCAAATATGATGCTTAGTTTTCTCAAAAACTAATCACCACTTCTCCCTACCAATCGGATATTCCTTTCTCTCAAAAACTCCATTTGTATTTTCTGCACTCTTTGCCTGTATCTCCGTAACGGCTAGACCTGGCTTTGCAATAACTTAACCAGCACATCTCCCTATCAATAGAAAATGAATATTTATTTAATCATTCAAATCGGTTGATCTATGCGTCCGAAAACGTGAACAAAAATGCGGACACACAAAACACTCACACACAAATATCCATTTTTTCTGAGGTGTGCCAAAATGTTCAGAAACCTCTGAAACGTAAAGATATGCAAAAAAAAATATTTTTCATTTTCGTCTCATTACTATAACTTACACTACGGAAAGTTAATAAAATATTAATCAGTCCTCAACAATGTTCTTCAAAAAATATTATTAATAAACCCAAAAATCTATATTAATGAATCTATATTAATGAACTTAACTTGTAAATATCTACTATGCACAAATCTTGATAATTTAAATTTTATTTTATGACAGTCAGTAATATGTGTATCACTTTTACACTATAAGTAATCCTAAGTTAATTTAAATAATATAACAATTTATCTTCTATATATATATATAAAAATAAGTCGGGTTTTCCTTCCTGACGAAATAACTCCAGAACGCACGAAGCGATTTCGACAATTTTGCATTCGTAGGAAAGGCCTCGGGCTCCGCAAGGTTTATAGCTAAGAAAATTAGTGGTGCATCGTGCCCTAATGCAAATTGCTGGAACTTCATGCGCCGTAATCAAATATTCGAGTAATGACATTAGTGGGAATTATCGAAGGACAACGAGAAATTCTTGTCGCAAAGAATAATGATGTCAACGCACTGAATTTCACCATTCAATCAAAAATTTCTGACGATTTGGTGACATACCAATGATTCCGACTGGTCTTCCGTTTAACTTCAAACGATTGCAATTTCCAGTTCGCCTTGCGTTCGCAATAACAAGTCGCAAGGCCAATCGCTTAGTGTTTGCGGGATAAATTTCAAATAGATTATTTAGAAAATCATTGTTTTTCACATGGGCAGTTATACGTTGCCTGTTCACGAGTTGGAAAACCATCCCCTTTGTTTGTGTTAACGTCAGACCAAAAAACAAAAAATGTAGTTTACCAAAGAGCACTTTAATGAAACTGATAATTTGCGGATTCACTTTCATTTACTTAGAGAAGTTCAACTAAAAAACACTTCATTTTTGTAATCGAAATAAATTCCTTACTGTTGTATAATAAAATCAAATTTTTCCTTTTCAAATATAAAACATACAAAAAATTTCTTCATCTTTCTCACGAAACCATCTGGTGGCGAAACGGAGTTCGTCGGGTTTGCTAGTCGTTTATATTTTAATAATTTAAAATAACTTCAACAATAGGATATCTTATATGCATAATTTGCATATGAGAACTTTATAACTAACAATAAGTTTCATTTGATAAAAGTTGTTTTTTCAGTAATGCTTATTAAATATTTGAAATATTTCAATCGTTAATTTTAAATACTGAAATTTCACTAGTTGAACGTTTTCATCAAACAGAAGCTGGTAATAAAATGGGCCATGTATCTCACTATGTGATTGAACAATTCCTTTACAATTGATTTACCTAGGTAAACTTAATTGAATAATTCTCAGAAACTTTATTAAATATTTTATTCATCTTTTTTAGCTTTTTATAATCAATCATTTTTGTACATTACGTTTTTGTTCTCTTTCTCTGTATTTTATTATCAATTTTATTTCAACAGTAAACTGTTTTTCTCCATTTTTTACAAATATTATTGAGGCAAATTGTTTTCGTAGAATTGTGATATCTTATTTGAATAAAAACGTAATAAAAGTCGTTGAAATTAATTGAAACCAATAAACAGTTGGAAGTAAATGTCACGTTCAGACAAAATAATTGTACGTGTTATCTTACATATAAAACAGAAGAGACGCTCCATAAATTAGAAGGGCCCTCCAGCCGCCCAAGGCTAAATGGGGGTCGTACGCATTGCGTTGCTCGTATTGTGCGTACATTTCGAGTGTTACTTCACCGTTACGTGTTTGCTTCGACACAACAGCCAACAGCAATCATACGGTTGAATTGTTTCAGAAGATGCAACCCAAGACCATCTACCAAAAGTTTTAGGTAGTAGAAAATTTAGATGTCCAACTGTAAAAAGAAATTTCGTTTAGCGTTCGTTTTTTGCTTTCCATCTTAAGCTCACAACTAGTGGTGCCTTGAGGCAAATTGCTGGTACTTCTCATACCAAAAATTATTTTTTTTAAAAACCCCTCAAAATTTTATTGAAAACTAAAAAAAATGAGATTTTTGAAAATTTTGAAATTTTTTTTCAAAGCAATCGTGCTGCGTGTCCGTTTTAGAGAAGAAATATCAAAGCGCGTAAGCGCCGCATGGTAGAGTGACGGATAAACAATGATACGAAACTCATAAAAATGTGAACAAAATTAATACTTATTAAAATCTCTATAAAATATCTAATAATTTGATATTTCTATTGATCATTTTTGACCGCCAAATGGCATTTTTTCACCTTTTTCACTCGTTCTCTGAAACCGCTAGACCTGCCTTAAAAATTTAAACGGTACTTTATTTTGTCAATACAAATGAAATGTTTTGAATTATTCAAATCGGATAGTCAGTTCTCTCAAAAACTGAATTATCATTTTTGGCACTTGAATTGACCCGTATCTTCAAAACAGCTAGACCTGCCTTTGCCAAAAACTAATCAGTTTTTTTAATTACTCAGTTCGGTTGATTCGTGTTTCCGAAATCGTCGACAAAAATTTGTATCAATAAACAACACACACACGCACACATACATCCATATTTTCTATGGTTTGCTACAATGAACAGAAACCTCTAAAACATAAAGATGTATCAACCCTACGGGAAGTTCAAATATTATGAGTTAATGGTGACAAAACCTTAAAAAAGGATGTGTCAAAATTGATTTGCCAAGAGGTTCCTTTCTGGCAATTTTTTACTGAAAGATATGAAACGCTCGGTTGTCTAGTTGAAGATGATTACCAAGGAATCAACCCAAACGAACGATCAATTTTGGCATCTACATTAAACAACTAACAAAATCAAAATTATATAATTTAGATTATTGGAGTTTGTCCAGGATGTTTTTCCACATTCACCATATAATCCTGGCCTTGCACCTCTTTTTTGATTCGATCTTTACAGATCTCCTTGAATAGTACACAATTCAACGATTATGTTGGTGATGGAGTCAAATTCGACCTAATTCACTTTTTTACTAATAAAAACCAGAAGTTGAATGAGAGTCGGATAATTGGACAATTGGACAAAATGGACAATACATTACAGAATAAAGTTATTTAGTTTCCATTAAAAAATGTCTTTGATTTTCTAATAGAAGTCCGCACTTACTTAGTAGCCAACCAATAAGTTGGCTACTAAGTAAGTGCACGATATATATAGCTGCTAAGTAAGTGCACATATATTTCACACAATACATTTATTTCTAAAGTATCAAAAAGTGATCAGAACGTAAATATAATAAACCAAAAGAAAAACAAATTCAAAAACAATTATCGACCTTGTCCTTGCTGTAAAACATGAAATCCTTAATTTTTTCTTTATAATTATATTGATGTTTGTCGACAAACAGAGCGATCTTACTGTCAGATCTCTGTTTTCTCCTCACTCACAATTGTAAAAAAATTGACATTTTATAAAATTTTGAAATTTAAGAAATTGTATGAATTTCTTATTGATGATTGATATTTGGTGGTCTTACTATTAATTCTTTGTTTTCTCTTGTAAATAAATGTCATTTTAAAAATTTGGAAATTTGAGCCCTACTTTTAGAAAATTTGTTTGTCGAATATAACTACTTAACTTGTATAAAATTGCTCAATTTGCAACAATATCGACCCTATATCAACTAAGTTTCTAACAATATCGACCCTACATCAACTCGGTTTAACAATTGTATTTACTTCTTATTGATAAATAAATAATTATAAATTTCATATTGGCTTTCATATAATAATAAACAATTATTAGTAGTAAACTTATTGATTTTATTTCACTGAGCGTTTGTATTCAACTCGAACAATAATATATATTGCTTTTCGCCATAATGGGCATGCACAGTTAGTCTATCTATACCTATTACAAATTATTGTTTGCCTTAGCTTTAGTACATGATGCCAAGATCAACATTTCAGATCAAATTTATAGCCCAACACAAATAACGAGGGAGGCCATTTTAGTTAGAAATTAAACTTAACTATCACTACTAAACTAATATGCACAAGTTTGCCTTTCATGCGATCTAATAATGGAAATGCAGAACTAATACTGGTATTAAATTACTTTCTTTATAATTTGAATTAAATATTTTGTTAATTCTGATAATTTGAGAAGTATGATAATTTTAAAGTTATTTTATTCTACTCTGTTAGAAACGTAAAATCATAAATTTTAGATTCTCTATCAGGATTAAAACTTGTATTAGGGTAGAGCGCGTATTAAAAGTCCCTAGGTAAAAAAATCGATCACCAATATCTCAAAAAGAATTTTTTTAACAACAGCATTTCAAAGTAGAGAGAAAAAGATATATAACCAGGCATCACCTTAATTCTTAAGACGTTGCTATCGGAAGATAATAGCAATGTTAGAAAATCCATAAAAAAAGTATTTCCTTTGGTTGTTAATTTTTTCAGTTGGGAGCACAATTGTTTAGTTTAGTGACCTTAATATAATTTTAAAGTATACGTTATTTAATTGTTTTATAAAATGTATTGTTATTTTTCAGTTACATATATTCAACAGATTTTTTATATAACTTTTATATAAACTTTCATGTCGGTGGGGTGAAAAGGACCAACTAAACTGTACAAAGGCAATTTTACAAGAGATACGTTAAATAATTAGTTATTCTAACTATGTTGATGATTATTTCCTACGGAATACCAGATCAAGGTTTACAGTGTTATCTCTGTAAAAAATGTACCCATAAATTTTATATGTTGCATTGGTTAAAAAATATAGCTATTATTTCGTAAAATATCAAAATTAAAAGTAAGATATTGGATCTCTTTGCCCCCTGGCCGTCCTATATTGCTCCGCCTATAAAGATAATTTTTTTAAAAAAACAGCCAAAAAACGCATTTTACTGATCATAGTCAGATATAGTTGTTTGTTTGATATGTGCTGTTGTTTGGTTTTCCCAATATAATTGCTGAAAGCCAAACTGAACCTTTGTACCCCGCCCTATCCTATATGAAATACATATTAAATATTAAATCATATGAAATTATATGAAATTATTTGAAGTATGTATTTGTTTTTGAAAAACAGCCAGAAACGCATTTCTACTATTATTATATGTTGAATTAGCTAGAAGTTTTACTGAGCATAGTCAGATAGTTGTTTGTTTGATATGTGCTATTGTTTGGTTTTCCCAATATAATTGCTAAAAGCCAAACTGGACTTTTGTACCCCGCCCTACCCTATATGAAATACATTTTGAATATCAAATCATATGAAATTATATAAGGTATTTATTTATTATCAAAAAACAGCCAAAGACGTATTTCTACAATATCGAATAAGCTAGCAGTTTTATTGAACATAATCAGATAGTTAT
>NW_020539726.1:23598425-23635747 GCF_003426905.1 Ctenocephalides felis
TTTTTGTAAATTTAGAACAATCTAATAAAGTTACACATACATTTTTAACTTCCCATAGGTTAGTTATAGTAATGGGCCGAAAATCGAAAATAGAAATTTTTGCATATCTTCACGTTTTGAAGATTTCTGAACATTTTGGCATACCTCAGAAAAAATGGATGTATGTGTGTGTGCGGATACAAATTTTCGTCGACGATTTCGGGAACACCGATCAACCGATTTGAATAATTCAAAAAACATTCGATTCGTATTGATAAGGAGACGTGCTAATTAGTTTTTGGCGAAGGCAGCTCCAGCTGTTTCAAAGATACGGAGCAAAAAGTTCCAAAAACGGTAACTCAGTTTTTAAGAGAACGAAGCGTCCGATTTTAATTATTCAAAAAACATTTACTGTATTGACAAGATGAACAACTGATTAAATATTCGGTTATGGACTCTCAATAAAAATAAGTCAAAAAATATCATTTGGCGGTCAAAAATGTTTATTGGACATATGCACGTCAAATGCATATATAATAATTTTATATATAATAATGTGTACACATTTTGTGTAAATTTTTTTGGGTTCTGTACCAAGATTTTTGATTACGGTACGGGAAGTTCCAGCAATTTGCCTTAAGGCACAATGCCATACACTATTAGTTATAAATTTAGATCGATCCAGTAATGCAACAAATTAAGTGTGATAAATTTACAGATTTCATTATATCAATTGCAAGTAAAATACATTAAAAAACCATTATCCGAAACCATGAATTTATCGGTTAGCTTTCATTGTTCGTAGTTGTCGAACTATACTGATACTAAATGGTGATAAACTGCTATTGCAACCATGGTATTATAGTGTCTATAGTTTTTTGCAGCTAGCTTTCGAAAAACGTGATATATAAAAACAATAAACTGAACGAACGAGCGATGTGTATCATAGAGCGAATACATGGTTTTGTACTATAAGTAAATGATGCCCAAAATATCTTATTGTTAGCATAATGGTAAGGTAAGGCGGGGCAGGAAGGTCAAATTTAACTTTGAGCAATTATATTTTAAAATTTTTATTTTTATTTAAATTTTTAACTTTCCGTAGGGCAAATTATAGTAATCGCAAAAAAATTGGAAATGAAAATTTTTATATATCTGTACGTTTAAGAAGTTTCTGAACATTCTGACATACCTTAGAAAAAATTGGTGTTTGTGTGTGAGAATATGTATGTGTATGTGTGTGTGTGTGCGGATACAAATATTCGTCGACGATTTCGGAAACACGGTCCAACCGACTTCAAGTATTCAAAAAACATTCGATTCCTATTGATAAGGAGACGTGCTGATTAGTTTTTGGCAATGGCAGATTTAGCCGTTTGAAAGGTACAAGGCAAAAAAAAGCTAAAAACGATAACTCAGTTTTTGAGAGAACAGAGCGTCCGATTTAAATAATTCAAAAAACATTTTATTTGCATTGACAAAATGAAGTACAGTTTAAAGTTTTGCGAAGGCAGGTCAAGCGGTTTCACAGATTGCGTAAAACGTGTAAAAAAAATGCCATGTGGCGATCAAAAATAATCATTAGACATATGCACTTCAAATTATGTATGAATTTTGTTTACATTTCTATGGGTTTCTTAACAATGTTCATCCATTAGACTACAATGCGGCGCTTCGATATTTCTTCTCTAAAACAGCCACGCAACACGATTGCTTTGAAAACAAATGGTGAATGGCATCGTGCCTTAAGGCAAATTGCTGGAGCTTTCCGTATCAGAAATAAATATTCAAGGAAAAAAATCAGTAATCAATAAATATTGTTCAATGATTGATAACAATTGTCAACATATTCAAATAGATAATTCTAATCACTATGCATTTTATCGTTCATAAAATATACAGTGACGAATTTATCGCTCAAAACACTTGAGAAAGTTTACATTAGCAAGAGGTGCTGAATAAATCCGTCTGAGGATATATTTCTTACGATGGGAATTTCGCATTTAAAATATATACATTTTCAAAGTGAATTGTAAATTTAAAATTCATATTTGAAATATAAAATTTTGTATATTTTTGAAAATTTTGAACAAAATATTTTCTGAAAGTTTTGAAATTTGCTTGATCCGTATGAGTGAACTTCAAAAATTAACAACATTGGTACGGGACCCAACAAAATTGTAACAAAATTAGTACTTATTTTTAAAAATTATATCAATTATCTGATAATGTGCATATGTCTAACGATCATTTTTGACCGCCAAATATCTTTTTTTTTTACTTTTTTCTCTGTATCACCAAAACCGCTACACCTGCCTTATCAAAAATTTCATCAATTCTTTATTTCATCAACACAAGTAACATGTTTTTTGAATCATTTAAATTGGGTACTCCGTTCTCTCTAAAATTGAATTACCGTTTTTGGCACTTCTTGCCCCGTATCTTCAAAACTGCTGGACCTTTCCATCAAACCTAATCAGCACGTTTTCTCATCAGCAGGAATCGAATGTTTTTTGAATCATTCAAATCGGTTGATTTTTGCGCCGGAAATCGTGGACAAAAAATTGTATCCAAACATATGTAAACACTAGAGATGGGTAACAAATCCGATAGAACTCCTCCCTCAGAGTGAATCCGAGTGGAGTTGTTTCACAGGATTTGTCATATCCGACTTCCCTAAGCTGGTATTAAATCTGTTAACTCGTGCAGACGTTTACTGTTTTTGTCGTTTTTGCTTTGGGAAGGAAGCGGTCACTTTCTTGTTTCATAGGCAGTTTTATGACCTTTTAGGTATACAGTTTTTTTCCCAAAAATACAAAAATATTACTTCAAAGATACAGAACAATGAAATTGTGTTCAAGTGTAAATATCTCGAATGTATAATTTATTGAATAGTAAGGGGTCATATTTCTAACTACGACAATCTTTGGCCGTGAATGACGGCAATCAGGAATATACCCAAAAAAATACGAAACGAAATACATATTTATTCATAAATTTTTATTTCTAATAATTAATGGGATTTGACAAATCCTTAGAAACATAAACAACGCAATATAGAACACATTTGTGTCGAGAATTTCGGTTTCAAAATTGTCAGAGTCGTGGAGTTGTTAAGCGGATATAACTCCACCATGAAGCGGAGTCAAATCTGAGTCGATCCGGCTTCGGATATGATAAGCCCATCTCTAGTACACACACACACATACGTCCATTTTTTCTAAGTTATGCCAAAATGTTCAGTAGACTTCAAAACGTGAAGATATGCAAAAAAATTTATTTTCGATTTTTTGCGATTACTATATCTTACCCTACGGGAAGGTAAAAAGTTTAACATTTTGGAGGTGAAAAGTTCAACATTTTCAGAAGAAATCTAAGAATCAAAAAATTTCGCAATATAAAAAAAATCCAAATTTTTCAAAAAAGTCATTTTTTTTTAAATTTCAAAATTCTCAAAAATCTCTTTTCTTTTTACAAAAATTGCATCAAATTTTAAAGGTTATTTAAAAATTTTAATTTTTGGTACCGTAATTTGCCTTAAGGCACAATGTCATGCCCCACAAGTTGTTTATGGAATTGTAGTTCTAGCCTTTCCATTACTGGAACAAAAAATATATTGAACGCAACATTTCGTGTATAATAATAACACTTTGTACTCTACTATCGGTCAACTATCCTATCTCTTTCGATTTTATTTTTATCAATTCGGCAATATTTCTACGACCGTTTCGAGTTTCTATTTGCCTGTAGCTTTAACATAACGCCGAAACCGACAGTTTAAATGGAAATTCATTTCCGCCCCGACGCCCACGTGAAACGCGGCTCTCGTTAAATAAATACACCATTCGGGCCCAAATGACTGAATATAGCACAAGCTGAATTACAAGGAATGCGATTGCATTGAACAAATTGACATATTAACGACTAATTCACTAATTATGTTCCATAATAGATCGATAAAAATGAATGAAAAAAATTTAACACCAAAGCTCTAACTCTTTCGCATTCATTATTCCAGTAGATACTATGACTCAAATGAGTTTTCCTCCAATATATCAAATGATATACTGCTTAAATTTTGCGTACAATACAACTATTTAAGATTTAAGCGTCCTACTCCTTTTTTAAATATTATCCACTCCAATAAAAATAAGATAAAAAATCAAAATCGAGGAGAAACAGAAAACTTAGCTTCACAAATCACACAGATATCAAAATTAGTCAGACGTTCAGGATGATGAATCTACTGAGACCACTCTGTAACCATAAAAGCCCGCTGAGTGTGAAAAATAAACACCACCATACACCATACCTGACATAAATTTGATCAATATTGTTATGCGCCGCTCCTGTATGGAATGCGACAGCAAAGACTAACCTACGGAGATTACAGACAATACAGAACAAGGCACTGAGAGTAGTACCAAACAAATCAAGAGACCCACTGACAAGACACTACTATTCAACAAAATATATATACAAACAGATTGACTGAGAATTTTTACTTCCATTGTAGAATCAACATCCGGGCGTTTTGGCAAAGGCCATGCCAAACTATATCCTGATCAACCCATAACAAAAATTTTAACGTACTTATAATAACAAATTATTTTTGTAATACTGTTTTTAACACAATTACTATGTACTTATTAACTTCCCATAGGGTAAGTTATAGTAATCGCAAAAAATCGAAAATGAAATTTTTTATATATCTTTACGTTTCAAAGGTTTCTGAATATTTTGGCATACCTTAGAAAAAATGAATGTATGTGTGTGTGTGCGCGTGTGTGTGTGTGCGGATACAAATTTTCGTCGACAATTTCGGGTACACAGATCAACCGATTTAAATAATTCAAAAAACATTCGATTGCTGTTGATAAGAAGACGTGCTGATTAGTTTCTGGCATGAGCAGATCTAGCCGTTTCGATGATACGGGGCAAAAAGTGCCACAAACGGTAACTCAATTTTTAAGAGAACGGAGCGTCCGGTTTAATAATTTTTAAACATTTTACTTGTATTGACAAGATAAAGAATTGATAAAATTCAAGAAGGCAGGTCTAGCGGTTTTGGAGATCTAGTGAAAAAAGTAAAGAAATATGCCATTTGGCGGTCAAAAATGATCATTAGACATATCCACATCAAATTATCAGATATTTTATAGAGATTTTAACAATAAGTATAAATTTTGTTTACATTACAGTTAGACGGCGACGCGGCGCTTACGCGCTTTTATATATTGTTTCTATGCAGTTAAAGCAGTACGATTGCTTCGAAAAAATGTTTAGAGTTTCAAAATATTTCAAAATAAACAAAACAATTTTTTTCAGTCTTTCTTAGTTTCTCAAAAATCTAAATTTTCCAAAGTAATCTTTTTTTTCAAAATGTCAATCTTTTTAAAAAAAAATAATTTTTGGTAATTATTTAGAAGTAATAGCAATTTGGCTTAAGACACGATGCTGTGCGTACCACTAGTTAATTTTAAGATCACACTTGTAGGACACAATACATACAATTGAAAATGTTCAAAAGATTTTTTTTTTAGTTTTTTATGGATGTATTAAATTTGAATTTATTTGAAAATTTCGAAAAATGATGAATTCTTTGCATCGTCAGTACACAATGGAATCTGAATGAAACTTGTAACCAAGTGTACATACATACACCCAGTAATCTATGAAATGTATAAATGTAAAAAAAATGATCATACTTTACTAGTTTCATAGTTTTACTTGCTGTCGGGAAAGCTGGCAAATTATTTAAAACTAATTTATTAATAATTTAATAAAATCATGTTTTTAATCATGTGTAGTTTCTATAATAATTATAAGTAATAACATATTATATTGTAATTATGATCAAAAATATGTTTCCAATTGCAATTAAGCCCATATCGGGCACTGCGGTGTGAGATGGCAATAGGAAATCTCTCACACTATTCTTATGAATTCTACATTGAAATTGATAATTAACTGGAAATAATAATTAACTGGAAATACAAATTCATTTTCTGAGAAATTTGTATTATTCACAATACATGTTTAAAATAAAAATTAAGTCGAGGGTCCTAGTCCAGCTTTTTGTGAGTGAGATAATTATATTGAAAAAAGCCCTCGTTGCTTGATTATAGGCAAATAAGTATAAATAACGTACGAGCCTTTAGTGGCCCTTTATTTTATGGCCTCATTTATTTCAGTTTACTTGATTTACAGACGTACATGACGATCCAAAATGGTGGACTAATAGAGGTACTTTGTGAAATTTGTTCGGCGTTTTCCTAGCCTAAGGCACAATACACACACACACACACACACACACACACACACACACATATATATATATATATATATATATATATACATATATATATATATATATATATATACATGTATATACCTTTTACTATTCTATGTGGCATGAACATTTATTATATGCTCATATTATAAAACTTTTTTTCTGTTAAACTAAAGCATAGTCAATGCAAAAATGCAATATGCATGTTTGTAATTTTTATAATAGCAATGTGCTTGCGCCGAAAACCAATTTGTTTGAATATGTGTTTCGAACTTTGACATTAACGATAACAAACTCATGACAATTCGATTTTTAATTTTTTTTAATATGAACAAAGTCTTGATTATCTCGAGCTCGATTCGTTTTACAGTATGTGCTTAATTAGTGGATCAACTCATATTTCACTTCAATAGAACCTGATTGCGTACCCTTTGTGCTCTAATGACGCCACTTATTTTGTGCGTTGAACAATATATACATACATATATATTTGTTTGTACATGTGTGAGTGGGTTTTAGCATTTTCATTTGTAAATGCTCACATATTTTGGTAACATTTTCAAAATTCACATTCACATTCTGTAAAACGGTATCCTTTGAATTGAATAAGAGTTTGAACAAAATTATTTATTTTGACATACATTGATGCCCCGCATAACGTATGCCTCGCACAATGGACGATGCGCATAACGAACTTTTTTTTCGGTCTCTAACGTTCTACACAACAAACTTTGCTTCACACAACGTACGAAATCGTTGTCATTTTAGTCAAAAAACATATGTTGCTCAAATTAATTCAAAGAGTGGCGTTTGGAAATTTTTGCTCCGCTGTCAAAATATACTTGTTAGAAAAGTACTATCGACAGTTTTCTTTTTTTTTTTTTATTTATTTATTATAATGGCATCTGATCTGAATCATATTGCCACCACTTAGTTTACAGAGAGATCTATATACAAAATTCTTTGAACACTAATCAATATACATAAACTTTGAATATACAATACAATATGATGTTGAATTTATAAATTAAATTTCTAAACTACTGTCCATAAGAAATTGATTAATAATATTATGTATGCTTTCAGTACTAATTAGAAGTAATTGATGAACGCTAGTAGGAAACTCAAGTTTCTCTTTTTGCAGCTTCTTGTAAAATATTTCCCTTGCAGATTGATATCGGGGACATTCAAAGAAGATGTGGTTGAGGGATTCTTCCTCATACCCACATGTACATGCTGGCGAATTGATAATATTAATTTTATTGACAGTTTTCTTAAAAATTCACAAGCTACAAGGGCACAAAAGGAAGCAGTACGACTCTGATAATAACTTATTTTGTAAATCAGTAATATTTTTTCAATGTCTTCATTATATGTAAAAAAATATCTTATTTTCTATGACCACATTGCAAACTACAGAATGAATTAATTTTATTTTCATGTATTTGTACGGAAAATACGCGTTTCGCATAGCGAACTTTTCGCACAATGAACTTTCTCCCGGAACGAATTAAGTACTTAATACGGGGTATCACTGTATGTACATAGTTTACATTATGGTCTTGAGAATATGGTCTTGAAAAAGTGGTATTATGGTCTAGAAAAATTTATTTTATGCGACTTTTGAATGGCCTTAGAAAAAAGCAAAAAATATAAGTTTTTTACTGTATTTTTGTTACAGATTATTAAATAATGTTCAGAAAATATAACAAGAAGATAAAAATTATAAATTCTTTTAACTCTCAAAATTGGGTGTTTCAAAACATTGGCATCTGACTGTACCCATGATTTTAGCCCTCCTATAGAATTTCATTCAATTTTTTCGTTTCTAAAAGTCAAGGATAATCTAATTTCTTTCTGATCTTGTGATTGTATAGTCATTGCTCGGTAATGAACCTATTTGTGTTGGTCCTTCTGGTTCACGTGTAATTTATCAAGATGAAGCACTTTATTTCCACTCACATATATATACACATATATACATTTACACACACACATACACACACAATATATATATATATATATATATATATATATATATATATATGCGTGCCTGTATTTCAAAAGTATGAAACTGATTCCGCCGCACAACTGACAAATGTTATGGCAAGGCCATGTTAGGCTCCAACTTCTATACATTATGCTACTGAATCATACTGAATACTGTCAAAATGTCATGTATTTGCTGTGAATTCAAGCGTTTTACGTATAAACTACAACGTCACCCGTATGTTAAAAACCTGAGTCAAAAGAACCCTGTTACCTAAAATCGCTTTTTGACATTTGTGATGTTTCTCTATCTAACAACCTGAGAAAATGGCCTGACTGCATAACAACCACATGGCTTTTGTCATTTTGTCATTTATAACGAATTTGTATGGAAACTTAGTTCTTCGTAACATAGCCTTGCTATAACATTGGTCTGTTATGCGGCAGAATCGGTCCCTATATGTCATTTCAGATATGTATAACAGATACATATACGGATAACAGATTTAAATCTGGGCAGAAATACTTTGCAAATGTTTATTTACTTGATTTTCTGTTCTAACCCATTAGGAACGATATTTATTTCCAGATTTTTTTTTTTTTACGAATTCATTTAGACGGCAACCCAATGATTGTCATGGCTAAACCTATATAAATGGACTTTATATACTATTTACTTCTGAACGCCATTAGAAAGCAACCTAACGATCGTACTGCCTAACAGCCTATCTATACTTGAAAACATTTTTGCTTTTGCATTTCTGTTTTAGTAAATAAGCCAAGCATATACGTGAGCTCCACGAACCAACATTTTCGATAAATTTAAGTTGATTTTTGCATCTTGTAAAAAAATCATTTGAGTATTTTCAATCGGATACGCAAAATGACATACTAACATTTTTAACAATTTTAAGAATTTTAATTCAGAATCTTTCGTTGCAGTTAAATTGTTTGGTATTATTTCCTAATTATCATAAATTTGAGTTGTCTAATACTCTAACAAAAGACGCATTAGACAGAAAATCAACCTACTAGATAGTTCTTTGCATATGGAAATTTGATAAAAAAAAAACATATTTTATTAAGTATTTAATCTCTACAGTTGCAGCATGCATTCAATAAAAATAAATATTATTAATAATAATCGATGAATTGAAAAAATTGTCACGGTTTCGCATCATTCAATGTATGTCATGCTCTAATTTGATCGAAAATTACTCGTTCGCCTTTATTGAAAATGATTGATTCATGTAACATGTAAAATGTGTATTTTTGCCCTGGTGTAAACTGTCTATTGATTAAATTGAATGTTTGACGTGCACGATGAATCATGCATCACAGGGCGTTCGTTGTGGAATTGACTATTTCATGATTAATTATTCAGTTTTAATATAGCGTCATTGATTCGATTTCCTTTGTGAGTTCTTATTTGCATTTTCTTTCATTCCAAGGAATTTTCAATTGAAAAAGTATTTGAAGCGTATCCAATATCGTACTGTAATTTCATATCCAAAATTATTAATATTTAATTAATTTTCTTTGCTTTGTTTGTTGATTCAAATATATACATACGTATAATGTATATATATATATATATATATAATATATAATTAAAGTAATTAATACATTTTATATCATTTTCTATAAAATAAACTGTACCAACTGTGAAGAAATACATATTGGTGAAACAAGTCAAATTTTGACACAAATAATTACCACAAAACAAAAGTAACTAAAATAATAAGAAATGACTGAAAATGTTAATAATGCTAAATAAATTTCGATAACTCCACAATATTACATTTCGACAGAACCACTGCTAATACACATTTTTCTGAAGGATGTATAATAAAACTTCACAATAAGATCATAAATAAAATAATCGACAGCCATTCTTTGTGAGCTTACTATAAAATATTCATCAACCATATTTCAAATATTATTAAAACTGAAAAAAGAGAGACAATTTTATTCAAAAAAAGTCTCAATTGGGTTTTTTATCTCTAACTGCTGTACAAGAAGTTTTAGTAATTTGATTTTATTTTATGTTATTTCTTTAAATATTTAAATGACTTAAATAAAAATAGTCCCATAAAAACACACATCAGAAAATAATATTGTTCTCCATAAACATAAAGTAGTCTATTAAATTACATTTCAATTCAAATTGATATTGCTTTCATGTAATAAATTATAATAAGATTCAATTATAATTAATTGAAGTTTGAATAGCAGACTTTAAACATCTTAAAGTGTTATTTAGTGAAATTGTTGAAATGATCCATGTAAGAAAGTATTAAATTATTACTTCAATAACTAAATGCCAAGTAATTGGCTTTGACCTGGTATGAAAACATTTAAATTGTTTAAATAAATTTTAACCCACAAAGTCAGTCTTCTAAAATAATCGTTGATCTTCACAAAGTAGTTTGCTAATTTATTTTGTTATATAAATTTATATAGCAATTTGCTATATAATAAATGAAGAATTACAATAGACAATATTTATTTAGAATGCCATGTGACAATACACAATTTAAAGATTATATTTTGCAAGTCCGTATATAGGTGGTTAATTTGTTATACTATATGTGTATAACTATTTTTATGAAAATTGAATATATATACTACAAATGAAACGATGTCAACAGAGGTTTTGATAGGAGCAGATCCATAATTTTGGTTCCGCATTAAGATACAATTGGAAACCTATTTGATAGGCCATTCATGAAAATATTAATTAAAATTATTAAAAATGCATAAACCCAGACAGCACGAGATGATCTATGGATCATCCCTATAACGCAGAGTGTAAATATTCTGCTAAAATGAAAAAACCCAAACTATAATAATTTAATAAAAAATCACTAGATAATATCATTTGTTTCTGCATAAAATCACTGTCGTTATAAAATCACTTCACATTTTTAATAATATATACTATATACAAGTATATATTATATATATATATATATATATATATATATATAATATGTATATATATATGTGTGTGTGTGTATATATTTATGCATTGTGTGTTTTTGTACCTATAACTTAGCAATAAACCTGCATGCGGTACTTTACAATAAATATATCAATATAGAAATAAATTAGATTTTTTATACTTTGCTGAATATAAAAATTCTATTACGATCGATATATTCAATAAAAATCCTATCAAAATATATGAAAGACTTTATTGGTTTGAATCGCGAAAGATAAGTTATTTTGAGAAGAATATGAAATCGCATCTTATAAACAAATCGAATTAAACAGCTTTTGTGATTAAATAGACCGTTCAGAAATTGAATACTAGTCGCAATTACATTTCATAAATAGACAATTTAAGAAGAATTAAAGTTTATATAAAAAAATGTTGATGCTCGTAAAGTAGCTTTCAACTCTGAAGTTGAAATATATCAAAATAGAAATAATAATACAAACAGAAAAGTTATTTTATTCAACAGCATTTTTAATAACACATCATTTTTCTATAATACTGAAAAAGTGCGTAATCCAAATTTAAATATGCATCATCTCTGGGCAACCAGAAATGACACAATTTTTTGACGTTTTAATATTTTTTTATGGAAAAGCAAAACAATTATATAACAAATATGAAAATGTTATAATGTGGTACATAAAAATATAACTTAAATTAAATAAACAGAAAATAAGTAACTATAAACCAATATTGAAAAAAATCTTTTGAACAAAATTCACAAGCATACTGCAAATGTATATTGATTGAGTCGTAGTAGTAGTTCTTTTATTAGATTTTAGTGAAAAATTATTTAAATTTAAATTATTTAAAAAAATTGTATTCCGCATTGTTCAAAATTCAATACTAACATAATGATTGTCAAAAAATATAGTTTTTCTATTTTCAAATAAAAAATCTTGTACGTCAATAAATTACAATTTTCTTGGGCTTATGAAAAAGCAATAATTTTACTCGAATGAACAATTTATTTTTATCAAGGGTTGTCCATCTCTCCCTTTTTCTCATTGTACAAATATTTTTCAATGCATACAAACAAAACATAGTTCATGATGGATTTTCAATATTTGCATAAAGAGCAATTTTAGCTAAAAATGTGGAGATTAAACAGTAAAATCTAAAAAAATAACCGTTTTTAAAGAAAAATATGTACCATACAAATCTAGGTCAAAGTTATAAAATTTTTCACAAAATTTTTGAAATCTCAGTTGATTCGCTGGGCATGCCACAATATAATTCAAAAATTAATCTTCAGAATAATGTGACACACAGAATAATAACTTAAATTAAATAAACAGAAAATAAGTAACCATAAACCAATATTAAAAAAAAATCATTTGAACAAAATTCACAAGCATACTGATATAATGTATGATGAGTCTAAGTAGTTCTTCCATTAGATTTCATTCAAAAATTATTTAGAGAAATTGAATATATTCAGCATTGTTCAAAACCTAATACTACCATAATAATTGTCAAAAATATAGTTTTTCTATTATCAAATAAAAAATCATGTACGTCAATAATTTACAATTTTCTTGAGCTCATGGCAAAGCAACAATTCTACTTAAAAAACAATTTATGTTTATCAAGGGTTGTTTACCCCTCCCATTGTACAAATACCCTCCGACCCATACAAACAGAACATAGTTTATAAATGATTTGCATAAAGAGCAATTTTAACAAAAAAAATGTGGAGATTGAACAGTAAAATCTAAAGAAATAACCGTTTTTGAGAGAAAACTTGGTACCATACAAATCTAGGTCTAAGTTATAAAATTTTTCACAAATTTGCCACAATAAAATTCGAAAATTAATGATCGGATTTTGGATTCAAAAATTAATGAAAAAATTTCAAAGTGAGTAATAATACATTTAAAGCTTGAAACTCTAAATGTGTCAATTCAATTTGAATGAAATCAGCTTCATATTAGGCTGATACTTGAAATGACTACCAATATGCTCAAAGAACATTTATATGTGGCATGCTTTGCAGTGGGTAAATCATATATTTCTTGTCTGCATTTTTCACTTATATACCACATTCGCATTCAGGTAAAATACTTAATTTGATATTAAACATTTTAGTTTATACTAAATACTAAACGTTCAAACCTTTTCTAGAAATATTATTTTATGACTAAGCAACGTTTGTTGGGTCAACTAGAATATATATAAATATATATATATATATATATATATATATATTTATTATACAGATATGTATGTGTAGATATATGGTACATGAAATAACCCAATTCTAGCCCTATCCATCCAAATACCACAATTTATACGCGTAAGGCCTATACTTAATAAAACCCATGCTTTATTATTCACGAAGGATCTTTAAAATTCCCGTTGTATGCCATATTATCCCCAACCGTTCCTAATTAAATTAGTCGGGCTTAAATCAAAAATTAATTACATTTAAAGTTTGAGTTTCCGGGTGCTTTATTGGTTTACGCAGTCTTATGTTCCTATTAAACCGCGTTATAAACTAAAGTCTAAGGTCTCAAAGTCATATAATATGGATACACACTAATAATTTATTCAGAACGGCTCATGATTAATATTGTCTCACTTGTAAAAATATCATATCCCAGGATACAAGATTTCACAAGTCAAGTAAATTGATTTAGGAATAGATCTTTAGAACAAAGTACATAATTTGAATTAACATTCATATATTTTTTAATTCAGAATAAAGTTGTGTTTCGTTTTCGAATCTAAAAAAATGAAAATCTGCAATCTGTTTTATTTTATGACGCCAAGATATATTTTATGTAAAAATATCATATCCCAGGATACAAGATACACAAGTCAAGTAAATTGATTTAGGGATAGATCTTTAGAACAAAGTACATAATTTGAATTAACATTCATATATTTTTTAATTCAGAATAAAGTTGTGTTTCGTTTTCGAATCTAAAAAAATGAAAAACTACAATCTGTTTTATTTTATGACGCCAAGATATATTTTATGAAAAGGGTTGTAAGTGTAATTTTATCTCAAAACAATTTGCGGCTACATCCCGATACGTTTAAATAATAATCATTTATAACCACTAGTTGCAAGTAGAGTTTTGTAGACAAATTGCATCTACCACATGACATGTGTGGATAATCGATTGAATTAATAAGAAATCATTATGTATATTAAATCATGGGTGATTTATAGTATTGGTATGCAGTATACGGATACTGTAATGACATAATGTCTGAAACTATTTCGCAAATTATTCAATTTTGTGCAACTTTGCCACGCATGTTAGGTATTTTCAACAAATATTTTAAATATTACTCTTTGTTGACCAAAAAGAAGCATGCGCTTAATTAAGGATACCATACGTTCCGGATTTCCACCCTGGTTTTTCTAAAAGCAATATTTGTTCCGGATCACATTTCTAAAATGGTAGCTTATCATTTCAAACATACACTAGTTGTGTATGGCATCGTGCTTTAAGGCAAGTTGCTGGAACTTCCCGTACCGTAACGAAATGTTCCAGAAATATTAAATGTTTCATATAGATTATTATAAATACTTTAACATTGTATAATATTTAGAAAAGTTATATAAACTGAATTACAAAGTTAATCTTCATTACTTAAAGTATATAAGTAAGCATTAGAACTTTAGCCAAAATTAAAATTAAAATCTGAATTATTTTCGACATACAAAAAAAAAATTGAAATATTTTTTTCCAAAACCAAATATTTTGTCAAAACAGCAGAAAGTTTTTAAAATCATTCAAATCGGATGCTTAGTTCTCTCAAAAACTGCTATTTTTTGCACATTTAGCTCGGTATCTCCAAAACGGCTGGACTTGCCTTTGACAAAATCTAATCACCACTTCTCCCCGTCATTACAAATCGAATGTTATTTAGATCATTCAAATCGGATGCCCCATTCTCTCAAAAACTCGATTTCTATTTTCTGCGCTCTTTGCTCCGTATCTCCGAAACGGCTGGCCCTGCCTTTGCCAAAAACTAATCAGCACATCTCCCTATCAATAGGAATCGAATGTTTTTTGAACCATTCAAATCCGTGCGCCCGAAAACGTGGACGAAAAATTGTATTCATATATACATTCACACACACACATCCATTTTTTCTGAGGTATGCCAAAATGTTCAGAAACCTTCAAGACGTGAAGATATGCAAAAAAATTCATTTTCAATTTTCGGCCCATTACTATGACTACCCTACGGGAAGTTAATAAAATTTATGATTAAATCACTTGTCCTAGGCTTATAATATTTTAGGATATTCTTCAAAATATTTAACCTAATCGCTTTTAAAGGTTTCATTAGAATAGAAGAAAAAATTAATTACAATTTATGACGAAATAACGGACTGGCACGAATCAGAATTTTTGATAAAGCATTGACAAAAATTTTTGGACCTATTTGGTAATTATAAAGAAACGCCTGGGACGATCGTCACAAAACTGATCAAATACGCACAAGCACATACATTCTCTAATTTTGGTGTCAAACGATTCAGACTGGACTGAAATTAATTTATAGTAATTCAATATTGGAAGACATATTTGTAATTTTGAAACCATATTCTTCTAAAACCTAAATAATGTCAGATATTTATATTTGTAAGTCATGTTTCATTACATGTGAATTGTTTAAAAAATTCACTGAATAAAGTAAAATAAATATTTCAGAAATTATTCAATATTTTTAGTATGTATGATAAATAAGTCATTATTATATATACAATTAAATTTGTAAAAGCAATTTTATGGCACAAATAGAAAATAAAAAAAAAACTAGCAGGAATAAGATCAAATACTGAAGACTAGTTTCTAGTATCGATACAAATAATTTCCTCTGAATTTATATCATTTTCCTCCGACATACGTTTAACATTTAACAATAAAAGTAAAATACCGCAAAGTCAGAACCTTTACGAATCGTTTTTCGTGAAAAGCTCATGCTTTTCATATTTTTCCGCATTTCATATTTTGTCTGAAAGTAAGAAAAGCGATTTATGAAAAATGTATTCGCCTCCGAAAATGGGGTATATGCTCTATGAAGTCGATTGGCATCAGTATGTGGCTTATCAGTTGATAGAAAATATAGTACAGGAATACGAAGTATAGTAAAAATTTTATATAAACCAAATGGAAATAAAAAAGTAGAAAAAATTATGTTTTCTCGACGTTTCAAGTCATACTAAATCGTTTGACACCAACATTAGTAAAAGTATGTGAGCCGAAATTTGAGCTTTTGACGACGTTTTCTCAAAAACGGACGAACCGATTCCGAAAACTCAAACTCGATAAGGATCGCGTGACAATCGGACAACCCGTTTCTTTATAATTATCCAAAAATGCTAAAACGATTTTAAAAGTAAAAAACTGATCGAAAGATATGTGGGCCAAAATTTGACCTTCCATCAAAGTTTTTTCAAAAACTGTTGCAATAATGAGACATGCTGACATGTATTCAGTGGTGTTGTCGAGCCGGAACGCGCCGGAACGTCGTTCCGGCAAATCATTTTTAAGCCGGAACGCATTCCGGCAAAAAAATTGTAAAAATCGCCGTATACAGAAAATGATTCAATAAAAGAATTTTATAAAAAAATATAATCGAACTAATTTTTATTAAATGTTCCTATTATTGTAATAAACATACATATATGTTCACAAAATGGGTTTTGTAATTATTTTTGTTCCTTTCCTTTTCGAACGGAACCAGAACAAACATGAAAACCGGTTTTTGAACCGGTTTTTAAATTTTAGCGTTCCGGCAAAAAATATTAGCACAACGCCACTGCATGCATTGATTGGTTTTGCGCGACTATCAGTCAAGCCATTTCTTTACAAACAGCAGATAAATAAATGTAAAAAAATATCAAAAATCGTAAATCGAATAGAAAAGTTGGAAATCGCACTGATTAGTTTTTGGTAAAAATCGGCCGGGCCTTTTCTTTGAAAATAATTGTTGGTTTTTTAAATTCTTAATTATATAATTGATCTACTATGCAATGAATTGTTGCATAGTAACGAAGTTTATCCTAAAGTTTTATTATTAAAATTATATTATATTATTAATATTATAGGCCTAAATAATTTAATAAAAATAAAATTTTAAATAATTGACGTGCGATTATAGGACATAAAAATAATGCGCATATAATATATCATCAGTAGGAAAATGAATTGATTAGTTTTTAATAAAACGCAAAATATTTATGTTAAAAATATAGAAGTTGAAAATTTTATTGTCACAATTTACAAAGTAAATCTAAATTCTTATGGATTCAGTCGATTAATTACACCTAGCTCCTGTTCATGCAACCAGAGAAAGTTTATGCTACATTTTTGAAAGCAAAATACCACTTACACCTAGTTCTATTATCGGTTATTCTGTTATTGTACACATATTATATAAATAAAACACAATATTATTCCTTGCTTACTGCTTGTTCAAGAGCCTCCACAGTACATAATACATTGCACTATTTTGCAAATGTAAAAGAAACTGTCTATTATTGACCAGAATATGGCTTGAAATATGATATTTTAACTAATTGCACAATTTTAAACTGAGAAAATAATGTTTATTCAATTTAATTCACTATTTTAACCCCTTAATTAACTTCCCGTAGGGCAAGTTATAGTAATGGCAAAAAAAATCGCAAATGAAAATTTTTATATATATTTACGTTTCAAAGGTTTCTGAATATTTTGGCATACCTTAGAAAAAATGGATGTATGTGTGTGTAAGTGCGTATGTGTGTGCCCGTGCGGATACAAATTTTTGTCGACGATTTCGGAAACACCGATCAACCGATTTAAATATTTCAAAAAACATTCGATTCATACTGATAAGGAGACGTGCTGATTAGTTTTTGGCGGAGGCAGGTCTAGCCGTTCCAAAGATACGGGCAAAAAGTGCCAAAAATTATAGTTTAGTTTTTGAGAGAACGGAGCGTCCGATTTATATTGATTAAACAAAGAACTGTTAAAATTTTTGGAATGGCAGGTCTAACGGTTATGGATTCTCAATATTTTTTTTTTAATGTAATTAGGCGGTAAAACGTTCATATGCATGTCAAATTATCAGATATTTTATAGAGATTTTATTAATGTGTACACATTTTGTGTCAATTTTTTTGGGTTCCGTACCAAGATTTTTAATTTTGAAGTTTATGTATATAATTCAAACAAATGTCCTCGACATTTTCGACAGTGTAGAATAACCGATTTGTATTATTGAACAAACATTCGGTACTCCATGGCGAGGCGTTTTTGCAAAAAGCACATCCTGCCGTTCCGCAGGTATAGAGCGCAAAGGGTGCAAAAATGGTCATGCAGTTTTCTTGTGTAGACGGTGTGCAAAAATGGTTTTACAAAAAATTTCGTTGTTTTGAGAATTTTCAAAAAAAAAAAAATTTCAGAAAACTTAAATTTTTGAAATTTTTCATCATTTAAAAAAAAATCTAAATTTCGAAAAATTTGAAAAACATCAAAATTTAAAAAGAACAATTTCTTACAAAAATTTGAGAATATTTCGAAATTGAAAAAAAATCAAAATTCAAAAATTTCCCAATTCTCAAAAATTAAAAAAAACGATTTTTTTTAAATTTCAAAATTATCAAAAAAATCAAATTTAAAAATAAATTAAAGAAATTTCTTGTAAGCATGCACATAAGTTGTTTGTAGAATACGCTCGTCGCCCAATAAGCACATATAAATTTACAGTATGTATTTATAATAAATAGTCTATTTGAAATTATTTAAAACAATTATTGATTAATTTCATTCCTCGAATTTTTAATTACGATACGGGAAGTTCCAGCAATTTGCCTTAAGGCACGATGCCACGCGCCCCACTAGTTTACGATTTAGATTCGAAAATGTTGGCCCAAAGTTGTACAAGCTGGCGCAGCGTTCGTGACTATTTTCCTACACAGTATCACAAAAATAAAATTAATTTTGTGTTTCATAGTTTCTTATAAATTAATATTTTGTTATTCTTGCCATCACCGTACCGGGCCATGCCCGTAATGCGTAATATTTGCTTCTGGCCCGATTATCGTTCGCGAGCCATGCCCGTAATATTTACGTTTGTCCTAGCCTTCGTAAGCGGGCTCTGATCGCCATTGTAGGTTAAAGGGTTAAAAGTAAGTCAAGATTTCTAGATATTGAAATATTCAGATAAATATTGAAATGAGATCCATTGCAATAATCGATATTTACAATTTATATAAAACTAAAAATATACTGAAGCAGCTAATAACATGTTCCAGTAACAGAAGAAAAATATTTTGGTTTGGAGCGCCTTTGCCCCAGAGTCTAACAATTCTTATTTACCTATCACCTATCATACTGTAAACAGGCAGAAAATTGCCAAAATGACAAAATTATTCTGATAATATAATACAGTTTTCTGGAGTTAATCATTAATAAACTTGTTATGTGCAATATGGACATACCTATTACTTGATCCAGCATTTTTACAAGCACAAAACATTTATAAGTTCGTGTTTTAAAATTAGGTGTTGGAACATTTGATGGTACTCAAATAACACTGATAAAATGAATATAAATCATTCCATGTAAACATTCATAATACAATATTATAAAATTGGATGTCTAGTGCCACCGCCATTCGCACTTTTTTAATATAATACCATCATTACTATCCACTGTGAATTACAAAATAATTATATTCTCACCAACCACAAATAAAACTGAAATGTTCTAAACAATTTAACTTTAGCCTTGCATTCCAACTGAAAGTAATACATAGAATGCATATTATTTCATTGTCCAAGACAGAATGTATCCCAAAAGTATACCAATATGAATGAAGTTAAATTGCTAAGGTTGTATTAGAATTCCATTTAATGCCACCTTAAAAATTACAATATTTAAATTTGGGGCATTGGTAAATTTTGTCAATAGTATTTCTTCCTAAATTGCACATGCTCACAGTTCATTTTACTTTTTTGAGAAATTGAACTGCATCATACAATAAGATTCACACATACACATGTATTATGTATATATAAAGTATGCATATAATATGCATGTAATTCAAATAAATAGAAATGAGTACCAGTTAAACATTTTACTTCAGATATTTTTTTAGCTTTTATCCTTATGGGATCGTATTTAGAAAAAATAAGTTTACATTTTTAAATGTGTAAGCCCAAAAATATTTAATAATGAAATGTTTTTACTTATAAAAACATTTCCTAGCAATTTAAACGCATTCTATTACAATAAATATTTATTATAATTGTAATATGTTACAAAATAAGAATCCTTTATTTTTCAGAGTATTTCAGATTAAATTAAACACATTCTATTATAACAGATATTTATTATAATAATATGTTACAAAATAAGCATCCTTATCCAAACTGCCACTCATCACGATTTATGATAGCTGAAACAAAAATATTCATCAGAAATGCAATAAATCGAAAATTAAGTTTTAGTCAAAAAAAGTGGATGCAGCCAGGCATAGATAATAAAATACCGGTATTTCATTTATATCGGTAGTAAATATTAGATCAACAGCAAGAATATGTTCGAGACATTGACAACTGACTTCTTAGTCACGAGCGACAAATCAGAATACTTAAATGGAGCTTGTTTAGCAAAGCATTGCATTTTTATTTCAACTAAAATCAAAATATTCTATGTAAAACTGTTATTCATAATAAGTGCAAAAAGAATATCCTAGCCACTGGATAATCAATTAAAACGCTATCAAAAATTAACCACTTTAACTCATTCGAGTATTCATAATTGATTTAAAAATAAGTAAAGTTTTTTAATGTTCAAACCCTGTACATTAAGGTTTTTTATTTTGTTTAGATTATATATTAAATTTGCGAATTAATTACTATATATGGGAATGTGGGCACTAATGACACAATTAAGATAAAAATTTTAAGGTTAAGAACTGTTTTACCTTCTTGAATCCAATGTCGTTGGCATATTCCCTGAAGCATTGGCGGCATATATTTAATCCATATTTACGAATTAAACCGTGCCTGTTGGAACAGGATCGACTAAAAGGAAAAGCATAATGTTAAACGTCAGATGGAAAAAACCGCGTGGCTTAGTAATCCTACTAATAATTACAAAATAAATACGTTTACACATCATTATTGAGCCTACTCACCAAGAGCGTGATCCCTGGCCGTATTTACGGGGATGAGAGTACCAAATATTGTTAAAACCCATCACGAATAGTTAGAATATCAAATTCACAACACCGTGTAAAATTGCTCAGAGCAAAGGCGATCACAAAAAGGTAGCCATTAATACGATATCCGCATGGCAGACGATAAGTATTACCACTGCACAGAAAATGTCACACCTGAAGTTGCTCACACCGTTTTTGTACGAAATTCAAATTTTGCTCTACTTTAGTAGGCGCTTTTTTTCAATACACAAAATGCTTCGAATTAATTAGGTATATTTAGGCCTTTGCCTTTCAAAAACTATCCTATATTTGTAAATAAGCGATAAAATGCATACGAACTGAAATTTAGTAACCTTTAAAACAGTCACGGTAAAAGTTTGATATTTTGGCGCAACTGAAAACTCCAAAGTAAGTATACTGAATTTTTATAATTAAACTTCGGAATTTCTAGCAAAACCAAACTTTTTTCCGAAAGTTAAATATAAATAGATTTTTGATAAGGTCATTGAAAAATGAGATTTTTTATTCAGTATTTTACAATTTTATTTTAAGCTTGCGTTCATCCAATTTTTAAGTTCAGCATTTGAATTTTGAATCGTTTAAATAAACGCAACATCAGTACTTTAACATTTGCATAAAAGACATTTAAATCAATGCATAATTAATTGTACAAAGTGTTTTTATATGAATATGTGGATTTTTTGCACAAAGATTTGTAAGAAGTTATTTTTAATCCCAAAAAAATTCGAATTGCAAAAATGTCAATTCAATATATGCATGTATTCACTTTTTTTTCTTTTCAATTTCAATTTTGGTTAAACTGCTAACAAAACATCACTACTATCACACAGTGATACTAGAAGTTTTGATTAAATTGTAATAAAAAATAATGATAGTATTTTCCATTCAATGTTATCCACTCATGTAATTTTAATAAACATTAATGCACTAAAATTGTTATTTGAGACAAATGGAAACATGAACATTTCATTAATTCTATAATTTATTAAAAACAATTAAACTTAACTATAGCTAATTCTACAAATAAATTTACAATTTCAACAACTTTACAACATCTTAATTTATGAAGATTAAAGTATTAACAAATATGAAATAGTAGCTTTTAAAAATTTGTTTCCATTCAACAAACACTAATTAAGTAAAATATCAAGTTTTTATTGCAAGAATGTTAAAATATAGTAAGTAGAAGCAAGAGTTTGTTAACATTACACAAAGTTAGTAACAACCAATCATAATTTTATCAAACCGGAGTTCCAACATTAAAGAAAGCAGCAACATTATATAGTTGACTTTTACTATCCGTTTCCGGATGATCTGAAAATAATACACACAATAGTATATATTAAAAAAAAATTACAGTAATAGAACAATTTATTCTGAATTATATTTACCTAGATTTTTTGTCTGCACTAAGTGTGGAGGAAACATACTGCTTATATTAAAGCTATATTGTGTAGTGATTTTTCGTGTACTTCTTTCAGTTGAAAATTTAACATGCACCGATTCTGGATCATTTGGATTTCTATTGATGTAAAATATGTTAAAAATATAAAAAACATTATTTATAATATATTAGTTAATATATAAAAGAAGAAGTTAATATATAAAAATAAATTTTGAAAATACTAACCTTATAATTGATTTAGCATATTTAGTTTGTAATGGAATGTTAATAGTTTGTTCAACATTTTTTTGCAAATCCTTTAGAGATTGTGGAGGCTTGTAGTCAGGATCTTTTTCATTTAAGACAGTTTCCATTAAGCTAGAGCACATCTCAAGAAGATTACCTAGAATGGATAAGAACACAAACATCAAATACATTATAAGAAATAAGTTACAAATTGATAAAGGATAAATGGGAAATTACTCATTTCAGATTTTGAAGGTTTCTCAATGTTGATTAAAGCTTCCAGAACCACATGAACTCTTGCTAATATTTTAAATTTATGGGTGTATTCTTTTTCATCAAATCTGCAAAAAAATATGTAATTATTATTATTATATTAAAGGTGTTTAAAGTAACTTCTGAAATTTGTCATAAAATTGCTTCTTTTGTTAATTACATAGAATTCAATTAAATTTGAAATTCACTGTTATCAATTAGTTTTTAAATTCATGAAATCAGTACAGCTTTTTTCGAGAAACCCATTGATTTATCATCGCTTTTACACAAAAACATTTTCCGATTTTGTATACAATGATTCAGAATAGCTTGAGAAGTAAATTTAAAAATAACATATCCATATCCTAGTAACAACAATCTGTATTTTCAAAAAATTAACAAACCAAAATTATTCCGGATTTTTTATCTCTTTTTTAAATTGTTTGTTATTACAATATTCTCGCTAAAATGAAGTTTACTCGAATAATTTATAACTGCTTTTTCTTTTTCAAATTTCAAAAACTAGGATCCATGTGTCAATAATGTGCCTGCTAACAATGTGTTCAAACAGAATAAATACATATTTACCTAGAGTTTTCAAAAACTATTGCATCAATAGAACTATTAAAAACTTTTTGCTTTGCTTGATTTGGATGAATAGTTAATCTAGGTTTCATCATACTGTATGCAATGTTCGATGATGTTTCTTTTGGGCTGAAAAAGTATATTAATGTTACATGTATTTATTTATATTGTATATATTTTTATAGTATGAGTTGGTGCTGATTACTTGGTATTATAATATATTTACTTCAGACATAAATTTGCAATGTGACTGAAGAGTTATAAATACACATACTTACATTTCATAGAAAGGTAGTTTATTATGATAGAGTTTATATGTCTCAAAGAAATAAATATAATCCTTGCACAATTTCTCAACTCCAGCCTCCAGTAGGAGTTCAAGAGGTTGTAAACCAGATAAATGTGGGATGGCAGCTCTATGATGAAATACATCATAAACTAGGCTTTCTAATCGTGTATTTGTATTTTCTTCAGTCTTAAAATAATTAAATGTGTTGTTTATAATTATAATGTTAATGTCAATAATCGATATGAAAATCACATAGCTATAAATCAAATTATACTATTTAATTTGTATAGAATTTATACAACAAAAGCTGCATGATAATTTGTTATATTGCTTACTACAAGAATAAATTACAGAAAGTATATGATTAAAAACTATTAATGCTCACAAAATCTTCTTGGATAATATACTGCAACAACAATGCTTTATTGTAATAAAAATTTAATGTAATCATCTAAATGACTATTGCTTCCACTTATGATTATAGTACAGAAATTCAAAGCAGAAATATTGATACTTAATATCCAATGTAATAAGCATAGTCAAAAATAAGTACACTTTTTTTTTATTAATAGTTACCTGTATATTAACTTTTCCATGAGCTATTGTACTGAAAATTATATTGAAGCATTTGACTAATTGTGAATAACAAGATACATCTGAAAATATTTAAAATTTTAGAAAAGATCAACACATTTAATATGTGTAAAATTCCACATCAAATCCAAATATGTCAAAATTTAGTTAATGCAAACAGTTATCCATATTTAATATGAATTACCTTTTAGAATGGTCCAAATTTTATCACAAAAACTAAGATGTAGCCGGCCATTAAATACAATTCGATTAAAACTTTGGATTTCTTCTGCTGGTTCTATGTCATAATCATGATCTTGATGCAACATTTCTTGTAACTTTTCCTCGACTGGTACATATAAATCAGGATCACTACAATTCAAAATAAAATTGATATGTGTGACTGTAATTAATTTTATAATCATTTTATTTATCTGAGTTATATATTCTAATAATACATTAGTTTTTATTCAAATAGTGGAATCAATATGTAATGATAAGATTGATCTGGTATATGAAGACAAAATAAATTTTTAATAATAAAGTTTCATATTTTTTATGTAAAGTTTTACCTGCTACTAGGCATGATAATTTTATATATCATATCACTTGAAGTATTTTGATGTTTCTTTATTAAATCATAAAGCTCTTGAACTATACATAATTCATTCCATAAATGTTTTGATTTCGACTCACTCCCAACAGATAGATCTTGCCGCTACAAATACAGAACTGCAGTAAATTGAATTAAATATGAAATAATCTTTCAAATGCACAATATACTATATGCCTATGTAAATTGTTGTATGGACTAACTATAAGAGTATGATAATTTTTTTATATGTAATATGAAACAACATAATTAAATAATACATCCACTGGTTATAAACTGAAATTTAAGTATCTTTCATATAAAATTTGAATCAGATCATACAATAATAAAATTTACCAGTATTGTCTTTCCTGATAATGGAATGGTCAATGATAATTCATTCCAATAAGCTAGAAGTTTCATTGGTGGGGGTACTGATAAATTTTCTTCATCAAAAGTTTCAATATCATTACTTCGTAAATCATACTCCACAGAAACATTAACAGTTACATCATTATATTCCAACTTATGTTGTTTAATGTAGTTTTCCAACAATACATTCAAGTTTATATCATTATATAAAACAGAAGGCTGTGAACAATAATAAAAAAATATTAATAATACTTTATTACAAACTATTGAAATCTATTTTTATCTACAAGTTATGCATGTACACTATTGGATATTGTTTAAAAATCAAGGGTTCAAAAGACTAATGAATAAACTACAACTAATAACTTGTGATGCTTGATCATAACATTATAAAACAATATTTTAAAAATATCATATTAAGTATTACTGTCCTAAAAATGGACAATGATGAATAATAAGTATTACCATTGGTTTAACACGAGCATTGAACCACCAACCATTAAGATGCCTCGATCCAAACAAAATATAATCTTTTGCATCAACCAAAAACCAAATCCATTGGTAATCATTTTGGTTGTTCCATTTTGATAAGAAATTGTTCATAATCAATCTATAATTAAAATCAAAATAATTATAAATTATTCAATAATTATTTGATGGGTCTAATTCAAAATTATAAAACTTATTATCTTTATATGAATAAAGAAATATAACTCCCGTTAATGATTGTGCTATAAAAAATATCAATTTTAAATTTTTATATATTATACTTAGCAAATTTTAACATTAAGATTTGCAAATTTAAAATAAGCAATTTTGAAAAAACAATTATTATTTTTTTTTAAGATCAACATACATTGAATCTTTCCGTAGCATAAAACCATGTTTTGCTTCACTTTTATGCCATAATTGAACTTTTGCTGCACTTTTATACTCGACCATGACATCATTGAAAGACTCATCTGCCAATTCTAATTTTAGTGGATTTCCATCTAGGCTTTCACTGGTTTGATTAAAGTCGAGAGTATCCACAGTAATTGATAGATCTTCTTCTACGTCGATCTAGAAAATCAAACTTAATAAATTATATATACAGTAGAATCCGCTTAGTATGACATCGAAGGGTCGCCGAAATCTCGTCATACTAACCGGTCGTCATTAAAAGCGTACTGAAGAAAAACTTTTTAATATGCAAATATGTTACATGTTTCAGTAATTCAAAAGAAAAGCCTATACAAACGTTTTAATTAAAAATAAAAATGACACATTAAAATTTAATATAAAATAAATTGACATAGGGTAGGGCGGGGGCACAACGGTCCAATTTGACTTACGGTAATTATACTGTCTAAACCCAGTGAACAACACATAACATACATCAAAGAAGCATCTATCAAACTATGTTCAGAAAAAACTTACATACATACGTACATAATTCCTAATTATATAAATATTATATTTTTTACTATTTTTTAAACATTTGGTATCTGACCCATTTTACTTCACATACGGGGTAAAGTGGAACAATCAGGGGGCGAACAGATGCAATTTCTTTTATTAAATTTTAAAGGCATTTTATGCTACATTATTGAACCAATGCAAAATATTAATTCTGTGGGTACATTTGTTACAAAGACAACACAGTATATTACATTGATCTGCTATTGGTCAGAAATATTCATCAGAAGAGCCTGAATAACAATTTATTCAATTAATCTCTTGTAAAATTGCTTTTTTTTTAAACTTTTCTATTTTATTGCTTACACCTTTGCCAAAGTAAAGGTTCAGCTGGTCCTTTTTATCGCACTCATGTGCTGCTTATCTTCTGATAGCAAAGTCATAAAAAATAAAGGTGATGGCTGGTTATGAATTTATACATTTTTCGCCCTCTACTATCAAATATAATTGTTAAATAAAATCTAATTTTATTTGTTTATGAGATATCCGTGGTGGGTCATTAATAATTAGTCTACCCTACCCATAAACATACAAATGTGTTTTTTTTAATGTAAGTAATCAGTAATTTTTGATTGATTTCTTTGCATAATTTTATTGTAAAAACAGTCCCTGGTGCTACTGTGCACAAAAGACATAGCAATTGCTTTTGTAGACTTGGTCACAACATGTAAAATCATGTCAGTCATTATAATTGGATATATTTTTTTGCAAAAATGGGTCATTATAAGCGACATGTCAATGTAAGCGAGGTCAATATATCCGACTAGACAGCTGTTTTTTTAAGGAATTTTATATGGAAATCAAATTCCTAGTGTGATTACGTCATATAAAGCGGTTGTCAATATATCCGGCGTCATACTAATCGGATTCTACTGTATATATATAATTTTTTTTTTGAAAATATAAATTTTATACATCTCAGACAGACGGAAGTGTCTGGTATCGTACAAAATATCTATACAATAGTATTATTTTGTACATGTCAATTATTGTATGTATATATGTATATATAATAACAACTATTTTTTAATATCTGAATTTATATTTGTATAGTGGTACTGAGCATAAAATAAATTAAAAAACAGATGTAAAGCAAGAAAGAAACATGAAGCACATCACACCTCATACAGGCACTTATTTAGATAAAATATTAAGCTATGCTGATAGCTAAATATTACATATACGAAAGATGATAGTTTATTATAAAACAGACATCAAACTCACATGTTTATAAATAAAATCAATTTGATTGTTGCCAATAAATTTCCTTAAGTATGTAGGACAATCCTTCTGACACGAAATG
Organism: Ctenocephalides felis; assembly: GCF_003426905.1. NCBI lineage: Eukaryota > Metazoa > Arthropoda > Insecta > Siphonaptera > Pulicidae > Ctenocephalides > Ctenocephalides felis. Next base: position 23,626,944 of record NW_020539726.1, read on the forward strand.
TCCGAAGGTATTTCAATGTTCGAAAATCCAGCTTTCTTCAACATTAATTTATTAAGATACTCCATATTTATTTTACCATCAAATCAAATTAGTTAATATTAAAAATAATGCAATCCGATTAAAAAACTGTCAAACTGTAAAGTCGGTTAACGAAGTGTCAATTTTAAACATACGAATGCATACGAACTTCGTTCGGTTGCGTTGCAGTAAGCCGCCATTAGATGCTGACACTAATTTGTCATAAAATTTTAAAATTTTCGATGTACAATGTGAAATGAGTGAAATTAATTAATTAAAAATTAAATAACATATAAGAAATACAAATTTGAAATATCTGCACAAGTATATACTTTATATAAATATATTATATTCTAATATTGTCTAGGAAGTGAGCCAAAGCTTTGTAAACCAGGGAATAGTTAACTGTCATTTATCTTTGTTACTTTTTTTATCAAATTTACATTCAAGATTGTATCAAAATTAAAAATTCCTTATATGAATAATGTGGTTAATTAATATATAAATTAATAGATATAAACTAGGTGTAAGTGAAATTTTTCGTTAACGCAAGTCCCATGAAGTTCCAATATATGTAAGTAATTGAATTAAATAATGAAAAACAATAGATACAATTTATGAGATAACAATGGTTAAATTTAAGTTTATGTAGATACTTTTGTTGTTAGAAACTATTGCAAAATATTCAGTTTTGTTCAAATCTTTGTCCATTTTCTATCTGATATCTTTCATTTTTTAACTTCAAAAAGTGCTAAAAATGTCAGCTTTTAGGAGAACGGATCAACTGATTTGAATGATCCATTCGATTAGTAATGATGATGAGAAGTGGTTATTAAATTTTGGCAAATGCAGGTCCAGCCATTTCGGAGATACCGAGCAAAATGTTCAAAAATGGCAGTTTTTGAGAGAACTAAGCATCCCATTTGAATGATTTAAAAAACTTTCTGCTTGCGTTGACGAAGCTAATTTTAACTAGCTGTAAGTGGAATTCTGTCTTGAGGCAATTATGGCATCGTGCCTTAAGGCAAATTGCTGGAACTTCCCGTACCGTAACGAAATGTTCGAGGAATACTGAATGTTTTCAAATAGATTAATTAAATATTGTAACATTGTGTAATATTTACAAGAATTATATAAACTGAATTGCAGAGTTGAAATTATTTGTAAAGTATATTAGAACTATAGTCAGAATTAAAATAAAATCTGAAATATTTTCGATATACAAAAAACTATAAAAAAAAAAAAAAAATGGAACAATGGAAAATTTTTTTTTTTCCAAAATCAATTATTTTGTTAAGACAAGCAGAAAGTTCTTTGAATCATTTAAATCGGACGCTTAGTTCTCTCAAAAACTGCCATTTTTTACATATTTAGCTCCGTATCTTCAAAATGGCTGGGCCTGCCTTTGCCAAAACTAATAAACACTTCTCCCAATCATTACTAATTGAATGTTTTTGAGATCATTCAAATCGGATACTCCGTTCTCTCAAAAATTCGATTTCTATTTTCTGCACTCTTTGCTCCGTATCTCCGAAACGGCTGGACCTGCTTTTGCCAAAAACTAATCAGCTCTTTTCCCTATCAATAGGAATCGAATGTTTTTTGAACCATTCAAATCGGTTGATCCGTGCGCCCTGAAACGTGACTGGAAATTTGTATCCATACATACATACATACACACACACACACACACATCCATATTTTCTGAGGTATGCCAAAACGTTCAGAAACCTTCAAAACGTTGAGAAATGTAAAAATTTTCAATTCCGATTTTTGGCCCATTACAATAACTTACCCTACGGGAAGTTAAAAATAAATTTGATTATCGAAAAATAATTCGGATTTTAATTCTAATTTTGGCTAAAATTCTAAACATCACTTATAATACTTCAAATAATTATAATAATTTATTTGAAAACATTTAATATTTCTCGAATTAAGGTACGGGAAGTTTCAGCAATTTATCTTAAGGCACGATGCCATACACTACTAGTTTCATTACAAATCGGTTCAGAATTTTTGTGATTTCCAATTGAATATCTTCAAATACATTTAAATTATCAGCAATTATATGCAGCACAACTTCTCTCTCCTAAAGTTGTAGCTTATTATTCCAAATCTCAATGAATTTAGTAGCTAAAAGGTATTTGGTCAGACCTCTCGAGAAATTGTTGCCAAAAACTTCAAATTTTTGAAATTACACACTTTTTCAAATTTAGTTTAACAAATTAGAATTACTTAATACGTCGAATATCGCAATTAATAAAATATACTGATCTGTTAAGTAGTAAAAATGTAAATTATACACACAAATAAGGCTTTCAGTTTATTTACACAAGCACGTTATTTAAATAAAAAACATCACAATTTAGATTCAAAGTTTCACCTAATAAATAATAAACAAAACACATTTTCAGTATTCGCTGCTATCGTCTTCATTAACGGTGTCCATTCCAACTTCTTCATAATTTTTCTAGAGCTGCCAGATCCTGGCGAGCTTCTGAAAACTCCTCCTCCTACCCTCTCCAACATACCAATGCACAAAAGCTCGCTTAGAATACATTAAATCAAATTTATGGTCTAATCTGGACCAAGCCTCGCGATTGCAGTCGTGTTTGCCAGCATGCATACTGCCCTCTGAACTTTTGCCAAATCTCCACTCGGTACCACCGTTGGTGGCTGGTAGTTGATGCCAACTTTGAAACCAGTTGGACACCAGTCTACGAATTGTATTGCGCGTTTAGATTTGATAATACTGATGGCAGCGTTGACATCCTTCGGTACAACATCTCCCCTATAAAGCATACAGCATGCCATATATTTTCCTTGGCGAGGATCGCATTTCACCATTTGATTGTTGGGTTCAAAGCATGCGCTTGTAATTTCTGCAACACTCATCTGTTCGTGATAAGCCTTTTCAGATGAGACTACTGGAGCGTAAGTGGCCAAAGGAAAATGTATTCTAGGATAGGGCACTAAGTTAGTCTGGAACTCCGTCAAATCGACATTTAAAGCACCATCAAATCGTAATGAAGCCGTAATAGATGATACGATTTGGCCTATGAGTCTATTCAGATTCATATAGGATGGACGATCAATATCTAAACTACGTCTACAGACGTCATATATAGCTTCGTTATCGACCATAAATGCAACGTCTGAATGTTCCAAAGTGGTGTGAGTTGTAAGGATGGAATTATAAGGTTCAACCACGGCTGTTGATACTTGAGGAGCTGGATATATTGCAAATTCTAATTTAGACTTTTTTCCATAATCACCAGATAGACGTTCCATTAGTAATGATGCAAAACCGGATCCAGTTCCACCACCGAAAGAATGGAAAATCAAGAATCCCTGAAATTATGGAAAAATTAATAAAATTTAAATAGTCGTTTATTTGAGAAAGTAGTTTTGAGAAAGTAGTTTAGAATATTTATCACCCTCAATGAAAGGTATTCCGAAATTAGATGTCTCATACCTGTAAACCAAGACAATTTTCGGATAGCTTCCTTATGCGGTCAAGGACGACGTCGATAATATCCTTTCCAATTGTATAGTGCCCTCTTGCATAATTATTTGCTGCATCTTCTTTACCATTGATGAGTTGTTCTGGGTGAAACAGTTGCTTATACGTTCCCGTGCGAATTTCATCTAAAAGTTTAAAATCGATGCAATGAGTTTTTATTTTTTATAGATTTAATATAATAAATCAACGTGTCACAATATTATAGAATTGTAATAAGGATAAATTTAATTGGATAAAAAATATCTCTAAAGCCTATGAAGCCATACTTTGTACTAAATTTTGCAAAATATGAAGAAACATTATTCATTTTGGTTTGTTATAGAATTTAACTAGTTGAAAGTGGCTTTTAGCCTTAAGGAAAATTGCATGAATGTCCCGAAATATGTAAGAATTAACTTAATCAATCGAAATTGAAATTTAGATACTTCGATACAATTTTCAACTGTTTATTTCAAAAATAAAGTTATTGCTTTCAATAATCTAAACATTGCGATTTCGAACATATTTTCTCAAACACATTAAAATTAATTGTAATTATATTAATTATTTTGCACAGACGCGTGCATGTACTTCCTAAAATTGTAGCGTATTGTTTTAAATTTTGAATTAACTGATAATGTTTGACTCATTACATCACAAAAGCAACTTTTGGACATAAGTTTTGACTATATATTTTTCAAACTTTGATGAATTTTTTAAAATTAAACTACTTGCCGTAAAAACGTAAAAATTTTGGTATGTTGTTCAGGACCATGATATCTATTAACATAAAAAGTTTCATCAAAAATTTTTTTCAACAGTTAATTACGAAGAAACGGCCGATCTTTGTCCAAAACTAATCAGCACGACTCCCAAATAATATCTTTCGAATAGTTTTAAAATTTTTAAAATCTGTTCAAAATTTTTGGCTAAAACGTGGACGGAAAATTTTTCACTTTTCTGCTAATTACAAATAAACGGCCCAGCTGATTGTATCAAAAATATAACCGACGCAAGTACTTACCAAGTTTCATTAATTGGATTCTAAGGTTTTAAAATCGACTTAACTGTTTATGAGAAAACGTCGATGAAATGTCTAATTTCGACAAACCCCAAAACACGCGACGAATTTTTTCAAACTTTGACGAATTTTCAAAGTTAAACAAGTTGTCGTAGGACCGTAATATTTTAGTATGATCTAGCAGATCATGATATCAATCCCCAAAAAAACATGAAAATCGTCAAAAAAAATTTCAACTGTTAATTGCAAGAACACGTGCCAGCGAATCTTTACTAAAAACTAATCAGCACAATTCCTAACCAATATCTTTCGAACGGTTTTTGAATTTTTAAAATCGATTCAGAATTGCGAGCTAAAACGCGGACGAAAATTTTCTGCTATTTACAAAAAAAAGGGCTCAGCCAATCGTCGCTAATAATTAGTATGATCTATAAGACTGCGGTATCTTCCATGAAAAAAAACTTCTCCTTCAAGAAGTTAATAAGATCTTTAGTACAAACCATAAAAATTCAAAATATAGCTAAATTATCCTCTTATCCTATCACGGATGGTTCCAAGTCCACCATAACTGATCTAGGTATATGTTTTCCTCCGGATGTTTCACTGAAAAATGTGCCGTAAGCGTCATCACCATTTGCTCTGCTTTTGTCTGATTGCATCCTGCCATCAGGCTGGATTCCATGTTCGAGGCAGTAAAGCTCCCAACAAGCATTGCCAATTTGGACACCACCTTGCCCGATATGAATCGATATGCATTCGCGCTGAAAAAATTACAAAAAAATAATTTAAACATATTTTTGAATTAATATTGTTGGTAATAGTATACCAAAGTAGTATATATGGTATACATGAGTTAAATGTTGCTTACAGAATCATAATGACATGTTTATGTCAACAAAATTAAATACCTAAAAATTTTTAAAAATCTTACCATTCTGAAACTGTTCTGGAATAAAGGCATCGCGATTAGTTTCTAAACGTAAATAGAATTTTGAAATAACAATTTAGAAAGAAGTTTTTAAAAAATCGAATACTAAAACGAATTTAGAACGATAAAATTTAGAACGTAAAAATTTAGAACGATTGTCTTACTAATCTGGATTTGAAATCACATGGCTTACTATAATTGTGCACTGAATGGATTGTGATAAATTGCAAATATCAAAGTTGGCTGGAACATATACGTCGAATCGAAATAGTCCATATTTTCAAATTTTCAATTTTTTCTGATGAAATTAAATATATATTTAAAATAATATATAGGATAAAGGGTATTTACTTAAAATTTCTTAGCATAATGCTAAAGTTCAAGTTAAAATCGTTTGCAAAATCTTTTAAAATTTTTAATAAAGAGTCAAAAATTTATAACAAACATTATTAATTTGAAGAGTCTCTGTTCAGTGATAGCTTTCGGTAACTAAATAATAATTTTTTCCTTTTACTTCTATGTATCTCCGAAAACTAGTACCAGACTTTTACAAATCAAATATTTATCTATTATAATCGTTTGAATCTTGATATCAGAATTTTGTATAATTTTATTTGTGTTTACGTGATTTTATAATACTAAATGTTATGCTAAAATTTACTGTGTGTGATTCTGCCGCATAACAAACCAATGTTTTGGCAAGGCTATGTCATGAAGAACTTTCCATACAAATTCGTGTTAAATATTGACAAAAGACATGTGGTGTCAGGCGATTTTATCAGATTGTTAGATAGAAAACATAACAAACTGCACAAATTTAAAAAAAAACTATGTTAGATAACAGAGTCTTTCTGACTCAGGTTCATAACATACGAGTGACGTTGCAGTTTATGTGTAAAACGCGTAAATGCGCAGCAAATACTGGACATTGGAGCGTAAAATGGCCTTGCCATAACATTTGTCTGTTATGCATCAGAATCCGTCCCACAATCTGCATTCATAACCAAAATTTAAATTTGTTTTTATGGCTTCAAAACAATTGTTTCGCAAGCAATTTACTTACTATTTAAATAAAATTTGCAGAACTTAATGTGGATAATCAATAAATAAAAATAGCTGTACATATTGTGTAAACAGCATACGCACATATATTCATTAAACTAAATACAAAATACGCAACAAAATCTCCATTCATATTACAGTTTTATATTTTTGTCTTCACTTTTTTTTTTCCAGGTTTTTAATAGTTTTCTTGTTTGCTGATTTTTAATGCTTTCATTCATATTTGACTTTTATGTATTTTGATTATACAATTTTTTTTTTAGAAAGTTTTAATATATGTTCATTCATTTTCTTTTTATGCATCGCGACAAATCGTTTGCAAACATCTTGTCTGTCCATTCAGTTAATGCAATGCTATTTCAGTTTTGGAGATGCTTTTCAGAATTCATATTTACGGCTGTAAAGGCCATCGTCCCGACAAGTGTCTAAAGCAACTTCTTCATAATCTTTTTGTAAGGTCGCTAAATCTTCACGCGATTCTAAAAATTCGTATTCTTCCATTCCTTCACCGACATACCAATGGACGAAAGCACGTTTTGCAAACATCATGTCGAATTTGCGAGTCAGACGACACCAGCTTTCGACAATAGCAGTGGTGTTGGCCAACATACAGACACCACGATGGACCTAAACACACCATTAATTAAAAAAAAAATTAATTACTGGTAAAGCCAGTAACAAAAAGTGTATTCTTTGAAGCAGTTTCTATAATCAATTTCATAAAATTACATTATTACCTTAGCTAGATCTCCTCCTGGTACAACAGTAGGAGGCTGATAATTAATACCAATTTTAAATCCTGTGGGACACCAATCTACAAATTTTATCCGTCTATTTGCTTTAATGCATTTTATGGCAGAATTCACATCTTTAGGAACTACATCTCCTCTATACAGAAGACAACAAGCCATGTATTTTCCATGCCTTGGATCGCATTTGACCATTTGATTACCTTGAACATTATCAGAAACAGTTCCACTTTTTTGTACAATGTATTTTATAGAATTCTATATTTTAAATATATGTTATTTATATTGTTTTTTCTACCTGGTTCAAAACATGCGTTTGTTATGTCAGCAACCCTAATTTCTTCGTGATATGCCCTTTCCGCTGATGTTATGGGTGCATATGTAGCCAAAGGAAAATGTATTCTAGGATAAGGCACTAAATTTGTCTGAAATTCGTTCAAATCCACATTCAAAGCTCCATCAAATCTCAAAGAAGCTGTTACGGACGAAACTGTCTGAGCAATAATACGATTCAAATTTGTATAAGTTGGACGGTCTATTCCCAAGTTTCGGCAACAAATATCGTAAATTGCTTCATTGTCAACAAGAAAAGCGGCATCAGTAATACCTAATGTGTTATGTGTTCCAACTACGGCGTTATAAGGTTCGACTACTGCAGTAGAAATCTACATTGAAGTAAAAATCAATTATAATAATTATGAGTTTTTCTAAAATAATGATCAAGTACCTTTGGTGATGGATAAATTGCAAATTGCAATTTAGATTTCCTTGGATAGCATACTGATAACTGTTCTGCTAAAAGTGTGGTAAAACCAGAACCTGTTCCTCCGCCAAGTGTATGAAACAAGAAAAAACCCTGTATGCAGTCACATCTTTCGACCAATTTTCGAAGCCTTTCTTGAACCAAGTCTATAATTTCTTTACCTTTGAGAGAAAAACAAATAAGTTTAGATAATTTTCATTGAATATTATAAAATAGTTTTACCAATGGAATAATGTCCTCTTGCATAATTGTTCGCTGCGTCTTCTTTACCGGTGATTAATTGGTCAGGATGAAATAAATGGCGATAAGTTCCAGTACGTACTTCATCTATAAAAAGGCATATATCACATTATTAATCAAGTACATATCTTAGAACGACATAAATTGACATTGAATTTTTACACATCACAAAAACTTTCTAGATAGGAAATTTCCTATATTTTCAACCATCATGAGCCTAAAATTTTGATTGAAAATTATATGATGGTGCAGTAACTTCTTAATTTTAAAAAATATTATTTCCAATTTCGACGAAGAGAATTTTTGATTCATTCACAATATATGTTATTTTGCCAACATACCAACTACTGTAGGTTCTAAATCTACGAATACGGCCCTTGGTACGTGTTTTCCAGCAGAAGTTACTGAGAAAAATGTGGAGAAAGTCTGATCATCTATATCTCGGTAAGCGGAACGAACTCTGAAGTCGTCAATATAGTCACCATCGGGAGTAATACCGTGTTCTAAGCAATAGAGTT
>NW_020539726.1:23636747-24122759 GCF_003426905.1 Ctenocephalides felis
GTCAAAAATAAGCGAGAAGCTGACATGTATATTTTTTCTGTATGAAAAATCAATTAAATCGTTCTAACATCGCATTTACATAACAAATGCTTTGAAATGTTATATTTTTGATATTATCATTATTAATGATATCGCTGAACTTGATTCCATGCAACGGCAATATGGCTGAATAATGCACGTTGTTTAAATTAAACAAAAGTAATGGCTCGCATTGAGCATGTGCATTATAGTATTCCTCGGTGGAATGTCTATATGTTTCAATACGAAACTTTCTGGTGTTTCCCTCACCATCAACATTGTTAATAATGACAATGCCACGTTGAAGCGCTCTGGCCAAGTAGTAAGGCGTTACTTCATATGCCCATTGTCTGATCATTGCATGGAGCTTCACCTGGCCCTTGAAATCCATGTTTCGCATGCATGACACTTTCACCTCGCATTCGCACTCTTGTGTAGACGGGTCACAACTGGAAAGACGGGCATGCTCAACAAACGGAAGGCGCATTTCTTCATCAGTGATAATTTGATTCGCACATAGTAATCGTACAGACTTTGAGTGTTTTTCATCTCCGTGGATGTTTCTAGATATGGCATCGTAAAAGCAGTTTCCAATACCAGTGGTTCTTATTATGTTGAGGTGCCTATGAAAAATGTCATGAAATATTTGTACGGTCCCCTGCATTCAATAGTGTAATTCTCGGTAATTTCATCGACACTCTTTACATTGCCAACTGCGAACGTCTCTCGCAATGCAGCAATCAATTCCATGTTCTCAATAACTATGGTATTTGCCAAAGTAGCAAAATTAGCTTCACTAATATTGATGCAGCTAATGTGCTCAAATCGAGTAACAGCTCAGCTACTTTGGCATGTAAGTCAATGACGTTCTCATGTTCCGTATCAATTAAGGCTGGTTGGTCAGCTTGGATTGTCTCATAATCATTATTTATTACGCAAGAAACTGCACTGCAAGTATACGGACGAGATTCTTCAGTCGTCGTGTATTGTTTCTCATCGATAATGGCGTAAATAGGCTTATGATAGCTGAAATAAGTTTCATATACGCCTCCTTGAATGTTGTCGTAATTTGAGAAAATTATATCGATCTGCGTATTCGAATTCGTTGTGATGGCGTCGCTTGGCAATACACTGCGCATGTTGAATTGGCGCAAAAAGTTTATCAAATATATATTTTTATTCTCGGATTTTACAATATTGTAATTAAAATCACCCATGAAAATAACCTTAGCATGTTGCTTACATAGAGAAAAAATTTCTGAAAAACAGTTTCGAACATTTTTTTCGGGGCATTTGGGGATTTGTATCCGGTTATGATATTGTATTCATTTAAATACAATAATACCAATTCAATGCTCCCTCTATTGTCCGAATCTGCTTCCGCAATGACTTTTGTGATTTTCATATTTTTTTTGGCGTAACATAATAAACCACGTCCATTTCGATTGTAATTTGACCGGTAGACTACACTAAATGTTGTGTCATCAATGTCCACTTTGTCAGAAGCTTTCGTTAGCGTTTCGCTTAATGTAACAATATCGCCTCTGCGAAACCACCGATCAGCATTTATATGAGACATTTGTTTTTTTAGTGTACCAACATTCTGATATATCAATACCGGAGATGTTACGTCTTTTAATGTATTATAAGATAAGTTTAATGTTTTGGTTGCGCGTAGGCGATTTATTTCGACCAATGAACGTTTCATGGTAACATCATTTGCGCTTGTAGATGGTTGTATATCAAAACTGCCCAATATATATAAACCGCTCAATTTTTTCACTCGACTCAAAGCAACGTAAAGCATCGACTTATCTCTTCGCTCTTTTTTAGTGAAATCTAGACATATCGCGTCATAAGTTTGACCTTGGGCTTTATGAATTGTCATAGCCTCTGCAGGTACTAATGGGAATTGATTACGAATAACATGATATTTTTCATCATCGCTGGCATTCGTCTTGATGGCCATTCTTTTAATCGGTGTCCAATTGGTATTTATTTGATGTTCTATCATGTATTCGTAATGACATAATCTTGCCTTTTTTCCTACCCGTTGCATCTGAAAGTCGAGCCAAACGATTTCGGGTTTATTAGTTTGTCCATTGAAAGTCACCAGTCTCAAAATCCCGCACGCTCCATTGACAAGTCCATCCTCGATATCTATGTTGTAATTAATCATGTATTTTATGCTGATCTTGAAATTTATTTTATTTTCTAGTCTGAAATCATCACCAGCTCTAGTTCGCAACAGTTTATTCATAGATTGCTTTAGATGTTCGGCTGAATTGTTCGAAAATGAATTTTCAGCTTCTGACACAATTAATACATTGGTGTTACTTTCAATTTTCATCTCATTGTACATGCTTACATTTTTGTTCGTTCCGTACAATCTGATAGCATATTCAGGAACATCATCCGGTTTCACCTCTCGTTCCTTTATCAATGCCAGATCTTCATTGGTCAATGCGTCATTAGCGAGATTATTTAGAGCATTAATAAACAACAAATCATCTCTTTGCCTCATCACTTCAGTTAGTTCATAGAAGTGGAATTCATTCCAGAGTGGATTGACGTCAAAAAATGCTTCCATCTCGTTGTGACGAGAAACTTGATACACCGGCCTATCTTTCACAGGCGGCAACTGGTTCAAGTCTCCCACCGCCAATATTGAAACGCCTCCAAATGGTTCATTCACGCCTTTGATTTGCCGGAGACGTGTGTCAATTCGGCTCAACGTGGCACTGCCTACCATAGAAATTTCATCGATAATCACGAGCTGAACTTTCGATAATTTCTCTCGAACTGTGTTGACTAAGTCGCTAGAAAGCTGGACTAAGTTAACGCCAAATTGCTTAGTGGCAAAACAAATGCGGAATGAAGCGTCATACCATTGATTAGGAAGGCTGCTTTTCCGGAGGGAGCGCATAATAGAACAACTATTTTGTCCATATCACCTCCTGGCAAACCATCGAAATAGTTGGTAATTAGCTGATAAATTGCCTCAATAACCGTGCTTTTGCCAACGCCGGCTGATCCACTTAGGAATATTTGAAATGGCAACTTGCCCAACTTGTAACAGTGAAGAATATGCAGTACAAATTCTTTTTGCTTCGCGTTCAAACAAATCATTAATTTGTACAGTTCCTCTTGTGAAATTCTCGTTGGGCATGTGTATCTACTTTTAATGACAGGCGTTTTGGTTTTACTAACACCATCGTTTTTGACACCGCCTTGTTGAAATATATCAACGTCAAAACCCTCTGGCATATCCGCTGCATCATCATTGTCAGGATTGGCATAAAGTTCATTGTCAACCAATTGCATGATTTGATCGATGCAGTCATCGCTGATAATTGAGAATTTTGCCTGATTGTCCTCAATGATGTTTTTGAAACGATTGTATTGTGTCTGAAAGTCAACATTTTCCACTTCTGTCTGTTCATTCCTCCATGGCTTGAACAGGAGAAGTTTCTCTCTATAATAATTAGCAGCATCTTGATCGGCCCTGTATCGAACATATCTGATTATAGCAGATTTGCCTCGCCTTGCATTATCTTCATTTTGTTCCTCACTGCCTTTGTCTTCGTCGAACGCTTTATGCAGTTTGCGTACTTCGTAGTTCGCAGCAAAATCTGCTAAACATATATATTCGAGGTGTTTTGGCCGTTTGGTGTATCTATCAAATATGTCCGCCATGAAGATCTCTGTTGAATCTTCATTCAACTTTTCTAAACAGTTGCTCGATTTCAGCATGTGAACGCGCTCCTTTGAAGGGCTGGTGTTGATAAATATTGTTTTTCTGCTTTGTTTTGACAGTGACAGAGAAAGTACATGATAGGCCGCTTCCTGTGCTGACATCAAGTTGTGGTTCAAGAATAAATTCGTAATTTTACGGAATTTATCTTTCACGCTAACATTGTTGTTATTACAGTCTGCGGCTGCCTCGCGTAGTAGCTTTGATAATCCTCCTTCGATTTTACTGATGTAATTCGTAACATAGCTTATCGCGCCATACTCATCGATTATAAATTGTAAATCTATGTTCGATTCGAACAAATGCAAAATATCGCGGTTGTAAGAGTTAATGCCGACTTCCATACTGGAGCGCTTCAAAAATAATCTGCTTTGTTTGAGCGTACTGCGTATAGCCAACAGATATTCTGCCTCAGACATATCCAATTCCTGCAGAACATCGTCAAAGCTTACAAATTTCCGTTCCGCATAGAAGGTGTTCATCAGTTTGTCAATTTCCTTGTAAGGCCTTTTGGATATTTCACCTTCTTGCAGTGGCTCCAATATCATAGTGCTTCTCATTACAGGATGCGGTATTTTGAATCTGCAGGTTTTTGCTTTTTGTCCTTTATAGCACGTATGACCATGTCTATGCATTTGCAATTTCACGTAAGGGTCCTCAGGATCATATTTGCACGTTAGGAATTTATCAATAAAGTCTATAAAGTTATTGTTCTGATTAGAATCTGCCTGATATTGGGTGCATTCTGTAGCCATAGAAGAATATGCTCGTGAGGACTCCCACGTTGCTGAAATTCAACACGCTCATAGCTGTCTACAACCTTATGGCAGCCAAAAATACTATCTTCTTGCCTAAGTAACCACATCAGTTTATTAACTTTGAAATCAAAGTATCTGGCGCAGCTGACGGGATCATTCCTTATTAGGTTGGTCTTGATGTTCTGATCCAATAAATAAGCGTCCCGTGTTGATATACTTCTATCAAAGTTACTATATTTCATGAGCGTTTTCAATAGCTCAGGCCAATGTGACTCTGCTGCAGATAGTGTTAGGAATAGAGTCGGTCTGCCAAGCTGTCTGATCATAGCTAACAGTTTCTTTTTCTTGTCCTGCCAAAATGCTGGTGAAGATCTCAAGTTTTTCAAAAGACGATACCCGTCATCGAATTCAATCAGGCTGTTTAAGAAATTTCTATTCTGTACATCCGAAACGGTGAAACTCGCTTCGTTACCTTTTCTGCGCCTCAGACATATGTTCAGATTTGCTGAGCACGAAATTTCCATAAACTTCTTTTGCCATGAATAGTATTCGTGTCGGTACGCATGACCGACGATCGTGTCGTCGAATCTCAGATTTTGTTCGGTCCTTGTATGATAATTTTACATTTGGTGAAAAAGTATGTCCTGCAAAAATTTTAGGGAAGCAAAGTTCATCAACATCTTCAATCTTGTGCCATGGCAAAGGTAATTTATTTTGGCCAGGCGCAATTACTTTTACCATTTCAGCTTGTCCTTTCGCTGTGATATCATTATTGTCGATCAACATAGTTTCATCATTATTGATTTGATCCAAATCAAAAACTGCCTGCGCATCGACATTGATATTTGGCACAAGATTGCAATTTTCGTTGATGTTCTCTTGATTTGAAAAAGAAACAGCATCGTTAACTGCATCGCTCTTATCAACTATAAAATTTACTTCTTCATTCATTAAGTTTTCGCAATTATCGAAATATTTTTCATTAAATGTTATCTCATACTTTTTATACAAGGGCGTGTTAATTAAATACTTAATAGCATTGCAAATGAATTTCGGTCGAACCGACTCGAACATGTAATCGCTCTTATGGTCTAGGTGGCGCTTCAATTTCACTTGTATGGTTTTCATTTCGCTAAATTTCCTGGGCAAAACCTTTAAACATTCATTCACTTCGATGGGTATGTTGACCACGCTGCCTTTCAATCCAAGTTGTGGATTGAGGGCATACGGTTTCAGAGATCGGATCTGCATAAAATTTATAACTGGCGACACCATGCGCTCCTCAAGATCTGTCAATTGTTCTAAATATTCGGGAACCTTTTCAAACTTCAGTCCATTACTTGTTGCCAGTTTATAAATTTCTCCACGATATGCATGGAGACCGCACGTGGAACATATCCATCCAGAGTTAAAATTGACAATACGCGACATAAATTCATCCACATCTATTGCCTCATTGGTTAGAGAATTTTGTGCATTCAGTTCTAATTTTTTTTAACAACAGTATCTTCACGAAATTTTGATATTGAATGCTTAAAAAACAGCCCTTCGCAGCAACAACATATATGAGAAGGCGTTTCTTCCCTTAATTTAATAAATTTTAATTTCAATTTGGCCAATGTACTTCGCTTAGATTCCTGTTGTAAGCCGCTATAAATTTTATTTCTAAAATTCAGAATATCAACATCTCTGTTCTTACTTTGGCTTTCTGCATTAATTTGCAACTCTTTCTGGTATTTTGTTGCGTCATTCCTATTGTGCCTCATTCTGCATTTATTCTCTAATCGTTCGTTTTCGGCATAGATGTTAGACTTGCGAATGTTTCGCATTCGGCGGATGTTTTTATGGCGTTCTTGACATTTATATGTAGCATTGCTGCGTAAACTACTATTTCGGAGAACGTTATTGTTTTGTTCATTCGATTTATAAATTAGATTCTGTCTCAAAGTTTTATTTCGAGAAATATTGTTTGCGGCTTCATTGGTTTTATATTCGATAGTTTGCCTCAAATTTTTGTTTCTCGAAATGTTTTTCGCCGCCTCGCCTGTCTTGTATTCGTTTTTGCGCCTTAAATTTTTATTTCGAGAAATATTGTTTGCGGCTTCATTGGTTTTGTATTCGATACTTTGCCTCAAATTTTTATTTCTCGAAATGTTTTTCGCAGCCTCGCCTGTCTTGTATTCGATTTTTTGCCTTAAATTTTTATTTCGAGAAATATTGTTTGCGGCTTCATTGGTTTTGTATTCGATACTTTGCCTTAAATTTTTATTTCTAGAAATGTTATTCGCAGCCTCGCCTGTCTTGTATTCGATGTTTTGCCTTAAATTTTCATTTCGAGAAATATTGTTTGCGGTTTCATTGGTTTTGTATTCGATACTTTGCCTTAAATTTTTTTCTCGAAATGTTTTTCGCAGCCTCGACTGTCCTGTATTTGAAATTCGCCTTAGATTTTTGTTTCTCATGACATTTTCGACACTCTCTCTGGCTGTGTAATTACTGTTGTTGCGAATCAATTCATCCGTAACTGATTTCTACGTCGTTTGCGAATCGCGTTTTCTCGTCGTCTCCTCATGCAGTTTTCATTATACCTGTAACGTGCGTCTTCTCTCAATTTCTTCATGCGATTCCTGTTATTTTCCTTTCTTGTTTCCTTATATTCGCGCTCACCATTTCCCTTCGTTGCCATGCACTCATTTCGCTTCGGGCGCCTGTTCGTTGAATGTCGGTCCGTGGCCGAACACTGCGAACCCTTCGACCTCGACGTCATAACGTCAAGTGCGTCCGAACTGCGTATTTGGTCATCGTTGACCCTAAGCAATGGCTTACCTTTGTCTTTAGCTTTATTCGGCACCTTTCCACTTCCTATCTTATAAATGCATTTTTTATTTTTATTTTTACTTCTGAATGATTTACGCTTCGTCTTCATTTTTCAATGTTCAAAAGTAATTATAAATCTAAAACCATTATCATTTTATTTGCTCATACATTAATTGAATTATATAAATATATTATATTGTTCGAAGCATAATATCATACGCAACTTTTTTTACTTGTATACTAAATAATGACCATTAAAAATAAAATGAAAATATTCATGAGATTGACTAATGTCAAATCACAAAATCACAAATGTTGAAAAAGCATTTTAATTAATTACGCATCTATTATTACTCATGTATAAGAACGTTACAATTTACAAACAAAATGTATTTTATCTTACCTCAAATTAGAAATATTCACACTTTTTTGAACTAATTTAAAAACACTAATATTTTTCAATTAATATTGATTCTATAATATCAGATAACTGATGCATTTTGTTTTAGCGTCGACGCCAATGTGACTAGTAAAAAACACGTGACAAAAAATATCGATAATTTAATATTTTAAATCCCATATGACACCACTATTTTAAGATGTCCTAGGGTAATAACTCTATCGACATGTTAAATATCATCAGATCAATCATCAGAAAAATTAAAAAAAAAATTAACGTGTTATTTGGAAAAAACGGCTGATTCGATATTCACCCAAAACTAATCACGACTACTGATAAAAAATGATATCTTTAAAACTATTTTCAAATTTTATAAATCCGCGCAGGCTTTTTTGCTAAAGCCTCGGTTCTTAACAAATTCCAGGAAAGCTCATAAATTTTTCAAAGTTTGATGGTGAAACGACTTATTGTAGGATCGTAATACTTTTAGTATGTTCTGTAAAGACAATGACATATATCGTAAAAAAAAATTCAAGAAAATTGTCGAACAGTAATATTTAACAAAAAATTACAAAAAAGCTATCTTTACCTAAAATTAATCAGTACTATTTCTAAGCATGATTTTTAGAATCGTTGTTAAATTTTCAAAATGGATTCAGTGTTGTGAGCTGAGCCGTGGACAAACATTTTTATCTTTTTCCTAAATTTTAAATTTTTCTAATCAGTTTAGTAGTTTATGGGAAAACGTCGATGAAGGTCTAATTTTGACTGAAAAGCGTTACTAGTATTTTTCAAACTTTGATGAATTTTTAAAATTAAACTACTTGTAGTAAGACCATGATGTATATCGCCAAAAAAAGTTCCATGAAAATCGGCTTAAATTTTTTTTTAACATTTAATTACAAGAAAACGGCTCGGTAGATTTTCACCTAAAACTAATCAGCATCATTCCCAAATGATATCTTTCGAACAGTTTTTGATTTTTCAAAATCGGTTCGGTAGGATGAGCTTAAATGTGGACGAAAAGTTTAACACTTTTTTTCAACAGTTCATTACAAGAAAACGGCTTGGTAGATTTTCACCTAAAATTAATCAGCATCATTCCCAAATGATATCTTTCGAACAGTTTTTGATTTTTCAAAATCGGTTCGGTAGGATGAGCTTAAATGTGGACGAAAATTTAACACTTTTTTTCAACAGTTAATTACAAGAAAACGGCTCGGTAGATTTTCACCTAAAATTAATCAGCATCATTCCCAAATGATATCTTTCGAACAGTTTTTGATTTTTCAAAATCGGTTCGGTAGGATGAGCTTAAATGTGGACGAAAATTTAACACTTTTTTTCAACAATTAATTACAAGAAAACGGCTCGGTAGATTTTCACCTAAAATTAATCAGCATCATTCCCAAATGATATCTTTCGAACAGTTTTTGATTTTTCAAAATCGGTTCGGTAGGATGAGCTTAAATGTGGACGAAAATTTAACACTTTTTTTCAACAGTTAATTACAAGAAAACGGCTCGGTAGATTTTCACCTAAATTTAATCAGCATCATTCCCAACTAATATCTTTCGAACAGTTTTTGATTTTTCAAAATCGGTTCGGTAGGATGAGCTTAAATGTGGACGAAAATTTAACACTTTTTTTCAACAGTTCATTACAAGAAAACGGCTCGGTAGATTTTCACCTAAAATTAATCAGCATCATTCCCAACTAATATCTTTCGAACAGTTTTTGATTTTTCAAAATCGGTTCGGTAGGATGAGCTTAAATGTGGACGAAAATTTAACACTTTTTTTCAACAGTTAATTACAAGAAAACGGCTCGGTAGATTTTCACCTAAAATTAATCAGCATCATTCCCAACTAATATCTTTCGAACAGTTTTTGATTTTTCAAAATCGGTTCGGTAGGATGAGCTTAAATGTGGACGAAAATTTAACACTTTTTTTCAACAGTTAATTACAAGAAAACGGCTCGGTAGATTTTCACCTAAAATTAATCAGCATCATTCCCAACTAATATCTTTCGAACAGTTTTTGATTTTTCAAAATCGGTTCGGTAGGATGAGCTTAAATGTGGACGAAAATTTAACACTTTTTTTCAACAGTTAATTACAAGAAAACGGCTCGGTAGATTTTCACCTAAAATTAATCAGCATCATTCCCAACTAATATCTTTCGAACAGTTTTTGATTTTTCAAAATCGGTTCGGTAGGATGAGCTTAAATGTGGACGAAAATTTAACACTTTTTTTCAACATTAATTACAAGAAAACGGCTCGGTAGATTTTCACCTAAATTAATCAGCATCATTCCCAACTAATATCTTTCGAACAGTTTTTGATTTTTCAAAATCGGTTCGGTAGGATGAGCTTAAATGTGGACGAAAATTTAACACTTTTTTTCAACAGTTATTACAAGAAAACGGCTCGGTAGATTTTCACCTAAAATTAATCAGCATCATTCCCAAATGATATCTTTCGAACAGTTTTTGATTTTTCAAAATCGGTTCGGTAGGATGAGCTTAAATGTGGACGAAAATTTAACACTTTTTTTCAACAGTTAATTACAAGAAAACGGCTCGGTAGATTTTCACCTAAAATTAATCAGCATCATTCCCAAATGATATCTTTCGAACAGTTTTTGATTTTTCAAAATCGGTTCGGTAGGATGAGCTTAAATGTGGACGAAAATTTAACACTTTTTTTCAACAATTAATTACAAGAAAACGGCTCGGTAGATTTTCACCTAAATTTAATCAGCATCATTCCCAACTAATATCTTTCGAACAGTTTTTGATTTTTCAAAATCGGTTCGGTAGGATGAGCTTAAATGTGGACGAAAATTTAACACTTTTTTTCAACAGTTCATTACAAGAAAACGGCTCGGTAGATTTTCACCTAAAATTAATCAGCATCATTCCCAACTAATATCTTTCGAACAGTTTTTGATTTTTCAAAATCGGTTCGGTAGGATGAGCTTAAATGTGGACGAAAATTTAACACTTTTTTTCAACAGTTCATTACAAGAAAACGGCTCGGTAGATATTCACCTAAAATTAATCAGCATCATTCCCAACTAATATCTTTCGAACAGTTTTTGATTTTTCAAAATCGGTTCGGTAGGATGAGCTTAAATGTGGACGAAAATTTAACACTTTTTTTCAACAGTTAATTACAAGAAAACGGCTCGGTAGATTTTCACCTAAAATTAATCATCATCATTCCCAACTAATATCTTTCGAACAGTTTTTGATTTTTCAAAATCGGTTCGGTAGGATGAGCTTAAATGTGGACGAAAATTTAACACTTTTTTTCAACAGTTAATTACAAGAAAACGGCTCGGTAGGTTTTCACCTAAAATTAATCATCATCATTCCCAACTAATATCTTTCGAACAGTTTTTGATTTTTCAAAATCGGTTCGGTAGGATGAGCTTAAATGTGGACGAAAATTTAACACTTTTTTTC
Organism: Ctenocephalides felis; assembly: GCF_003426905.1. NCBI lineage: Eukaryota > Metazoa > Arthropoda > Insecta > Siphonaptera > Pulicidae > Ctenocephalides > Ctenocephalides felis. The sequence goes on from NW_020539726.1 coordinate 23,647,967, forward strand.
AACAGTTCATTACAAGAAAACGGCTCGGTAGATATTCACCTAAAATTAATCAGCATCATTCCCAACTAATATCTTTCGAACAGTTTTTGATTTTTCAAAATCGGTTCGGTAGGATGAGCTTAAATGTGGACGAAAATTTAACACGTTTTTTCAACAGTTAATTACAAGAAAACTGCTCGGTAGATTTTCACCTAAAATTAATCAGCATCATTCCCAACTAATATCTTTCGAACAGTTTTTGATTTTTCAAAATCGGTTCGGTAGGATGAGCTTAAATGTGGACGAAAATTTAACACTTTTTTTCAACAATTAATTACAAGAAAACGGCTCGGTAGATTTTCACCTAAATTTAATCAGCATCATTCCCAACTAATATCTTTCGAACAGTTTTTGATTTTTCAAAATCGGTTCGGTAGGATGAGCTTAAATGTGGACGAAAATTTAACACTTTTTTTCAACAGTTCATTACAAGAAAACGGCTCGGTAGATTTTCACCTAAAATTAATCAGCATCATTCCCAACTAATATCTTTCGAACAGTTTTTGATTTTTCAAAATCGGTTCGGTAGGATGAGCTTAAATGTGGACGAAAATTTAACACTTTTTTTCAACAGTTCATTACAAGAAAACGGCTCGGTAGATTTTCACCTAAAATTAATCAGCATCATTTCCAAATGATATCTTTCGAACAGTTTTTGATTTTTCAAAATCGGTTCGGTAGGATGAGCTTAAATGTGGACGAAAATTTAACACTTTTTTTCAACAGTTAATTACAAGAAAACGGCTCGGTAGATTTTCACCTAAAATTAATCAGCATCATTCCCAAATGATATCTTTCGAACAGTTTTTGATTTTTCAAAATCGGTTCGGTAGGATGAGCTTAAATGTGGACGAAAATTTAACACTTTTTTTCAACAGTTAATTACAAGAAAACGGCTCGGTAGATTTTCACCTAAAATTAATCAGCATCATTCCCAACTAATATCTTTCGAACAGTTTTTGATTTTTTAAAATCGTTCGGTAGGATGAGCTTAAATGTGGACGAAAAGTTTTTTTCAAATTACAAAGAAACGGCTTGGCAGATCGTTGCACAAAACTGACAAACGATAGTCCTCACCGAAATACATCAAATGGCTATTAAATTTCTAAAATCGGTTCAGGCGTTTTTGAGAAAACGTCGATCAAAAGTCTAATTTTGACAAATGCCAAAAAGATCATACTGATTTTTGCAAACTTTGACGAATTTTCAAAGCTGAACCAGTTGTCGTAGGGCCGTAATATTTTAGTATGATCTAGAAGACTATGGTATCTATCGCCAAAAAAATAATCATAAAAATCGCCAAAATTTTTTTTTTGAAAACTTTATTACAAGAAAACGGCCCGGCCGATCTCTACCAAAAACTAATCAGCACGATTCCCAACCAATATCTTTCGAACGGTTTTTGAATTTTTAAAATCGATTCATAACTGCGGGCTAAAACGTGGACGAAAGAGTTTTCACTTCTCTGCTATTTACGAAGAAACGGTTTGGCCGATCGTCGCACAAAACTGACAAACAATAGTCCTCATTGAGATACATCGAATGGCTTTTAAATTTTTGAAATCGGTCCAGCCGTTTTTGAGAAAACGGCGATTTACGGCAAAAAATCTGTTGGTGCACACGCACACACACACACACACACACACACACACACATACTTTTTCCAAATTTGGTCTCATTCGATTCAGAATGGCTTGAAACGTCGAGAAAACATAAAATTAGCGAATCGGATTTTTTGATGAAAACATAAACTTCTCCTTCGGGAAGTTAACCATCCAAGTATTTGTTGACATATTATTTTATATATATATATATATATATATATATATATATATATATATATGTGGTAAAATCAAGTGTGATATTGTTCTTTTACCGCAGAGGACATTAAAAAAATTAGATTTTTTTAATTGTAGGCGTAGGTACAGTACAATAATTGCCGGGTCATCTAGTATGCATGTATTTTTATAAAAATGTATATTATCAAAACAGAGGATGAAACTCTAAATATTAAAGCTAACAATATTTAGCGTATTTCCTACCGAATTTTCTTAATTTTAAAAATTACTGCAATTACCTATGCATATCTAATATTCATGCGGAATATATGAGATGATATATAAATGCCTAGAACTTTTAATTTCGGTTCAACTGGTGGAAGAAAATTTTGTTAAATCAAAGATTTCTATTTTAGAATGCTTTCGCTATTAATGTTAGTACTTAGAAAAGTTACTTAATAAGTAAAAAACAAATCGGTATTTTTCAGACTATCAAAATAATGTTTAAATAATATATTTTCATACCATCATTTATCCGAATTTGAAATCAATAAATATGCCTTCTATCAAAAATGAACTGAAAGTACGAGATCGCTCCACCGTATTTTTGGTACGCTTCTGAAATTATGAAGCATGACAATTATGAAATTATGAATCAAATATTTTAATGCATATTGTAAATATGCGTATCTAAACTATATAAAATATCATTATTGAATAACACTTATCCAATTTTTAAATAAATTGATTTCAATTACTCATACAATACGGGTATAATATTCTGATGGTCAATATGTTAATCAATGTTTCCATCAAATTTGCATATACGATTTTGGCTATTGAACTTTGAGTGTAAGCACAGTTATGGACAACGCCAGTAAACATTAAATATACATTATGCAGTTTACGTACGCTTGTCTGAACTGCGTCAATCTGCAGATTCATACGCGGACCTAGAAAGGGCATTGATGTCCGAGCAATGATTATTATACATTTTACACTAAAATAATGATTAACAATTTGATGTTAAATCTATGCGATATATATATATATATATATTTATATAACAATATGTATATGTGGAAGAGAGAGTGTGTGTATGTAAAAATCTGAACCACAAAATTCTAAAACAAATAAATTCAAAACAAATTTTATTGCAACTGGTATAATTCAAGATATTCGACTAAATGAAGTAAAACTAATAATTATATCAAATAGTATCTAGATTCTAAACTATTAAATCCTTCTTGTAGTACAACGTTGCAGATTCCCGGTCTAGTACAAGAAACACACAATTTACATAACGTAATTACTCAGTTCGTAACGTTTGGGATCACATGCGGAAATAATATTATTCCAGAGCCTAGTAGTGTATTTTGTTCATTAAGCAAGTAGTTAAACAGATTAAATTAATATTAAAATGAAAATTATGATATTAGTTTGTCTAAGCTTTAAATCAAGAACAGAAATGTATTTACTTTAACGAGTTTGGTATTATAACACATGCAACTGCAATTGAATTATTATTATATTAAATTAATTAATACAATCAGTAATAATTTTGATATATTGCTTATTTTTTAATTTTATTTATTTATACATTTATATTTATATTACATTATACATTAATATTTTACAGATATATTTAGACAACTAGGAGTGTATGGCATCGTGCCTTAAAGCAAATTTCTGGAACTTCCTCCAGCGTAACGAAATGTTCGAGAAATGTTGAATGTTTTCAAATAGATTAATATAAATCCTGTAACATTGTTTAATATTTATAAGAATTATATAAACCGATTTACACGTTAAAATTATTTATTTAAAGTATATAAGTGAGCTTTAAAGCTTTAGTTCTGAATTATTTTCGATATACAAAAAAAAATTGAAATTTTTTAGAACAAAACATTTTTTTTCCAAAAGCAATTGTTTCGTTAATACAAGCAGAAAGTTATTTGAATCATTCAAATATGATGCTTAGTTCTCTCAAAAACTAATCACCACTTCTCCCTACCAATCGGATATTCCTTTCTCTCAAAAACTCCATTTGTATTTTCTGCACTCTTTGCCTGTATCTCCGTAACGGCTAGACCTGGCTTTGCAATAACTTAACCAGCACATCTCCCTATCAATAGAAAATGAATATTTTGTTAATCATTCAAATCGGTTGATCTGTGCGTCCGAAAACATGAACAAAAATGCGGACACACAAAACACTCACACACAAATATCCATTTTTTTTGAGGTGTGCCAAAATGTTCAGAAACCTCTGAAACGTAAAGATATGCAAAATAATTATTTTAGATTTTCGTCTCCTTACTATAACTTATACTACGGAAAGTTAATAAAATATTAATCAGTCCTAAACAGTGTTCATCAAAAAAATATTTTTAATAAACTCAAAAAAAATCTATTTTAATGAACTTGACTTGTAAATATCTTTAGTGCACATATCTTGATAATTTAAACTGGATTTTATCACACTCAGTAGTATGAGTATCACTTTTATACTATAAGTAATCCTAAGTTAATTTAAATAATACACCATTTACTTTTTATATTTCAATGATTCAAAATAACTTCAACAATAAGATATTATCTTACAGGCATAATGTGCATATGAGAACAAAATAACTAAGTCTCATTTAATGAAAGTTGTTTTTTCAGAAATACATGCTCATTAAATATTTGAAATATTTCAACCGTTAATTTTAAATACTGAAATTTCAGTAGTCAAACGTTTTCATCAATCAGAAGTTGGTAATAAAGTGGGCCAAGTTTCTCACTATGTGATTGAAGTATTCTTACCTAGGTAAACTCAATTGAATAATTATCAGCAATTTTATTCATCTTTTTTAGCTTTTTATACGTTCTCTGATTTCAATCATTCTTATACATTACGTTTTTGTTCTCTTTTTCTGTATTTTTATTATCAATTTTATTTCAACAGCAAACTGTTTCTCTCCATTTTTTACAAATATTATTGAGGCAAATTGTTTTCGTAGAATTGTGATATCTTATTTGAATAAAAATGTAATAAAAGTCGTTGAAATTAATTGAAACCAATAAACAGCTGGGAGTAAATGTCACGTTCAGACAAAATAATTGTACGTGTTATCTTACATATAAAACAGAAGAGACGCTCCATAAATTAGAAGGGCCCTCCAGCCACCCAAGGCTAAATGGGGGTCGTACGCATTGCGTTGCTCGTATTGTGCGTACATTTCGAGTGTTACTTCGCCGTTACGTGTTTGCTTCGACACAACAGCCAACAGCAATCATACGGTTGAATTGTTCCAGAAGATGCAACCCAAGAGCATCTACCAAAAGTTTGAGATAGTAAGAAATTTTGATGTCCATCAGTAAAAAAGATTTTTTTATCAATTGCGTAGTTTTCGTTCAGCTTATGTTTTTTACATCTCTATTTTTACTTCTGTAAAGGTATAAAGCCATCTTAAGTTCACAAAAAGTTATGAGTTGTTTATAGTGATGAAGCCTTAAAAAACGGCAATCAGTTTGCCACATTTCATGTTGATGATTTTTTACTTATGCTCGGTTGTCCAGTTCAAGTTGATTACAAAAGAATTGTCTACTTGCCCTTTAACCGCGTAACCGAACAATCAATTCTGACATCTACGTTGAACAACTAACAAAATTAAACAAATTACTAGTAACTCCCGCATAACACGGTACTTCTATAACACGGATCCGCTCTAACACGGTTAAAAAATTGAGACCAACCCCCTTATAACTAGATACTTTTAAAGTACGGGTTTGCTCTAACACGGTTTGAGAATTGGGCAAAACTCTAATAAAATGAAAAATATAGTAAAACCTATCAAAATCAAACTTTATTTAATCTAAAATTAGTAAATTAGTAAAATACCTCAATAAATGCGGTGAAACTAATGCAAAACATAACTAATTTAATATTTATTATTCGAGCGAGTATGTTCGATAAAAAAATCTAGGCTTTCCGAATAATTAGTCAATTATTCTTAAACAAAGATCCTTTAAATAAAATGAGCATAAAATTTTAATGAAGATGACTTAGCCATATGATAAATATATAAATATCTTTTCGCTAAAAGCAAGAAATTGAAAATATTATATTTTTGCAAAAAATAATGTACAGATATAGAGGTAGTACAGAAACTGCTCAGAGAATGATGATATCTTGCAGAAAAAATGATTGTGTTGGATAGCGCTTGTTAATTATGACTAAATCATATTATTCATGTAATGTATATTACTTTATGAAAATCAATAAATAAAACAATATTTATGAAAAAATCATGATATGTAGCATGTTTATTGAATTCTTGGAAAGTAACCCCTCTTTTTGTGCTAGTTCTTTGTCCCGTACAACACTGATTCGTATAACACGCTAGTTTTCTAGAATGTATTTATCGTATTATATTATACAAGGGTTATCATCTGTATACAAATTAAATTATTGGAGTTTGGCTGGAATGTTTTTCCACATACACCATATAGTCTTAGTCCTAAAACTGCACCTCCTTTTTTTTCGATCTTTACTTAATCGGTAAACAATTCGATGATTATTATGGTGATGGTGTCAATTTGTACCCGATTCACTTTTTTAAGAATATAAACCAGAAGTTTATCATGAGTGTTGGATAAATATGCTGCTAAAAAGATGATAAAAAATCATTGAACAAAATGGACTATACATTACAGAATAAAGTTATTTAGTTTCCATTAAAAATGTCTTTAAATTTCTAGTAGAGTCACCAATTACTTAGTGCCAACCAATATGTGACATCACACTGATACATTTTATACCGCTGAGCCTATCTATTCAACTCGAACAATAATATATATTGCTTTTCGCCATAATTGGCATGCACAGTTAGTCTATCTATACCTATTACAAATTATTGTTTGCCTTAGCTTTAGCACATGATGCCAAGATCAACATTTCAGATCAAATTTATAGCCCAACACAAATAACGAGGGAGGCCATTTAGTTAGAATTAAACTTAACTATCACTACTAAACTAATATGCGCAAGTTTGACTTTCATGCAATCTAATAATGGAAATGCTAAACTATTTACTGGTATTAAATTACTTTCTTTATCATTTGAATTAAATATTTTGTTAATTCTGCTAATTCATAATTTGAGAAGTATGATGGTTTTAGAGTTATTTTATTCTACTCTGTTACATTATATTATAGTAGATGGAAAAGATATATAGCCAGCCAACACTTTGATTCTTACGATGTTGCTATCGAAAGATAATTGCAATGTTAGAAAATCTATAAGGAAGTATTTTCTTTGGTAGTTATTTTTTTGGTTGGAAGCACTATTGTTTAGTTCACGAGTCTTTAAAATTATCTGTAAGTATACGCTATTTAATTGTTTTATAAAATGTATTGTTATTTTTAAGTTATATTCAACAGTTTTTTTATATAACCTCTATAAAACCTTTTATGTGGGTAAAAAGGACCAACTAAACTCTACAAAGGCAATTTTACAAGGTATACGTTAAATAATTAGTTATTCTAACTATGTTGATGATTATTTCTTACGGAATACAAGATCAAGGTTTACAGTATTATCTCTGTAATAAATGTACCCATGAATTTTATATGTTGCATTGGTTGAAAAATATAGCTATAATTTCGATTTTTTTCAAAATTAAAAGTAAGATATTGATTCCCTTTGTCCCTTGACCGTCCTATTTTCCGTCCGCCTATAGGGGTAAAATTTTTGAAAAACAGCCAAAAAACGCATTTGTACAATGTTGAATATCTGGTTTTACCAATATAATTGCTCAAAGCCAAATTACACCTTTGTTCTCTGCCCTACCCTATATGAAATGCATTTAGAATATTAAATCATATAAAATTATATAAAATTATATAAAGTACTTATTTATTTTTAAAAAAACAGCCTAGAACGCATTTCTACATTGTTTAATTAGCTAGGAGTTTTACTGAATATAGTCAGATAGTTGTCTGTTTGATATATGCTATTTGTTTGTTTTTCCAATATAATTGCTGAAAGCCAAATTGGACCTTTGTATCCCACCTTATATGAAATACATTTTGAATATTAAATCATATGAAATTATATAAAATTATAGAAAGTATTTATTTATTTTTAAAAAACAGCCAAAACGCATTTTTACGATGTTGAATTAGATAGGAGTTTTACTGATCATAGTCAGATAATTGTTTGTTTGATATGTGGTGCTATTTCGTTTTTTCAATATCATTGCTGAAAGCCAAATTGGACCTATGTACCCTGCCCTATATGAAATACATTTTGAATATTAAATCATATGAAATTACATAAAATTATATGAAGCACAATTTGTGATAATGCATGATACATAATACATGAGTATGCTACCTGAAATAAATCGTAAATTTTAGAATTTCAATTATACCATAGATTATTACTATAATCTTTGAACAGTATTGCATGCATAGATTAGATAAATAATAATTAATGTGTTGCATCGTTGACGTATCTAAAAAATGATAGGTATTAAATCGGATTTGTTTCCCAGTTTTATTATGAATTGCGACTTATAGTGCAAAACATGTTTTTCCATTTCACATTTTTGGTGCATGTCATGCGCAACAATATAGAATTTTTCATTGTGCGCTTCAATCACAGTATTTTATAGGACAAAGTGAGATAACCAAATATTGTATGAGATATATGAAATCATGGAAATGCAAAAATAGTGAATCAGTTACGTCAGCATCTGCTGTATTACATTTTTCACATTTTTTTATTTTTGTAATCGCGTCATCGTTTTTTATACAATTGTGGTGCTTTTATTTTACACGGATTTTTGTAATATATCAAATAGATGAATACAAATTTTAAATCGTATATTATAAATGCGTGAGCGTATATTAAAGCGACTTATTGTATGAAGTACTATTTCATATTTCTTACGAATTATACTTTGGCACGAATGCTTGTTCTGTTTTTGTATAATTTGAATTCAGTGATTTCAAAGCTTTACAATGTATGTTATAACCATAACTATTGAAAATATATTTTAATTCATAGTGATAAATGTATTATATAGAAATATTAGGGTAACTGCAATAAAATAGTAAGATAGGAAAAACAATTTTTACCATCAAACCAAGTGCGATGGAAATAAATGGATGACGCCAAATCATAAAATTTAATACGTTTTGCTCGAGAGAACAAATTTCATAGAATTTGTTGTGTTAAATATATAATGATGGTATATGGAATGCAGATGGTGTATGAAACTCCCAATGAATAACCATATCAAATTTTTGTAAATTTAGAATAATCTAATAAAGTTACACATACATTTTTAACTTCCCGTAGAGAAAGTAATTGTAATCGTCCAAAAATCGAAATTGAAAATTTTTACATTTCTTCACGTTTTCTGAACATTTCTGAACATATTGGCATACCTTAGAAAAAATCGATGTATGTGCGTGTGTATGTGTGTGTGTGTGCGGATACAAATTTTTGTCGACGATTTCGGAAACACGGATCAACCGATTTGAATAATTCAAAAAACATTCATTTCGCATTGATAAGGAGACATGCTGATTAGTTTTTGGCAATGGGAGGTTAGCCTTTCCAAAGATACTTGTATTGTCAAGATAAAAAACTAATTAAATTTTCGAGAATACAGGTCTAGCGGTTATGGACTCTCAATAAAAATGGTTATAAGGTTTTGGCGGAGGCAGGTCTAGCCGTTCCGAAGGTATAGGGCAAAAAATGCCAAAAACGGTAACTCAGTTTTTAAGAGAATGGAGCGTCCGATTTTAATAATTCAAAAAACATTTTACTTGCATTGACAAGATAAAAAACTGATTAAAATTTTGGGAAGGCAGGTCCAGTGGTTATGGACTCTCAATAAAAATAAGTTAAAAAAATGTCATTTGGTGGTCAAAAATGTTTATTGAACTTATGCACATCAAATTATCAGATATTTTATAGAGATTTTCATAATTTGTATACATTTTGTGTAATTTTTTTGGGCTCTGTACCAAGATTTTTGATTACGGTACGGGAAGTTCCAGCAATTTGCCTTAAAGAACGATTTCATACACTACTAGTTATAAATTTAGAACGATCCAGTAATGCATCAAATTAAATGTGATAAATTTACAGATTTTATTATATCAGTTGCAAGTAAAATACATTAAAAAACCATTATCCGAAACCATGAATTTATCGGTTAGCTTTCATTGTTCGTAGTTGTCGAACTATACTGATACTAAATGGTGATAAACTGCTATTGCAACCATGGTATTATAGTGTCTATAGTTTCTTGCAGCTAGCTTTCGAAAAACGTGATATATAAAAACAAAAAACTGAACGAACGAACGAACGATGTGTATCATAGAGCGAATACATGGTTTTGTACTATAAGTTAATGATACCCAAAATATCTTATTTGTAAACATAATGGTAGGGTAAGACGGAGTACAAAGGTCAAACTTGACTTTGAGCAATTATATTTTTGAATTTCTATTAACTTCCCGTAGGGTAAGTTATAGTAATCGCAAAAAAATCAAAAATATTTTTTTTTATATATATTTACGTTTCAAAGGTTTCTGAACATTTTGGCATACCTTAGAGAAAATATATGTATGAGTGTATGTGTGTATGTGTGTGCGCGGATACAAATTTTTGTCGACGATTTCGGGAACACGGTTCAACCAATTTGAATAATTCAAAACACATTCGATTCGTATTGATAAGGAGACGTGCTGATTAGTTTTTGGCAAAGACAACTCTAGCCGTTTGGAAGGTACGTGGCAAAAAGAGCCAAAAATGGTAAGTCAATTTTTAAGAGAACAGAGCGTCGGATTTAACAATTCAAAAAACATTTTGTTTGTATTGACAAAATGAAGTACTGTTAAAAGTTTTGCAAAGGCAGGTCTAGCGGTTTCAGAGATCGATAAAAACTCATTTGTCAAAAATGATCATTAGACATATGCAGTTCAAATTATGTATGAATTTTGTTTACATTTCTATGGGTTCCGTAACCATGTTTATCAATTAGACTACGATGCGGCGTTTACGCGCTTCGATATTTCTTCTCTAAAACAGCCACGCAGTACGATTGCTTTGTAAACTAATGGTGCATGGCATCGTGCCTTAAAGCAAATTGCTGAAACTTTTCGTTCCAGAATTAAATATTCGAAGAAAAAATCAGTAAAAATAAATATTAATCAATGATTAATAACAATTGTTAACATTTTCAAATAGATAATTATAATCACTATAGATTTATACAGGCATAAAATATACAGTGACGATCTTATCGCGCAAAAAACTTGAGAAAGTTTACATTAGCAAGAGGTGCTAAATAAATCCGTCTGAGGATATATTTCTTACAATTAGAATAACGCATTTGAAATATATACATTTTCAAACTGAATTGTAAATTTAAAATTCATATTTAAAGTATAAAATTTTGTATATTTTTAAAAATTTCGAAGAAAAAAAAATTCTGAAAATTTTGAAATTTGCTCAATCCGTATAAGCAAACTTTAAAAATTAACAATATTGATACGGGTCCCAAGAAAATTGTATCAAAATTAGTACTTATTGTTAAAAATTTTATCAAATATCTGATAATTTGTTGTGCATATGTCTAATGATCATTTTTGACCGCCAAATATCTTTTTTTTTTACTTTTTTCTCTGTATCTCCCAAACCTCTAGACCTGCCTCACCAAAAAATTCATTAATTCTTCATTTTGTCAATACAAGTAACATGTTTCTTGATTCATTCAAATTGGTTACTCCGTTCTCTCAAAAATTGAATTACCGTTTTTGGCACTTTTTGCCCCGTATCTTCGAAACTGCTAGACCTTTCCACCAAAACCTAATCAGCACGTTTTCTCATCAGTAGGAATCGAATTTTTTTGAATCATTCAAATCGGTTGATTTGTGCGCCCGCAATCGTGAACGAAAAATTGTATTTTTTCTAAGGTATGCCAACATGTTTAGAAACCTTCAGAACGTGAAGATATGAAAAAATTTTCATTTTCGATTTTTTTGCGATTACTATAACTTACCCTACGGGAAGGTAAAAAGTTTGACATTTTAGAGGTAAAAAGTTCAACATTTTCAGAAAAATTCTAAGAATCAAAAATTTCGCAATATAAAAAAAGCCAAATTTTTCAAAAAAGTTTATTAAAAAAAATAATTTTTGGTACGGGAAGTTCCAGCAATTTGCCTCAAAGCACGATGTCATGCACCACAAGTTGTTTATGTAATTGTAGTTCAATCTAGCTTTTCCATTACTGGAACAAAAAAATTATTGAACGCAACATTTCATGTATAATAATAACACTTTGTACTCTACTATCGGTCAACTATCCTATCTCTTTCGATTTTATTTTTATCAATTCGGCAATATTTCTACGACCGTTTCGAGTTTCTATTTGCCTGTAGCTTTAACATAACGCCAAAACTGACAGTTTAAATGGAAATTCATTTCCGCCCCGACGCCCACGTGAAACGCGGCTCTCGTTAAATAAATACACGATTCGTGCCCAAATGACTGAATATAGCACAAGCTGAATTACAAGGAATGCGATTGCATTGAACAAATTGACATACTAACGACTAATTCACTAATTATGTTCCATATGATTCATAATTGATCAATAAAACTAAATGAAAAAAATTTAACATCAATTAAAGCTCTCTAACCTTTTCACTTTCATTATTCCAGTAGGTACTATGACTCAAACAAGTTTTCCTCCAATGTATCAATCGATGCACTGCTTAAATATTGCGTACAATACAAATATTTAAAGCATTCACTAAGAAATAAACCTTAAATATTAAAAATGAGATAAAAAATCAAAATCCAGGAGAAACCGAATACTCAGCTTCACAAAATACACAGATATCAAAATTGGACAGACGTCCGCAATGATGAATCTATTGAGACCTCTCTTGAACCATAAAAACTTGCTGAATGTGGAAAACAAACACAAACAGATACTATAACTGTCATTAATTTGACAAATATTATTATACGCCGCTCCTGTATTGAAGGCAACAACAAATAGCCCGGTCAATTTAAACCTAAAATCAGGGTGAGAGTTACTATAATTCATAATGGGCTGTAACTTGGCAAAATTGTTTAAAATACAATTGTATTTCTTTATATTATAGTATTGTATATCTTTCATAATTATGAAAGAAATTTCAAAAGTCCTCATCGAACCGATGTGAGTTAAAAAAAAATTGCACAAGGTCAAAGGTCAAAAATACCGTTTTGCGAATTTTAGCTAATAAACAATTTTTCCAAGTCACAGCCCATTATGAATTATAGTAACCTTCATCCTGTTTTAGGTCTAAATTGACCGGGCTATTTTGTTGTTGCCTTCAATACAGGAGTATTGTACGCGTAAATTGAGTTAGACATAGTTTAATATGACAAGCACGCCAGCCAAACTATGGCCTGATCAACCCATAACGAAAATTGGAACACCCTTATAATAACATATCATGTTCGTAATCCTCTTTTTAACACAATTACTACGTACTTATTCACTTCTTTTAACTCTTTGGGGACGGCTGTCCACCTGAGTGGACAAACATACTTTGTGAGACACAGGCTATTTTATAAACAATGACTCAGTTTGCATCGAAAAGTTGAATAAATTACATATAGCAGTGATAAACAGTGTTGTATTTTGAAAATAATTTTAAGTTATTTTAGTAGTATTTTTAGCCCTTTTCTTTGCTATATAGTCTTTTTTTTAATATTTAAAACGACCGAGCGCTTTTAAATATGGCAAAAGGACTGATAAATTTTGTGAATTAAGCTGTAGTGAAGATGAGTTTCAAATAGACATTCATACAGACGATTCTCCTTCAATAATCGAGTTTGACATACGTCAACAAACACCCGATTACAAATACCAAGCAATATAAGACCATCAAATAGATTATTTTATTTTATATTTTACAAATGAATTATTAGACAATATAATAGAAAAAACAAACCATTATGGCAGCACAAAAATAAACATAATTTTAAGTTATTTTAGTAGTATTTTTAGCCTTTTTCTTTGCTATATAGACTTTTTTTAATATTTAAAACGACCGAGCGCTTTTAAATATGGCAATACGACTGGTAAATTTTGTGAATTAAGCTGTAGTGAAGATTAGTTTCAAATAGACATTCATACAGACGATTCTCCTTCAATAATCGAGTTTGACATACGTCTACAAACACCCGATTACAAATACCAAGAAATATAAGACCATCAAATAGATTAATTTAGTTCATATTTAACTTCCCGAAGGAGAAGTTTATGTTTTCATCAAAAAATCCGAATCGCTAATTTTATGTTTTCTCGACGTTTCGAGCCATTCTGAATCGAATGAGACCAAATTTGGAAAAAGTATGTGTGTGTGTATGTGTGTGTGTGTGTGTGTGTGAACAGATTTTTTGCCGTAAATCGACGTTTTCTCCAAAACGGTTGGACCGATTTCAAAAATTTAAAAGCCATTTGATGTATCTCGATGAGGACTATCGTCTCTGAGTTTTGTGCGGCGATCGGCCGGGCCGTTTCTTTGTAAATTGCAGAAAAGTGAAAAATTTTTCGTCCACGTTTTAGCCCGCAATTCTGAATCGATTCTGAAAATTCAAAAACCGTTCGATAGATATTGGTTGGGAATCGTGCTGATTAGTTTTTGGTAAAGATCGGCCGGGCCGTTTTCTTGTAATAAAGTTTTAAAAAAAAAATTTTTTGGCGATTTTTATGATTATTTTTTTGACGATAGATACCATAGTTTTCTAGGTCAAACTAAAATATTACGGCCCTACGACAACTGGTCCAGCTTTAAAAATTCGTCAAAGTTTGCAAAAATCAGTATGGTCTTTTTGGCATTTGTCAAAATTAGACTTTTGATCGACGTTTTCTCAAAAACGCCTGAACCGATTTTAGAAATTTAAAAGCCATTTGATGTATTTCGGTGAGGACTATCGTTTGTCAGTTTTGTGCAACGATCTGCCAAGCCGTTTCTTTGTAATTTGAAAAAAAATGTTGAACTTTTCGTCCACATTTAAGCTCATCCTACCGAACCGATTTTAAAAAATCAAAAACTGTTCGAAAGATATTAGTTGGGAATGATGCTGATTAATTTTAGGTGAAAATCTACCGAGCCGTTTTCTTGTAATTAACTGTTGAAAAAAAGTGTTAAATTTTCGTCTACATTTAAGCTCATCCTGCCGAACCGATTTTGAAAAATCAAAAACTGTTCGAAAGATATCATTTGGGAATGATGCTGATTAATTTTAGGTGAAAATCTACCGAGCCGTTTTCTTGTAATTAAATGTTGAAAAAAAGTGTTAAATTTTCGTTCACATTTAAGCTCATCCTACCGAACCGATTTTGAAAAATCAAAAACTGTTCGAAAGATATTAGATGGGAATGGTACTGATTAATTTTAGGTGAAAATCTGCCGAGCCGTTTTCTTGTAATTAACTGTTAAAAAAAAATTTAAGCCGTTTTTCATGGAACTTTTTTTCGCGATATACATCATGGTCTTATAGAACTTACTGTAATATTACGGCCTTACAACAAGTAGTTTAATTTTAAAAATTCGTCAAACTTTGCTAAAATTATTATCGTTTTTTTTAAAGTAGGATTGATGAAGTATATTATTTACACATTTTTTTGATCAAGTCGATTATTTACACATATCGGGAAGTTCATGTAATTTGCCTCAAGGCTAAATACCAAACCAACTAGTTTACAAATGAATTATTAGACAATATAATAAAAAAAAACAATTATGGCAGCACAAAAATAAACAAATATACTGACTAATCAGTGGCATAATTTAAATGCAAGGGAAAGATAAAGGGATTGTAGTGTCTGTTCTGACAGAAAAGCACCAGGAGGAAGGCGGCGAACAACATTTTATTGTAAAACATGTTAAAATCAACCAGCTATGCATTTTGGAAATTCTTTACCTATTCTCGTCACCGTTCTTTATAAAATGATCAAAAATAATTTAATTTATTTATCAAACAAATTGCTTAACATACACAATGAAATCAAGTTTACAGCCGATACAGTAGATTGTTTTGAAATTTGATTGTTTTATGTGGGTATTTAATTTAATTTTATTTGAAAATTCCGAAATCTAAACGAAACCTAGACCGAGTAAAATCTGTGAAATGTAAAAATATAAAAACAATGATCATAGTTTTTTTCAAACTTCATAACTTACCGTCGGAAAAGTTACAAAATTGTTTAAAATTAAGCAAAATTTAATAGTTTTATGCTTTTAATCGTAAGTAACTTCTATAATAAATAAAAGTAACATAAAATATTATATTGTAATTATGATCAAAAATATGTTTCCAATTGAAATTAAGACCATATCGGGCACTGCGGTGTGAAATGGCAATAGGAATTCTCTTACACTACTCTTACGCTGGGTAGGACCTGCCCTCCTAAGGCAGTACTACATATTATTGATTTTATATTGTAATTGATAATTTACTGGAGAATTAAAAATAAATTTATATTCTTAGAAATTTATATTATTTACAATATATGTTTAAAATAAAAATTAAGTCGATGGTCCTAGTCCAGCTTTTCGTGAGTGAGATAATTATATTGAAAAAATCCCTCGCTTCTTGATTATAGGCAAATAAGTATAAATAACGTATGAGCCTTTAGTGGCCCTTTATTTTATGGCCTCATTTATTTCAGTTTACTTGATTTACAGACGTACATGACGATCCAAAATGGTGGACTAATAGAGGTACTTTGTGAAATTTGTTCGGCATTTTCCTAGCCTAAGGCAAATATAGAGCACAATATATATATATATATATATATATATATATATATATATATACATATATATACATATATATACATATATATACATATATACACACATGTATGCAATATACAAATCTTTTACTATTCTATGGCATAAAATTGTTACAGTTTTTATATGTTCATATTTTAAAACTTTTTTCTTTCTGTTAAACTAATGCATAGGTAAAGCGAAAATTGCAATTTGCATGTTTGAAATTTTTATAACAGCAATGTCTATGCGGTGGAAACCAATTTGTTTGAATCTGTGTTTCGAACTTTGACATTAACGATAACAAACTAAATATTCGAATGATTGCTTTTAATTTTTTTTAATATGAACAAAGTCTTGATTATCTCGAGCTCGTTTCGTTTTCCAGTATGTGCTTAATTAGTGGATCAACTCATATTTCACTTCTATAGAACCTGATTGCGTACCCTTTGTGCTCTAATGACGCCACTTATTTTGTGCGTTGAACAATATATACATGCATATATATTTGTTTGTATATGTGTGTGTGGGTTTTAGCATTTTTATTTGTAAATGCTCACATATTTTGTTAAAATTTTCAAAATTCACATTCACATACTGTAAAATGGTATCCTTTGAATTAAAAAAGAGTTTGAACAAAATGATTTATTTTGAAATACAGTGATGCCCCGCATAACGTACGCCTCGCACATAACAAACTTTTTTTTGGTCTCTATCGTTCCGAACTTTGCTTCACACAGCGTACTAAATCGTTGTCATTTGTAGTCAAAAAACATATGTTGCTCAAATTAATTCAAAGAGTGGCTCTTGGAAATTTTTGCTCTGCTGTGAAAATATACTTATTGGAAAAATACTATCGATAGTTTCTTTAAAAATTCAGAAGCTAAAAGGGCACAAAAGGAAACAGTACGACTCTGATATTAACTTATTTTGTAAATAAGTAATATTTTTTCAATGTCTTAATTATATGTAAAAAAGTATCTTATTTTCTATGACCACATTGCAAACTACAGAACGAATTAATTTTATTTTCATGTATAGAAAATACGCGTTTCGCATAGCGAACTTTTCGCACAATGAACTTTCTCCCGGAACATAGTTCATAGTACATAGTTCACATTATTTACCGGGGCATTATGGACTTTGAAAAGCCTTAGAAAAAGGCAACAAATATTTTTACTAGATATTTGTTACAAATTATTAAATAATGTTTTTAGAATATAACAAGAAGATAAAAATTATAAACGCTTAACTCTCAAAATTGGGTGTCTCAGAAAATTAGCGCCTGACTACACCCATGATTTTAGCCCTCGAATCAATCCGAAGTAGACAATACTTATATTTTATTAATCTAAAATAATGTTCTATGAACTACGGAGAAATTAAAAGAATTTTACGAAATAGTGACTTTCTGAAAAAAAATTTTACAACTTTTTTTAATGTAATCTAATTTTTCATAAATAGAAAATTTTGGAGTTTGGTGATGAGTGTAGTTCATACCCATGAGAAGTCTGTAATAAAGACTTTGTAAAAATTTCAAGTAAATCGGTCCGGTAGGAGTTAAGAAATCGTGGATATCGTATAGAAAAAGAGTTTCGAGAAAGCCTGAATTCCTCTTGAAATAGTTTAAATTTTGAAAACCCCTCTAGCACGCATATTCTTCAATAGTAAAACTTCAAAAACATTCAAAAACCACAGAATTTTTTTATAATTCTAGACCAGAATACTCCCTTAATAGAATCAGGTTTTCATACAAAAAATAAACGGGAATATCACTGATCCTATACATTTCATTCTATTTTTTCGGTTTCTGAAAGTCAAGGTTAATCTAATTTCTTTCTGATCTTGTGATTGTATAGTCATTGCTCCGTAATGAACCTATTTGTGTTGGTCCTTCTGGTTCACATTGAAAAACGTGTAATTTATTAAGAAGAAGCACTATTAATTCCACTCAAACATACACATATAATAACATTAAATGGTAATAAATGGTAGTCTGCCCGAAGACAGGTCCATGGTGTGAGAGCCACCACAAATAAATGATTCCCTTACCCTTCATCCCATTACCACTATTTCCCCTCCCCATTTTTTATTTCATGTATTTTCCTTTTCAAGCTTCTGCGATCCTGTACTTCGCGTAAGTCGTCAAACCTCTGCATTCTTCTTCTTCCTATTCCTTTTGTTTTATTTTACCCTCGACGACGTCGTGCAGGAGGCACTCTTTTTGTTTAGTAAATATAAATATTTTGTTTTAGTAAATAAACCAAGCGTATACGTAATGTGCACTACGAACCACCATTTTCGATAAATTTAAGTTGATTTTTGTGTCTTGTAAAAAAATCATTTAGATAGTTTTTTTTTGTATAAAAATTTGATAACAATTTTTCATATTTTATTAAGTATTTAATCTCTACAGGTGCAACATGCATTCAAATAAAAATAAATATCATTAATAATAATCGACGAATTGAAAAAAATGTCACGGTTTAGCATCACTCAATGTATGTCATGCTCTAATTTGATCGAATATTACTCGTTCGCCTTTATTGAAAATGATTGATTCATGTAACATGTAAAATGTGTATTTTTGCCCTGGTGTAAACTGTCTATTGATTAAATTGAATGTTTGACGTGCACGATGAATCATGCATCACAGGGCGTTCGTTGTGGAATTGACTATTTCATGATTAATTATTCAGTTTTAATATAGCGTCATTGATTCAATTTCCTTTGTGAGTTCTTATTTGCATTTTCTTTCATTCCAAAGAATTTCAAATTGAAAAAGTATTTGAAGCGTATCCAATATCGTACTGTAATTTCATATCCAAAATTATTAATATTTAATTAATTTTCTTTGCTTTGTTTATTGATTCAAATATATACATACATATAATATATACATACATATAATATATATATATATATATATATATATATATATATTTATAATTAAAAAAATTAATACATTTTATATCCTTTTCTATAAAATAAACTGTACCAACTGTGAAGAAATACAAATTGGTGAAATAAGTCAAAACTTACACAAATAATTATAACAAAACAAAAATAACTAAAAAAATAAGAAATAACTGAATATATTAATGACCTCAAACGCTAAATAAATTTCAAAGAATTTTACAATATTACATTTCGATACAACTACTGCTAAAAGACGTTTTTTTTAAGGATGTTTAATAAAACTTCATAGTAAGATCATAAATAAAAGAATCGACAGCAATTCTTTGTGAACTTACTATAAAATATTCATCAACCATATTTCAAATATGATTAAAACTGAGGAAAAAAGAGAGAATTTTATTTTAAAAAAGTTCTGATTAGGTTTTTGATCTCTAACAAATGTACAAGAAATTTGAATAATTTGATTTTATTTAAGTTATTTCTTTAAACTTTTAAATGACTTAAATAAAAATAGTCCCATAAAAAAGATATCGCACAATAGTATTTTTCTCCACTAAGTAGTATATTAAATTACATTTCAACGTAAATTGAGATTGCTTTTATATAAGCGAATTTATTTAGTTATTTAGTAAAATTGTTAAAATGAGCTATGTAGGAAAGCATTTCATTTAAAAATTTATTACTTCATTAACTAAATGCCGCATAATTGGCTTCGACCAGGTATGAAAACATTTAAATTGTTTAAATAAATTTTACCCCATAAAGTCAGTCTTCAGAAATAATCTTTAATCTTCAAAGTAGTTTGCTAATTTATTTTTGTTATTTAAATTTATATAGCAATTTGTTATATAATAAATGAAGAATTACAATAGACAATATTTATTTAGGATACCATGTGACAATACTACAATTTAAAGATTATATTTTGCAAGTCTGTATATAGGTAGATGATTTGTTAATTTTTAATAAATATTTTTCTGAAAATTGAATATATATGCTACAAATGAAACGATGTCAACAGGTGTATTGATTGGAGAAAATCAATAATTTTGGTTCCGCATTAAGGTACAAAATATTAATTGAAATTATTTTTTAAAAGCATAAATTAGAGCATAAATTTTCTACTTAAATAAGAAAAACCAAACTTTAATAATGTAATAAAAAATCACTAGATTATATTATTTGTTTCTGAATTATGACGTCGTTTACTTCAAAGATAATTATACATAAAAATACTGTCGTTGTGAAATCACTTCACATTTTCAATAGTATACTATACAAGTATATATATTTATATATATATATATATATATATATATATATATACAAATTGTGTGTACGTACCTATAACTTGGCAATAAACCTGCATGCGGTACTTTACAATAAATATATCAATATAGAAATAAATTAGATTTTTTTATACTTTGTTGAATATAAAAATTCTATTACGATCGATATATTCAATAAAAATCCTATCAAAATATATGAAAGACTTTATTGGTTTGAATCGCGAAAGATAAGTTATTTTGAGAAGAATATGAAATCGCATCTTATAAACAAATCGAATTAAATAGCTTTTGTGATCAAATAGACCGTTCAGAAATTTAATACAAGTCGCAAGTACATTTCATAAATAGACAATTTTAGAAGAATTAAAGTTTATATAAAAAATGTTGATGCTCGTAAAGTAGCTTTCAACTCTGAAGTTGAACTATATAAAAATACAAATAATAATATAAACAGAAAAGTTATTTTATTCAACAGCATTTTTAATAACACATCATTTTTCTATAATACTGAAAAAGTGCGTAATCCAAATTTAAATATGTATCATCTCTGGGCAACCAGAAATGACACAATTTTTTGACGTTTTAATATTTTTTTATGAAAAAGCAAAACAATTATATAACAAATGTGAAAATGTTATAATGTGGTACATAAAAATATAACTTAAATTAAATAAACAGAAAATAAGTAACTATAAACCAATATTGAAAAAAATCTTTTGAACAAAATTCACAAGCATACTGCAAATGTATATTGATTGAGTTGTAGTAGTAGTTCTTTTATTAGATTTTAGTCAAAAATTATTTAAATTTAAATTATTTAAAAAAATTGTATTCCGCATTGTTCAAAATTCAATACTAACATAATGATTGTCAAAAAATATAGTTTTTTATTTTCAAATAAAAAATCTTGTACGTCAATAAATTACAATTTTCTTGGGCTTATGAAAAAGCAATAATTTTACTTGAATAAACAATTTATTTTTATCAAGGGTTGTCCATCTCTCCTTTTTTCTCATTGTACAAATATTTTTCAATGCATACAAACAAAACATAGTTCATGATGGATTTTCAATATTTGCATAAAGAGCAATTTTAGCTAAAAATGTGGAGATTAAACAGTAAAATCTAAAAAAGTAACCGTTTTTAAAGAAAAATATGTACCATACAAATCTAGGTCAAAGTTATAAAATTTTTCACAAAATTTTTGAAATCTCAGTTGATTCGCTGGGCATGCCACAATATAATTCAAAAATTAATCTTCAGAATAATGTGACACACAGAATAATAACTTAAATTAAATAAACAGAAAATAAGTAACCATAAACCAATATTTAAAAAAAATCATTTGAACAAAATTCACAAGCATACTGATATAATGTATGATGAGTCTAAGTAGTTCTTCCATTAGATTTCATTCAAAAATTATTTAGAGAAATTGAATATATTCAGCATTGTTCAAAACCTAATACTACCATAATAATTGTCAAAAATATAGTTTTTCTATTATCAAATAAAAAATCATGTACGTCAATAATTTACAATTTTCTTGAGCTCATGGCAAAGCAACAATTCTACTTAAAAAACAATTTATGTTTATCAAGGGTTGTTTACCCCTCCCATTGTACAAATACCCTCCGACCCATACAAACAGAACATAGTTTATAAATGATTTGCATAAAGAGCAATTTTAACAAAAAAAATGTGGAGATTGAACAGTAAAATCTAAAGAAATAACCGTTTTTGAGAGAAAACTTGGTACCATACAAATCTAGGTCTAAGTTATAAAATTTTTCACAAATTTGCCACAATAAAATTCGAAAATTAATGATCGGATTTTGGATTCAAAAATTAATGAAAAAATTTCAAAGTGAGTAATAATACATTTAAAGCTTGAAACTCTAAATGTGTCAATTCAATTTGAATGAAATCAGCTTCATATTAGGCTGATACTTGAAATGACTACCAATATGCTCAAAGAACATTTATATGTGGCATGCTTTGCAGTGGGTAAATCATATATTTCTTGTCTGCATTTTTCACTTATATACCACATTCGCATTCAGGTAAAATACTTAATTTGATATTAAACATTTTAGTTTATACTAAATACTAAACGTTCAAACCTTTTCTAGAAATATTATTTTATGACTAAGCAACGTTTGTTGGGTCAACTAGAATATATATAAATATATATATATATATATATATATATATTTATTTATTATACAGATATGTATGTGTAGATATATGGTACATGAAATAACCCAATTCTAGCCCTATCCATCCAAATACCACAATTTATACGCGTAAGGCCTATACTTAATAAAACCCATGCTTTATTATTCACGAAGGATCTTTAAAATTCCCGTTGTATGCCATATTATCCCCAACCGTTCCTAATTAAATTAGTCGGGCTTAAATCAAAAATTAATTACATTTAAAGTTTGAGTTTCCGGGTGCTTTATTGGTTTACGCAGTCTTATGTTCCTATTAAACCGCGTTATAAACTAAAGTCTAAGGTCTCAAAGTCATATAATATGGATACACACTAATAATTTATTCAGAACGGCTCATGATTAATATTGTCTCACTTGTAAAAATATCATATCCCAGGATACAAGATTTCACAAGTCAAGTAAATTGATTTAGGAATAGATCTTTAGAACAAAGTACATAATTTGAATTAACATTCATATATTTTTTAATTCAGAATAAAGTTGTGTTTCGTTTTCGAATCTAAAAAAATGAAAATCTGCAATCTGTTTTATTTTATGACGCCAAGATATATTTTATGTAAAAATATCATATCCCAGGATACAAGATACACAAGTCAAGTAAATTGATTTAGGGATAGATCTTTAGAACAAAGTACATAATTTGAATTAACATTCATATATTTTTTAATTCAGAATAAAGTTGTGTTTCGTTTTCGAATCTAAAAAAATGAAAAACTACAATCTGTTTTATTTTATGACGCCAAGATATATTTTATGAAAAGGGTTGTAAGTGTAATTTTATCTCAAAACAATTTGCGGCTACATCCCGATACGTTTAAATAATAATCATTTATAACCACTAGTTGCAAGTAGAGTTTTGTAGACAAATTGCATCTACCACATGACATGTGTGGATAATCGATTGAATTAATAAGAAATCATTATGTATATTAAATCATGGGTGATTTATAGTATTGGTATGCAGTATACGGATACTGTAATGACATAATGTCTGAAACTATTTCGCAAATTATTCAATTTTGTGCAACTTTGCCACGCATGTTAGGTATTTTCAACAAATATTTTAAATATTACTCTTTGTTGACCAAAAAGAAGCATGCGCTTAATTAAGGATACCATACGTTCCGGATTTCCACCCTGGTTTTTCTAAAAGCAATATTTGTTCCGGATCACATTTCTAAAATGGTAGCTTATCATTTCAAACATACACTAGTTGTGTATGGCATCGTGCTTTAAGGCAAGTTGCTGGAACTTCCCGTACCGTAACGAAATGTTCCAGAAATATTAAATGTTTCATATAGATTATTATAAATACTTTAACATTGTATAATATTTAGAAAAGTTATATAAACTGAATTACAAAGTTAATCTTCATTACTTAAAGTATATAAGTAAGCA
This sequence comes from Ctenocephalides felis, assembly GCF_003426905.1. NCBI lineage: Eukaryota > Metazoa > Arthropoda > Insecta > Siphonaptera > Pulicidae > Ctenocephalides > Ctenocephalides felis. Next base: position 23,672,471 of record NW_020539726.1, read on the forward strand.
TTAGAACTTTAGCCAAAATTAAAATTAAAATCTGAATTATTTTCGACATACAAAAAAAAATTGAAATATTTTTTTCCAAAACCAAATATTTTGTCAAAACAGCAGAAAGTTTTTAAAATCATTCAAATCGGATGCTTAGTTCTCTCAAAAACTGCTATTTTTTGCACATTTAGCTCGGTATCTCCAAAACGGCTGGACTTGCCTTTGACAAAATCTAATCACCACTTCTCCCCGTCATTACAAATCGAATGTTATTTAGATCATTCAAATCGGATGCCCCATTCTCTCAAAAACTCGATTTCTATTTTCTGCGCTCTTTGCTCCGTATCTCCGAAACGGCTGGCCCTGCCTTTGCCAAAAACTAATCAGCACATCTCCCTATCAATAGGAATCGAATGTTTTTTGAACCATTCAAATCCGTGCGCCCGAAAACGTGGACGAAAAATTGTATTCATATATACATTCACACACACACATCCATTTTTTCTGAGGTATGCCAAAATGTTCAGAAACCTTCAAGACGTGAAGATATGCAAAAAAATTCATTTTCAATTTTCGGCCCATTACTATGACTACCCTACGGGAAGTTAATAAAATTTATGATTAAATCACTTGTCCTAGGCTTATAATATTTTAGGATATTCTTCAAAATATTTAACCTAATCGCTTTTAAAGGTTTCATTAGAATAGAAGAAAAAATTAATTACAATTTATGACGAAATAACGGACTGGCACGAATCAGAATTTTTGATAAAGCATTGACAAAAATTTTTGGACCTATTTGGTAATTATAAAGAAACGCCTGGGACGATCGTCACAAAACTGATCAAATACGCACAAGCACATACATTCTCTAATTTTGGTGTCAAACGATTCAGACTGGACTGAAATTAATTTATAGTAATTCAATATTGGAAGACATATTTGTAATTTTGAAACCATATTCTTCTAAAACCTAAATAATGTCAGATATTTATATTTGTAAGTCATGTTTCATTACATGTGAATTGTTTAAAAAATTCACTGAATAAAGTAAAATAAATATTTCAGAAATTATTCAATATTTTTAGTATGTATGATAAATAAGTCATTATTATATATACAATTAAATTTGTAAAAGCAATTTTATGGCACAAATAGAAAATAAAAAAAAAACTAGCAGGAATAAGATCAAATACTGAAGACTAGTTTCTAGTATCGATACAAATAATTTCCTCTGAATTTATATCATTTTCCTCCGACATACGTTTAACATTTAACAATAAAAGTAAAATACCGCAAAGTCAGAACCTTTACGAATCGTTTTTCGTGAAAAGCTCATGCTTTTCATATTTTTCCGCATTTCATATTTTGTCTGAAAGTAAGAAAAGCGATTTATGAAAAATGTATTCGCCTCCGAAAATGGGGTATATGCTCTATGAAGTCGATTGGCATCAGTATGTGGCTTATCAGTTGATAGAAAATATAGTACAGGAATACGAAGTATAGTAAAAATTTTATATAAACCAAATGGAAATAAAAAAGTAGAAAAAATTATGTTTTCTCGACGTTTCAAGTCATACTAAATCGTTTGACACCAACATTAGTAAAAGTATGTGAGCCGAAATTTGAGCTTTTGACGACGTTTTCTCAAAAACGGACGAACCGATTCCGAAAACTCAAACTCGATAAGGATCGCGTGACAATCGGACAACCCGTTTCTTTATAATTATCCAAAAATGCTAAAACGATTTTAAAAGTAAAAAACTGATCGAAAGATATGTGGGCCAAAATTTGACCTTCCATCAAAGTTTTTTCAAAAACTGTTGCAATAATGAGACATGCTGACATGCATTCAGTGGTGTTGTCGAGCCGGAACGCGCCGGAACGTCGTTCCGGCAAATCATTTTTAAGCCGGAACGCATTCCGGCAAAAAAATTGTAAAAATCGCCGTATACAGAAAATGATTCAATAAAAGAATTTTATAAAAAAATATAATCGAACTAATTTTTATTAAATGTTCCTATTATTGTAATAAACATACATATATGTTCACAAAATGGGTTTTGTAATTATTTTTGTTCCTTTCCTTTTCGAACGGAACCAGAACAAACATGAAAACCGGTTTTTGAACCGGTTTTTAAATTTTAGCGTTCCGGCAAAAAATATTAGCACAACGCCACTGCATGCATTGATTGGTTTTGCGCGACTATCAGTCAAGCCATTTCTTTACAAACAGCAGATAAATAAATGTAAAAAAATATCAAAAATCGTAAATCGAATAGAAAAGTTGGAAATCGCACTGATTAGTTTTTGGTAAAAATCGGCCGGGCCTTTTCTTTGAAAATAATTGTTGGTTTTTTAAATTCTTAATTATATAATTGATCTACTATGCAATGAATTGTTGCATAGTAACGAAGTTTATCCTAAAGTTTTATTATTAAAATTATATTATATTATTAATATTATAGGCCTAAATAATTTAATAAAAATAAAATTTTAAATAATTGACGTGCGATTATAGGACATAAAAATAATGCGCATATAATATATCATCAGTAGGAAAATGAATTGATTAGTTTTTAATAAAACGCAAAATATTTATGTTAAAAATATAGAAGTTGAAAATTTTATTGTCACAATTTACAAAGTAAATCTAAATTCTTATGGATTCAGTCGATTAATTACACCTAGCTCCTGTTCATGCAACCAGAGAAAGTTTATGCTACATTTTTGAAAGCAAAATACCACTTACACCTAGTTCTATTATCGGTTATTCTGTTATTGTACACATATTATATAAATAAAACACAATATTATTCCTTGCTTACTGCTTGTTCAAGAGCCTCCACAGTACATAATACATTGCACTATTTTGCAAATGTAAAAGAAACTGTCTATTATTGACCAGAATATGGCTTGAAATATGATATTTTAACTAATTGCACAATTTTAAACTGAGAAAATAATGTTTATTCAATTTAATTCACTATTTTAACCCCTTAATTAACTTCCCGTAGGGCAAGTTATAGTAATGGCAAAAAAAATCGCAAATGAAAATTTTTATATATATTTACGTTTCAAAGGTTTCTGAATATTTTGGCATACCTTAGAAAAAATGGATGTATGTGTGTGTAAGTGCGTATGTGTGTGCCCGTGCGGATACAAATTTTTGTCGACGATTTCGGAAACACCGATCAACCGATTTAAATATTTCAAAAAACATTCGATTCATACTGATAAGGAGACGTGCTGATTAGTTTTTGGCGGAGGCAGGTCTAGCCGTTCCAAAGATACGGGCAAAAAGTGCCAAAAATTATAGTTTAGTTTTTGAGAGAACGGAGCGTCCGATTTATATTGATTAAACAAAGAACTGTTAAAATTTTTGGAAAGGCAGGTCTAACGGTTATGGATTCTCAATATTTTTTTTTTAATGTAATTAGGCGGTAAAACGTTCATATGCATGTCAAATTATCAGATATTTTATAGAGATTTTATTAATGTGTACACATTTTGTGTCAATTTTTTTGGGTTCCGTACCAAGATTTTTAATTTTGAAGTTTATGTATATAATTCAAACAAATGTCCTCGACATTTTCTGCTGCGTCCCCACTGCACGAATCCGTGCGGCGAATCCTGTTCGCGACGCACGCATGCGTTGGCTCTTGTGCGCGACGCACACTGCGAGCAATTTGATACATTTGAAATTTTTAGGATTCCATAATATTTTTTTTCTTGATACAGTTCAATTATAAGAAGTGTAAAGAAGTATAACATCTTCTCTACGCATATCCATTTTCAAAATTGAGGATACGATGAAATATCTTAATGCCTTCACTTGAAACTTAAACTTATACCGTAGCACAGATCAACGTTTACGTACAAGTTCAAAGAAATAACGTATACGGATACAGAGGCAGGCTGACCAACAATTATCAGTTTTGAATAAAAATTATTACGTCTGTTCTAAATATAAATACTTATCAGAAAAGACTTTGAGCAAAAATTCAGTCTGCATATTAATAAGATTTTAAATGATATTTAGCGTAATTGCAAATAATACAATATTACCATTTTTTTTTTTGAAACATTTAATTTATTTTGAATAATAAATATATGATACGTCATATAAGTAGTAAGAGTATATATATATATATATATATATATATATATATATACATGATAATATCATGATGATATAAAATTAACTCTGAAATATGATAAATAAAGTCTACCAAAATATATTTTAGTTGGATATACATATATTTCAACATATCTATAACTTAATTACCGATGTATTTCCTATACTAATAGTTAGATAAAATTATAATTAGTACATCAATTTTAATGACTGCTTACTTATTTACATTTTCGATCCGCGCTTTGACGCTAATCCATTAGTGTCGGTTCGGGTATTCTCGGCAGCCCGATGCGTCGGGTTGCTCGCGGCGGGAGCGAGCGCCGCGAACGCAAGCTATTGAAATTTTCGTGTCGCTTCGACCATGTTCGGCAGGGTACGTAATTCTAAAAATAACCCCCCCCACCCATTTTCAAACAAAAAAAGAAGAAAAAAGTGCGCTATGGACATGCGCAGTGGACAAATTTAAAGGAAATTCGTGCGTTCGCACAGTATCACTCCGCTGCGCAAATTTGTTCGTGACGCACCATTCGCCGCACGGATTCGTAACAGTGGAGACGCGGCATTCGACAGTGTAGAATAACCGATTTGTATTATTGAACAAACATTCGGTACTCCATGGCGAGGCGTTTTTGCAAAAAGCACATCCTGCCGTTCCGCAGGTATAGAGCGCAAAGGGTGCAAAAATGGTCATGCAGTTTTCTTGTGTAGACGGTGTGCAAAAATGGTTTTACAAAAAATTTCGTTGTTTTGAGAATTTTCAAAAAAAAAAAAATTTCAGAAAACTTAAATTTTTGAAATTTTTCATCATTTAAAAAAAATCTAAATTTCGAAAAATTTGAAAAACATCAAAATTTAAAAAGAACAATTTCTTACAAAAATTTGAGAATATTTCGAAATTGAAAAAAAATCAAAATTCAAAAATTTCCCAATTCTCAAAAATTAAAAAAACGATTTTTTTAAATTTCAAAATTATCAAAAAAATCAAATTTAAAAATAAATTAAAGAAATTTCTTGTAAGCATGCACATAAGTTGTTTGTAGAATACGCTCGTCGCCCAATAAGCACATATAAATTTACAGTATGTATTTATAATAAATAGTCTATTTGAAATTATTTAAAACAATTATTGATTAATTTCATTCCTCGAATTTTTAATACGGGAAGTTCCAGCAATTTGCCTTAAGGCACGATGCCACGCGCCCCCTAGTTTACGATTTAGATTCGAAAATGTTGGCCCAAAGTTGTACAAGCTGGCGCAGCGTTCGTGACTATTTTCCTACACAGTATCACAAAAATAAAATTAATTTTGTGTTTCATAGTTTCTTATAAATTAATATTTTGTTATTCTTGCCATCACCGTACCGGGCCATGCCCGTAATGCGTAATATTTGCTTCTGGCCCGATTATCGTTCGCGAGCCATGCCCGTAATATTTACGTTTGTCCTAGCCTTCGTAAGCGGGCTCTGATCGCCATTGTAGGTTAAAGGGTTAAAAGTAAGTCAAGATTTCTAGATATTGAAATATTCAGATAAATATTGAAATGAGATCCATTGCAATAATCGATATTTACAATTTATATAAAACTAAAAATATACTGAAGCAGCTAATAACATGTTCCAGTAACAGAAGAAAAATATTTTGGTTTGGAGCGCCTTTGCCCCAGAGTCTAACAATTCTTATTTACCTATCACCTATCATACTGTAAACAGGCAGAAAATTGCCAAAATGACAAAATTATTCTGATAATATAATACAGTTTTCTGGAGTTAATCATTAATAAACTTGTTATGTGCAATATGGACATACCTATTACTTGATCCAGCATTTTTACAAGCACAAAACATTTATAAGTTCGTGTTTTAAAATTAGGTGTTGGAACATTTGATGGTACTCAAATAACACTGATAAAATGAATATAAATCATTCCATGTAAACATTCATAATACAATATTATAAAATTGGATGTCTAGTGCCACCGCCATTCGCACTTTTTTAATATAATACATCATTACTATCCACTGTGAATTACATAATAATTCTATTCTCACTAAGCACAAATAAAACAGAAATGTTCTAAACAATTTAACTTTAGCCTTGCATTCCAACTGAAAGTATATTATTACATAGAATGCATATTATTATGTTGTCCAGGACAGAATGTATCTTAAAAGTATACCAATATGAATGAAGTTAAATTGCTAAGGTTGTATTAGAATTCCCATTTAATGCCACCTTAAAAATAACAATATTTAAATTTGGGGCATTGGTAAATTTTGTCAATAGTATTTCTTCCTAAATTGCACATGCTTACAGAACTTTTTACTCATTTGAGAAATTGAACTGCATCATACAATAACATTCACACATACACATGTATAATGTATACATAAAGTATTCATATAAGCATGTAATTCAAATAAATGAAAATGAGTACCAGTTAAACATTTTACTTCAGACATCATCATGGGATCGTATTTAGAAAAAAGTTTTACATTCTTAGTTAAATATATGTAAACCCAGAAATATTTAATATCAAAATGTTTTCACTTATAAAAACATTTCAGAGCAATTTAAACGCATTCTATTACAATAAATATTTATTATAATTGTGATATGTTACAAAATAAGCATCCACTATTCTTTAAAATATTCCAGATCAAATTAAACACATTCTATTATAACAGATATTTATTATAATAATATGTTACAAAATAAGCATCCTTATCCAAACTGCCACTCATCACGGTTTATGATAGCTGAAACAAAAATATTTATCAGAAATGCAATAAATCGAAAATGAAGTTTAAGTCGAACAAAGTGGATACAGCCAAACAAAGATAAATACTGGTATTTCGTTTATAGTAGTAAATATTAGAGTAACAGCAAAAATATGCAAAAATGCTGATTAAGACATTGACATCTCGCCTTCTCAGTCACGACTGAGAAACGAGAATACTTCAATGGGACTTTTTTTAGCAAAGAATTGCATTTTTATTTCCAGTAAGATCAAAACGTTGTATGCATAACTTATTCATAACAAATTCAAAAAGAATATCCTAACCACTGGATAATCACATAATTAAAAGACATCAAGTGCTATGATAAATAATGAACTACTTCAACTCATCCGAGTATTTATGATTGATTTGAAAATAAGTAAATTTTTATAATGCTCATACCCTGTACAATAAGGTTTTCAGATTTATTTAGGTTATATATTAAATTTGCGAATTAACTACTATATATGGGAATACGGGCATTAATGACACAATTAAGATACCATAAATTTTAAGGTTAAGAACTGTTTTACCTTCTTGAATCCAATGTCGTTGGCATATTCCCTGAAGCATTGGCGGCATATATTTAATCCATATTTACGAATTAAACCGTGTCTGTTGGAACAGGATCGACTAAAAAGAAAAGCATAATGTTAAACGTCAGATGGAAAAAACCGCGTGGCTTAGTAATCCTACTAATAATTACAAAATAAATACGTTTACACATCATTTTTGAGCCTACTCACCAAGAGCGTGATCCCTGGCCGTATTTACGGGGATGAGAGTACCAAATATTGTTAAAACCCATCACGAATAGTTAGAATATCAAATTCACAAAACCGTGTAAAATTGCTCAGAGCAAAGGCGATCACAAAAAGGTAGCCATTAATACGATATCCGCATGGCAGGCGATAAGTATTACCACTGCACAGAAAATGTCACACCTGAAGTTGGTCTCACCGTTTATGTGCGAAATTCAAATTTTGCTCTACTTTAAGTGGACGCTTTTTTTTTCAAAACACAAAATGCTTCGAATTAATTATTTATATTTGGCCCTTTGCCTTTCAAAAACTATTTTATTTGTGTAAATAAACTGCATATGCACTGAGATTTAGTAACTTTTAAAGTGGTCACATTTTGGCGCAACCGAAAACTCCAAAGTTTACTGAATTTTTATAATCAAACTTCGGAATTTCTGGCGAAACCAAATTTTTTCGGAAAGTTAAATAGGTTAAAGATTTTTAATAGGGTCATTTATAAAGGAGCTTTTTTACTCAGTATTTAAGAGTTTTATTTTAAGCTTGCGTTTACCCACTTTTTAAGTTCACCATTTGGATTTTGAACCGATTAAATAAATGCAAGATCAGTACTTTAACATTTGCATAAGACATTGAACTTACAAATGAAATAGTGCAATAAATAAATCAATGCATAAATAAATAAAGAAAGTGTTTTTATATAAACATGTTTCGTTTGTACAAAAGTCATTTAAGTCAGGAAATACTTGGACCATTCTTGGACCTAAGAAGTAAATTTTAATACCAGAAAAATTCAAATTGGGAAAATATCAATTCAATATATGCACTTTTTTTTCTTTTCAATTTCAATTTTGGTTGAAACTGCTAATAAAACTTCAAGTGATACTAGAAGTTTTGATTAAATTATAATAAAAAATAAGGATAGTGATTTCTACGCCACGTTTTTCACCCATGTAAAATTAATAAACATTGATGTACTAAAATTGTTACTTGAGACAAATGGAAACATGAACATTTCATTAATTATATAATTTATTAAAAACAATTAAACTTAACTGTAGTTAATTTTACAAATAAATTTACAATTTCAACAACTTTACAACATCTTAATTTATGAAGATTTAAAGAAATAAGAAATATGAAATAGTAGCTTTTAAAAATTTGTTTCCATTCAACAAACACTAATTAAGTAAAATATCAAGTTTTTATTGCAAAAATGTTAAAATATAGTAAATAGAAGCAACAGTTTGGTTAACATTACATAAAGTTAATAACAACCAATCATAATTTTATCAAACCGGAGTTCCAACATTAAAGAAAGCAGCAACATTATATAGTTGACTTTTACTATCCGTTTCCGGATGATCTGAAAATAATACACACAATAGTACATATTAAAAAAAATTACAGTAATAGAACAATTTATTCTGAATTCTATTTACCTAGATTTTTTGTCTGCACTAAATGTGGAGGAAACATACTGCTTATATTAAAACTATATTGTGTAGTGATTTTTCGTGTACTTCTTTCAGTTGAAAATGTTACATGCAGCGATTCTGGATCATTTGGATTTCTATTGATGTTAAATATGTTAAAAATATAAAAAACATTATATATAATATATTAGTTAATATATAAAAGAAGAAGTTAATATATAAAAATAAATTTTGAAAATACTAACCTTATAATTGATTTAGCATATTTAGTTTGTAATGGAACGTTAATAGTTTGTTCAACATTTTTTTGCAAATCCTTTAGAGATTGTGGAGGCTTGTAGTCAGGATCTTTTTCATTTAAGACAGTTTCCATTAAGCTAGAGCACATCTCAAGAAGATTACCTAGAATGGATAAGAACACAAACATCAAATACATTATAAGAAATAAGTTACAAATGATAAAGGATAAATGGGAAATTACTCATTTCAGATTTTGAAGGTTTCTCATGTTGATTAAAGCTTCCAGAACCACATGAACTCTGCTAATATTTTAAATTTATGGGTGTATTCTTTTTCATCAAATCTGCAAAAAAATATTTAATTATTATTATTATATTAAAGGTGTTTAAGTACTTCTGAAATTTGTCATAAAATTGCTTCTTTTGTTAATTACATAGAATTCAATTAAATTTGAAATTCACTGTCTCAAAGAAATAAATATAATCCTTGCACAATTTCTCAACTCCAGCCTCGAGTAGGAGTTCAAGAGGTTGTAAACCAGATAAATGTGGGACAAAAACATTTTCCGATTTTGTATACAATGATCCAGAATAGCTTGAGAAGTAAATTAAAAATAACATATCCATATCCTAGTAACAACAATCTGTATTTCAAAAAATTAACAAACCAAAATTATTCCGGATTTTTATCTCTTTTTTAAATTGTTGTTATTACAATATTCTCGCTAAATGAAGTTACTCGAATAATTTATAACTGCTTTTTCTTTTCATATTTCAAAAACTAGGATGCATGTGTCAATAATGCCTGCTAACAATGTGTTCAAACAGAATAAATACATATTTACCTAGAGTTTTCAAAAACTATTGCATCAAAGAACTATTAAAAACTTTTGCTTTGCTTGATTTGGATGGAATAGTTAATCTAGGTTTCATCATACTGTATGCAATGTTCGATGATGTTTCTTTTGGGCTGAAAAGGTATATTAATGTTACATGTATTTATTTATATTGTATATATTTTTATAATATGAGTTGGTGCTGATTACTTGGTATTATAAAATATTTACTTCAGACTTCAGATAAGTTTGCAATGTGACTGAAGAGTTATAAATACACATACTTACATTTCATAGAAAGGTAGTTTATTATGGTAGAGTTTATATGTCTCAAAGAAATAAATATAATCCTTGCACAATTTCTCAACTCCAGCCTCGAGTAGGAGTTCAAGAGGTTGTAAACCAGATAAATGTGGGATGGCAGCTCTATGATGAAATACATCATAAACTAGGCTTTCTAATCGTGTATTTGTATTTTCTTCAGTCTTAAAATAATTAAATGTGTTGTTTATAATTATGTTAATGTCAATAATCAATATGAAAATCACATAGCTATAAATCAAATTATACTATATAATTTGTATAGAATTTATACAACAAAAGCTGCATGATAATTTGTTATATTGTTTACTACAAGAATAAATTACAGAAAGTATATGGTTAAAAACTATTAATGCTCACAAAATCTTCTTGGATAATATACTGCAACAACAATGCTTTATTGTAATAAAAATTGAATGTAATTATCTCAATGACTATTGCTTCCACTTATGATTATAGTGAATAGAAACAACAGTTTGTTAACATTATTATAGTACAGAAATTCAAAGCAAAAATATTAATACTTAATATCTAATGTAATAAGCATAGTCAAATAAGTACACTTTTTTTTTATTAATAGTTACCTGTATATTAACTTTTCCATGAGCTATTGTACTGAAAATTATATTGAAGCATTTGACTAATTGTGAATAACAAGATACATCTGAAAATATTTAAAATTTTAGAAAAGATCAACACATTTAATATGTGTAAAATTCCACATCAAATCCAAATATGTCAAAATTTAGTTAATGCAAACAGTTATCCATATTTAATATGAATTACCTTTTAGAATGGTCCAAATTTTATCACAAAAACTAAGATGTAGCCGGCCATTAAATACAATTCGATTAAAACTTTGGATTTCTTCTGCTGGTTCTATGTCATAATCATGATCTTGATGCAACATTTCTTGTAACTTTTCCTCGACTGGTACATATAAATCAGGATCACTACAATTCAAAATAAAATTGATATGTGTGACTGTAATTAATTTTATAATCATTTTATTTATCTGAGTTATATATTCTAATAATACATTAGTTTTTATTCAAATAGTGGAATCAATATGTAATGATAAGATTGATCTGGTATATGAAGACAAAATAAATTTTTAATAATAAAGTTTCATATTTTTTATGTAAAGTTTTACCTGCTACTAGGCATGATAATTTTATATATCATATCACTTGAAGTATTTTGATGTTTCTTTATTAAATCATAAAGCTCTTGAACTATACATAATTCATTCCATAAATGTTTTGATTTCGACTCACTCCCAACAGATAGATCTTGCCGCTACAAATACAGAACTGCAGTAAATTGAATTAAATATGAAATAATCTTTCAAATGCACAATATACTATATGCCTATGTAAATTGTTGTATGGACTAACTATAAGAGTATGATAATTTTTTATATGTAATATGAAACAACATAATTAAATAATACATCCACTGGTTATAAACTGAAATTTAAGTATCTTTCATATAAAATTTGAATCAGATCATACAATAATAAAATTTACCAGTATTGTCTTTCCTGATAATGGAATGGTCAATGATAATTCATTCCAATAAGCTAGAAGTTTCATTGGTGGGGGTACTGATAAATTTTCTTCATCAAAAGTTTCAATATCATTACTTCGTAAATCATACTCCACAGAAACATTAACAGTTACATCATTATATTCCAACTTATGTTGTTTAATGTAGTTTTCCAACAATACATTCAAGTTTATATCATTATATAAAACAGAAGGCTGTGAACAATAATAAAAAAATATTAATAATACTTTATTACAAACTATTGAAATCTATTTTTATCTACAAGTTATGCATGTACACTATTGGATATTGTTTAAAAATCAAGGGTTCAAAAGACTAATGAATAAACTACAACTAATAACTTGTGATGCTTGATCATAACATTATAAAACAATATTTTAAAAATATCATATTAAGTATTACTGTCCTAAAAATGGACAATGATGAATAATAAGTATTACCATTGGTTTAACACGAGCATTGAACCACCAACCATTAAGATGCCTCGATCCAAACAAAATATAATCTTTTGCATCAACCAAAAACCAAATCCATTGGTAATCATTTTGGTTGTTCCATTTTGATAAGAAATTGTTCATAATCAATCTATAATTAAAATCAAAATAATTATAAATTATTCAATAATTATTTGATGGGTCTAATTCAAAATTATAAAACTTATTATCTTTATATGAATAAAGAAATATAACTCCCGTTAATGATTGTGCTATAAAAAATATGAATTTTAATTTTTTTTATACTTAGCAAATTTTAATATTAAGATTTGCAAATTTAAAATAAGCAATTTTATAATATTATTAAATAAATATAATAAGCAAATATTAATTTTTTTTAAGATCAACATACATTGAATCTTTCCGTAGCATAAAACCATGTTTTGCTTCACTTTTATGCCATAATTGAACTTTTGCTGCACTTTTATACTCAACCATGACATCATTGAAAGACTCATCTGCCAATTCTAATTTTAGTGGATTTCCATCTAAGCTTTCACTAGTATGATTAAAGTCGAGAGTATCCACAGTAATTGATAGATCTTCTTCTACATCGATCTAGAAAATCAAACTTAATAATATATATATATATATATATATATATATATATATATTGGAAATATAAATTTTATACATCTCAGACAGACGGAAGTGTCTGGTACCGTACAAAATATCTATACAATAGTACTATTTTATACATGTTAATTATAGATAGTATGTATATATGTATATATAATAACAACTACATTTTATTATCTAAATTTATATTTGTATAGTGGTACTGAGCATAAAATAGATTAAAATAAAGATGTAAAGCAAGAAAGAAACATGAAGCACCTCACACCTCATACAGGCACTTATTTAGATAAAATATTGAGCTAAGCTAATAGCTAAATATTACATATACGAAAAATAATGGTTAATTATAAAACAGACATCAAACTCACATGTTTATAAATAAAATCAATTTGATTGTTGCCAATAAATTTCCTTAAGTATGTTGGACAATCCTTCTGGCACGAAATGTCCGAAGGTATTTCAATGTTCGAAAATCCAGCTTTCATCAACATTAATTTATTAAGATACTCCATATTTATTTTACCATCAAATCAAATTAGTTGAATATTAAAAATAATGCAATCCGATTAAAAAACTGTCAAACTGTAAAGTCGGTTAACGAAGTGTCAATTTGAAACATACGAACGCATACGAACTTCGTTCGGTTGCGTTGCAGTAAGCCGCCATTAGATGCTGACACTAATTTGTCATAAAATTTTAAAATTTTTGATGTACAATGTGAAATGAGTGAAATTAATTAATTAAAAATTAAATAACATATAAGAAATACAAATTTGAAATATCTGCACAAGTATATACTTTATATAAATATATTATATTCTAATATTGTCTAGGAAGTGAGCCAAAAGCATTGTAAACCAGGGAATAGTTAACTGTCATTTATCTTTGTTACTTTTTTTTATCAAATTTACATTCAAGATTGTATCAAAATTAAAAATTCCTTATATGAATAATGTGGTTAATTAATATATAAATTAATAGATATATAAACTAGGTGTAAGTGAAATTTTTCGTTAACGCAAGTCCCATGAAGTTCCAGATATATGTAAGTAATTGAATTAAATAATGAAAAACAATAGATACAATTTATGAGATAACAATGGTTAAATTTAAGTTTATGTAGATACTTTTGTTGTTAGAAACTATTGCAAATATATTCAGTTTTGTTCAAATCTTTGTCCATTTTCTATCTGATATCTTTCATTTTTTAACTTCAAAAAGTGCTAAAAATGTCAGCTTTTAGGAGAACGGATCAACTGATTTGAATGATCCATTCGATTAGTAATGATGATGAGAAGTGGTTATTAAATTTTGGCAAATGCAGGTCCAGCCATTTCGGAGATACCGAGCAAAATGTTCAAAAAATGGCAGTTTTTGAGAGAACTAAGCATCCCATTTGAATGATTTAAAAAACTTTCTGCTTGCGTTGACGAAGCTAATTTTTAACTAGCTGTAAGTGGAATTCTGTCTTGAGGCAATTATGGCATCGTGCCTTAAGGCAAATTGCTGGAACTTCCCGTACCGTAACGAAATGTTCGAGGAATACTGAATGTTTTCAAATAGATTATCATAAATATTGTAACATTGTGTAATATTTACAAGAATTATATAAACTGAATTGCAGAGTTGAAATTATTTGTAAAGTATATTAGAACTATAGTCAGAATTAAAAATAAAATCTGAAATATTTTCGATATACAAAAAACTATAAAAAAAAAAAAAAAAAAAAATGGAACAATGGAAATTTTTTTTTTTCCAAAATCAATTATTTTGTTAAGACAAGCAGAAAGTTCTTTGAATCATTTAAATCGGACGCTTAGTTCTCTCAAAAACTGCCATTTTTTACATATTTAGCTCCGTATCTTCAAAATGGCTGGGCCTGCCTTTGCCAAAAACTAATAAACACTTCTCCCAATCATTACTAATTGAATGTTTTTGAGATCATTCAAATCGGATACTCCGTTCTCTCAAAAATTCGATTTCTATTTTCTGCACTCTTTGCTCCGTATCTCCGAAACGGCTGGACCTGCTTTTGCCAAAAACTAATCAGCTCTTTTCCCTATCAATAGGAATCGAATGTTTTTTGAACCATTCAAATCGGTTGATCCGTGCGCCCTGAAACGTGACTGGAAATTTGTATCCATACATACATACATACACACACACACACACACACACACACACACACATCCATATTTTCTGAGGTATGCCAAAACGTTCAGAAACCTTCAAAACGTTGAGAAATGTAAAAATTTTCAATTCCGATTTTTGGCCCATTACAATAACTTACCCTACGGGAAGTTAAAAATAAATTTGATTATCGAAAAATAATTCGGATTTTAATTCTAATTTTGGCTAAAATTCTAAACATCACTTATAATACTTCAAATAATTATAATAATTTATTTGAAAACATTTAATATTTCTCGAATTTAGGTACGGGAAGTTTCAGCAATTTATCTTAAGGCACGATGCCATACACTACTAGTTTCATTACAAATCGGTTCAGAATTTTTGTGATTTCCAATTGAATATTTTCAAATACATTTAAATTATCAGCAATTATATGCAGCACAACTTCTCTCTCCTAAAGTTGTAGCTAATTATTCCAAATCTCAATGAATTTAGTAGCTAAAAGGTATTTGGTCAGACCTCTCGAGAAATTGTTGCCAAAAACTTCAAATTTTTGAAATTACACACTTTTTCAAATTTAGTTTAACAAATTAGAATTACTTAATACGTCGAATATCGCAATTAATAAAATATACTGATCTGTTAAGTCAGCGGTTTCCAACCTTTTTTTCCTTGCGCCCCCCTTTTGAAAGAAAAAAATATTGCGCCCCCCCCTAATTTTTTTAACAATTTAATTTAAATATACTTAATTGAAATTATGATTTATTCAATCTTGCACAATCCACATAATGCACAATATATGTATATTACAAAAATAAACATACAAAATATACATACAAAAGTATACATACAAACATATACATACAAACATAACTATTGATTATAAGAAAAAATAATTTTAAATTTAATAAAAACAAATGATATAATATTTCACTATTTAGTTTTACTATTTTGTGAAGAAACAATTCCATTATTTTCACCACCCTCTTCTTCTGCTTCATTAAATTTTCTTTTCATACCCAGTCACGTATTTATCCATTACAAACGGTTTTTATAACAAATCCAAGAAAATCACTTTTTCACTACTTTTCACAATAATTCCTGGCTAATAATGTGCTAAAACTAAAGTTATAAATTTCAACTCAATAATAATTTAAAAATGATTTTTTCTAACGCGTGTACCTCCAGGACAACTAATGAATTCGATTTATAGATAACAGAATAAAAAGGATGCTTTTGTTTATTTACTTAAGTTAGTCTCGAGTAAGCACGTGAATATTCGATATGATCCAAGTGCTTATCTTTTGTTTATAGGCCTACAGCTCACTCGGCTACAAACGCAAAAACGAAATATTTTGAATGCACCAAAAGTATAGTATGTATATTCATGCTGTTACATTTGTCCTGACAAAATTGCAGCGAAAATTGTAGATTACTTGCATGTATTTTGCTGATTTGTTTTTGACACTTACTCAACATTTAAAAACAATATTTTTGAAAGAACTTTGCGCCCCCCTTGGGACTGCACCGCGCCCCCCCAGGGGGGCGCGCCCCACAGGTTGGAAATCGCTGTGTTAAGTAGTAAAAATGTAAATTATACACACAAATAAGGCTTTCAGTTTATTTACACAAGCACGTTATTTAAATAAAAAACATCACAATTTAGATTCAAAGTTTCACCTAATAAATAATAAACAAAACACATTTTCAGTATTCGCTGCTATCGTCTTCATTAACGGTGTCCATTCCAACTTCTTCATAATCTTTTTCTAGAGCTGCCAGATCCTGGCGAGCTTCTGAAAACTCTCCTTCCTCCATACCCTCTCCAACATACCAATGCACAAAAGCTCGCTTAGAATACATTAAATCAAATTTATGGTCTAATCTGGACCAAGCCTCGGCGATTGCAGTCGTGTTTGCCAGCATGCATACTGCCCTCTGAACTTTTGCCAAATCTCCACTCGGTACCACCGTTGGTGGCTGGTAGTTGATGCCAACTTTGAAACCAGTTGGACACCAGTCTACGAATTGTATTGCGCGTTTAGATTTGATAATACTGATGGCAGCGTTGACATCCTTCGGTACAACATCTCCCCTATAAAGCATACAGCATGCCATATATTTTCCTTGGCGAGGATCGCATTTCACCATTTGATTGTTGGGTTCAAAGCATGCGCTTGTTATTTCTGCAACACTCATCTGTTCGTGATAAGCCTTTTCAGATGAGACTACTGGAGCGTAAGTGGCCAACGGAAAATGTATTCTAGGATAGGGCACTAAGTTAGTCTGGAACTCGGTCAAATCGACATTTAAAGCACCATCAAATCGTAATGAAGCCGTGATAGATGATACGATTTGGCCTATGAGTCTATTCAGATTCATGTAGGATGGACGATCAATATCTAAACTACGTCTACAGACGTCATATATAGCTTCGTTATCGACCATGAATGCAACGTCTGAATGTTCCAAAGTGGTGTGAGTTGTAAGGATGGAATTATAAGGTTCAACCACGGCAGTTGATACTTGAGGAGCTGGATATATTGCAAATTCTAATTTAGACTTTTTTCCATAATCACCAGATAGACGTTCCATTAGTAATGATGCAAAACCGGATCCAGTACCGCCGCCGAAAGAATGGAAAATCAAGAATCCCTGAAATTATGGAAAAATTATTAAAATTTAAATAGTCGTTTATTTGGGAAAATAGAGAGTTGAGAATATTTATCAACCTCAATGAAAGGTATTCCAAAATTAGATGTCTCATACCTGTAAACCAAGACAATTTTCGGATAGCTTTCTTATGCGGTCAAGGACGACGTCGATAATATCCTTTCCAATTGTATAATGCCCTCTTGCATAATTATTTGCTGCATCTTCTTTTCCATTGATGAGTTGTTCTGGGTGAAACAATTGCTTATACGTTCCCGTGCGAATTTCATCTAAAAGTTTAAATGAGTTTTTATTTTTTCTGGATTTAATATAATAAATCAACGTGCCGCATTATTATAGAATTGTAATAAGGATAAATTTAATTGAATAAAAAATATCTCTAAGGCCTATGAAGCCATACACTGTACTAAATTTTGCAAAAAGAAAGATTATTCATTTTGGTTTAATTTATAAAATTAAATTACTTGAAAGTGGCATTTAGCCTTAAGGCAAGTTGCATGAACTTCCCTAATGCGTAAAAATTAACTTAATCAATCGAAATCGAAATTTAGATATTTAGACACAATTTTTAACTGTTTATTTCAAAAATAAAGTTATTGCTTTCAATCAAATCTTATTTCGTTTTCGAATAGAATTTTCTCAAACACATTAAAATTAATTGTATTTATTATTTTGCACAGACGCGTGCTTATATACGCCTTAAAATTGTAGCTTATTGTTTTCAATTTGGATGAATTTATAATGTTTGACTCATCACATTACAAAAGCAACTTTTGGCACAAGTTTTGACTATGATTATTTCTCAAACCTTGATGAATTTTTAAAATTAAGCTACTTGCCGTAAAACGTAAAATTTTAGTATGTTAATTCAGGACCATGATATCTATTACCATGAAAACAACAAATCAACAAATTTTTTTTCAACACTTAATTACGAAGAAACGGCCAATCTTTGTCCAAAACTAATCAGCACAACTCCCAAATAATATTTTTCGAATAGTTTTTAATTTTTTAAAATCGGTTCAAAATTTTTGGCTAAAACGTGGACGGAAAATTTTTCACTTTTCTGCTAATTACAAAAAACTGATTGCATTAAAAAACTAATCGACGCAAGTGCTTATCAAGTTTCGTTAAATGGTTTTTCAATTACAAAAAATTTACAAACGTTAATTACAAAAAAACTGCTCAGCTGATTGTATCAAAAATCTAATCGACGCAAGTGCTTATCGAGTTTCGTTAAATGGTTTTTAAATTTTTAAAATCGACATGATCGAGAAAATGTCAATGAAAGGTCTAATTTTGATAAATGCCAAAAAACGAGACCAATTTTTTCAAACTTCGACGAATTTTCAAAGTAAAACGAGTTGGGCCGTAATATTTTAGTATGATCTAGCAGACCATGATATCAATCGCCAAAAAAATTCATGAACATTATCAAAAAAAAAATTCGACAGTTAATTACAAGAACACGTCCCAGCTAATCTTTACAAAGAACTAATCAGCACGATTCCCAAAAATATCTTCCGAACGGTTTTTAAATTTTTAAAATCTTCAGAATTGCAGGCTAAAACGTGGACGAAAATTTTCTGCTATTTACATAGAAAGGGCTCAGCCGATCGTCGCGCAAAACTGATAAACGCTATTCCTCATCGAGATGCATCGAATGCCTTTTAAATTTTTGAATTCGGTCCAGCCGTTTTTGAGAAAGCTGATTTACGGCAAAAAATCTGTTCACACACAACACACACACATAATTTTTCCAAACTTGGTTTCATTCGATTCAGAATGGCTTGTCGAGAAAACACAAAATTAGCGAATCGGATTTTTTTATGAAAACATAAACTTCTCCTTCGAGAAGTTAATAAGATCTTTAGTACAAATAAATAAAAATTCAAAATATTGCTAAATGCTACTGAATTTAAGCCATTAACTCACCTGATAAAAAATGGAAATAACTTAATCATTATTTATAAGATATTATTTAATAAGTAAATAGTTAAAATTATATAAATATCAAAAAAATATTATGAATTGTATATCGAATGAAAAAACAACTACTGAGTTGTTTTTTCCAACATGCCCTTGTAGTATACAATGTCCCTTTTCGGCCGACTATTGTAAATTCATCAAATTTATTGAATGTCTTTTACTGGACAGTTGTAAATAAAAAAAATAACAATAAAAAAAAATGTTGCTAAATAATCTTCTTACCTATCACGGATGGTTCCAAGTCCACCATAACTGATCTAGGTATATGTTTTCCTCCGGAGGTTTCACTGAAAAATGTGCCGTAAGCATCATCACCATTTGCTCTACTTTTGTCTGATTGCATTCTGCCATCAGGCTGGATTCCATGTTCGAGGCAGTAAAGCTCCCAGCAAGCATTGCCAATTTGGACACCGCCTTGCCCGATATGAATCGATATGCATTCGCGCTGAAAAATGACAAAAAAATTATTTAAAAATATTTTTGAATTAATATTGTTGGTAATAGTATACAAAAGCAGTATATATAGTATACATGAGTTAAATGTTGCTTACAGAATCATAATGACATATTTATGTCAACAAAATTAAATACCTAAAAAATTTTAAAAATCTTACCATTCTGAAACTGTTCTGGAATAAAGGCATCGCGATTGGTTTCTAAACGTAAATAGAATTTTGAAATAACAATTTAGAAAGAAGCTTTTAAAAAATCGAATACTAAAACGAATTTAGAACGATAAAATTTAGAACGTAAAAATTTAGAACGATTGTCTTACTAATCTGGATTTGAAATCACATGGCTTACTATAATTGTGCACTGAAATGGATTGTGATAAATTGCAAATATCAAAGTTGGCTGGAACATTATACGTCGAATGGAAATAGTCTATATTTTCAAATTTTTCAAACTTTTCTGAATGAAATTAAATATATAATTGAAATTATTATTATTATAGGCTAAAGGGCATTCATTTAAAACCTCTGAGCATAATGCTAAAGTTCAACTTAAAAAGTTAAAATCGTTTGCAAAATCTTAGAAAATTTTCAAAAAATTAAAAATTAAACTAGTGGGGCATCGTGAATTAAGGCAATTTGCTATAAATTCCCGTACCGTAACGGAATATTCGAGGAATATTAAATATTTTAAGATTATTATAAATACTGTAACATTGTCTAATATTTATAAGAATTATATAAACTGAATTGCAAAGTTGAAATTATTTGTTTAAAGTATATTAGAACTTTAGTCTGAATTAAAATTAAAATCTGAATTATTTTCAATATACAAAAAAAAAAAAATTTTTTGAAAAAAAAATTTTGAACAAAAATTTTTTTTTCCAAAAGCAATTATTTTGTTGGAACAAGCAGAAAGTTCTTTGAATCATTCAAAACGGACTCTTATAGTTCTTTCAAAAACTGCCATTTTTGCACATTTAGCTCTGTATCTTTAAAATGACTGGACCTGCCTTTGCCAAAAACTAATCACCTCTTCTCCCAATCATTACAAATTGAATGTTTTTTTCTATCATTCAAATCGGATACTCCGTTCTCTCAAACACTAGATTTGAATTTTCTGCATTCTTTGCTCTGTATCTACGTAACGGCTGGACCTGCGTTTGCCAAAAACTAATCAACACATCTCCCTATCAATAGGAATAAAATATTTTTTGAACGATTAAAATCAGTTGATCCATGCGCCCGAAAACGTGGACGAAAAAATGCGGACATACAAAACACACACACGCACACACGCGCATCAATTTTTTCTGAGGTATGCCAAAATGTTCAGAAACCGTCAAAACGTCGAGAAATGCAAAAATTTTCATTTTCGATTTTCGCCATATTACTATACCTACTACCCTACGGAAAGTTAAAAAATTATTAATTTGAAGTGTCTTTTGTTCAGTGAAAACTTTCGATAATTAAATGATCATTTTTTCACTTTACTTCCCTGTATCTCCGAAAACTAGTACCAGACCTTTACAAATCGATTGTTTTTCTATTCTAATCGTTCGATTCATACTATCAAAATCTGATCTAATTTTATTTGTATCTGCGGGATTTTATAATACTTCTAGTAAAATTCACTGTGAGGCAATCTGCATTCATAATCAAAATTTAGATTTGATTTTATGGCTACAGAATAATTGTTTCGTAAGCAATTTACTTACAACATATAAAAAATTGTAGAACTTAATTTGTATAATCAACAAATAAAAATAGCTATACATTTTGTGTAAACAGCATACGCACATATATTCATTAAACTAAATACAAAATACGCAACAAAATCTCCATTCATATTACAGTTTTATATTTTTGTCTTCACTTTTTCCTTTTTCAGGTTTTTAATAGTTTTCTTGTTTGCTGATTTTTAATGCTTTCATTCATATTTGTCTTTTATGTTTTTTGATTATACAATTTTTTAGGAAGTTTTAATGTACGTACATTCATTATTTTTTTTATGCATCGCGAGAAATCGTTTGCAAACATCTTATATGCCTTATATTTGTCCATTCGGTTAATGCAATGCTTTTTCAGTTTTGGAGATGCTTTTCAAAATTCATATTTACGACTGTAAAGGCCATCGTCCCGACAAGTGTCCAAAGCAACTTCTTCATAATCTTTTTGTAAGGTCGCTAAATCTTCGCGCGATTCTAAAAATTCGTATTCTTCCATTCCTTCACCGACATACCAATGGACGAAAGCACGTTTTGCAAACATCATGTCGAATTTGCGAGTCAGACGACACCAGCTTTCGACAATAGCAGTGGTGTTGGCTAACATACAGACACCACGATGGACCTAAACACAGCATTAATATAAAAAAAAAAAACAAAAAAAAAATAATTACTGGTAAAGCCAGTAATGAAGAATGTATTCTTTGGAGCAGTTTCTATAATCAATTTCATAAATGTACATTATTACCTTAGCTAGATCTCCTCCTGGTACAACAGTAGGAGGCTGATAATTAATACCAATTTTAAATCCTGTGGGACACCAATCTACAAATTTTATCCGTCTATTTGCTTTAATGCATTTTATGGCAGAATTCACATCTTTAGGAACTACATCTCCTCTATACAGAAGACAGCAAGCCATGTATTTTCCATGCCTTGGATCGCATTTGACCATTTGATTACCTTGAAATATTATCAGAAACAGTTCCACTTTTTTGTACAATGTATTTTATAGAATTCTATATTTTAAATATATTTTATTTATATTGTTTTATATACCTGGCTCAAAACATGCATTTGTTATGTCAGCAACCCTAATTTCTTCGTGATATGCCCTTTCCGCTGATGTTATAGGTGCGTATGTAGCCAAAGGAAAATGTATTCTAGGATAAGGCACTAAATTTGTCTGAAATTCGTTCAAATCCACATTTAAAGCTCCATCAAATCTTAAAGAAGCTGTTACGGACGAAACAGTCTGCGCAATAATACGATTCAAATTTGTATAAGTTGGACGGTCTATTCCCAAGTTTCGGCAACAAATATCGTAAATTGCTTCATTGTCGACAAGAAAAGCGGCATCAGTAATACCTAATGTGTTGTGTGTTCCAACTACGGCATTATAAGGTTCGACTACTGCAGTAGAAATCTACAGTGAAATAAAAATCAATTATAATAGTTATGATACTTATTTATCTATGGTTATGAGTTTTCCTAAAACAATGCTCAAGTACCTTTGGTGATGGATAAATTGCAAATTGCAATTTAGATTTCCTTGGATAACATACTGATAACTGTTCTGCTAGAAGTGTGGTAAAACCAGAACCTGTTCCGCCGCCAAGTGTATGAAACAAGAAAAAACCCTGTATGCAGTCACACCTTTCGACCAATTTTCGAAGCCTTTCTTGAACCAAATCTATAATTTCTTTACCTTTGACAGAAAAACAAATAAGTCTAGGTAATTTTCATTGTATATTATAAAACAGTTTTACCGATGGAATAATGTCCTCTTGCATAATTGTTCGCTGCGTCTTCTTTACCGGTTATTAATTGGTCAGGATGAAATAAATGGCGATAAGTTCCAGTACGTACTTCATCTATAAAAAGGCGTATATCACATTATTTATCAAGTACATATCTTAGGACAATATAAGTTAAAATTGAAATTTTACACATCACAAAAACGTTCTAGGTAGATTTTTTCCTATATTTTTAACCATCCCGAGCCTAAAATTTTGTTTGAAAATAATATGATGGTGCAGTAACTTCTAAATTTCCAATTTCGACAAAGAGAAATTTTATGATTGTGGAATTAATTGTTCCATTCACATTATAAATATGTTATTTTTCGTCAACATACCGACAACTGTAGGTTCTAAATCCACGAATACAGCCCTTGGTACGTGTTTTCCAGCAGAAGTTACTGAGAAAAATGTGGAGAAAGTCTGATCATCTATATCTCGGTAAGCGGAACGAACTCTGAAGTCGTCAATATCGTCACCATCGGGAGTAATACCGTGTTCTAAGCAATAGAGTTCCCAACAAGCATTGCCAATTTGGACCCCTCCTTGTCCAATGTGTACAGATATAACTTCTGGCTAAAATTTGATAGAATCTAGAGGTAGAAGTATCTAGCAATTTTACGAAGATGGGCTAGTAATATTATTTTCATCGTGTTATTGGCTGAGTGGAATGTTTCCAACTTAAATCAGAACCAAAAGAAACCATTTCTTATTTTAATATAATATATTATGTTAAATTATGAAATATACTAAAAGTGGTCAATATGTTTTGATGTGTCAAAATTGGATCGTTGTTAGTAGTGCAACTTGCCCACCATTTTTATTAGTCTCTCTTCTTGCAACAGCTATGAAATCTATGTACATATGCGTTGAAAACCACTTAAAATTTTGCGAAGCTATAATAAAGCTTCAATTTCCAAAAACTAAAATAATTGAAAGTGAATTTTGACGTTCAATGCATGTGGAATTTTGTAGAATACCACACATCGTTTTTGGCAACTTTTAAAATTGATTTTAAAATAGAGTATATATTGAAATTCTTCATTTAATAGCATCATCTGCAATATCGCCATTGGTTATATGCATTATTGCTGTAACGATATATTTAATGTTTTTGCATTCGTTAATTATACAGCGCATAATGTACCACAAAATATGCACAATACAAAACAGAACAAATAAGTTTTCGTCTGAAAATCACTAAAAGTGAAACAGTTAATTTTTATCATTTTGATCCGTGGAATTTAGGCATTCATCAAGTTTTGGCTTTGGTAAAAAAATAAAGTGTATAATATAATTTACAATTTATACATCCAACAAATATAGGAAATTAAAACGTATATAAAAATTGATATTAGATTTTTTTTATTGATTAGATAATAAAATTACAAAATCGTGATAACATTGAATTATAAAAAATATGCTGGTATTGAATAAACAAGTTGAGTCTTTTTACTTTAGAAAGATAAATCAAAGTCGAAACTAGTGGTGTGTGGCATCGTGCTTTAAGGCAAATTGCTTGAACTTTCCATACCCGTAATAAAATATTCGAGAAATATTAAATGTTTTCAAGTAGATTATTATAAATCAGGTATTTTGTACATGTTTACAGAAAAGTAAATGAACAAAACTTAATCGAATTTAAAATGAAGGGCATTATCTAACATTTATAAGAAATGCTAGCAAACCGGGCGAACTCCGTTTCACCACCAGATGGTTTCGTTTTATGTAACATTTCGTTTGGTGATTAAAAGATTAAGAAAAAATTGCCTGCTGTTGAAACTGAATAAAAATTTGCACAATACACGTGATTTATTTGAAGGTTTCCAATTGAAATTTTAGGAAACAAATAGCCTATTTTTTTACTTTTTTTTGCACAATTTCACAGTGATTGTGTTCACTGCCGGATTGGCACATGAAATTAACCCTAGACAATATTAGAATACCCCGTGTTCATAACTTAACTGAAATTAACTGAGCAGAGAACAATGAGTAGCTATCAAACAAATGAGTAGCCGTCAAACAAAAAATATTAGTTTGTAGTACATGCTAAGTATCAGAGATGACGCTATATGTAAAAAAAGAAAAAGTGTTTTCCGCTTTTCTGTTGAAATCTTTCTTCAATTTTCTTTGTTAAACCTCACGGAGTCCGAGACCTTTCCAACGAATGCAAAATCGTCAAAATCGGTTCGTGCGTTCTGGAGTTATATCGTCAGGAAGGAAAACCCGACTTATTTTTATATAATAGATAATGACTGAATTGCAAAGTTAAAATAATTTATTTAAAGTATATAAGCGAGATTTAGAACTTCAGCTAAAATTAAAATTAAAATTCGAATTATTTTCGATATTCAAAAAAATCCAAAAGCAATTTTTTCGTCAACACAAGCAGAAAGTTTTTTGAATCATTCAAATCGGATGCTTAGTTCTCTGAAAAACTGCCATTTTTTGCACATTTAGCTCTGCACATTTAGCGGTATCTTCAAAACGGCTGAACCTGCCTTTGCCTAAAACTAATCACCACTTCTCCTTGTCATTTCGAATTGAATGTTTTTTGGATCACTCATAACGATGCTCCGTTCTCTCTACGCACTGTAATACTATAACTTTGGTTCTAGATTATTATAATAAAATGAAAAACAAAAAAGTCTGAGATCAAAACCATATATCAAGACATATAAAAACGTATACAATTTTGTACAATTCAAAAATTTAAAATTCAAAAACACAACACAAAACTATAATACACAATTTAACATAACGTATGATTTCACATCTCACTCTTTCTCATACGAAAATTATTTTTCCGTATGTTATTTTCCACAATCGTCAGCAACACGCGTCACAAATTTCATCGCTGTCCATACCGACTTCTTCGTAATCTTTCTCCAACGCAGCTAAATCTTCTCTGGCTTCTGAAAACTCTCCTTCTTCCATACCTTCCCCGACGTACCAATGAACAAAGGCACGTTTGCAATACATCAGATCAAATTTATGGTTCAATCTTGCCCAAGGTTCTGCAATTGCAGTTGTATTAGACAACATGCAAACTGCTCTGTGGACTTTAGCCAAATCACCTCCTGGTACGACTGTTGGTGGCTGGTAATTGATGCCAACCTTGAAGCCAGTGGGACACCAGTCGACAAAATGGATGGTTCGTTTGGTTTTAATAATGGCAATGGCAGTGTTCACATCTTTGGGTACAATATCGCCCCGATAAAGCATGCAGCATGCCATATATTTGCCATGGCGGGGATCACATTTTACCATTTGATTTGCTGTGGATAAGTTTGTTTACAATCAGTATACGAAATACTTAAAATGATACCAAGAACATGTTACAACTGGAAACAATATGAAAAAAGTTGTCTTTGTTGAACAATTATAATTCAATTAAAGTTAAATAATATAATTGTGCATGCTGATGGTATACCTGGTTCAAAACAAGCGTTTGTGATTTCCCCCACAGATATGGATTCATGATAAGCTTTCTCTGCAGAAATAATTGGAGCGTAAGTGGCTAGTGGAAAGTGTATTCTTGGGTAAGGTACAAGGTTAGTTTGAAATTCGCTTAAATCGACATTCAGGGCTCCATCGAAACGCAATGAAGCTGTCACCGACGAAACAATTTGTGCTATCAGACGATTTAAATTTGTATATGTTGGCCTATCGATGTCCAAGTTGCGTCTACAGACATCATAGATAGCCTCGTTATCCACCTGTAGTTATAAGTTTATTGATTAAATAAATATGATTAAAATCCAGTTACGGAACTATTTTAATATAGATTAAATGAAATTTATGTTTTGTGCAAAAAGCATCAGAACATGTATTATTTTTCAATATTACATGTACTGATACATCTATTAAATTTTTATTTTTAAGATAATTTGGATGCCCTATTAACATGTCGACAAATAACAAATTTATCGTAGATTATATCCATCAAGTAGGGGCAAAGGTTAGTGAAATTTTTGTCATTGAATTCGCAAACTGGCAATCGTGCCTTAAGGCTAATTGCAGGAACTTCGCGTACCAAAAATTAAAATTTTTAAAAAAGATTCAATTTTCTTTTATAGCTCTGAAAAAAATCGATTCTTGAAATTTTTAAAATTTTTGAAAAAAAATGAACTTTTTGAAAAATTTGATTTTTTTTATACTTTGAAATATTTTGGAAACTGTGAACTTTTTTTTCAAATATATGGCGATACCTTAGCTGCGTAGAAACGAAATATCAAAGCGCGTGGGCGCCGCGTCGCATTATTAGAAGGGATAAACATTGGTACGGAACTCATAGAAAAGTAAACAAAATTGGTTCTTTTTAATAAAATGTGTGATAATTTGCTGTGCATATGTGTAATGATCATTTTTGTCCGCCAAATAGCATTTTTATCACTTTTTTTATTGAATTTCCGAAACCGCTAGACCTGCCTTCCCAGAAATTTTATCAGTTCTTCATTCCGTTAATACAAAATTCAAATAGAATCATGCAAATCGGACCCTTCGATAAAAAAATCAATTACCATTTTTGGCACTTTTTGCCCCGTATCTTCGAAACGGCTCGACCTGCCTTTGCCAAAAACTAAACAGCATGTCTCCTTATCAATACGAATCAAATGTTTTTCGAATTATTGAAATCGGTTAACTCGTGTTACCAAAATCGTCGACGAAAATTTATATCCGCACACACACGCGCATACCTTTATACACACACATACATTTACATACGCACACACACACATACATAATTTTTTTTTAAGGTATGCCAATATAGTGTAGTCATTTAAGTCTTAAGCTTAAATTAGGTAAGAATCTCGAAATTCGAGATACCCAGCTGTAAGTCTGTAAATATTTGTATCAAGACCTACATATGGTAGGGTGTCAATACCATATGTAGGTTTTGAGACAACTTTAGGGTGTCAATATACAAATATTTACAGACATACAGCTGGGAATCTCGAATCCCGAGGTGAAAACTTACTGGACTAATATATTCAGAAGACCCAAAAACGTAGATATGCAAAAATTTTAATTATGATATATAAATGAATAATATATAAAAAATCTATTTTTTTAAACAATATTAAAATTGATATAATACTTTTATATAAAAAAATTAAACAATATGGTTTTTTTCTTATATAAGTAAGTGCAATACAATTAATGCAATGGGCAAGACTAACAAGTTTCCGTGGTGTAGTGGTTATCACATCCGCCTAACACGCGGAAGGCCCCCGGTTCGATCCCGGGCGGAAACAGATTATTTTTGCATATATTTATTTAGATGAAAAAAGCAGCAATTATTATTAGAATTTCAAAATACTGTACCATAAATGCTGCATCAGCATGTTCCAGTGTAGTATGAGTTGTTAACACAGAGTTGTAAGGTTCTACAACTGCTGTGGAAACCTGAGGTGCTGGATAGATGGCAAACTGGAGTTTGGACCTTTTATTGTAATCAAGAGATAGCCGTTCCATGAGTAAGGAGGCAAATCCTGATCCTGTTCCGCCGCCGAAAGAGTGGAATATGAGAAAACCCTGAAAATATTAAAATCTAAATAACATTTATCTTAGGTACCCAGAGAATAATTAAAATTTAAAAAAACGTTTCTGAGATAAAACCAGGCCAAATTAATGTTTAAACAATTTTGAAATCTCTATTAAAATTATATCTGATTTTTTTATTTTTATATTTATTATTCTAATATTATAGATTTTTTTTTCAAACCTGCAATCCACAACACAAGTCTGCACATTTTCGCACTCTGTCCAGAACCAAGTCTACGATTTCTTTTCCTACTGTGTAATGGCCTCTGGCATAATTATTAGCAGCATCTTCTTTACCAGTTATCAGTTGTTCAGGATGAAACAAATGGCGGTAGGTTCCGGTACGAACTTCATCTGGAAAACGATGGTTTATAGACCTCCAATATTGATACAGAACCAAAAAAAAATATTGTGAATGTTATTGAAATCATCACTATATAAAATTCGATGAATTCAAGTGCTTATTATCTAATAATTGATGAAAATAAAAAATTTTGATCACAAAATAGTCATTTTGTTCATATCATTCCCAGTGTATCCGAAATAACTAGACCTCAATTTTCCTAAAAATAACTAATATAATATTGTCAACACGATAATATTTTTATCTAAATCATTCTAATCAAATGGCAATTTTTTTAACCTTAATAATGCAAAAAAAAATTAATTTCTCTTGATTTTTTGCTGTTGATAGTTAAAATAAATAATTAAATGAAAGTTGCAGTAAACAAGTATGCAATTATTGTTTTTTTATATTTTTGCAGAACCGTAATAACCCTGTTTATGAATGGAAATATCTCATTTTCTTTCGCTATAATATAAAAGGAAGGTCATAAAACGTTCAGCATGGCAAATACAATACAATATAAACGTAGAATATTTTATCATTCGTGATTCATCGTAAAAGTCTCTAAAAAATAAATTATACAACGGAATGGGTAAAAATTATACAAATAAAATTAAACAGTATCAGCCCCACAGAACCTGTTCGATGGCTAACGATAAGTAAACATCCTTTATTTGAAAATTATGGTTATCAACATTTCGGCCATATAATAATAAAATACCAATGTAATAAATTATAGGTACGAGTATATTTTGGACTTGGAATTCATCACCACATATAATGCACACCAAACGTTGTAAAAATAAAGATAATTATATTTTGTCAATATTTGATTAAAGATTGTGAAAAATAATGTTAATTTTTATTATTAAAATTTTTAATTTAATAAAAAAAAGTATTTGATGATTTTGACATAAAAATTATCATATTCGGTTGCCGGTTAAAATATATTTATTATTTGTTAAATCTGAAGAAACGACTCGGCTGATCATGGCCACACACACAATTTTTTCCCCACTTTTGTGGCAAACGATTAAGAATGACTCGAAACACCGAAACAAAGCATAAAATTAGCAAAGGGTTTTTCTACTACTGGAAGTTTAAAATTGGCATTGACTTATTTATTATGATTTCATTCAATAGATTGTAAAAAGATCAATATAGTGATTAAATTACAGCACATTAAAATTACTTTCTAATTATTATGTTAATACCAACGACTCGCCATACAAAATCGTTTTTATTTTCATATATCATTAAATAAATCTATGCGTAAGTGTTGTTTCATATTTTTTTGTTTCTGTTCAATAAATGACTGTTATTAGGCCCACAAGCAAATTTCGAACACCCAAGTTGCTAGCAGTTGCCTTTGCATACCACATAATTATTAAATCGACCGAATGATCGCTAGGTGATTAAAAGTTTATAAATATTGTTATTGTCATAAGTATGACAAACAAAATTACAGAAAAAAGACTTTGTAAGATATAGATATTTAAATAATTCTTCATTTTGCACTATTTTGTATAGATAAACATTTTTAACTTCCCGTAGGGTAAGTTATTGTGATCGTCCAAAAATCGAAATTGAAAATTTTTTGCGTATCTTCACATTTTCAAGGTTTCTGAACATTTTGGCATACCTTAGAAAAAATGGATGTGTGTATATGTATGCAATAGTGTATGGACACAATTTTTCGTCAACGTTTTTGGGCGCACGTATCAACCGATTTGAATGGTTCAAAAAATATTCGATTCCTATTGATAGGGAGATATTGTGATTAGCTTTTGGCAAAAGG
Organism: Ctenocephalides felis; assembly: GCF_003426905.1. Taxonomy (NCBI): domain Eukaryota; kingdom Metazoa; phylum Arthropoda; class Insecta; order Siphonaptera; family Pulicidae; genus Ctenocephalides; species Ctenocephalides felis. The sequence goes on from NW_020539726.1 coordinate 23,704,064, forward strand.
CGGTCAAGTCATTTTAGAGTTACAGAGCAAAGAGTGCAGAAAATATAAATCGAGTTTTTTAGAGTAACAAAGTATAAAAAATGCCGGTTTTTGAGAGTAATGGGCATCCGATTTGAATGACTAAAAAAACGTTCTGCTTGTGTTTGCAAAACGATTGTTTTTGGGTAAAGAAGCAAGTTTTTTTTTAATTTCTAAACAAACATATTCATGATATCAAAAATAATTTCGATTTTTTAAATTTTGATTCGGTACGGGAAGTTAAAGCAATTTGCCTCTAGGCACGATGTCATACACCACTAGTTTATTTCTATTTTAAGAATTCTGAATACTAAATTAAAAACTTAAACTAAAATATAGTTTAATAATCGCAATATATGAAATAAAATCAGTCAGAATCGTCAGATATAAAAAAGATCATGCGCTGATCACGAATTTTCTTTACGCAATCTCATAAATTGACCTATAGTTAGAAATAATCAGTTTATGAGATTATGAAAGCCTACTTTAGAGAGATTATCATTCCCAAAACATAATATAACGCCTTGTACAAAACAAGTATTCATCCCGATAATAGAAAAATAAAATATATACGGGGGCGTCCATTAATCACGTGATCGACTTTTTAAGGATTTTTGACCCCCCTCCCCCTTGGTGATATGCGGTAACTAACCCACCCCCTCCCCCGCCTAACCTCACGTGTCAAAATTCAGATAAAAAATAAATACACGTGATTAATTTCGTGATTTTTTTTAAATTGTCAAACCCCCCCTTTCTCTAAAAACTTCACGTGATTAATGGTCGCCCCCTAAATCATAATTCAAAAAATAATGACTTTTTCTATAAATAACTTTTTCATAATAAACTGCTAACCTACTACAGTAGGCTCCAGATCCACCATAACTGCCCTGGGCACCCGTTTTCCTGCTGCAGTATCGCTGAAGAACGTGTAGAACGAATCATCGCAACCGCAATCTGCACAAGGATTATCCGATAGAACTTGGCCATCAGGAGTTATGCCGTGCTCCAAACAATACAACTCCCAGCAAGCGTTTCCAATTTGTACTCCACCTTGACCAACATGTATAGATATACATTCCCTCTGGAGAAAAAAATATAATAAGGAATATTATTCTATTAATCTGATTTATTGGCATGTAGCAACCGCAATACTTTTTCTTTATACGTTTGAGAAATTTGTTGAAATTTTATATGCATTATTTTTATTTTCATACCATGGTCTATTTAATTTTGTTATATACTTGCTTTTCGTGCAGCTGCTTCCGATGGCTATTTTTGCAGGAAAACATATTTTTATCTATATTCAAGTGAAAACGTAAATCACTATTTCTAAATATGAGGATGTACATAGCGAGGGATTGGAACCTCCAATCCTGTGATCAGGATCGCGGTTTTAATTACAATACAGTACTTATTTTTTGTACAAATAACTTGGGGGACGTCACATTTTAAGAAGTTTTGCCCTCCCCTCCTCCTGGTGATACGCGGTGATATTCAAAATTAACCCACCCCTCCCCCTCCTAATCTCACGTGTATTTCTAGTTACGAGAAAATGGTAAAATTTTATTTTTTTCAGATTTCAGATCAAAAAATTCAGATAAAAAATAAATACACGTGATATTTTACTGTACCCCCTCCTTCCCCACGTAATATTTCGTGATTTTTTTCAAATTGTCAAACCCCCCCTTCCCAAAAAACCTCACGCGATTAATGGACTTCTTCGCGAAGAAGTTTGTTTTTGCTAGAAAATTCGATTTGCTAAATTTATGTTTTTTAGACGTTTTAGGTCATTCTAAATCGTTGAGATCGAAATTGATAAAATTATACGTGCCTGCGTGTATGTGAGGAAAAATTGCTCTCTTAAAAACGGCTGAACTTAATTCAAAGATTCATGAACCATTTCATGAAAATCGATAACGACTTGCTCCTATTAATTTTGCGCGAAGATCAGCAGTCTAATTTCTATTTAGTCTATTTCTTTATAATTAGCAGGCAAGTACTAAATATTTCGTCCATGTTTTCGCAAAAAATTCTCGTTTGATTTTGAAAATTTCCAAGCTCTTAAAAACGGCTGCACTGAATTGAAAAATTCTAGAGTCATTTCATGAAAATCTATTAGGACTTGCTCCTATTAATTTTGGGCGAAGATCAGCAGAGTCTTTACAATTAGCAGGTAAGTACTAAGTTTTTGGTCCACGTTTTCGCAAAAAATCCTCAATCGATTTTGAAAATTTCAAAGCCGTTCGAAAGATATCAGTTGAATATTCAAATAGATCATAAAATTTCCGTCTTGTTTAAATTAGTCGTACAAGAAATATTATACACATTTATGCAATGATGAGTAATTCAAAACAATACTGACTTCAGCAACATCAATCTAAAATATGATAACTACTATGTAAACATGAGTGATAAAATTCACAAGGCGTGACTAATACGTTCAAACAATGCGAAATATTTCTATTTAACACCATTAAATTATTAATCTAAATGCTGATAATAGAAAATTTAAAATTTACTATTATCAACATAGTTCAATTGCATACTTTAATTTTTTTTCTCTACTGAAATGAAACCCACAATTCTGTTCTTCGTGCTAAATAATATTACAATCCAATTTTTATACACGATACACAATATTTTCAAACCATCGAGCAATTCCTATAGCACCAACATAACTTTTCAGTCCAATTTTATTGAAATATTGCAATTTCTTCCTGGTATTATATCACTGTGATGAAATTTCAAAAAATTCACTCGGGCAGTGTCATGAATGCCCCAAAATGAGATACTTTTCCAATTATGCAATTAGATAAATCACTTACCATGATGTGAAATTATAAAAAACGTATTAATTTAGAATAATTTGGCAAAAAAAGCCGAAAAAATATGTGGCAAATCAAAATTTGGATAACTAATTTAAAATTTAAAATTTTGTTTTGATGACCAAATGTTTACTCCATGATAAAATTTTATTCATGATGTTCAAATGTCATGAACATAATTAATTAAATGAAGCAAATATTAAGATTACAATAAAATACTAATTATCAGACATAAACATTTATTCCATTAAAAAAATACAAAATCCTATATTTTAAATAGAAGTCTGAGTGAAGACTACAGAGATCATTTAAATGCAATTTTGATATGGCTGTTGCATGCAAAAATATAAATTACAATCACAAACAAGTTCATTATGAAAGTAATTTTGTAAAATTATATCTTATTAAATCTACTCACAATGATTTTTAATGTAAATTACAAAGGCACAATATTTATTCAAGTCGATACATTGGCCCTTTAATTTGCACATGTAAAATATCACAAGTGTAAATGATTAGAAACAAATCCTAATTATACTAAAGTAATTTTATTTATTTTGCACATTATTGTTTAAAACTAATGAAGGAATTTAATAACACGTGACCTAAGTATATTAACTAATTTCTATTAAAAATATGTGTTGAAGGTTTAGTTTCCTCTTAATATCACTGAAACTTAGAACAAATTATTCTTTAATAATTTTCTAGAAAAGTTCTAATGTCTACCGTTGTCTTAATGCACTGAGAATTAAATTTATAGTATTTTAAGTCAAGAATACTGTCAAAAATGTAAAATAAATGCTTAGACTTACTATAATTATTTGATTAAGTAAGTTTTTAAGTAATATAAAATGCACTGGTCAATTCGCATGTAATTTGTACATTCTAGAATAACTAAACTAAAAAAAAATATTAACCCTTTGTCATAATAAATTCATCACAATGTTGTCAGAGTGGTAAATCAAGTATTTGCTCGAAAGCACAAAATATTTTGTACAATTTTGTATATTATTCTTATAAACAAGGCCATATAAACCTGTAAAACTTAGATTTATCTACATTTAATTGGTCCTTCATACAAAAGATATTTAAATATGTACAAAATATTATGAGCTTAATCCTAATTCTTACTTTTCATATTAAAACATGACTTTATAATACTAAAATCTGAGTTGAAAGAGACAAAGAAGAAATGTCTTTTGTGTAGTGAGTAAAATCTAAGATAAGTCATTTTCATTCATAGCTAAGCCAATCTAAATCTAATATTAAATGTGAATCAATTTCAGACAAAAGTTTACTTGTTATTAGTCGTATAAGAAATATTATACAGATTTATGCAATGATGAGTATATAATTTATTTTTATTTATTATAAAACATCTTTAGAGGGTTCTTCTTTATCTCTAGTTTTTGACCATGTAACCTTATTCAAAACAAAAAAAAATCAATAAAAAGTGTCAATTTGAATATTTGGTAATAAAAAAATCACTTACTTTTTAGGAAAGAAAACTAACCGAGTGAGCATAGATGTTATGCATGGTATCTGCTTCTTACGATGCATTATAATACTATCAGGCGTATTCGATTCAAAGTCAGTAGCAACCCTACGACAAACAAAGGTAAGAAGAGTCAACAAATCCCTTGTTCTACCATTTAATTGCAATTCATTGCACAAAGCCTGCATGAACCATGAACCATTTGTTGTGTTCCTCCAGGAATAATAGCCAGGAATTGTGGAATAAGCTATTAAAAAGTCAGCTTGGGAAGGTATTCTATATGAATAAGCTGATCCATCTGTCTCTGTTCGATTGCTTAGTGTGACTCCTTCATCTAATTGATCACCTTGGCAAGCTTGAATGAAAAATATTTTGGGTTTACCAGCGAGTGTAGGACATCGGTCTGCAGTGAACATGCCGAGTAAGGAGTCTAATTTATATGGAGTGTCTTTAGCATAAATTGTACCCATTTCACCATGGCTTAAAATTGACACAACAATACAATCATTATCTGTGTGGTCCATGGTAGCTAAGTCTTCTAAGACTTTATACATGTCTTTAAATTTATAGTCATGGCATATTGCCACTTTGAAGCCTAAATTTTTCAGTATATTCTCCAAATTATTGCCATCAACATCAGTGCCGTGTCTTTCTTTGAGTTGAGACACATTGAAAGTTTTGTGGTTGAATATTATAGCATGGCCCCTGTGTTTATGTTCCATATTGTAACATTCAGAGTCAATACTCACAGGCATTTTTGCTATAATATTCTTACCCATAGGTAAAGAAGTACCTAAGGCATCACCTTCATCGTTTTTAATCACTTTTGTGAAAGCTTCACTTTCTTTGTTTGACTCATTGTCGTTGATAATGATTGCGTTATCCATTTTATATTTTTACTGAAATAAACAAATGTATTTTATCATAAAGATGGTAAATTTATACACTACACAATTACTTTAATTCAGTTATTTTATATATTTATAAGATTTTTACCGTAAAATTCACAAATATCGTTATTACCTTGCACAAAATAGTCAAATATTGCCAGTTCCAAGAATAACTAATCAAAACACAAAAATGTGTGTTGCCAGGCGCTGTCAAATAGATACTTCGAAAAGCATTGACTATATACGTAAGATGGATAGATTTTGTTCTTTGATGATGAGTAGCTAAGATGATAATCTGATGAACTGTTTATCGCAAATAAATTATAACTAGTGGTGCATGGCATCGTGCCTTGAAACTCGTACTTTCCGTACTAGAAATTAATTTTAAAAAAAGATTATTTTTTTTAACTTTGAAAAAATCAGATCTTTGAGAAATTTTAAATTTTTGAAAAAAATTGACTTTTTGGAAAAAAATGTTTTCTTTATTTTGAAATATTTGGGAAATTTTGAACTTTTTTTCAAAGCAATCGTACTGCTTTAGCTGCATAGAGATGAGTAAGCGCCGCGTCGCCGTCTAACGGACAAACGATGTTACGGAACTCATAGAAAAGTAAACAAAATTTATTTTTAAAATCTCCATAAAATATCTGACAATTTGATGTGCCTATGCCTAATGACCATTTTTGACCGCCAAACGGCTTTTTACTAGATCACCGAAACCGCTGGACCTGTCTTCCCAAAAATTTAATTAGTATTAGTTCATCTTGTCAATATAAGTAAATAAGTAAAATGTTTTCTGAATTATTAAAATCGGACGATCCGTTCACTTAAAAACAGAGTTACCGTTTTTTACACTTTTTGCTCCTTTGGGCTAGACCTGCCTTTGCCAGAAACTAATCAACGCGTTTCCTTATCTGAATAAATGAAATCGGTTGAACCATGTTCCCATTTCCATCCATTTTTTCTAAGGTATGCCAAAGTGCTCAGAAACCCCTGAAACGTAAAGATAAATCAAAATTTTTATTTTCGATTTTTTTGTGATCACTATAACTTACCCTATGGAAAGTTAAATATTACAATAACAATAAATAACTAATAAGTTTTTTTAAATAGAAAAGTTCTCATTTGGATTTATATTGTTAATCAAAGTTAATTTGACCAAAAAATTTGTAGCAAATATCATTTATAATTACGTATTATATTTTAATTATAATGCTCCAAATAATATATAATGTATAACATAGAATCAATCAATAATTTTATTTATGCCCAAATACACCCTTTTCCTCCTTTTTATTTGTACTGATTATCCGAAAGAAAAAAGGTCAATTAAAACAGTTGTTGTAACATTACAAATAAAATACATATTTTCATTATTATATTTTATAAACATATTTATTTTATAAATCTCTGTAGTAATACACTATAGAATCTGCCAATAAATTTTTAGTTATTCCATTTCATTATCATAAGTAAGTTTGATTACAGTATTAATAGATATTCTAGTTTAAGATATATTATTACATAGACTTTTATATTTTATATATTTGGCACATGTAAATAAGAATTTAAAAATAAAATAATAAATTTGTATATAAATATATAAAAATAACAATTTTAACAGGTAACCATTCAGCTATTGAAAGCAAAATAAGTTATGTTAATAATAATTAGTCTTAAATTTTTGCAGAAATAATTAAAAAATAAAAGAGCACATAAATGGCATAAAATGAACAAAAGACATAACGGTCATATTTACGAAAAAAACTATAAACTCATATTAATAATTATCTCATATTAATTGAGTTTTGCAAAAAAGACTCAAGTCTCAAATCTGACTTGAACTCTTTCAAGCATAACTTAGTTTTTCTTTTTAATTGCAAGATGGATGGATGTTAAAAAACGTTTTTTTTTATATATTTATAATTTTTTAACATCTGAATATACATACATCAGTAATGATATAAATTCATATTTTAATCTTTTGATAATGGTCCCATTCTAACTCCTACTCCAAAATAAAATTACTATCATTTACATGTTACGATATTATGTGATTTTATAACAGTGCATATTCACATTAAAATACATAACTAAAAGATTGTCTTCAATATTTTTATAGAATAAAATTGTTCACAATAAATATATATCAAAATTATATTTAACTTTGTTATTTTTATAATATTAAAAATATAATTTGTTAAATAAAAATTTAAATATCTATTGAAAAATTATATTTTCAGTACTAACGTATACATAATATATATTATAGACATTATTTGCATTATATTTCATTTGGTTTTGACTAGAATTATTTTAAGCAGTAGCCAATATAATTTACCTTACTATTAATACAATTTAATTTTATTCCGCTCATTTATAACTATAGATATTCAATAACTTGTGAGAAAGACATTTTTTGTGACACCAAATAGTAGCCAAATAGTAGATTAAAAATCCCACAAAGAACCCTTTAAATGCTCAATGTAATCCCTTAATTTAAAAAGTTTCATTATAAAATACACAAGATGCTGATTCTGTATTAATAGTTCATAGTAATACAACATAAAAAATTAAAATATTGATTGTCTAATTAATTCTTTTTATATTGAAAATAAAGAAATCATATATCGTTTTACAATTTATAGGCATAATTTACTTTCATACCATTTATATCAATATCAATTAATTTTTCAAGACCAATCAATTAATTAGTCAAGAGTGATTACGACTTATCTTTAAAATTTAATAAAGATGATTTTTTTGAAGGCAATTTAATAACTGGATAATTTGTTTTAAGAATAAAAATGGTGTAATAGTATAATATTGATAATTAAAATCAGTTTGAAACTGAAACGCCCCATGTGTAAATTTTTATGCCGATAGAATACACTGATTCAGACTTAAATTTTATTTGCAACGTATAAAATATTTTTATATTTACCTTACATAATATAGCTAAAAACGTGAAGAAAATTTTAAAATCCTATTCAAGTATTTTAGTTGCTATTACTTGGTGCACAGAAAATGTTCTTCTTACAAGAGTTATTCAAATTCATGAGTTCATTTACATATAATAAATATGCGTCCAAGCATCTTTAGTTTCTTCATTTAATTTACATCATTATGATTTTTGAATAAAATTTTACACATTTCCCCTTTCTGCAAACCCTTGCACAACAACGTTTTTGATCTTTCGGCTGCACTTCTGGCATTTCCTTGGAGCCTTCTTGCTCTCACCTCCAATGAGACAGTACTTTCTCCATTATTAAAATAAGAATCAGTAGCTGCAGGATCTGGATCAGCGTAGTTTCCTGAAACTTCTTGATCGAAATCAGATTCATCAGAGCCACGTAGATCTAGCATGTATCTGACTTCAGCTTGCTTAACACTATTGATAGTTTTCTTTTTTTCTTCCAAAGTTTCACTTTCTTCTTCAACGTTGTTATCGTCTATATCAATAGAATTTTCGTCGTCTTTTTCTTCATAATCATCAGCAGAATTCACAAAATCACTAGGTTCGTCGTTGTCTATGATGATCTCCTTCGGCCACGTATTCACGGTCCATCTAGCAGAATCTGCATTGACTTCATCACTACGCATTTTGTTCATATCATAAACTTTTATGACGGTATCTGGAATACTGTCATCGTTTTCTAGAAACTGTTCTTTGTTCAAATCTAGATTATCGAATGACAATTTTGCAGGCGCTAAAATAATAAATGCGATGCACGCTAGAAGAATCAAGGTAACTGCTAAAGGTAGCACCAAGTTTCGCTTATGGATCGCTAAATACATTTTGTGTGTTTATGACAATTTGTCTATATATCTTAAATAAATTGACACTATCAAATGTAAAATTTGATTAAAAAACTATCATATTCCAATTACACCCTTCACTTCAATTTTAACCAATAAAACTTTGCACCTATTCGTTACATTGCACACACGGGCAAAACAAACACTGTGCTCAATATTTCCGAAAGTCATAAATCGAATCTAATAATAAATAAGTATTCCACAAAGCACATAACTCACAGAACAAGCCCCGAGAACGTAATTCTTGTTCACCTATATATTTTACACATTTTTTGTGGGGTGCTTGCCTCGTACCTCGAGACGATCTGTTTTATGCGGCACGTAACTGCACTATTTTTTCGTTTAGTGTGAAAGATTTTGATAGCCCCACGATCAAACGTTTGTTCATGAATAAAATGTTTCGCAGTGATCGCGCAAAGAGACGACAGAGAGGAAGGTCAGATTCACTGCAACAAAATGAGGGGTTGAAAAGCCCCAACCCACTGCAGGACAGGGTTTACACTTTTGTTTTCTTATGCACTTGACTTTAAAATTGAATCTCGAAATAGAGTAGAAAAACCTAATTTTTTTTCTAAATATAGGTTCCTAATTAATAAGGTACCACATATTAACATATCAACACTTACGCAACACACATACATGCACTTACCAACATATACAGATATTGGATGAATAAGTTACAAATGAGAAAATGCTGAAGAGAATGGAAGAAGAAAAAATTTTACTGAACACAATTTCGAAAATGAAATTAAACTGGATTAGACCAAGTCTGCAAAAAAATTGCTTTTTATACGATGTCGTCGAAGGTAAAACTAGTGGTGTATGGCATAGTGCCTTAAGGCACAAAAACAAAACTTTGAAAAAAATAGATCTTTGAGAAAAATTTTATTCTTTTTCTATTTTAATTTTTTTTTGTATTTTGATTTTTTCTGATTAAAGAACTAAAAGAATACCAGGAAACTGAAAGCGGAAGCACAGGACCAAAAACATGGAAGCAGAAGTTTGAAAGAAAAAATCCATAAAAATGAATAAAAGGTGCTTAATTGTAATAGAAATAATAAACAAAGGAGAAAAAAAAATCTTGATTTGTGATGCTCTCACACCATGGATCTGCCTTCGAGCAGACTACTGTTTATTAATATTTTATGCTTCTGCATAAAAAAAAATTATTTTGTTTCTAATATGTTTCTTCAAATTCATTTACTTAAATCTATGATTGCTTTCTAATTGTATAGCAATTGACTTCTCAACCAACTCGCCTGTCCTTTTATGGTTTTCGAGTGATTAACGTGAAAATTTTATAATTTTCAGGTGATTTTTTCTATTTCTAATTATTATACTAATTATTGGAATAGGCTTGATTCTGAGATGAGAAAGTTTATAGGATATAATATACTCAAATATAACATTAAATTAGTACTTTGAAACTTATCGACATCTGTGACTCCAAGAAAAAGATTTCCAAATAGGCGAAAACTTAGTCTTCTATATTAGTACTGAACCTTAAGCCATTCAGATTTTGTTAATTTAAGTTGTATTTTTAAATATGACATTTAAAGAATTTGTAAATTGTGAATCGAATTACTGAAGTGTTTTAAGAATCAAATTAGGCTTGTCATCTAAACCAATAAATTTTCACAATACTTCATTATTTGTTATACAATCTAATCCAAATTTCGATTACAAAATTTGTAGTGTTTCCATATCAGATTGCAAATTTCCAACAGCCTAATAAAAATAATAATTTTATTAAAAACTTTTCTATAATCATATTTTTTATAACAAACTTTTTTATAACAAATTTGTTTAATTTTGCAAAATGATATCAATTTTTTGAAGATGATTGAGAGATAGGATTAAAAGTTTACCTACTACTTATAGATAGTAAAGAAATTTTGCAGATCCCAAAATATAAAATGTAATATTATATATCAATTAAAAGAAAAATATATTTAGTTTGTAAAGAAATCGATATACCCAAAAAATTTCTATAAATCGAAATGAATTTTTAGAAGATGCTAGAGAAAAATGATAAAAGTATTTTTGCAAATTCCGAAATAAAAAGTGCAGTATATATCAAACTGAGTGAAATGTCTTTAGTCTTTTTTCTATGTTTTCAAACAAAAATAAAAAATAGTAGTCTTATGAGCTGTTGTTATCATAGCTACGTAGCTTTTTTTAGAAGGCAACGATTGGCCTATTTGATGTGATAATTTTTAATTTAATTCAATAATGCCGGGGAAAAGATATTTTCACTTGAAAACATATTTTCAAGTGATAACCGATGCCGCTATTGCTTGACATCAAGCTATCGGAGCTGATTATCACACCTGAAACATTTTGATTAAAAGCCCAAAAGTCCAACCACTAAGCAACGAGGAAGCTACACTTTAGGCCTATAAAACACATATTTTTATATAATTATCAATTATGTATTTTATTGAAATTGTGATTGATAAAAAATTTTGACAATAAAAATTGTTCTTTATAACAAAAAATCGGTGGCGAGAATAGCTCATCTGTCATTCTTGGCAATTACATAAAAAATATGCAAAAGTTTAAAAGAAATTGAATTGTTAATTAGAAAGTGCATAAAAATAAAACTAAAGTAGAATTTAAAAATAGTTAATTTGAAATTAAAGATAATTAGAACTGTTAAATTGAATTTGAATAAAATTAGAAGAAAGAAGAAAGCAAGACAAAAGTTAGAATTGGAGAAAATCAGAATTAAGTTGAGTTGAATTTGAATAAAAATATTAGAAGTAAGAAGAAAAAGCAAGATTAGATTATTTATTTAAGATGAACAGAATATAAGAAAAAATGAAATGTTGTACATGGCTAAATGCTCTAAGTAAGCAAGGCCAATAAAATTAAAAAACTATAAGAAGAAATCACATTGTAATTCTAATTCAGTGTTATATAAGAATAATTATTTATTTTATCTAAACAATTCGGCGTACAAGAATTTAACCGGCATTCGTATATACAAATCTAGTATCGACCACATGTTCACAAATCGGTCTAGTTGAAAATCTATTTTTAATCCAATCAGTCAGTAGATCATCGATAAACAAATAATCGTCCAGAACAAAATGGCCAGCCCTAATAGAGTCAGTGGTACACGGCAAATCTCGCACGGCAAATACTGTGTACGTTTTGTTTCGCGCCAAAGTGGGGGGCGACTTTTTGGGGCATGCGCATTTCCACTGTTTTTCCATGCAGGGCCGTAGCTATCGATTTGTTTTGGAGGCACATATGTAAATTTTTCTATTACATATGTAATCTACTATTCAAAGGGGTTGAAAATGATGATAACAACGCAGGAAATACAATAATAGATTGTATGAGGGTTATGCTTGTAAGCGCGGATTAAAGTATTAAATTGATAGATTGGGGTAGCAGTTGAATTGAGAATGAAACGAAAAAGTAGAAAGGATTTTTTTTAAATGTAGTATGATGTCAATTCGACTATTCGGGGATGAAATTTGTTAATCCAATACAGTATTGTGCGGCACACGTATCAATTCACACGAATTCTTGCATAGGACTGGGTTATACAATAGATACTAAAGATTAAACAAGTTATAAAGGATGTATAGAAATATAAGTTTTTTGAGTAAAATGGAGATATACACGGTTCCAAAGTAATTCGAATCGTGACATTTCAATAATTTTTCTTCGGAATTACAAATTCCTGATTAATTATATTAACCTTTTCCGCTCGAAAAATCTAAATTTACCACATATTTTGTCGCCTGAGAGGAAAGGGTTAATATAATAATTAATACTAAAATTATTACTTTTTATGATACTTTTTATAATATACACTCTATTTCGTCTTCATTCAAGTAGTTTTATTATATTTGTACGGATAGGTTTACCATGCACTTAAATGCAAGCTTCCTCGGTCTTACAAACAAAACAGCAATACAAACAAATATGTCCTAAAGATGAGCGTATATCGAGATTTATATGAATTTTGCCGAAGCGGCAGCGGCATCCGAGTGGAAAGGGTTAATAAAACATTCCGGTTATACTGAATTACTTGGACCATAAATAGTACCCTTCTTTCCAGGTTATGACTTATGACGAGAGTCATTTAGATGGAATGATTGAAAGCCCAAAATACCCTCTTGTCCTAAAAAGTAGTATTTGAAAATGTACCATCTTCTATATATAAAAACATAACCCATTGTAAATAACTTCGTATGATTGAAAGTCTTAACAGCTAAAAATTTTTGGCACTGTCCAATAAGTTTCAAAATTAATCAATAAATTTCAAGAAAAAAATTAACTTTTTTCTGAAAACTGGATTCGATAATTTTGTGTTCTCAATGTATAAGTGATTCTGATTTGTTACACTCAAAAATTGAAAAAAGATTTGTGCAATAATTTTCTCAAAAACTTGTGCACCAATTTTATAACATAATAAACTATTTAATGAAAAATTAGCACAATAAACTCTTTAACTCAATTGAGTATCTCTAAATTTATTTAATATGTTAGTTGAGCATTTGATCTTTCAAATTAACATTATAAAAAAATTAATTAAAAATCGCAAACTATTTGCTGCATCATGTTGCAAACATGCCAATTTTAATTAATGTTAAATAATCTTGGGTGACAATCAGCAAAATATTATATATAGATTGGTAAATGAATAGATCGAACAATGTGTAATGCATTATATAGTTAAATATTCAGTTATATCGATTATACAATATCTAATGAACCAATTCTGTCGCATAACAGACAAATGTTATGGCAAAGCTATGTTATGAAGAACTTTCCATTCTAAATATTGACATAAGCCAGGTTGTCTGAAAGAAAACCCAACCTAGAAATCTCACAAATGTCAAAAAACGATCTTAGATAACAGGGTCTTTCTGACCTAGCTTCATAACATGCGAGTGAGGTTGCAGTTTATGTATAAAACGCCTGAATGCACAGCAAATACATGACATTTTGATAGAATTGAGTAATATTCAGTACCATATTGTATGCAAGTTGGTGCATAACATGGCCTTGCCATAACATTGGTCTGTTGTGCGGCAGAATCGGCCCATAAATCTATTTGGTAGATTTTGTTGGAAACCAAGTTCAAATTAAAATTCATTGTACTATCAACTTATATTTTATGTGTTAAATATATAAAATACTTCATGTAGACAGATAGACATTAAACGGGCAGCTATAGGGTTTAGAACAACATACAAATAAACCAGAAAATAAGTTTATATAAATATAAAAAAAAACGCGCACTTTCATGCAAAGATGATTCTCGGAAAAAATATTTGTGTTAGCCGCATGTTTACCTTTTATATTCGAACAAATATATATTCTAACTTATGATATTACATGCTTTTACGTCTAGACTTGTAATGATTCTAATATTCATCAGGCAAAGTAAGTTATTCAGAATATATTATTTGTCTATAAGACTACTTGTATTAAAGGATTTCTTGAAATAAAATATCTACATGGATGATGTATTAGAATAGAATCATTTTATACACATTGAAACTCTGAATTTATTTATTGATGAGCATGCAGCTCATTTTATACATTTATACATTGATGAGCGTACAAAATTACTAACTTTCCTTTAATATTTATTCTGTTCGAATGGCCTTTGATAAGGTCTGGCAGCCTGGGCTGTTTTATAAAATTAAAAAATATTGTTCAGTTAAACACTTGAAATTATTAAAATTATATTTAGAAAACAAATCCTTCCAGATTAGAGTGAATGCAAAAACGTCAGATTTCTTTAAAATAGAGTCAGGTGTCCCGCAGGGCAGCGTCCTGGGACCACTATTATATGTGTCATTTATAATAGACATACCGACACCTCCTAACTCTACTATAGCTGCATTTGTTGATGACACTGCCATTTTATTCAGAAATCATAATCCCTTATTAGCATCTCAACTGACTCAAAATTATATATCCATATTGGAGAAATGGTTAAACAAACGGCACATAATTCAAGAATGAAGAGAAAAAAGTTTCTATATATATTTTACATATTTAACATATTGCAAGATAGATCAGTGGATCCTATTTTAATAATCACTTTAGCTTACTGAAATATTGTAATTTTTCTGATTGTTAAATAAATATTTTAATTTTAATACTTCCAGATTAGAGTAAACGCAGAAACGTCAAATTTATTCAAAATAAAGTCAGGTGTCCCGCAAGGTAGCGTTCTAGGACCGCTATCATATGCGTTATTTATAATAGACATACCGACACCTTCTAACTCGACTATAGCTGCATTTGTTGTAGACAATTTTTTATTTAGAAATTATAATCTCCAATTAACATCTCAACTGACTCAAAATTATATATCCATATTAGAGAAATGGCTAAACAAATGGCACATAACTCAATAATGAAGAGAAAACGGCATCTACATAGTATATAATTACAATCATTAGAGGTATATATTTTAACCAACATATTGTAAGATAGATCAGTGGATCTTATCTTATTTTAATACTCACTTTATATGAATATAATATAATATGAATATAAAATAATGTATATACATATATTGCAAAAATGTTGTGAGTAAATATTTTTGGAAAAATATTGTGAGAAAAATTTAAAAAACTATTTCTCTAACCGCCCTTAATTACTACTCCAAGCTACAACCCTTAACTAACAGTTCGATCAATATCTTCTGCAATAAAAACATTGTTCAACGTGATTTAAGTAACGGCGGTGTCACTTTTAAAACTTTTGCCAAATGCTAATCCCACAATTTATTTCCTCATCTTTAGGAATTATATGAAAGAAAAGTTTTAGCTGCTAATAACCGTCGCGAAATGATAAATTTATGCGCGAGGGATGTTTTCAGGTGTACATAATATATTTCGTAATTAACGGAAAAAGTAATTTATATTAAATTAATTTTACATAAACTTTTTGATTATAATCTACTTGGTATAATACACATACACATCTGTAAATGTCCCTACTTGTATCCTAAAATGAAAAGAAGATTAACTCATTAATTAGGTATAAGTAATTATTTGTAGATTAATACATCGTTTCAAGTAATTAATCTTTAATTAATTTGTCATTTGCTTTGATCATTAAATGCGTTTATATTTTTTACTTTCAGTATCTTGTTGTATTTATAGGAATTTGCTAACAAATTTTAAATTTAAAATTACATTATAAATTTTAACATTATGATTAATTTTGTGCAAAGTACGATATCGCAATGGCGTTTTTGTGGTTTACTATCTGTTGAAACTGATAGTAGTAAAAAAATTATTTATGCAATATATCAAATTATTTTTCATGTGCTATTTTTCCATTGTTGTTTTCTAACTATGTTTTTAAATGCAACTGTATTTTCAATTGGAAATTTGCAAAAACTTATTGATAACTGGTATATCTTCTTAACAGTTCTTAATATGGCAGGTTGGTACATAAAAATATGGTCTAATGTTTTTATGTCTATTTTTTTCAAAATAGCAAGAAACAGCAGGAAACAAAAAAATTAGAAGCTAAAGCTAATGTTACAAAAAGATAGAGAAAAAAGTTGGAATATAAAAAAAATAGAATTTACTCCATGGAGTCAAGTGTTGGTCATTTTCTAATAAACAGATTATCGAAAAAACTTGTGGTGCATGGCATCGTACCTTAAAGCAAATTGCTGGAACTTTCCGTGCCGTAAAAAATTACACAAAATGTGTACACATAATTAAAATTTCTATAAAATATCTGATAATTTGATGTACATTTCTCCAACAAACATTTTTGATCGCCAAATGACATTTTTTTAACTTATTTTTATTGAGAGTCCATTACCGCTGGATCTGCCTTCTCATAAATTTAATCAGTTCTTTATCTTGTCAAGACAAGTAAAATGTTTTTTGAATTATTAAAATCGGACGCTTCGTTCTCTTAAAAATTAAATTACCATTTTTGGTTCTTTTTGTCCCGTATCTTCGAAACGGCTAGACCTGCCTTTGCCAAAAACCAATCAGCACGTCTCCTTATCTGTAGAAATCCATTGTTTTTTGAATTATTCAAATCGGTTAATCAGTGTTCGCGAAATCGTTGACGAAAATTGGTATTTGCACACACACACACATACATACACATACATCCATTTTCATAAGGTATGCTAAAATGTTCAGAAACCTTTGAAACGTAATGATATAAAAAAAATTCATTTTAGATTTTTTTTGCGATTACTATAACTTACCCAACGGAAAGTTAAACAGAAAAAACTGAAATAAGAAGAAAAAAAATAATTTAGAATTCACTCCATGGAGAGAAGAAATCATTAGAAAAGAATACATCAACATAAAAAAATGATTGAAGAATTAATTCTAATTCTAATTGTTTCGAATGTTATATGTTTAGTTTACATTGTCAACTATAAAACTACATTCAAATATTACACATGAATGGTAATTTATTATTATAATTATTCCAACAGGAAAAACAATTGGCACGTACATCAACCACAAATATTTCCACCAAATCATAAGTCTTTTATCATCAGACGAGTTTCAAGCAGAAGATGAAGAATCTGACAAAATAATTAGAAAAAGTATCAAAAAAGCTACAAAAGTCCGAACGTTGCTAATTTTTTGGATCGTATTCGCTGCAATTTTATATTTGTCAGTTCCATTGCTGGATGGAAGCAGCAAGGATTCCGTGTTGCCTCTAAAGGTTTGGTTTTGGTTTGAAATCAATTATTCGCCAATTTATGAACGGATTTATGTTTATCAGTGCATAAGCTTAATTTACCAAGCTTCAATAATGGCTGTGATCGAAGGTTTCATTATGGGAATTATGGCAGTGATTATTGGCCAATTAGAGTTATTGGCTTATAAGTTGAGGAACATCAAATCGGATGGAGGTCTGCGGTGCTTTGATGAAAGAGTGGTGAATTGTGTGAAGCATCATAGGAAAATCAAATTGTATGTAAAATTTACTGTTACTATAGTTCTTAGACTGCTATCCAAATTGTAATAACATATGTAATAATTACATTTATTAATTCTTAAATGCACACTGTCCCAACAAAAACTGAGTGACTAAATTTTGTTAATAATTACAATGTATATACTCAGTGAGGCCCGGGCCTAGGGCGGCAAATTTTTCAGAAGGTTAAAATTTTAAACCCGATAAATGGTATGAGAAATCATTTTAAGGATTGATCTTTATCTGTTTTTATAAATTTACAGACCATTTTCTATGAAATAGATTGGAATTTTCTAATCAACCTTAGTTACTTAGTTTGGTTAGTTTAGCGTGGCAATCGGTCGAGTTGTTGAATATATTTTGAACATAAACTAATTATATCTTCACACCGTCAATACAAGCTCCGAACCTTTAACCCTTTCCACTCGCGAATTCTAGATTTATATGAATTTTGCCGCGGGAGCAGCGGAATCCGAGTCGAAAGGGTTAAAACGGCTAGACAGGCCTGTCGCAAAAATTTACCAGTTCTTCTCGCGATTAGTACGAAGCGAATGTTTTCTGAAGCATTCAAGTCGTTTAATCCACGTAGAGAGCACTTGTTTAAACCATATAAGTAAACTTTAAAAATTAAAATTCCTATTTTTCATTTTTGCGAAGGGCAGGTTTAGTCATTCTGGAAATAAGGAAGACAATGTGTGCAAAAAATTGTCATATAATTTTTGAGAGAACGGAGAACCCAATAAGAATGATTCAAAAAATAATTTGTTTGGGTTGACGGTATGTAGAAAAAATTATACGTATATGAAAATTCAGAAAATTTCAAAAAACCTCAAAAGTTGCTAAAATTATTATTATTATTTTAAATATGCCAAAATATTTCAAGGAAAAATTTCAGCAATTTGTCTCTAGGCACAATACCATGCACATCTAATTAACTTTTTTTCTGGATCTCTGATACCGTTGAACCTGCCTTTCCAAAATTAGTCAATTCTAAAATGTTTTTTGAAATATTCGGAAATCGAACTTTTAATTCTCTCAAAAATTGAATTGCCATTTTGCCACTTTTTCCTCCTTATCACCAAAAAGGCGGGAACTGTCTTTGCCAAAAACCAATCAGAACGTCTCCTTATCAATGGGGATCAAATGTTTTTTGAATCATTCAAATCGGTTGATTCGTGCTCTCAAAATTGTCGACAAAAAATTGTATCCGATGTATGCGTGTGTATATATGTATGTGCAAATTTTCTTTTGTTGACGATTTTGAAAGTACTAATTAATGGAAGATAGAACCGATAAAAAAACTTACCTTAGAAAAATCTAAAGTATGCCAAAATGTTGATAAATATGTTTAAAAAAACGTGAATAGTTAGTCCATGGTTTCAATTTGATATCGTATTCAACTTGAGTAAAATTTATTGATTGATATCTTATTTAAATTGAGTAAAATATGTTTTAAAAAATCCTGAAAAAAAATCCACTCTTTTAATTTGATAATCGCAAAAAACCGTGTATGCCAAAATGAACCTTGAAACGTAAATTTATGCAAAAAATATTTTTAATTCTTTTGCGATTACTATATCCTTATTCTTCAGGAAGTCAAAAATTATATCTAATTGCAAGTAGTTACAAAAATAGTTTTAATTGCAATATATAAATTGTTGTTTACATGAAAAAGTTAAATCTTGTCTACTAAAAAGAGCGCCATATCAGATAGGGCGGCAGAAAATCTAAACTAAATTGCATAAACTTTGCATTTAAATATCAAATACCACTGCATACATATCTCATTTCATTGAACATTCTATTTAAAAACAGTCACGTATTAAATTAATACTAAAAACTAAAAATGTTATCTATTATTAGGTTAACTAACAACTTACAACAAATGTATGGATCTTCAATGTTTTTCCACATCTTAGTTGGAGGCGCTTTATTATGTCTCACAGGCTACCATCTATCACATGTGAGGCTCTGTTAACTTTTTATTTTTTTTGTTCAAATAATCTTCTCTGCTCACAAAAATGACACGAAAATGATTTTTTATAAAGAACCATTTAAAATTGCACTGTAGTTTAAATAGTTTGCTTAGGTTAAAGAATCATAACAAATATTTAGTTAACATCATGGACATTGATTCTGGGCATTTCTTCAAGCACCAAGAAGATTCTTTTAATCTCTACTTTCTACGTCCAAAAATGAAAGTAAACATTTCACACTTCGAATAAGTTTTAATATCTACTTACATAATGTTATTATTTGTACATAAATAACTTGTAGGTTTGTAATTTGTTTTTATTTCTATTGATTGCAAAGATTTATTACACAAAATAACACTTCACGTGTACTTCACCTAAGGTAATTAATCATAAGTGCATATTCATTTTGTAGGACCTCGGAGTAAACGAAGTTATCGGTTACGTAAATTTTGATAACAATTTATGAAAATTCTTTTAGAATGCATTTTTGGGCAACAGTAGATAAGCGGTTGAGAGCGACGGGACTTGATTTAGAGGTCCCGGGTTCGAAACCAATAAAGAGTCCTATTAGATAAATTCTAAGGATAAATCATCAAATATGGATGGATTAACCAATGGGTTACCATCTAAAAATACGAAGTAATAAGAAGTTCCAACAGCTCATAGAACATGAGGTTATGATCGCTGTTAAGACATGAGAAAAAACAATTGCATTTTTCATAAAAAAAATTATTTAAAAATAAAATTATTCAATTCACTATTTAAATTATATTTATAGTTATAAATATTATTGTAACAAATGTATCCTTTATGTATCATTTTTATATAATTCCAGTTATCTATTCAAAAAGAAAGAGTTCAATTTATCATCGATTTCGTGTACCTCTTAATGATTGTCGGTCAATTATTTTTACCTTGCTGGTATGGAAGCAAAATTAAGGACATGGTATGAAAAAACATGTTAATGACTGTTAATTTTATGAATAATATAATGTTAATATTTTTTAGAGTACGCAGTTGAATTACGCTCTTTATGAAAGCGAATGGAGTTCTTGTCTATTTTCTGATGCAAAAATGATAGCAAATAAACCCCGAAGTAAAATGACTATTTCAAATATTTTTATGGAAAATGGAAAACGATGCATTCAAGTTCGAGCATCTGGCTTAGTATCTCTGGATATGCGGACCTGTACTTCGGTAAAAAAAATTCTGAACAGCAAGCCTAGTTTTTTCAGAAGGCAACCCAATGGTTGTTCAATCTTGATTTAAATTAAAAATTAATAAATATGCAGACATCTTAGATTTAAATTATAATCAGATCTAAAATTTCGTAAAAACTCAAATATCACTACTACCTAGTATCAGGTTGTTCAAGGCGAGATTAGAACAAAGTGAAAGCTCTAGCACCGCGGTTTCCAATCTGTGTGGCGCGCCTCGAAAACTGTTTTGGATTTGAAACCACTGCTCTAACAACTTGAGCCACGAACATATTGAATTATTTAATGTCATAGAATGAATTTAAATTTCCATTCAAAACTATATAACTAGTGGGGTGCAAGGCATCGTGCCTTAAGGCAAATTGCTGGAACTTTCCGTACCGTAATTAAAAATCTTGGTACGAAACCCAGAAAAATTTACACAAAATATGTACACATTATTAAAATCTCTGTAAAAATAAACATTTTTGACCGCCAAATGACATTTTTTTAACTTATATTAAATGAGAGTCCTTAACCGCTGCACCTGCCTTCCCAAAAATTTAATCAGTTCTTCATCTTGTCAATACAAGTAAAATATTTTGAAAACTGAGTTACTGTTTTTGTCACTTTTTGCTCCGTATCTTCGAACGGCTAGACCTTTCCTCGCCAAAAACTAATCAGCACGTTTCCTTATCAATTCGAATCGAATGTTTTTTGAATCATTCAAATCGGTTGATTGGTGTTCCCGAAATCGTCGACGAAAATTTGTATCCGCACACACACACGCATGCATCCATTTTTTCTAAGGTTTGCTAAAATGTTAAAAAACCTTTGAAAATCGAAAATTTTCATTTTCGATTTTTTTGCGATTACTATAACTTACCCTACGGGAAATTAATCATCATAAAAAGTTCTTAATATCTTCAATTTCATTTAATTCGTAATGACCCATGTAGTGAAAATAAAAATGTCACAAAATATGTTTAAAAAAAATTACAGTTAATAAAATAATAGCAAAAGTAATTATATTATAAAAAAAAATTGAGCTAATTAAAGTCTCATTTATTTCCAGATGATCAACTCTGCTTATTCGTATTATGCTCTGTTAAGAAACCTACAAAAGTGAAAAAATATCCATCAAAATAAAACCATGTTTTAATACAAAAAGTTTATAATTTTATATGAAAACTATTTACACAAGAAAGCACTATAAAATCTAGAGAAAATGCTCATAAGAACATTTAATAGAAAATCTACTTATACTATACATAGAATATCATTCATATATCAATTCAAAACTTAATTTCTATAAATGTTATTTAATAATTTGTTTATAAATATATCACATTGTTTGAATATTAAATTTAATGAATAAAATTTCTAACAAATATTTAATGCCAAACATCCCATAAATATTTAATTATTAAATGTGTAATATTTATGGAATTTACATATAGCAAGATATAAATTGCATACAAAACATTTATTTTTAACTTGAAATGTATACAATCTAATAACACTGGGCAATGTCCGTCGCTTCTGAAAGCAATTAGTAGCTTTCAATTAATTATAACTAATTATATTATATATTATTTGTATGTACAGTTATTAATTAAAATCATTACTTGATAATTAAACACACATTTAATAAAGAAACGTATTTTCATCTAATCAGTCTTATTACAGTTGACTTTTGTCCCTCCATAAAAATATATACATTGTTAGTCTAATTGACAATTATTTCTCATTAAAAAATTAATTATCCGGTTTAAGTTTCTAAAACTTATGAAATCCAATTAAGAAATAATGCTTTAATTATTATAATATAATAGTTAAAGGATAATTTCTTAATTGTGGATTAATTTTATTATTATATAGTAGTATCCTTATCTATGGTTGTATCTATATTTTTGTTGAAAGCATTGGTAATTTTGTAAGGCATTTTTAATTTTTTTTAACTAATGCATAAATTAGTATTTGCTCGTAAATTAATTTATATAAATTTTTTGCAATGTTAGTGCAAAATTTTTCAGCACTAACCAACTATTAATTTGAATTTCATTGATATACTATACTTATAGTCTCTTTTGGTAAACCATTCATTTCCAAATTGGTCCTCAAATCCTATCTACATTCTACAAATATTAGAAACTATTACTAATATATGGCACGTTTATAAATATTTACAAATAATATATGTTTATTATATATTTTTTTCGAGATTTAATAAATTAATTTAAAAATATCACAGCACAAAGCAGAATTAAAACAGCATTCAGCCTCAGGTTGCTTCCTGAGCTGATGCCAAGAAATTGTTGCTCCAAGTTAGCTTCAACATTTTCACAATGTTCTAAAGGCATTCCATAAGAAGAAGCCCTATCAATCACATTGCTATAACTGCTAAAACTTGGGTGCCTAAATTGTTCCACTTCGTGTATGATATCGTTTGCAAAAGTAACCCCCAACTTGCCCATAGACAAAAGCGTGGTTCCATACATATCTACTTCTAATTTCAGCACATTTTTGGCAAAAAATGAATTTTCTAATCCGTAGATTTTGCAATTCGTTCGTGCGTGAACTATGGGCACGTCCAATTCATACAATTCTTCATCGCAATACTTGACATTGCGAGCAAAAATCGACTGGAATGCGTAAAATTGTTGACGAAATTCTTGGATTTTTGGGCGCCTATCTAGAATACCTCGAAGTTGATTGTTGACGCCTTCTAATAAACCTTCGTCATGTATAGTGATGATAGTTTTATGAGTATAAAAGTCTACGTCAGTACTTCCTCTTAATAAAGAATTGTACATGCCTAAATAATATTCTCCACGCAATTGCAGGGTGTATAAAGCATTTTCGCATCTATGATCTTCAAAGTAACGTAATTTTGCATGAAACTTACGATTTTGTTCTCTGAATTCAAATTGCCTAATAGTGTATCCACCGTTTGGATGACTTTCACAACGCCTGGATGTCCAGTGTCCAGTCAAATACACTGGCAACTTTGGCCTGGTCGGTAAATAAGGAGGTGAAGCTATTGAAGAACGGCTGATAATCTCACAAATTGCACAATTTTTAAACAACTTTTTATTATCCATACTTGGATACACCGAAGTATTTCTTTTCTTAGACCTCATGATATGCACAAAAGCATCTTGTCCATAACCAGCAGGATCCGGTGTAATCAGAGCAGGTTCAAAAAGATCCAGCAAAATATTGTCAGCAGTCAATGATGAACTTTTAATGACTTCACTGGTCGATACCTTACCATCGTAGATCTTCACTAAAGGCAGTTGGTAACCTTTGGGTTTGGTGGTGGAACCACTTTGTGGGATATCAGCTAATAGAAGTTCTAACTTGTTCTCGATTTTTTGTATGCGAATTTTTGAAAATTCACCAAATTGTAAATTCAATGCATGAGCACAATCGAAGTAGTTGGACCTCGACCTCTTCGACGTATGGTAATTTGTGTTCTGAGAACGATGTTTGCCTCCTTGCAGAATATATTCACGGTTAGCTCGCCAGTGTCGTGACGAAAATCCTGTTGAAAATATAAAATTGTAATTACAAATAACAAAAACTGAATTAACATGTTTTAGATGCCACAACATTCATTTAACATATCGCACAAGCTAAGAACAATCTAATAAATCTTGGCAATCTAAAACAAAATGTGGATCATGTATTAAAGGCATTTCATCATCGTCAAATATTTATTATAGCATTTAATTTAACAAAAACTTGGATATTGTATTTAAACCAACCTGGACAAGCCTTGTTGACCTTTTCCTGGACTTCTCTAGCAACTAAAGCATTATGAGGAATGGTTTTGACTTCGAAGATGATAAAAGAATCGTCGGTGATGGCACCCATTGCTCTGGCCGAAAACATGGGCGTGCTGCACCATTCATCTCGATAGTGGTGCAGGTCTAGAGTGAACGAAAAGTTTTGCTGGAACTCGTAAGAGCGCAGAACAAATTTGGCACCAGGCCTGGTTTCGCACCTGAAAAAGAAGGAATAACGATTAAATAAAGGAAACTAGTTATAATTAAATAAAGGTAATAGTTACAATAGCTTTAGAAATGAAATAATCGTTCTAATTTGAGAATTTATCTAAGGTTCCAAAATGTGTTGAAAATTAAATTAATGAAGGATCAGTTGTGCACCTGTTTATCAATAATAATATAGTCATTAAACTCTATTAATGATTAATATTTTTTTTTGAAGATATTAGAATTCATAATTTTATTAATCCAATACTATTTGAACATTTATAAAAATTACAAAATTCGCTAACTTCACAAATTTCTATCAGAAAAGTTATCCGAGAAAATAACATTCAATCAACCTAATGCAATCTTACTTGGTAATTTTTAGTGCAATATTTTTTTAATATATCCCAGACTTTTTGGTAGATTTATTATCATAAGAATTTCCAGCTAATAAGCTGTTTGAAGTTATCCCAATAAATATATGTATAATATTAAATATATTTTGAATAAAGAAAACAGATGATAAAAGCTACTAATATTTGTTCACAAATTCATGTAAAAAATTGCAAACAAAACATATTAACTTTCTTTATTAAATAAATGAAGCAGCTTCAGTAGTGCACAAATTAAGTTTCAACATTATTTATACTTATAATATTAATGCAGATGATTCAATTTTCTTTGCAAATCATGGTAATTTCAGTAAATTACTGAAATACTGGTAAAATTTAATACTGGTAAAAAATCTGGAGGATTTCCTGGGATGATTTATATTTTAGAATAACCATATGTCGGTTGCAGGATAACGTAACTGTAGTAGCATAAAAACGAATAGAACATTTCTATAGGAAGAAAATAATTTATATAACTTGCCTTGGAAATGATTTATGTAACTGCCTCATACGCACTCTGCATTCAACCCGTGATATTTTTTCATGTGAAATAACTTATTCAAATTCATTCATAACGCATCACAATAAAATGAATAATGGTTTTATTAATTCCGAGTTGTAATAAGAAATAAGAGAAATGTATTCAAATGTATATGAAAATATGATATACATAAATATAAATATCATATTTTATTGTAATTTTAGGAGCTTTGTTCGAAGGCAGGTTCATGATGTACAAGCACCACATTTTCATCACGATTCATACAATGGATAAAATAACTGTAGCAATTAAATATACAATATATAAAAAGCAAATAAAATACTGCTGTACTTTGTACATATTTTAATGTTTAATATTAACGATGTTGTCAATTATAGATGATTTATATTTCTGTTTAAGTATTTAAAAGCGTGATTTCTAAACTGTGGGGCGCAAAGTTGCTGCAAAGGGGGCGTACAGATGTTTCCAAACTATTATTTACAAAAAACTAAACCAAAAACGTTGGAATAATATACGGTAAAAGTCCTTTAGTCCGGAATGCCCGATAATCCGATTTTTTTTCCAAAATTTCGTTTTTTTTTCAAAAGTGTGCTTTTAGAGCAAATAAAAAGGCTCGAGAGCTATTAGAACATTTTCGGAGTGGCTTGTAATTTGTTGTGTTAATGGTTTTGTCTAGGTTCATGAACGAAGTATGTTCGACGAACTACGTAGCCCCACGGCTAGAAATCATTAAATTTTTGTTTTTTTGTAAAAATTAAAAATATTAAATATAAAATAAGCTTTATTGTTTGTATTTTCTACTGATTATGTAGTTTAATTATTAACCTAATTGTTTTTGTAATTACTGCAGTACGGAATTTTCGATAGTCCGACACTGGGGTCGGCTCCGAGCAAGCCGGACTAAAGGACTTCTACTTTAAATAACTGAATAAATGAATAATTATTTTTTAAATTATATTAAGTTATATTTCTTCATAATACTTTATATTAATTTGTAGCCTGATAAATAAATTGTATCAGTTGACTGTTTATAAAATTGTATTGTTAGAAAAATTAAAGAAAGAGCAGTACTGTTTTTCAAAAAACGCGGTACAAAAAGGCTGGAAGCCACTGATTTAAACATGACTGAAATTAAATAAAAACTAAATTATGATAAAAAAATACATTTCATTTTTGTGAATAAACTAAGATGAATGATGTAGAAACAAAATAAAGATCAGAAACACATAACAAATGCATAGGTAATAAAAAGTACAGCATAAATATTGACTAAATAGTCCTTGAACATCTAACAATAAGAAAAAATTTAGAAGAAATTATTTTGAATATTGTAAGCCATATTTTCTTTCATCAAAATTATCTAAGATTAGTTGATAATTTATTAGGCAATTGTAATTGAAATTAAACTAGTTATAAATGGCATTGTGCTTAAAGACAAATCGCAGAAACTTCCGTACTTTAATGAAATATTCGAGGAATATTAAATGTTTTCAAATAGATTATTATAAACACTGTAACTTATATATGTTTACAGCAAAAATAAATAAACGAAATTTAATCTAATATTTATAAGAATTATATAAACTGAATTGCAAAGTTAAAATTATTTCTTTGAAATATATAAGTGAGCTTTAAAGCTTTAGTTAGAATTAATATTAAAATTTGAATTATTCAAAAGAAAATTTTTTAAATTAAAAAAAAATCCAAAATGTAACGTTTTGTCAATACAAGCAGAAAGTTTTTTTTGAATCATTAAAATCAGATGCTTGTTCTCTCAAAAACTGTCATTTTTTGCACATTTAGCTAGGTATCTCCGAAACGGCTGGACCTACCTTTGCCAAAAACTAATCAGCACATCTCCTTCCTATTAATAGGAGTCGAATGTTTATTAAACCATTCAATTCGATTGATCCGTGCGCCCGAAATTGTAAACGAAAAACTGTATCCATACAAACAACACACACACATCAATTTTTTCTGAGGTATATCAAAATGTTCAGAAATCGAAACGTTCAAAACGTGAAGAAATGTAAAAATTTTCAATTTCGAATTTTGGGCGATTATAATAACTTAACCTACGGAAAGTTAAAAAAAAAATCTCAAAAACCATTCAAATAAAATAATTAATAAAATTATCTAGCCACAGCAACAAAAAATATTCAATAAGATGTAAATTTTATGCAAACTACAACGATTTATATTTAAGATTAAAAGGGTTTGAATTTCATTTTCATTTAAGTCAAAACATTTATGTTGTTAAAAATAAATTTTGGTAGAGATCATTAATAATATTCTACGAAATTTGAGGTTTTCATAGAAAACACATTATCCTACCCAGCGTTCTCCATGCGGGTCTAAAAATGAGACACAATGTAGTGACATATCAATTATTCTAAGCACATTTACCTGTCAAAATAAATTTGACACCGAAGGTGTGCCAGGACAATAGTAGTCCTCCTATTCAAAAATATTCAGGGTCAGTACACAATAACGAAGCTACGGGTCTCACAATAGGCAGATCTAACAAATAAAATGCAATGTGAGCATCTGCATTCGTCTCGCGTTATCTTCCCAAAATAAACAAAAAATTGTTGCTGGTAGGTGGTGGTGGTTATTATTTACTGAAATTTGAGGAAAAATGTCACATGATTCCCCAAAGACCCTCAGTGCAAATATTGTATTGTACCATTGCGTGTGGGCTTGGGCTATGAAATATGTGGTCAACAGGAGAGTACTCGAAAAATGTATTTTGGGAATATAATAGTTAAAATAACCGTTTCTAAACGGTTAAGAAAATGTCAAAATAACTATTCTATAGTATTTTGACCACCTATGGAGGCTTTACTAACTGTATCATTGATAATTGTATCATTTAAAATATAATTGGATATAAACTGTAAAACCCCGTTAGGACGATTTTTCAGGAACCAGTCAAAAAAATGCGTCTTAAGCGAGAAAGAGTGTTATGCAAGATAGCAACAAAATGTTTCAATACGAAAAATTGTATTGATAATGATTGCCTTAGCGGGATTCTACCGTGTTTATAAATCTGTAATTTAATTAAATTTGATATGTAAATCGTTTTTCAAACGATTTTAATACATATATCATATTAATTATGATATATATTATTTGAGGACCGGAGAGATTTTTTTACTTCAGTTACTGTAATATGAGATTTTTTAAATTTTTGAAAGAAATTAACCTTTTTGAAAAGTTTGATTTTTTCATACTTTAAATTATTTTAGAATTTTTGAACTTTTTTTCAAAGCAATTGCGAAACGTTAGCTGCGTAGATAACCTGGATAAACATTGATACGAAACCCATTGAAAAGTAAACAAAATTTGTTCTTATTATTAAAATATCTATAAAATATGTGATTATTTCATGTGCATATGTCTAAAGATCATTTTTGTCCGCCAAATGTCCGCCTTCCCAAAAATTCACCAGTTCTTCATTTCGCCAATGCAAATAAAATGTTTTTTGAATCATTCAAATCGGACACCCTGTTCTTTCAAAAATTGAATTACCAATTTTGGTACTTTTTGTCCCGTATTTCAGAAACGGCTAGACCTGCCTTGGCCAAAAACTAATTAGCACGTCTCTCCTTATTAATAGCAATTGAATATTTTTTAAATCATTCAAATTGGTTGATCGACGAAAAATTGTATCCGCAGTAATCCGCACATACATACACACACGCACACAACCCACACATACATCCATTTTTTTTTTAAGTTAAATAACAAAAAAATTTTCATTTTCTATTTTTTGCGATTACTATAACTTACCCTACCGGAAGTGAAAAATAGATACATGTTCCAGAGGATCTTCTAATCTATATTTTAAGAATTGATGTTCTTAATTGATCAGTTTTATCCATTTTTCTGCCTTGATAATGTTTTAGATATCACTCAATTTCAGTATATTCAAATTTATTTTATAGATAAAGCACAAAACTCATAATGCACGTACCGGTTCGTGATTTAAGATTAGATTTTAATTTACTAATTTTTTTACTATTAATTTTTCTCATTGCTTATACTAAAATAAGTCAAATACATCAAAGTGAAATTGGCAACGAGCTATAAAATCATTTAAATATAAGTCATTCAATTGTATTTAAAATTTATACAAAACGTTTGTGAAAGGATCAATCATTGCAGAATACTGTATATTTATAGTTTAATTCATTGAAAACAATCTCACATATTTTGAGATTTATATTTGCAGACATCAATTGATCCACAAATAAATTTAAATATTCAAATTAATTTATATTTTTTTATATGACACACTATGTAACTACTATCATGTTATATAATACATAATATTATGTCATATAATATACAATAATGTGACTGTAAAAATTATAATACATAATAATACATAATATTATGTCATATAATATACAATAATATACAATAATGTGACTTTAAAAAATTATTAACATTTGTATTCAGAAAATAAATCTATTACCATTTACAAATGAACGTTCAGACAGGCAGCCAGACAAACACGGAAGCAAGCCAATAGAACAAAACAACTTCTCAAGAGACAAGTTCATTCAATTAGTTTTAGTCGTTTAAACAAATACATCATTTGCCCTTATCCCTTACTTAAAACAGGAAACATTTATCCAAGATATTGATTTCGTAGAAAATTTTAGTACCTGTCAAAAGTTATTTTTTCGGGTAATTGCTAAATGCGACTTGGGCGTCTGGTCTATTCTTATCTGCAAGCACAGCGCCAGGCCGTTGCAGCATAGGGATTTGCCCTTCGCTGCAGGGCTCGAGGAAATCTCCGATTGCAAAAAGGATATTCGAAACCGAAATATACTTGTGACACGACAAATGCATTTTGTTAAGGGCTAGGCTAGACCAATGGTTCTTAAATGAACAATCATATGGCTGTTATGTCGCCAACAGAAAAAAGGTTTTTAGCATTAGTGTGTACGCTCTGCGGTACAAATAAGAAGTTTTAGATTTGAGGACTCTATAGATGCTTGATTATCACAAGAATAATCCTAAAAAAAATATTTTGTTTTCTTGATAAAAATTTCATCAGTTCTTCATCTTGTCAATACAAGTAAAATGTTTGAATTTTTAAAATCGAAGACCTGCCTTTGCCAAAAACTAATCAGCACGTCTCCTTATCAATACGAATCGAATGTCTTTTGAATTATTCAAATTGGTTGATTGATTTGTTCCCGAAATCGTCAACGAAAATTTGTATCCGCACACATACACACACATGTCCACACATATATCCATTTTTCTAAGGTTTGCCAAAATGTTCAGAAACCTTTGAAACGTAAAGATAAATAAAAAAATTCATTTTCGATTTTTTTTGCGATTACTATAACTTACCCTACGGGAAGTTAATAAACATTAAATATCAATAATTCATTTTTACAGATTTATACTACAAGGCAAAACTTTTAACATACTGTAATATTTCAGTCATAGTTCGAAAATGCTGTTGCCAGTATAGCACTCCAGAAATTTTGAAAATTGGTAATCTTATATTTTAATTAATCTTATATATTTCGAGGTGCCCTTTCCAAATTTCAAGTTTAATTCGTACATAGCTAATTTTTTATTGTAGAATTGCCGAAAGGAAATATTGTTAAAAAACTGTTTTTGACGCCATTTTTCCAATATGGCGGCGACTTGCCATAAAAGTTCGAAGTTGCAAAGTTGAAATTCGTAAAGAGCACCTGGAAATCTGGAGTAAAAATATTTTAAAATTTTGATTTTCTCAAATAATTTTCATAACAGAACGTAATACTTAGAAGCACCAAAAATAATCTGCAAAATCACTTTTCATAAATAATGGTTCTTTAACTTATCTCTTAAAAACATTTTGCTTAAAGAAAATTAAAATATTAAGTTTTCAAGAAGAATACAATATTTCAATTAATTTCGCTCAATTTATAGGATATTATTTTAAATATTGGAAAAAATTGATAAAGTTAATAATAACTGAAGAACGAGGTATTTAGAAACACCAAAAAGTATCTAAAATTATTATTACACGCTTTCAGGAATAATTCAATATCTCAATTATTTGTGAAGATTTATAAAATATTATTCTAATCTTAAATTATAATTAATTAAATTTCGATTTACTCTAATTCAAAATTCTTTTCCAGCGAAGGGCTGATCTCTCCTATATATAATATTGCAGAATATAACATTGATTCATCAATCCGACACAAAAATAGATCTCAAATTATGTAAAAAATATATAAAAACTTGAGTAAACTTAATCACCTATTCCTAAATATAATGCTTTATACTTTGTAGCATTATTACGTGTTTTCTGAAAAAAATCAATATTTCAAATAATTTGATCAATTTAGAAGATTTTATGTTCAACTTTTTTTTACTAAATTAGTAATACCTAACGAAATAATTTTAAGTTCATTAACTCCGAATTTTCTTTAAAACTGATTTAGTACAAATTTCATACATTCAAACAAGTTCAAAGTATTCCAACCCACAACATTGTAGAGGTTAACATAAAATTACTTCGACATAAAAATATATTTCTAATTTGTCCAAATATGTATAAGATGGAATTAAGTGCGCTAAATCTGTTATTGGTTCTTCAAAAGAGTCATATCTCTATATTGAACAAAAAATTTAAACCCAAGGATTAAACTACACCGTACTTGAAAAATCGGATTTAAGTGCACACTCCACATCCTGAAAAGATAAGTAATACGATTATCCTGCTAATGTTCAAAAATGATAATAAAAGGACTCAAGTTTCTTAAATTCTTAAAAGTTTCATATGTCACAAGCTCATGTGAACTTTGGAACATTTGGATGTCAGATAATAATATTTATTAGTCTCAGAAAAATTGATTATGAAAAGGCTATCAAAATCCATATGCAGGCTGTTTATGACCCAGATAAAAGCTTTGACTTCGGCGCCATTTCACTTTGATATTATTGTCGTATATTAATAAAAGCAATAAAAAGCAAAGTAATAACTAATAAATATAAATGTGATCTTAAATCTCGAAGCAGTATGGGTTTTATGCATTTTTATATATTACAATAGCATAGCATGAGAAGAGTTTGTGCAATATATCAATAAAATAAAGTTACTGAAATTGAACGACATCTAAGATATTATCAAAGTAGAGAAGTTGATAAAATTGATTGAATATCAATACTTAAAATATAAAGTAGGTACTGGGAAATGTATCAAATTTTTACTTCCCGTGGGGCAAGTTATAGTAATCACAAAAAAATCGAAAATGAATTTTTTTGAAGTAAAACTTCATTAGGCCCGACTAGGGTGTAAATCCGTACAAATGCAACGGAAGTGCGTTACGGCAGATAAGATAAGATAAGAGTCGAGTTCCAATGATTCGTCATTCGCTCTCGATGATATCATTTCTATACGAGTCGATTGTGATTAGTCGTCGTGTATGTGAATAGAAATCTGTCGTTGTGTGCGTACCGGCACCAACGTTGTATGGGTACCGATATCAACAAGGAAATCGGCATAGATAAACATTTTAAAGTTACATTGTAGTACAAATCTTGATTTAATAAAAAATGCCTGAATCAGAAGAATATTTTACCCTCCTTGAAAATAATAAAACAAATTAAACATTTGTCTACTAAACGTAAGTTTATTGATTAGATATTATTTTTATATTATTCGTAGTTTCTATAAATGTTTGAAGTTATTAAGATGGAAAATATTTTTTTAGCAAAACAGATATTACAGCTGTTTGAATAATGAGATTATATCGCCGGCAAAAAAGTAAAAAAAATGTAAAAGTTTTTTTAAAAAAAAATAATTTTTGTTCCAGCAATTTGCCTTAAGGCACGATGCCATGCACTACTAGTTATAATTTGCATTATTCATTTTAAAACGGTCTTGGGCGTACAAATATACATATATAATTAGGATCATTAGACAACATCAATTTTGATCAAATTCCAGCATCTACGGTAGAAAAGAGGGGTCCATTAATGAGGTGATCAATTTTTAAGAATTTTTGAACCCCATTTTCCCCCTTAAGTGAAATGTGGTTATAATTAAAATTACACCACCACCCCCACCCAACATCAAGTGTATTTTTAGTACCTAGAAAAAACGTTCCTACAAAAAAAAAATGGGATTTTTTTTGAAAAATTTTGGATTTTTTGAATGATATTTTTGATGATATCTAGACCACCTTTTCCACCGCTCGTATTTTTTTATCAAACTCCTCCTCCCTTTGTTGATATCTAGACCCCCTTTTTCCATCTGATATTTCATATTTTTTTTGTCAAACTCCTCCCCCTCTCACGTGATTAATGCCCCCAATGGTCGCCCCCTACTCTTGGTCCACAAATACAATATAATCGTTTGAGAAACAATCGGTTCTATATATGAAATTTTCCTTTACAAGAGATCCAATATAAAAGCTTTTAAAGCAAAGATAAGTTGGAACGTTGCCAGTTAATCAGCGTCGTTTTGCAAACGAAAAACATTAATAAGATCTTTTAAAGTAAGCCTTCACTAAAATGACAAAGAAGAGCTCATTTAAATATTTGATTTTGCATTGTTCAGCAAAAAAGCCAGAACTCATCACGACGTTTTCTCACAGCTCGACATAAAAGAATATAAAGTCCCACACCGACGTTTGTAGTGCAGTCACGTCGTTTAATTTGAAACACATTGCCTTGCTCAGAACATTCTTATGTTAATCTAACTAAGAAAGAAATTTATATATAGATACTAGCTGAAAAAATTAATGGAATTAATATGAGTGATATTGAAATGAAAGAATACGCATCGGATATAACAATTTTAGATTATAGATAGAGAGACAAAAGACGGAGGAAATATATTTGATCAACTCAAGTGAGTGACTAAATTGAGAGATCAATATATTAAATGTTGAAATATATTATATAGTTCAATATAATTTAGAATAAATTATCTATAACTTAAAATTCTACATTAAAATGAAGTCTTTGTTCGAAATAAAAAAATATTATAATTTTAGCAAAAATGACTATATCATAAATATGTATGGAAGATACTTCAATGTTGTTTAGTATAGGAAAAAGCATTTGATCATAGTGCAGAGATATTCCCGTAGGGTTGGTTATTGTTATCGTCCAAAAATCGAAATTGAAAATTTTTACATTTCTTCAAGTTTTGAAAGTTTCTGAACATTTTGGCATATCTCAGAAAAAATTGATGTGTGTGTGTATGTATGAATGGATACAATTTTTCGTCCACGTTTTCGGGCGCACGGATCAACCGATTTGAATGGTTAAAAAAACATTCGATTCATATTGATATGTTTGTTGATTAGTTTTTGGCAAAAGCAGGTCCAGCCGTTACGGAGATACGGAGCAAAAAGTGCAGAAAATACAAATCGAGTTTTTGAGAGAACGGAGTATCCGATTTAAATGATCTAAAAAACATTCAATTTGTATTGATTGGGAGAAGAGGTGATTAGTTTTTGGCAAAGGCAGGTCAAGCCATTTCGAAGATACAGAGCTAAATGTGCAAAAAAATGTCAGTTTTTGCGAGAACTAAGCGTCAGATTTAAATGATTCAAAGAACTTTCTGCTTATTTTAACAAAATAATTACTTTGAGAAAAAAAATTTTTGTTTCAAATTTTTTTTTTCAAAAAAATTTTTTTTGTATATCGAAAATTGTTCAGATATTATTTTTAATTCTGACTGAAGTTCTAATATACTTTAAACAAATAATTTTTACTTTGCCATTCAGTTTATATAATCCTTATAAATATTAGACAATGTTACAATAATTATAATAATCTATTTGAAACCATTTAATATTTCTCGAATATTTCATTACGGAACGGAAGTTCAGTAATTTGCCTTAAGGCACGATGTCATACACCACTAGTTAAAAATATTTTTGTGCAAATATGAGATAAAGTGTCCGAAGCAAAAATCATAATAAAAACAAAACGTTAAGTTTTACATGATCAAACATAAAACCAATAAATTATATACATCCTTACAAAGCTAATATAATATTAAGTTAGAAAATCAAATTGTATCATAACTTTGAATGAAAATACTTGAATATTACTTAGAACACGAAAAAGCAGTTGATCAAGATTTGAGTACATTTTTTTTAAATTATGAGGTAAAGTTCTCAAAGCAACGAAGTTAAAAATCATAATATAAACAAAAATAAAAAATTAAGCTTTACATGATCAGAAATAGTGCCAATAAATTGCCTACATCCTTAGAAAAAACATATAGCAAGTTATAACGAAAACATTTTTTTTAATTATTAACAATAATTTTATGCAAATATGAATCATATTAATTGAAACATTAAAACATCATATTATATGATGTAATCAATTAACTTTAACCTGATCAGGAATAGAACCAATAATGTATCTGCAATCTTAGACTGCAAATATAATAAGATGTGTGATTTGAACAAGGTGTGCAGGTATTATTTTTCAAAAAAAAATATGGAACAAATTTATGACATAGTGCACAAAGCAAAAAAACGAAGTTAAAAATTATAACAAAAGCTAAAATAAAACGTAAAGTTTTACACAAAATAGAACCTATAAATTGTCTACATCCTTACATGGCACGACGACCAGTGAATTATTAAAATACTTATCCTCCAAGGTGCAAAAGTACATAAACAAATAATTGTTAAATTTATAAAAGCCATGAAGAAATAAAACGAAGATAATAAACATTTGAATTATACGCGAGAATCCTTTTATGTATTTTCCCTTGAGTAATAAATAATCGTATAACGACATCAAGATATTTGCAAACAAGTCTACATTTCCAGCTGCTTATGGTTAATAATTTATTGCTCATATATAACTGCATATGCACTTATATCATTAGAATGAAGGAAAACAAACTTCCATAAGGTACATGGCAAAAGTGGGTACGTGACTCGCGCTTTTTATGGTTTTCGTGTCAAGCACATACTCAATCAACCCCTTGTCGTATGGTTTGGCTCAAGTCGTATGTCAAGAGTATTTTCTCGTCTCCGATATTTATATTTATAATGAACGTTCATCTCTGGATTTGACGATCGAGCACGCGGAGGCGGGAAACGATCTAGGCGAGGATCTGGTAAAAATTCACCATACAAAACTTGATACTTTTAAACATAGATAACGAATTTTAAAATAACATTGCAGCCTTTTTACCAAACGCACCACCGTAAAAAGTTGCAATGTTTTTTAGGATGTTTGGATCCCCCTTCCCCCTTGGTGATCCATGGTGATATTCAAAATTAACCTCCCTCCCCCACCAAACATCACGTGTATTTTTAGTTATGTGAAAAAACAGTACAAATTTTGATTTTTTTGAAAATATTTGAACTTTTTTAAAAAAATAGTTAAAAATAAATACACGTGATATCTTACTATACCCCCCCTCCCCCACGTGATATTTCATGATTTTTTGTCAAACCCTCCCTGCCCCTAGAAACCTCGCGGGATTATTGGACGCCCCCTTAGCAATTCTATATAAAATCTTAAGTCTGTCTGAAATGCGTAATTAGAATGGTTGAGATTTAAGACAATCGGTTGTGCCTTCAGTATTTTTGTGATAAAACATTGTGAATATATTTAATGCAGTAAAACTTTGTTTTTTAATTTTAAAAATCGGGTCTCGTGGCAGAGTGATTAGTGCATAGGTTTGCAATTAGGTGGATCGCGGGTTGAATCCCCCTGATGAACAAACTCGATATCAAGCAGTAGCGATATCAATTTTTTATTGGAAATATAGACCTTTAAATACATGTTTCCAAGTGAAAATAGCCCTTCCCGAAAATTGTTGCATCACATTCAGTAATAAGTCATCCCTATTATGATTTATGGACGCTCCTTAATGTGCTTATATTTGAATCACCTTTCTTTTTTTATAGTAATGGCAGGATATAGTAATCGCAAAAAAATCGAAAATGAAAATTTTTATATATCTTTACGTTTCAAAACCTTCTGAATATTTTGGCATACCTTAGAAAAAATGAATGTATGTGTGTGTGTGTTTGTGTGTGTGCGTGGATGTGTGTGTGTTCGGATACAAATTTTCGTCGACGATTTCGGGAACACGGGTGAAGCGATTTGAATAATTCAAAAAACATTCGATTTGTATTGATAAGGAGACGTGCTGATTAGTTTTTGGCAAAGGCAGGTCTATCCGTTCCGGAGATATGGGGCAAAAAGTGCCAGAAACGGTAACTCAGTTTTTAAGAGAACGGTGCGTCCGATTTGAATAATTCAAAAAACATTTTATTTGTATTGACTAAATGAAGACCTTTTGGAAAGGAAGGTGCAACGGCTTCGGAGATATGAAGGAAAAAGAAAAAAATGAGCCATTTGGCGGTCAAAAATGAACATCAGACATATGCACATCAAATTATCAGATATTTTATAGAGATTTTAACAATAAGTATAAATTTTGCGTACATTCCTATGGGTTCCGTACCAATGTTTATCCGTTAGACGGCGACGCGCTTCGATATTTCGTCTCTATGCAGT
This sequence comes from Ctenocephalides felis, assembly GCF_003426905.1. Classification (NCBI taxonomy): domain Eukaryota; kingdom Metazoa; phylum Arthropoda; class Insecta; order Siphonaptera; family Pulicidae; genus Ctenocephalides; species Ctenocephalides felis. The sequence continues at coordinate 23,742,655 of NW_020539726.1, forward strand.
TAAAGCAGTACGATTGCTTTGAAAAAAAGTCAAAATTTCCAAAATATTTCAAAATAAATTTTTCTTCAAAAAGTTTTTTTTTTCAAAAAAAAGTAGATTTTTGTCAAAAATTTATAGTTTCTCAAAAATCTAATTTTTTCAGAGTAATTTTTTTTCAAAAATGTTAATCTTTTTAAAAAAAATAATTTTTGGTACGGAAAGTTCCAGCAATTTGCCTTAAGGCACGATGCCATGCGCCCCACTAGTCTTCAATGTAAATTACAATTTGTTTTGTATTAGACATTTGGTAATTAGATTGACACGCTTAAAATTTTATTCTAGCAATTAATATGTACAAAGTATTCTAAAATCTTTTCTGTATACCAGCGCCTGCACTTCCAGACCATCAAGTAAGCCACATCACAGGTCGTAAAACGATTCTTACAAGGGCCTGGTGCGACATTCACAATCCAATAAGACGATTGAAATACAAATAAAACAAATCTAAAGCATAAAAGAAATAACACGTATATTATATGGTCAGATGTAAAACACTAAATCAATCAAATCATTGAATGTTAAAAATTGGACACAGTCACATATTGGTCAAATTGTTTACTTTTCCTTATTAAAAATAAAACTAGTGGTGTAAGGCATCGTGCTTTAAGACGAATTGCTGAAACTTCCCGTACTAAAAATTTAATTTTTTTTTAAAAAAGATTTCTTTTTGTTAATTTTTGAAAAAAAATTGATTTTTGAGTTATTTTAAATTTTTGAAGAAAATAACTTTTTTGGAAAAATGTTTTTCAAAGCAATCTCACTGATTTAGCTGCATAGATACAAATTATAGAAGCGCGTAAGCGCCGCGTCGCCGTCTTACGGACAAATGGTGTTACGAAACCCATAGAAATGTAAACAAAATTGATCAACATTATTAAAGTCTCCATAAAATATCTGCTAATTTGATGTGCATATGTCTAATGATCATTTTTGACCGCCAAGGTATGTCAAAATGTTCAGAAACTTCTGAAACGTAAATTTTTTTTTTAAAAAAATCGATTTTTTTGAGGGAAGTTAATTATTGAGTAAAACTGAATATTTCATACTGTGTAAATACCAGTTTATATCGTTATATCGTAGGTCATTTTATGAATTTTAATGATAATCAGCAACATTTATTTAATCATTAATATGAAATAAAATACATCCACTGCATCAATTAAATAAAATATTTTAATAATCTTTAAATATTGACTATTAAACTTAGTTTAACTGTTATGTTTAAAAATAAAAATATGCTTCAGATCAGTTTAAAAGATTTTTTTAGTTAAGGGTGCGTATCTATGTACTGGCTACATTAAAAAACTAAATAACAATTTACAAATCTTATTTAAACTTTTTCTAAAAAGTGATGTGTTTTACTTATTTGTATAATATTTAATATAATAAAAGATCTTTATAAAAATTTACGTATTATTTAATTCTACTAATATTGCACACATATGTATTGGTTTTATTCACAAAGTCAACTCTAAAGATTCGATCTGTTCATGGAAACTAGGCTTAACTTTGTTCTCGCACATGCAGAGAAAAATATCCCGTCGCGACCCAATGCAGAGACGTTGATTGATTAATTCGAAGTAAAACCTACTGCGGTGTTTTCATTTTAAAACTTTAAACAAACATAAAAAAACAGGACAGATGATCTCGATGGTGTTCTGGTATTTGCGAGAATTCGAGTCGTGGTGTGTGCTTTCGATCTGGCGAAAGATATGGGTCGAGATTTTGGCAGATCTTGTCTGTTCTCCAGGAAGTAAGAAAAAAGTGCGCTTGTTTACTTAGTTCTCTTTATGACAATCATGGTAATCCAAAAGATTAACAAAAACGTATGCAAATACTCTACGAAATGGCAATAAAACCAGTAAATCACGAATTGAACTTATTATACTAAAAGTTCATTCAAGTCTAAACTATAATGAACACTAGCAGCGTACTTTATATAAAATTAGTATGATGCCATATTCTAATATTTCAAGCACTTTGTTCATATAATTATTTTTCACAGATTATACAAAAAAATATAACAATTGTTCCTACGATAGTTAATCGAAGATATTTGACAAACTATTTTTTTAATTAATACTAATTAAGATAGCATTATATTAATTATACAACGACAAAATGTTATTCACCTTGTTTATTAGTAATTATTAAGGGTTATTTATAGATACCCACATCCTTGTTTTTTTAATAAAAAATAGCTAGAGGAGAGACAAATAAATTCTGAATGACATTTACCAGCAAATATAAATTACTAATCACAAATCTAAACTTTTTAAATGATAAACCATTATTTGATGTTTATGCCGTTTTTTAAGCCCCTATAAGAGATTGATAATAATTGATTTTTTTAACAGCGATCAGAACTACATGTTCTTTTAGCTGTGTTTGTTGTCATTCAACAGTGGTATTTTTATCGAAAGGGCAACCCAGGGGTCAACCAGTTTTTTCTCATAAGAAGACTTTAAAAATTTGATATACATCGAAAATTGTTGCAGCAATGTCAGTGAAATCGATTTTTAAGAATATATTTGAGATGTATGAGCTCAAGTAAAATTTTGGTATAAAACTGCTTGATATCGAGCACCCTCGTCGAGCTGGTCGAGAATGTGATGAAACTCGGCACTAATTTGTGCTAGCACACGTCCTTAATTGAAAAAGTATAGATGAAATCGATTTCCTTTGAGATCACATTTAAGATGTAGAGACAAGCTCAAGTGATATTTTGACAACAAACTGCTTTATATCGAGATAAATAAGGGTGGCATCAAACTCGGAACTAGTTTGTGCTAACTCAAGTGCTTAATTGAAAATTTATATGCATTGTTGTTGCAGCAATGCTAGCGAAATCGATATTTGCTTGATATTATATTTGGGATGTAAAGATAAGCACAAGTAAAATTTTGATATCAAACTGCTTAATATCGAGCTGACAGAGTGGAATCAAATTCGGGATTAATTTGTGATAGATCACGTCCTTAATTGAAAAAGTATACGTAATGGTGTTGCATCAATGCTGGCAAAATCGACATTTGCTTAAAATTATATTTGAAATGTAAAGTTAAGCTCAAGTAAAATTTTGATATCATACTGCTTGATATCGAGCTGGCCAAAGGTAGGTTCAAACTCGGGACAAGTTTGTGCTAGCCCACGAACTTAATTGAAAATGTATATCTAATAGTGCTTGATATTATATTTAAGATGTAAAGATAAGCTCAAATGAAATTTTGATATCAAACTGCTTGATATCGAGCTCACTGAGGGTGATATCAAAATCGGGACTAGTTTGTGTTAGCTCAGATGCTTAATTGAAAATGTATATCTAATAGTGTTGTAACAATGCCAGTATAATCGATTTTTTTCTTGAGATTAGATTACACTTGAGATGTAGAGAAAAGCTCAAGTAAAATTTTGATATCAAAATGCTTGATATCGAGCTGACCTTGATTGAAAATATGACTGCTTAGGGTGGAATGTGTATTCTCAGTGTACACACATAAAATATGCAAACACAAACGTTTAAGAATTTAGTAATCATAGTTCAATTTAGTAATAAGTTAGTAATCATATTGATCATACAACAACAGCATCTGTTGTTCAAGAAAACATGGTACCTTAAAAGTTTTTATTACAAAAATGTTTTGGAGTTAAGGTCGTTCAAAGTGGACGCGTGGCCTTATGGTAGCTCGTCACGAGATTCAAGATATCCGATTATAAATCCAAGAAATCGAGATTAAACCGTCGAGATTAAAAAAAAATAACTAAAACCACGCACGAAGATCATATCGAATAACACATAATTTTTTTCAATTCTTGCATTCTCTCATACATCTCACCATCACCATGCATACATTGGAGTCATGGGACCATAAAAAATGTCGCGTATATGACATCGGAGACGCCGATAATATCGGTTTGTTTATGACAATCCACTCGAGATATAACGAGGGTATAATTTTTATGTTTAATTGATGGCTCAAACGCTAGACAGAGGACCATATATCATACGACATCGTGGTGAGAATTGTAGACACAGAGCATGCAACTCGCAAGATGAGATCATTGATTGATTGAAGCCATAAAATGTAAATACAGAAACACCAAACCAAAACCAAAACCTATCCGAAAACGCTTAATAAGCAAGACAGCGTATTATGCAGGTTAGGGTAATATGTTTCTAATTATATTTCTATTCAGTAATAAGTGCAAGGAAGTGGCGTATTATGCAAATATTTGTATTAAGCATGATAGTCTTTATAAATAGTTCTACTTTGCAAAATATAAAAAGACTAGTGGGGTGCATGGCACCGTGCCCCAAAGGAAAATTGCTGGAACTTCCCGTACCATAATAAAAAATATTGGTACAGAACTCAAAAAACTTAAAATGTGTACACATTATTGAAATCTCTATAAAATGTCTGATAATTTGATGTCCATATGTCCAATAAACATTTTTGACCGCCAAATGACATTTGTTCAACTTATTTTCATTGAGAGTCCATAACCGCTGGACCTGCGTTTCCAAAAATTTAATCAGTTCTTTATCTTGTCAATACAAGTAAAATGTTTTTTGAATTATTGAAATCGGACGCTCCGTTCTCTTAGAAACTGAGTTACCGTTTTTGCCACTTCTTGTCCCGTATCTTCGGAACGGCTAGACCTACCTTCGCCAAAAACTAATTAGCACGTCTCCTTATCAATACGAATCGAATGTTTTTTGAATTATTCAAATCGGTTGATCGGTGTTCCCGAAATCGTCGACGAAAATTTGTATCAGCACACGCACGTACATCAATTTTTTCTAAGGTATGCCAAAATATTCATAAACCTTTGAAACGTAAAGATATATAATTTTTTTTATTTAATAAAGATATATAAAAAATTAATTTAGTTATTTTATATCATACACATGTGAAGTAAATATTGTGTAATAAGTCACAAAAATTTTAATTAACAAAAAATAGAATTGGTCATAAATCTATTAAATTAGTTTTCAGAATTTTTATCTTCCTATCAAACTTTCTTTTATTACATTTCTCTAAAAAATTAAAATTAAAAAGAATAAGGTCAATTAATAAAAACAATCCAAAAGTTTAGTTTTATTTATTATTTTTAAGTGGATAACATAATCTCACTTGTCTGCAAAGGAAAAACCATTCAGGTTAATTAGTCATTATATGACGAAAATGTACTGTATATTAAATCCACAGTATTAAGACGTTTTAATCATATTTATTTGAAGTAAAATTTTATTTATGAATATATGTAGAAATAAGAATTGTCCGACTAATTATCATACAAATCTGTACGACTTCAATCCTCAATCCATAGGTATAGATTAGTTCTTGAATTTGATAGTCGCTCTATAATAGTCGAATTTAAAGTTGCGCTTTAAATAAAATATTTAATTTTTATATAAATAATTTAAATAAAATATTTATTTTTTAAATAAAATTTTCTAGACGTAAGTAAAGACATTTTATAACATTTCCGATTACTTTGATTAATCTTGAGCATAATTAATAGAGAAAGTTACTAATACAGTTATAACAAAATGTAGCAGTAATTTTGTTAAAAATAATGAACTAGAATACATTATTTTTCACTTACTCTGAAGATATCCATTTTCCCGCTAAATTAGGCCTAACAGAAAGTTCTTCGACATCTGGTATGTCACCAGCGCATACGGAACCGCCATCAACATCCTGGGCGAATGCTGCAATAAAAATTATACAATTACAACCAACTGATAATATTTGATTTTCTTAAAAATATGCGTAGTTATTCTTAAGAAACTTATTTATACCAGTTTTATAAAGAATATCGTATTTATACCAGATCATATAAAAAAAATTGCAACTCATAGTGATTAGATTTAATTTTGTCACAAATGAAAAGGAAACTTGGATTTTCCTTTCAAATGACTTTATAAAATAACAGACTAATTAAGACACGTTGTAATTTAAGTAGAAAAACATATATAATTTTGCAGCAAGGAAGTTTAAATTAACGAACATTTATATTGATATTATCTGTGAAAGCTCTTTTATTTAAAGTACAAATAGTCGTTAAACCCAAAAAGACCATTAAAAGTATTTTAACAAGTTTACGATTAAACCAAACCGTCTCATCCAAGCTGTAAAATAAAGCTCATTTGTAAAGCAAATATCGTGGAGACCAAACATCCGGGCCTTACAAAAATACTGTTTATATTTATATATTGTACGAATTAATAACCACAATATAAAATAATGATCCTAAATGGGACCTTCTGATATTATAAAAGATAACAGGTACCAATTAATAAGGCGTAGTGTATGGAAGATATATAATTAACTTGATGTTATAATACTGAAGAGTTTTTTATTTATATGCGATCCTTTATGTTTTCGTTATTCAATCATAAAGAGATGATTTGCGATAGGATAAACAAATACATGAGGCAGGTACGATAAGAAATTTAAGTACAGGTACGAAATTGCAATGAAACTGTAAAACTGAACAGCAACTTGTGAAAAATAAAATTTGAAAATAAAAACTTTTTAAAAAGCTTTTAAATATTCTTTTATTTTAGATATTAGATTATATTTAAAACTTAAGAGTCCTATTAGTTGTTGTGCTAATTTGACTCAATACTAGTTGGTTCTACAAATAGCAATCCAAACATTTGTCCTATCTCTATGTGAAGAATTATTATTACAATTTCAGTAATATGGCGAATATTTATTGATGCAGCAGAGCCGGAGGGATTATTTTTCTTGGAAACATATAGCTAGCAAAATTTTCAAGTAAAAACTGTTGTCACTATTGCTCGATAACAAGCTGTTCGAAACTTACTTACGAGCAAGCCCAACATAATAAATGAATTTCTATTGAAGAAATCATAAGCACTCCACTTTAATATTAACAGGGATAAAATAAAATCAAATTATTTAATTGCAATCTTTTGCAAAGCTAAATTTAAGAAGCTAATTCATAATGAGAAATAAAGTCGTTACATGTTTGACATACACAGCTAATTTCAATAGGGCATAACAGAACCTCGAATCAATAACAATTTAAATTATAAACTAGTGGTATATGGCATGGTGCCTTAAGACAAATTGCTGGAACTTACCGTACCGTACTGTAATATTCGATGAAAATTAAATGTTCAAATGGATTATTATAAATACTGTAACTTATATATGTTTACAGAAAAGTAAATAAACAAAACTGAATAAATAAAATTTAAAATGAAGGACATTATCTAATATTTATAAGAATCATATAAACTGAATAGCAAAGTTAAAATTATTCATTTAAAGTATATTAGTGAGCTTTAGAACTTTAGCCAGAATTAAAATTAAAATCCGAGTTATAATCAAAAAAAAATTGAAAAAAATTCTTTTTCCAAAAGCAATCGTTTCGTTAACACAAGCAAAAATTTTTTCGAATCATTCAAATCGGATGCTTAGTTCTTTTGAAAACTGCAATTTTTTGCACATTTTACTCGGTATCTCCGAAACGGCTAGACCTGCCATTGCCCAAAACTAATCACCACTTCTCCTCATCATTATAAATTGAAAATTTTTGGATCAATCAAATCGGATGTTCCGTTCTCTCAAAAACTCGATTTCTTTTTCCTGCACTCAGAAAACTTCAAAACGTGAAGAAATGCAAAAAATTTTATTTTCGATTTTCGGCCCATTACTATAAATTACCCTAAGGGAAGTTAAAAATCAGACAAAACATGTATACATTTTTTGAACTGAATAATAAATAAGAATTTCTTAAAATTTCTAATTCTTGTCTACATCTACATTTTTAAACTCGTTGCAGGACCTCTAATCAATAACAATTAAAATTATACAAAAAACAGACAAAACATGTATAAATTTTTTGAACTGAATAATATATATAAGAATTTCTTAAAATTTCTAATTCTTGCCTACATTTACATTTCCAAACTCGTCTACAATTCGAACAACCATCCTGGTGCAAAAATGGTTAAAATAAATATAAAATGATCCAAACAAGGAGAGCATCGCGTTATTTGAATAAAAATACTATGGCTAAAATAATTTACTAAATATTTACAGAAGGCGCATATATATTCAATGACAATAATTGATAAATTAAAGAGTATAAATTAAATTTGCTTATAATGTACTTAAGCAAAGTTATATTAACTATTAAAATACAATTTTTATTGATTTATCTACATGATTACAAATTAACAATGTAATTTTTATCTATAAATAAAAATCTCACCTGAAGTGCATCCCAACACAGCAGCAACTACAACAAATAAAAGCGCGCTAAACTTCATTGTTCCACAAACTTAAAGTAACACAAAAATGTTCATATATCCCAACAAAACCATCACACATTCACTTAAAATAAACCACCAAAATCAATTTGGCAAATTAACAATTACAATCAATATTTATATTGACCCACGATGCGTATAACTACTATAATACTATTTTCCAATACGACCGCCTCACGTGGTTACGAAAAAGCAACTGACGTTGTTTTCGAAAATGTCAAACACGATTTCAAGCGTAACCCCTACCTTAACCGATGTCTCGACTTGACGTTTTAACTAAATAAACCATTTTTTTGGCTTGTTTATTGCCATCCGATGGTATCTGGTATGACCATCTCATTCCTTCGCACAGATGCCAACCAAATTTGAACAGGACGAAGAGATGGTAAAATGTGGTGGGAGATATTTATCAATTTTAACGAAATTTTGATACTTAGATAAAATCTCTATATTTTGAATTTGATGTTCAACAGATAATTCATACTCGATCAATTGATCATTTCCAATTGATCTACTGATTGATGATCAATTGAAATCTATTGTTAAGATGGACCCTGCCAGTGCAGAAATAATGATAAAATAATCAGAGCTCTGCAAAATTCATTCTGCAGTGTAGTAATCTAAGATGATCTTTAAATCTCTTAAGTAAATTTTACACAATTTTACTATATATTTAATTGTGAATCGGTATCACCTGTAAATGATATCTATAATCTCTTAATACAATTTTTGAAGTAAAAATTTTAGGCCCTACTAGGGTGTAAATCCGTACACATGCAACGGAAGTGCGTTACGGCAAGGTCAAGTGCCAATGATTTGTCATTCGCTCTCGATGATATCATTTCTATACGGGTCCATTCTGATTGGTCGCCGTATTTGTGCGAGTCGTCTTTGTATGCGTGCTTTATACGTGCGTACGTCACCGAAAGCGTGAAGCATATTGTTCATTTTTTGGTGTTCCATGTCATTACATTTTAAGGTTAAATATTAGTACAAATCTTGAGTAAATAAAAAATGTCTGGATCGAAAGAATATTTTATCCCGGCCCCCATAAATAATTATAGTGCAAATAATAAAGCAAATAAAAAATCAGTGCCGTGTAAGAAACGTAAGTTTATTGAAGTAATTTGTATTATTCGTGGTTACTATATATTTTTGAGGCTATTAAAATGGAAATTATTTTTATATGCAAGACAGATACTACAACTGTTCAAAGAATGAAACTGTATCGCCAGCGAAAAACTAAAAAAAAACAAGCAATCATTGTATGAATTTTAATTACATGAAGTTCTTCAAACACAATTACATGACAAGTGAAATTGTGAAAACAATATTTATTTAGGCGTTGTTTAACATAATAATTCTCTGCATTTTTATAGATATTAAAAAATATTAAAGCAGTACTGCGTTATTCTAAAATGGCGAAAATATGTCTTTCTATTTCAGAATTATATCTCAGACACTTTTGTAAGTTTGGAAGAAGTCTACATGTTTTTCGTTTATGATGGCTATTTAGAATTACAAAGTTGCAAATTTTTATAAATAATGAAAAATAAATTGATATTCAGATTCATTACTCTAAACAAGAGATCAAGCAACAACAATAGTTCGTGTAGCTGTGTATCATTTATATACAGGTATGCTTTATAATGGACATCTATGCAGTTTATTCATTGCTAGTGTTAATGAAATTATTTAAGATTGTTATATTACAGCTGTCCATTGTGTGAACGAATATTATAGAATTTATTAATCAGCAATTACTTTATTTTACTAAATATTTTGACATCGATATCCGATTAATAATATTCTAGCTGAAATGGATCAAAGTACTATCCAGCTGTATTAAAAAATTAGATGATTGTAATGGTCGAACTATTATCGATGTTCGAAAATAATTCTCATCCCTACGACAGACCATACATTTTCGACTACGGGTCCCTCGAAAACCCCCGTCGAGTGGGTCTTATACCAGAACTTTCGAAACTAGAGTCACGTTCATATGTTTTGGTATTCTTTTTCTTCCTCTAGAAAAAAGGAAGTAAAAAATGAATAATAAGTAGAATCCAATGTTTGAAGAATGACTTTTGTTATTTGTTTTGCTGATCGTGTGCGTGCGTTTGATTCTCTACTCTTGTTTCTGTTTTGATTCGATTTGATATAAATTATGTCAGGATTAAAGAATTAATAATTGAATATTCGAGTTTGGGAAATATATTTATCATATTGTATGGATGGCTATTAACAAAAATTATTGAAACAATATGGATGGTAATGTAGCTGTTGCTAGTGCAGATTACTTGTGATAATAATTTATTTTAGGGAAATTAAAAAAAATATATAGAAAATTATTATTTAATATGACTCAGAATACTCTGAATAAATTTTATACTAACAATTCTTTGTAAACAACTATTTTTACTACAAATTGATAAAAAAAATCTAAACTAGCAAAAAATAGCATTTTTCAAAGCCATTTGTCATTTTGGCAAAGTTGTTTGAACTTCCCAATTACACTTATTAAGAAGTTCCATGTAATCAATAATAATTGGGATATAACATTTTTTTAAATTGCAGCAATAAAATTTTGAAACAATGACTTTTTGTAGGTATAATATTATTAAACCATGGAGAAATGCGAAAATTTTCATTTTCGATTTTCGGTCCATTACTATAACTTACCCTACGAGAAGTTAATAATAAAGAAAATTGTTATTTTATATGAACATTCTAATAGTATTTTATATTCATATGTCTTTGTAGACAACTATTTTTACTACAAATAGATAAAAACTTTTAAACTAGGTAAAAATAGCATTTTACAAAGCCATTTGCCATTTTGGCAAAGTTGTAGAAGATCTTCCCAATATGTGTAAATGATCAATTTAATCAAGAAAAATTGGGATTTACGAACTTTTAAAATTGCAACAATAAAATTTTGAAATAATGACTTTTTGTTGGTCTCTACAATATTATGAGATGAAAACATAAAATTAACAAATTGCGTTTTCTTTGAAGCCTTTAATCGTGAAAAATTTGAAGTCATTTTTAAGGAGGTTAAAATAATATGACTATTTAGACACTAAACAAATAATTTCATAATGTCCAAAAAATATTTTTCGATCAAAATACTCTACTTATTCTAAATGCAATATAACTATACTGATTGATTAATATGAGATTAATATTGATTAATTTTTTTTTGGAAATTAAAAGAACAAAATCTTTTGCCAAAAGCAACGGTTTCGTCAATACAAGCGAACAGTTTTTTAAATAATTGAAATCGGATGGTTACTTCTCTCAAAAACTACAATGTTTTGCACATTTAGCTCCGTATCTCCCAAACGGCTAGACCTGCATTTGCCAAAAACTAATCACCACTTCTTCCTATCATTAAAAATTGAATGTTTTTTGGATCAGTCAAATCGGATGCTTTGTTCTCTCAAAAACTTGATATCTATTTTCTGCACTCTTTTTTTTGTATCTCCGAAACGGCTGGACCAACTTTTTCTAAGAACTAATCTGCACATCTCCCTATCAATAGGGAGCGATTGTTTTTTGAATCATTCGAATCGGTTGTTCCGTACGCCCGAAATCGTCGACAAACAATAGAATTCTCACATATATGCACACACACATCAATTTTTTCTGAGGTATGCCAAAATGTTCACAAACCTCTGAAACGTAAAGATATGCAAAAATTTTCAATTTCGATTTTTGGCCCATTACTATAACTTACCCTACGGTAATATTATGCAGTTTTATATAAGTTATAAAAATATTTATTATTTCAGTTCAAATAACTTATTAAGTCATCATACGAGTACTACAGTTTAATCAATCTTTCGAAGTTAAAGAACAAAAACCCAATTGATACAAATCAATTTTTTTTCAAATTCATAAATATATAATAATTAAAAATACACAAAAATTTAAATTTAGAATAACCAACAAAGCTGCAAGCATTTACCACAGTGTTTATTCCGTCGTTAAAACAAGAAAACGTATAATTATCTGATAATTGTTATATATTACTAGTCGCACTATCATTTGAAATATGTCCCAATGTGAGTAATATTTTACGATATGACGTCTGGAAAAGGTCTGTACGAAAAGTATCGTATTTCTAATTGCAACATCGCGAGGGTGACAAAAACGAAATCCATCTCACGTACTGGAACCCACTGTGACATTTTCCCAGAAAGATATATCCATCAACGCCGAAGGAACCACACAAAGATTCTACATTCAGCCTGCGATCGAAGGTCTCTCAAAATTTAGATAGGCTGTTATATACATTTGTAATTTATTGTATATATAGATCTAACGATATATTTACTGGGTTAAAATATATTTTATACGACCATTATAAAACTATTCAGTAACAAGTGGTGCATGGTATCGTGCCTTAAGGCAAATTTCTGGAACTTCCTGTACCGTAATTTAATTTTTTTAGAAGCTTTAAACTTTTTGAAAAATATGATTTTTGTTATATTTTGAAATTTTTTTATACTTTTATTTTTGCTGAAAATTTTAATCTTTTTTTCAAAGCAATCGTGCTGTTGTAGTTTTAGAGAAGAAATATCAAAGCGCGTAAACGACGCATCGCAGTCTAACAGTAAACCCATAAAAATGTTAACAAAATTCATGCTTGTTGATCAAATCTCTATAAAATATTTGATAATTTGATGTGAATACGTCTGATGATCATTTTTACCGCCAAATGTTTTTTTTACATTTTTCACTCGATCTTTTGACAAAATTTATATTTTGACAATACAACTAATATGTTTTTTGAATTATTCAAATCGGACGCTCCGTTGGCTCCGTACTCTCAAAATGTAATAATGATAATTGTTGGAGATATGACTATTTTTATTGGAAATATATTGCTAGCTATATTTTCAAATGAAAACCGATATTAATGCTACTTGACATCAAGTTGTCCAAGGAGGATATCGAACCGAAGCCTCTGTTATAAAGTCCAGAACTTTATTATTAACTTCCCGTAAGGCAAGTTAAAGTAATCGCAAAAATCGAGAATGAAAATTTTTATAAATCTTTACGTTTCAGAGGTTTCTGAATATTTTAGCATACCTTAGAAAAAATTGATGTATGTGTGTGCGTGCGTGTGTATGTGTGTTCGGATACAAATTTTCGTCGACGATTTCGGGAACACGGATGAAGCGATTTGAATAATTCAAAAAACATTCGATTCGTATTGATAAGGAGACGTGCTGATTAGTTTTTGGAGAAGGCAAGTCTAGCCGTTCCGAAGATATGGGGCAAAAAGTGCCAAAAACTCAGTAACTCAGTTTTTAAGAGAACGGAGCGTCCGATTTGAATAATTCAAAGAACATTTTACTTGTATTAACAAGATGAAAAACTGATCAAATTTTCATGAAGGCAGGTCTAGCGGTTTCGGAGATCTAGTAAAAAAGGTAAAAAAAATGCCATCTGGCGGTCAAAAATGATCATTAGACATATGCACATCAAATTATCAGATATTTTATAGAGATTTTAACAATAAGTATAGTAGGGTTCTGTACCAATGCCTATCCGTTAGACGGCGGTGCGACGCTTACGCGCTTCGATATTTTGTCTCTATGCAGGTAAAGCAGTACGATTGCTTTGAAAAAAAGTTCAGAATTTTCAAAATATTTTAAAATACACTTTTCTTTAAAAAGTCTTTTTTTTCAAAAAAAGTAAATTTTTGTCAAAAATTTATAGTTTCTCAAAAATCTAATTTTTCAGAGTAATTTTTTTTCAAAAATGTTAATCTTTAAAAAAAAATGTTTGGTACGGGAAGTTCCAGCAATTTGCCTTAAGACACGATGCCACGCGTCCCACTAGTTAATATAGTATTTTTAAATTGAATTTTATAAACAAATATGACAACATTTTAAAAATATGAATGGTGAGGATATGACTAGTTTGCACAATGATTAAATTCATTTTTCTTGAAAATGGACCATATCACTTCCAAAGCAAATGATTCATTTATCGTGTGAAGCCAAGATGTTTACTAATTGATAAACTATTTAAAATAGCACAAACATTTGATAACGTTATCGTGGACAAAATTCGGGTGAATTTATCTCATGACAGACTTTGCGCTTGTTAAATTTTTTTTCATTGATAACAAGGGATGAATGTTTGCACCTCTTGTTTAGTTAAGAACCACACTTAGATTCTTGATAAATTTAGAAGAAAATGATAAGAAAAAAATCTTATGAAATATATTGCGATAGATTCAAAAATTAAAAATTCTACTAAAAAAATTACAAAAATTAGTATTATGTATGCATTCAATAAAACTAACGTTCAACGTAAGAATAGACTAAAATCTTATCTTATCCTTAGGGTAAGGTATTGCAATCGTCCAAAAATCGACAATGAAAATTTTTGCATATCTTCAGAAAAAATGGATGTATGAATGTATATGTGTGTGTGTGAGCGTAAGTACGGATACAATTTTTTGTCCAAGTTTTTGGCAAAAGTTGGTCCAACCGTTTCGAAGATATGATGCAAAAAATGCAGAAAATGGAAATTGAGTTTTTGAGAGAGCCGATTTGAATGATTCAAAAAAAACATGCAATTTATAATGATGAGAAGACGTGGTGATCCAGTTTTGTTAATTTACTTTTTATGTAAGCATATATAAACGTCGTCGTCCAATTTATAAGCACTTACATTTTATCATTCAAAAACGAATAATGAAACTTACAGGGTTCATAATAATATAATTGAAAACATTTAATATTCTTGGAATAATTCATTACCGTGCAGGAAGTTCCAGCAATTTGCCTTCAGGCACGATGCCATACACCACTAGTTTTATCTTATCTTATATTAAAATAGAATAATATTTTATCAATCAAGCTTTCCTCTTGCTATGGAAAACTTTAATTAAAATTGCTACCGATGGAAAATACATATTAAAATGCTCAAATAGTGCTTTAAAATAAAATTATTATAATATATTATAGAAAAATCTTTTACACCACATTTCAATTAAAAACGCTTTACTCTCAGAAGACTTTTGCATCAATAAATATAATTACAAAAGGATCAAATACATACTAACGTTCGCAAATCTCTATCCAACAATATTATTTTAATGAAAAAAAATAAAGTAGTTTGAGAATCGTTTCTTCATCGTTCCAAATTTCTATAAAAATACTTTTAGAACCCTAGGGATCTCCTTATGCTGACATATTCATAAACGACAAGATGCACATGCTCTTTTAAGATATTTCAAAAAAACAATTCTACTGGGATGACAGCAAGAAGAGGATAAAATATAATCAAGCATTATAAAAATTAGCTGCGTCCTGCTCATTCCGACAGCCCTTCGCTTACCTAAAGGACACTACTTCGGTACAGGTTTGTATAAATATTGGAGTAATAAACATTTTTATTTGGACTATAAATTAGTGGCCGAGAGTCATGCTGTTACGTGAGGTTCTGGAATACCAGGATCGTAGTTTACTACCTAAATAAAAATAATCAGTCATACATTTTACCGATTTATTTTGCTCTTTATTAGAAATTGTTAAATTAAAAAGGATTAACAAATTTATTTAAAAATTATATTGAACCAAGTTTTCATAATGTGAGATCTTTATAAACTTTATTAGTCTAAACACATGAGATTATCTTCGACAATATACTTTTTTTATTTGAGAAATGTTGAAATAGATCTTATTTTAAAAAACCTGTTGATATTACTACTATATATCATCGTGTATAATCGAAGTTTTATTTGTAGAGCTACGAGCTATAAGTTACAAACTACGAGCTAAAAACTACAAACTACGAGCTACAAGCTACGAACTACAAGCTACAAAATAGGAACTTCGAATTAGGAGCTACAAACTACGAGCTACGAAATAGGAGCTTTGAAATAGGACCTACGAACTACGAGCTACAAACTACGAGCTACAAACTACGAGCTACAAACTACGAGCTACAAACTACGAGCTACAAACTACGAGCTACAAACTACGAGCTACAAACTACGAGCTACGAAATAGGAGCTTCAAAATAGGAGCTACGAACTACGAGCTACAAGCTACGAGCTTCGAAATAGGAGCTTCGAAATAGGAGCTACAAACTACGAGCTACGAACTATGGGCTACGAACTACGAACTACGAGCTACAAACTACGAGCTACGAACTCGTAATTATGATAGATTGACTGGACTTCAATTACATTAAAAAATTTATACTTAGCAGATAAATGCAACTATTTTGGTCAACGGTTTAGCTAAAAATCAAAATTTGTTCGAAAGATATTCAATAGGAATTGTGCAGATGAGTTAGTAAAGATTGACGTAGCATTTTATTCCTAATTACCTATTTATTATTTAGGATTTTAATAAAACTTTTTGTATAAATTTTTAAACATATTCTACCGTAACAATTTTGAAATGCAAAATTTTATTGTATTTTGAGAGTTCATTATTTACCAAATTAGGAAGCTTTTGCAATGTTCACTAACAATAAGTTAAAATACCACTCACCAAACACTTTTATCACTATTTGATGTGCAGATTTGAAACATGTTTAAAACTTTATTTTAATTTACCAAATGTAATTCACAAAAATGTATTACGTTTGCAACCTTCATAATAATTATGAATGTAACCTGATTAAATTATTTAATCATTCAAATTTAAAAATAATTTAATGATGTAGGTTCAGCATGCCAATTATTCACAAAATAAATAAAAATAATAAAAAAAATTAGAACCTTGATTTCAAAATGATTTACTTACAATTAGACAAAATTATTTACCTACATGTAACTTTTCTACAAGAAACTTATAATAATGGGTAGTACTGCTCTAAGGCAGGTCCGTAAGCTGAGTTGAACTTCAACTCAATTCATGGAAGAATATTGTGATATCAGAATTTATGTTGCCATTTTAATTGGAAACAAATTTTTCATCTTTATTTTCAAGAGAAAATTGATATCACTACCGCATGATATCACGTTATCTAGACCGAGGATTCAGACTCACGACCACACAAGACAGCGCGCCTAACCGTTACACCATAAAACACCTACTACTTGCAGGACACTAAAAATCATTTTAAATAGTTGTGATTGTCGTTGAAACAAATACAAAATTAGTGGTGTATAGCCTCTTGTTTTGCGGCAAATTGCTGGAACTGCCCGTTCCGTAATAAAATATTTGAAGAATATTTAATGTTTTCAAATATATTATGATAAATACTATACCTTTCATTATTCATTTTTATAGACAAAATAGAAAAGCTTATAAATTGGACAATGTCATTTGGGGGCGTCCATTAGTTACGAGAGGTATTTAGGGGGAGGGTGGGATAATATTATCGACAAAAAATTACGAAATATCACGATGGGGTAGAGGGAGGGGTATAGTAAGATATCACGTGAATTTATTTTTTAACTGATTTCTTTAAAAAAAAATCGAACATTTTCAAAAAAAAAATTAAAAAATTTACAATTTTAAATTAAGCGGAGTTAGAATGAACGACCTTATCTCATATTTCTAAAAATTATGTAAACTGAATTGCAAAGTTTAAATTATTTATCTCAAGTATATTAGTGAGCTTTGTAATTTTAGCTAAAATTAATATTCAAATCCGAATTAATTTCAATATTCAAAAAAAAAATTCTTGAATAAAAAAAAATTAATCATTCTGCGTTCTCGACAAAAACTACCATTTTTTGTACATTTATCTCACTGTCTCCAAAATGTCCGGGCCAACTTTTGCCAAAAAGTAATCAGCAAATTTTATTAGAATTGATTTGTATTAAACTGTAGCGACACTGCCAAACCGCACGCGTAAACTCCATTCCAATTTCTTTTTCCCTCCACGAAAGTCATAAAACAACTTAAGGACAGGACAGGCCACTCCAAGGACTGAATAATCAATTTTGTCAATTTTTTATGTTTTTATTTTTACGCGTTCATATGTGTGTTCACATATGTGCTCAGTCAGAATCAGTTTTTTGTTTTCTTCCTTCAACGTTTTCACGTTGCGTCGAGCATGATTCGTTTTCGATTTGAATAATCGCCGATACGAAGAATATGCCATGAGAAATATGTTAACAAGAGATCGGAAATTAGATATGATTTTTATTTAAAAACAAACACGATGGGACGATGGAGATATCAGATGACAAGAATTTCTTGGACGCGCGCAGATTGTCTTGTAACATTTTATGGTTACAAATAACTTTATAAGATCGAGTGAAAATTATAAAGGTGAACAATACAGTTGTTAATTAATCTCAAATGGCTGTGAATTTATACTTTTCGTAGGGTAAGTTATAGTAATAATCCGAAAATCGAAAATGAAAATTTTTGCATATCTTCACGTTTCAGAGGTTTCTGAACATTTTGGCAGACCTCAAAAAAAATGGATGTGTGTGCGTGTGTTTTGTATGTCCGCATTTTTTTTAGTCCACCTTTTCGGGCGCACGGATCAACCGAATTGAATGGTTCATAAAACATTCGATTCCTGTTGATAGGGAGATGTGCTGATTAGTTTTTGGCAAAAACAGGTCCAGCCATTACGGAGATACTAAGCAAAGAGTGCAGAAATTAGAAAGTTTTTGATAGAACTGAGTATCAGATTTGAAGAATCTAAAAAACATTTAATTTGTAATGATTGGGTGAAATGGTGATTAGTTTTTGGCAAAGGCAGGTCCTGCCATTTCGAAGATACAGTGCTAAATAAACATAAAATTGCAGTTTTTGAGGGAACTAAGCATCCGATTTGAATGATTTTGATGACAGTATTTAGTACTATTTTGTATGAAAACTGCCACGTAACATAGCCTTACCATAACATTGGTCTATTTTATGGCAAAATCAACCCATAAATTTGCTAGGAAAGAAAATATATATATTTTTTTTAAAATAAAGTGACTATTCATGCTCGTAAATGTAAATTAACTAGTAGGTAAAAAATTTCGATATGAGTTATATAATCGACTTCATCAGCAAGAAATGAAATTAACCAACTTCTAAAACCTTTGATAAATATTTTTCAAATATTAATTATTAATAAATATTAGTCAAAGGCAGGTCCAGCCGTTACGGAGACGCTGAGCAAAGAGTTTTGAGAGAACTGAGTATCTGATTTAAATAATCTAAAAAACATTAAATTTGTAATAACGGGGAGAAGTGGTGATTAGATTTTGACAAAGACAGGGTCACGCGTTTTGGAGATACCGAGCTAAGTGTGCGAAAAATGGCAGATTTTGAGAGAACTTAGCATCCTATTTGAATGATTCAAAAAACTTTTTGCTTGTTTTGACATAATAATTGCTTTTGGAAAAAAATATTTCAAAGTGTTTTTCTACAATTTTTTTTTTTAATTTTTTTTTTGTACGTCGAAAATAATTCAAATTTAATTTTAATTCTGGATAAAGTTCTAAAGCTCACTTATATACTTTAAATAATTTATTTATATAACTTTTATAAATATTAGACAATGTTACAGTATTTATAATAATCTATATGGAAACATTTAATATTTCCCAAACATTTCGTTACGGTACGGCAGGTTCCAGCAATTTGCCTTAAGGCACGATGATATACACAACTAGTTTACCAATAGATTGGCATATATTTTCCAAAAACTAATCAACAGTTTCTGAATTTTCAAAACCCGTTCATGATTTTTAGCTAAAACGTAGGCGCAAAATGTTGCACTTATCTCATTATTTGAGCATATATTACCATTAATATATTCGTCTCATAAAACTAATCAACGCGAATTTTTATCGAAATTCATCAAATGGCTTTAAATTTTTAAAATCGGTGCAGCCGTTTTTAAGAAAACGTCGATAAAAGGTCAAATTTTGACTCGCATATACGCCCTCATATATACTTTTTCCAATTATGGCCTTGATTCAGAATTTTAAATGAATTGAACGTAAAATTAGAAAGTCGGATTTTCTTGCAAAAATATTAACTTTTTCTTCGGAATGTTCAATATCTATATATGTATATATATATAATCCACCTACAGCTTTTGTAATTAAATATGTTAACAGGTTGTATGGAATTGGATACGACTTATGTTTCAAAGAAAATATTGTATGATCAGAATAAACAAATATCAAATTACAAAATCTGGTAACGTTGCGTTAAGCATATGTTAATAAAGAAATTTGAGGAAACCTTATTATGAACTGGTTATTTTATATAAATAAAAAATGATAAGCAACTAATCTGTAAAAATATTAAATCTGATTTATTCCGATTATAATATAAATAAAGTAATGAAGATCAACTGCAGAGGCAAATATGAAATATGATATATAAAATTAAATTGTGCTGATTTTTTAGACATAACTATGTACCTCATATTTTAGCAAATGCCTTATACATTAATATTGGCATGAACAATTCAGTAAACTTCGATTTAGCTCATTTTTACATACAATAGTACACTAGACAGAAAATTTAACTAAAACTAACCATCTGTTCAAATATGTCAATTCCAACACAAAAATAATTGATCAAACAAAACCATCCGAGCACAACATTAATTAAAATCAAAATTTTTGATGATATTCAATCATGCACCAAGAAGTATATACCTGTATACTGATATGTCATGGGCACAAATTTTGAACATCGATCGTAAAGATATTTTTTGAATAATTGACGTGATAATAAATATTCTTCAACAAGTAACTCAAACATATCATAAATTAAGTCGAAGTTATAAATAACATCGTTCGGAATCCTTATGGTGGTCAATAAAAAAAGTAAAGGACAAAGTCAGGCCCAAATCAGGCGGAAGTATGAAAGGGTATAAAATAGCTCTTTAGCTGATATTTATTATATCAAAGTTGATTTGACTAATCATATAATGTTTGCATTTGTAAAAAAAACACTATGAAAAGCATAAAACTTTAAAAACAATAATTGCACACAATTACAAATAATTTTTAATCAATTATGAATTCGTACATTTACTGGTTATAACGTTTATAAGTGATTAATTTGTTTAGAAGATCTTTGAAAGCGAATTTTATATTTTTAAATTTCTAATATTTTAAAGAGCAAATAATTCTTATCCTGCGCAAAATAAAACACTCATAAAAAATTAGCTTACACATTATCTGATAAGACTTTTTTGGCAAACTATTTTTGGTTTTTTCTATAAATAAACAAAAAATAAAACTTATTGATCCCAGATATTTTTTATTGTTGAATATAGTAATTGATTTTATTACCATAGCTTTAACGTACCAATTAACAATAAATTATAATCCTTCAAAATTATTTAAAAAAATCAGAACATTTTTTATGCTTACCACACTATTTATATGTTGAGATTCATCAATTTATTTATTATTTAATATATTTTAATAGATTTTAAATGCAGGTCTATTTTCTTGTACTCGTTTCATTATTTACTAATAATAAATTTAACCAGAAAAATCTTATTGTTGACAACTGATACTAATGAAATATTCCAGGAATATTAAATGTTTTCAAATAGATTATTATAAATGCTATAATTATCATTGTTCTTATTTTATAGACAAAATATAAGAGCTTATGAATTGGACGACGACGTTCATATATGTATTACAGAAAAGTAAATAAACAAAAATTCAACAATCGGATTTAAAATAAAGGGCATTGTCTAATATTTACGACAATTACAAAGATTTAACTTTACAATTTATTAAAATATATAAGTGAGCTTTAAAGCTTTAGCCAAAATTAAAATTAAAATACGAATTATTTTTGATATAAATTCCCAAAAAGCAATTGTTTCGTCAACACAAGAGTTTTTTGAATCATTTAAATCGGTTGCGTTGTTCTTTCAAAAACTGCAATTTTTTTGCATATTTAGCTCCGAATCTCTGAACCTGCATTTGCGATTTTTATTTTCTGCACTTTTTGCTCCCTATCTCCAAAACTGCCGGACCTACCTTTGCCAAAAACTAATCAGCATATCTCCCTATAAATAGGAATCGAATGTTTTCTGAACAATTGAAATCGGTTGATTCAGAAACCTTCAAAACGTCAAGATATGCAAAAAATTTCAATTTAGATTTTTGGACGATTACAATAACTTACCCTACTGGAAGTTAATAAAAAATATCTAGTTTAGAATATTCCAATTAGTAACTTCATCAATTTTCTAAATCTGTCTACAGGGAAATAAAACCAAAAATTAAAAGAACTCATGAAAATAAACATTTAAACATTTAAAACTAAAATCAATTTTCAATTTTAAATCACTACATTTTTTGCTGCGGACCTGCTCTGTTCTGTCGCGCACAAATACTTCAGTTAAAATTCTTGCAAGTCAATGTTTTTATAGGTTACTTAAACATTACAATTTCTTTTTCGAAAAGGTTCGAGGAGTGAGAAAAAAATGCAATGTTATATTTGCTTTCAAATTTATAATATTTCAAAAATGTGTTCAAGGATGAAACGCAATCTTAAGAAATAATATCAAAATAAAAAAATTATTGGAGATTCTCCTAAAGCAATATTTTTATAGGTTATTTACGTAACAATATGAAATAATGTGAAAAATTATGAGAAGAAATATTTTTGTTTTATATGCACAGGTGTGCTACTGCTTGCAGCAGGATATTTACGTGTGGGCTTATTGGCTATTATATCGTGTAGCAGCCCCAAGGCATTTTTGTTCTTTAAAATAATAATTCTCTGAAATGTGTAGAAGCTTCCTATGAGATTATTATGATATTAAGTGACAAAGATGGTCATCCTGTTAACCGTTCGTCTTATACTCTAATTACGACGTAAACTAGTGGGGCGCATGGCATCATGCCTTGAGGCAAATTCCTGGAACTTCCTGTACATTTTTTTTTTTAAATATCAACATTTTTGGAAAAAAATTACTCTAAAAAAATTAGATTTTTGAGAAACTATAAATTTTTGACAAAAATTTACTTTTTTTGGAAAAAAAGACTTTTTGAAGAAAAATTTATTTTGAAATATTTTGGAAATTCTGAATTTTTTTTTTCAAAGCAATCGTACTGCTTTAACACTTTCGACTCGGGAGTCGGACTGCTAGCAGGTACGCTGCGCTCGGAATATTATAGTGCCATACGTATCTCACAACTCGGAATTTTTTTTTGTATCGGATTTTGTTCAAAATGTGTTAATATTGCATTTAAATATAGTCATTATAATAATAAAACAGAAAATTTTGAAAATTAAAAAAATGCGCTCAAAACCATGCTATATTGTTTAAAAAATCATTTCTTTTCAGAGCTTTATTAGAATTAATGGGGATCACGAGCTAATAAATTAATTTTGTTATATATTTATTTATGAAATTAATAAATTAATCAATAAATGAATGTAATAGTGAATTAATTTCAAAAGAATGAAAAAAAATTAATATATTAGTTTAGTTTGCGACGACACGATTTGCCGCCGGAGCGGCGGCATCCGAGCGGAACGGTAAAACATATCATGCCGCCGGAGCGGCGACATCCGAGCGCAACGGTAAAATGACTATGCCGCCGGAGCGGCGGCATCCGAGTCGAAAGGGTTAACTGCATAGAGACAAAATATATAGAAGCGTGTAAGCGCTGCATCGCCGTCTAACGAACAAACGATGATACGGAACCCATAAAAATGTAAACAAAAGTGATATACATTATTAAAGTCTCCATAAAATATCTGATAATACAATATTTGATGTTCATTGTAACGATCATTTTTGACCGCCAAATGGCTTTTTTTTACTTTTTTCACTGGTCCTCCGAAACCGCTAGACCTGTCTTCCCAAAAATTTAATCAGTTTTTCTTGCCAATACAAGTAAAATGTTATTTAAATTATTAAAATCGGACGTTCCATAATGTTAAAAACTGAGTTACCGTTTTTGGCACTTTTTGCCCCGTATCTTCGGAATGGCTACACCTGCCTTTGCTAAAAACTAATCAGCACGTCTCTTTATCAATACAAATCAAATGTTTTTTTAATTTTTCAAACCGGTTGATCGGTTCCAGAAATCGTCAAGGAAAATTTGTATCCGCGCGCACACACACATATGCACACATACATCCATTTTTTCTAAGGTATGCCAAATTTTTCAGAAATCTTTGAAACGTAAAGATATATAATTATATAATATAATTAATTGTCAATTAAATGTCCGTAAGGTATACTAGGAATACGGTATTTTTTAGATTGTGGCAAAAAAATTGAATTTCGGACACGGCCGAAAAATTATTCCAATTTTTTATGTAAAATACTATTATCTGACAACCAGATTCATTGGTTTAAAAAAAAAACGTTGGAAGCGCCGGGTATCGATCCCGGTACCTCTCACATGCTAAGCGAGCGCTCTACCACTTGAGCTACGCCCCCGGTAAGAAGATTCGCTTCATTCATGGACTCCACATCCCTGACAAGACAACCATGTTCATCATCATTAAGGCAACTAGTGGTGTATGGCATCGAGTCTTAAAGAAAATTGCTGGAACTTCCCGTACCGTAATGAAATATTCGAAGATGTTTTCAAATATATTACTATAATATTGTAACTTTTATAATGTTTATTTAAGTTTTCATAAAAAGTTAATAAGCAAATCTGAATAAAGCGGATTTAGAACGAAAGAATTGGTCTCATATTTCTAAAAATGATAAAATTAAATTGCAAAGTTAAAATAATTTATTAGGAAGTATATAAGTGAGCTTTAGAATATTAGCTAGAATTAACATTAAAATCTATATTATTTTCGATTTCGTCAATACAAGCAAATGGTTTCGTCAATAGAAGCAAACGGTTTTGTGAATCATTCAAATCGGATGCTTCGTTCTCTCACAAACTACAACTTTTGGCACATTTAGTTCCGTATTTTCGAAACGGCTAGACCTGTCTTTGCCAAAACCTAACAACCATTTCTCTCCATCATTACGATTGGAATGTTTTTGGAATCATTCAAATCGGATGGTCTGTTCTCTCAAAAACTAGTCAGTTCTCCTCATCAAAAAAATCGAATGTTTTTTGAATATTTCAAATCGGTTGATCCGTGCGCCCAAAATCGTGAACAAAAAATTGGGGACACAGAAAATACACGCACGCATCCGTTTTTTCATAACAAACTTTTAGCAGTTATAATTTTGATGGCAATTTATTACTGATAATTTAAGTGTGAATATTACCAATTAAATCGTGGGGTGGTTATGAATATGAAAGTATAAACTCCACTTGTATAAAAATATATAAAATTTATTGATTTTGAAAATTAATATCAGAAAGACGAGTCCAATTGTTTTTTTCCTCCAAGTCTAGCCTGCTTGATTTCCCCACAAAATAAATATTTTGCTGCAAAATTACTTTTGATGCCATGATAAATAAATATTTCGATAAACAGCATACATGGATTTAATTAAAGGTTAAGTGAATTACAAATATTTTTAAGTATCATAATATTTGAGATCACAAATGCTATCATAGGTTGCGCAAGAATTTACTTAATGACATATGTTAATAATAAATACGTGAAACTTTTAATTAAAGTGCGGACTACATAAATGTTAATATTAACAGCTAAAACTATTAGAGATTTATTTTTTATTTATTTGGAAGCATTTGAGCCCTTGGGAGCAAAGAAATTCAAAAATGACCAGATTTAGGACCACCCTAATATATACACATAAATACACTTACAAAAATATTACTATTAATTTCCTTCATTAAAGATATTTTAAGGATTTAAATCTATAAGAATAAAAGAATATAATTAAACTAATACTTGGTTAAAGCTACTTACAAGTACGCAAAATAATCCCTTGACTTAAATTCAGTTTAAGAAGAAAAAAGTCAACAGTCTTCAATAATCATTGCTCTTTTTTATTTTGATTTAGGTCTTGTCATCCTAGAATGTACGAAAAATTCGAGAAATAATCATAAATAAATCCTCTTACCAGTATTTACCGATAATCCCATAATCCTCTCTGTTTAAATAATATTGCTGTCAAAGCAAGGAAGGACACATTCGATGTTTTATGACGTCCGAAAATTATATTATCTTTTATATAATCTCTTGCACAGGTAGGTATAAAAAAAGATTTGTGCAGCGCTAGTCAAAACAACTTTCATGAGAACGGATGAAATATGATGTTTTAATATATAAAATATATAAAAACTAGTTATTTTTCTCTTTTAAAGTAATAATCTAAAATTACAAAATTTTTGTGAATGAATTTATTTTCAAAATCGATCATATTACGCCCCTAAGGAATAATTGTGTACACTATGTATTGTGTATACACAATATAGGTGAAACTTGATGCAAGAACATAATATAATTTTGAATTGTAGAAGAGCTTCATGTAGGTTGAACTATTGAGTTATCAAATTACACACCTAAATATTTTTTTCTGGCAAATATTTCCGTTTCAAATAATCTTGTTTATGATCAAATCTTTCTGCCAAATTTTATATGAATATACATCTTTGTAAGTTTTCTTCTCTATTGACATGATTGAATAACTAGTATGATTATATTTTAATATTTCATAAAGAATCATTCCTAAATAATGTAATAACTAGTGGTGCATGGCATCGTACCTTAGGCCAAATTGCTGAAACTTCCCGTACAATTTTTTTTTTAAAAAGATTAACATTTTTTTTTAACTTTGAAAAATCAGATTTTTGAAAATTTTCAAATTTTTGAAAAAAAGGACTGTAAAAAAATAATTTTTTGAAAAAAAATTTAACTTTTTTTCAAAGCAATCCCTCTGCTTAAAATTTATATGTATTATTAAAATCTCCATAAAATATCTAATAATTTGACGTGCATTTGTCTATCATTTTTGGCCGTTAAAATGGCATTTTTTCACTTTTTTACTAAATCTCCGAAACCGCTAGACCCGCCTTCCCAAAAATTTAATCAGTTATTCATCTTGTCAATACAAATAAAATGTTTTTTGAATTATTAAAATCGGACGCTCCGTTCTCTTAAAAACTGAGTTACCGTTTTCGGCACTTTTTGCCCCGTATTTTCGAAACGTCTAGACCTGCCTCCGCCAAAAACTAATCAACACGTCTCCTTATTAATAGGAATAGAATGTTTTTTGAATGATTGAAATCGATTAAACCGTGTTTCCGAAATCGTGGACGAAAATTTGTATCCGAACACACACCCACACATACACCCATTTTTTTAAGGTATGCCAAAATGTTCAGAAATCTCTGAAACGTAAATATATATACAAATTTTCATATCCGATTTTTTTGCAATTACGGGAGGTTAAAAAATAAAAAATATTATTGAAAATATAATGTTCTAAATATTTTGAAAGCAAGTTTTCATCATTATGAATCAAATGATAAATAGACAATTTCGAGAAAATATATCAGATAAAAATATGGCATTGATTATTACAGTATTGTTATTATATTACATTACAATTTATTATATATAGTATATTTAAAATTTTATTGAATGAAATGAAAATTTTAACCCTTTCCACTCGGATGCCACCACTCCGGCGGCAAAATTCATATAAATCTCGGATTTAGCGAGTGGAAAGGGTTAAATGTTAAAAGCTCGCTGCCTCACACAATCTTCTTTGTCATCAACATTTTGAATATTTATCACGTGAAACATAATTCAAACATAAATCATGAAGATATAATTCCGGTAATACAAGAAAAATAGAATCGTATCGAAGAAAATTTCATTTCAACATTCTATTATAACTATGGGCGGATTGGTTATATTAAAGTAAAAATACTTAATAGAATTATTATATCCAGTAGAAGTCCTTTAGTCCGGCACCTAACAGTTTGAAATGCCCGATAGTCCGGCATTTTTTTAAAAATTTCGTTTTTTTTTTCAAAAATGTGCCTTTATGCAAATAAAAATGCTTGAGAGCTATTAGAACGTTTTTTTAATTATTATCGTAATTGTAATACAAAGAAAATATAATATTCGCATAATGAGATTCTAATAGGAACAGAACTACATAAAGCACTTTTTTCATGTCAGACTTCAGACTATACCGAATCGTATAAATCTTTTTCTTGGACAAAATTATGAATAAACAAACTATTGTGTTCAGCATTACGCCTGATTGCCTAACAGTGTGACAAACGAAACGCATAATTAATCCAAACTATGGATCAAAATTTATGTTCCAATGATAAATTGAATTATAAACTAGCTGTAAGTAGAATTCTGTCTTGAGGCAATTATGGCATCGTGCCTTAAGGCAAATTGCTGGAACTTCCCGTACCGTAACGAAATGTTCGAGGAATACTGAATGTTTTCAAATAGATTATTATAAATATTGTAACATTGTCTAATATTTATAAGAATTATATAAACTGAATTGCAAAGTTGAAATTATTTGTAAAGTATATTAGAACTATAGTCAGAATTAAAAATAAAATCTGAATTATTTTCGATATACAAAAAATTAAAAAAAAAAAAAAAGTTGAATTTTTTTTCCAAGATCAATTATTTTGTTAAGACAAGCAGAAAGTTCTTTGAATCATTTAAATCGGACGCTTAGTTCTCTCAAAAACTGCCATTTTTTACATATTTAGCTCCGTATCTTCAAAATGCCAGGACCTGCCTTTGCCAAAAACTATTAAACACTCCTCCTAATCATTAATTGAATGTTTTTTAGATCATTCAAATCGGATACTCCGTTCTCTCAAAAAGTCGATTTTTATTTTCTGCACTCTTTGCTTCGTATCTCCGAAACGGCTGGGCCTGCCTTTGCCAAAAACTAATCAGCTCTTTTCCCTATTAATAGGAATCGAATGTTTTTTGAACCGTTCAAATCGGTTGATCTATGCGCCCGAAAACGTGACTGGAAATTTGTATCCATACATACGAGTACACACACACACACACACACACATCCATTTTTTCTGAGGTATGCCAAAATGTTCAGAAACCTTCAAAACGTCGAGAAATGTAAAAAATTTCAATTCCGATTTTCGGCCCATTACAATAACTTACCCTACGGGAAGTTAATAAACTCTAAATTTATGTAAATAACAAAATTAGAAACAAATGTCTTATCAAAAAGTTACCTTTTTACAATGCCGCTCATTGAACCAAACTGACAGCTCTTGACAACGGACGTTGTGGAAATCGACGTTGAAAAACTTGAATACTTTTGAATGCTTAATAAAAACTTGTATATTTATCATTGATAAATAAAAACTTAAAGCATACAGAATTATATGCATTCTAGAGAAAAAAAAGATATCCCCAGGATATATTTATTATTATTGTCTGAGGTCTCCGGGGTAAATGCAAGAAATTTATCAGGACGCAGAAATTATTAGTGTTGCCAGCTGTGAAAAGAGAGATTTTAATGGGTTAAGAGTTAAGTTTGATCAGATCACCGAAGTTGACAGTTGGTAAGACCTTCGTGGGTGTGCCGAGCCTGTTTACAGTTTATGATAAAACTTCACAATTATATCTAATCTC
Source organism: Ctenocephalides felis (assembly GCF_003426905.1). Taxonomy (NCBI): domain Eukaryota; kingdom Metazoa; phylum Arthropoda; class Insecta; order Siphonaptera; family Pulicidae; genus Ctenocephalides; species Ctenocephalides felis. Next base: position 23,772,475 of record NW_020539726.1, read on the forward strand.
TTCAAATGTCAATTTGATAAATGTGGCTGTGTGACTAATGAGGCGTTAACTTTATAATTTTGCATGAATAATGAATGCGTATAATTTTTGATACAATTTTATTAGTATTTCAAATAAGTTATTACTTTGTCAATTTTGGAGATTTGTGTCGACGGACCAGAGTCCACGAATTTCCCTTTGTTCGATACTGAGAAATAAATAAATCTTATTATTTAAAATTAGTTATTAATTTAGTTCCATAAGTAAAGTATTAAAAATAACAATTTTAAGATGACTCAGAGACATACGTTTGGTGTAAATCCAATTACTTGCCATGCTTGGAATAAAGATAAAACTCGTAAGTAGAAATTATATGAAAATCGATATATTATCAAAATTAAATTCAGCCCTAATGATAGCATATATTTTTCATATTTTGAAACCTTTTCTTTACCATGTGTACTTGTACTTGTGTGATACATATAAGAGTAAATATTTTATTTTGATACCTTTTCTTAACAAGGTGTACTTGTACTTGTGTGATACAGATATTATTTTCAGAATTTGCAATGTCGCCAAATAATCATGAGGTTCACATTTACAAGCAAGATGGCCAGGATTGGAAGTTATTAGATGTTTTAAATCAACATGACTTACGTGTCATGGGCATTGACTGGGCTCCAAATACAAATCGTATAGTTACATGTGCCGTAGATCGCAATGCTTATGTTTGGACACAAGGTGATGACAATAAATGGAAACCAACCCTTGTGTTATTGAGAATAAATCGAGCAGCAACATGTGTTAAATGGTCCCCGCTAGAGAATAAATTTGCTGTTGGTTCAGGTGCAAGAATCTTATCCGTTTGTTACTTTGAAAAAGAGAATGATTGGTGGGTTTCTAAGCATATTAAAAAACCTATTCGATCAACAATTACTGCTTTAGATTGGCATCCCAACAATGTACTGCTTGTAGCAGGTTCTGCAGATTTTAAAGTCAGAGTATTTTCGGCTTACATTAAAGACATTGAAGAACAACCTACCCCTACATCATGGGGTAGCAAAGTAACATTAGGTAATATGTTAGCAGAATTTGTTAACTCCACTGCTGGTGGTGGTTGGATACATAGTGTTAGTTTCTCTGGGGATGGAAACAAGATTTGTTGGGTTGGTCATGATAGCACCATAAATGTCGTAGACTCTTCTAAGGGAAATGCTGTGTGTAAACTCAGAACAGAATATTTGCCATTTATGGTTTGCCAATGGATCACAAACAAATCTATAGTCGTTGCTGGTCATAGTTGCTTTCCTTTACTTTATACATTAGATGCTACTGGCAATCTGAGCTTTGCTGCAAGATTGGACACTTGCCAGAAAAAAGAAGCCGGTGGTATTTCAGCCATGAGAAAATTTCAATCTCTAGACAGACAGGCTAGAATTGAAAATTTTGATACTAACTTAGAATCAATTCATCAGAATGCAATTACTTCACTATGCTTACACAGTGGAACTAAAATAAATGCTACAAAAATCAGCACATCTGGTTTAGATGGTCAGTTGGTAATCTGGGATTTACATACAATTGAAAAGGCCATTCAGGGTCTGACAATATCTTAAATCTTTATTTTGCATTTTAAAACTTTTTCATGACTACATATTTGAATATATAAAATGATTTTTATAAATAAATAAACATTGCAATTTTTACATATAAGATATAAATTAGTTTATGTTTATGTCGTAAACTAATTTAATGCATTAATTACCTTTATATTAGGTTCTATGAATAACATGGTGAAACGAATAACTTTCATTACTAGTACGACTGTGTTAATGAAACAAGTGCTTTCTTTGCCAGTTGTTAGTCCTACTGGTATTAGAGGTACACATTTTATACAGTAACAATGCTCATAATTTATAGTAATAAAACTTGTCTCAATAACATTTACCTATGACTTAATGATTATAAAATGTTGCCAACTATGAAAGTGTGAACCACGGAAATAAATGCTATATATAAATATACATATACTTTTATTTTTATAATTTTATCACCATCTTCCTTCTCTGTATAAACTATTATATCTAATTAACTACACTAATACTATTATATATTTATATATACAATTTGTATATATTATTTAACATCCATAATGTACATAATAACTCTTGTTAGGGCACCAACATTCATTATAATAATAAAAAATCTTACGCTTTTTGTTATGAAGGAGTATTTGATGTTATTGAAAACACTGGTCCAATTCTCAAAAACACTCGCCGAAGCACTGATCGCAATTCTGCCTTTAGGTCACAACATGTAATTTCACATAGTAGATTGTAATAACTTGAAACATGTGCAGCAAACTAAAAGTGATAAATTCGATTAGATTGAAACTTAGCTCTTGAAATATTTTCAATAAATTTGGTAATAATTTAACATAAACATACTAGGATATTGAAATTCTAATATTCCATTGATTTTAATATTACTTTTTAACTAAATTATTAACTTCCCGAAGGAGAAGTTTATGTTATCATAAAAAAATCCGATTCGATAATTTTATGTTTTCTCTAGAAAAAAGTGTTAAACTTTCAGTCCACATTTAAGCTCATACTACCCAATAGATTTAAAAAAATCAAAAATTGTTCGAAAGATATTAGTTGGGAATTATACTGATTAGTTTTAGGTGAAAATCTACCGAGCCGTTTTTTTATAATTTAAGCTGATTTCTATGGAACTTTTTTTGGCGATATATATCATGGTCTTATAGAACTCACTGAAATATTACGGCCTTACGACGACAAGTAGTTTAATTTTAAAAATTCATCAAAGTTTGAGAAAATCAGTATAGTTTTTTTTGATGTTTGTTAAAATTAAAATTAGACGATTTACTTGGTATAACGATAGAGTACTTGGTCTTAATAAACATACTAAACCATTAAAGTCCTACAGAAACTGGTTCAAATATAAAAATTGTTGATTTTTGAAAATTTGCTTTTAGAAAAAACTCCGAGTTAACGTGTTCGTTCGTTTTCAATTATGTGTAATCAATCCACTCAGAATACTTTTAATCACTCATAAATTGATTTATTTTTTATTGATTAAGTCGATTATTTACACATATCGGAAAGTTCATGTAACTTGCTTCTAGGCAAAATACAAATACCAACTAGTTTTTCTTTCAATTCATGCTTTAAGCAAAAGATCAAAGCGCATCGAATTTTAAAGTATTTGATACATTAATACTTTCGCAATTTTACACTAATACAAAATTACTTGTGTCATTCCTCAATTAATTTTTTACATTTTATGATATGTAAACAAGAGGCAATTGGTTGGATCAAAACTTCTCAAACAAAAAATTGTGCTGAATTCTTTACACATGAACTTAAAATATAAATGATCAAAATATAAAAAATTACTTACCCTATCATCTGGCATTTTCAGTATCCGCATCAAAATAAGCAGTAATATGTTTGTCCAAGCGTCCCTATGGGATTCACTTTGCAGACTCAAGAAATATTCTAAAGCTTCTTTAGAAACAATAATAAGCTGGGACTGAACTTGTGCCCAATCACGCCTTCTAGCCTCATCTCCATACATTTTAAATAAAATTCTCAAAACGCATGCCAATGATTGAGTCTCTTGTTTCATAAGATTTGGTTTGATGGATCCTTTAAATCCGGCTCTCCACAACAGATTTCTTTGTTCGTGATTGGCATTGAATACTTTTGCAAATCTATGACTTTGCATTAAGCATTCTGTAAGTTGAATTAGGTGTGGAGAGCTCAGGAGACGATACATCCCTTGTTCTTCTCGTTGGCATTCTGCTTGATTGTTGAGACCCCCCGACATATCTGCAGCCGCCAGTGCTAAAGTTTCGGCATCTTCTTTGCGCGATGTTGCTGGAAAGAAAACAATATCGTCTATGGTTTGGATTAATTCTAATTGAACAACACATTTTATCAATAACGCTGAAAACACATTATTATCACAATTGATTTTGGTGTCTTCGGAATGTAAGGAATGTTGACTGCTAGATTTCTTTAAAATCCCTTGTCTCACTTCTCCGTTTTCTAAAGGTTTTTGTGCAGCTTGTGTACTCTGCACATTGTCTGATGTCCATGTGAGCAAATCGGACGGAATGGTGCTATTGAATATATCTAACATACACTGGCACGTTTTGTCCCATGTTTGCTCCGTAAATTTCAAACCATTTGATATGACTAGGTTTTCCAAACAGTTTGTGCCTGATCTAGCTAATTGCTCATTATTCTGCTGCACGCACCAATGGAGTTGTGTGTACAACTCTTCCAATAACAAATCACCTAATACATCGAAGTATTGCGTGAAAACATCCACTATGGCATATAAAGCATGGTTACATGTCGTTGTCATCCATTCAGCTTTCTCTGTATGCTGTTCGGGTAGTTTCATGTTGTCAAAGATTCGGAATAAAATATTAAACAAATCACGCCACCAATGGGGCTTGTACGCCTCACCATGGGTTTTAACAATTTCAAACAAAACCGTCAGACCTCTTGTCCTAACGTCTAACTTACATCTATTTACTATACATGATAATGAAAATAGTAGCGGAAACCATCCTCTAACCCAAACTCTGTCTTCTTCCGATACTGATATATCCGCTTCCATTCCTGCGTGTTCCGCGAACAAATGTGGCGACGAATGAACACTCAGTGCGCAAGTTCTTACCAGTCTTATAGCCTCCATGCTAGTATCAGGAAATCTAGCATTGCAAGCAAATTCAGACAAACATTTCACAGAATCCTGAAACGAATCTATCATGGCCGGAAACTGTTTTTTATACAGTTCTGTGATAATCTTTCCAGTCGTTTGGAAAGCTAGTTCCACAATACCTTCAATGTGATCGCCGGCTGCTAGATAAAATACAGAAAATATATTTTTCCAACCTGATCGTATATTATGTGCCTGTGAATGTACCATTTGAGTTACGCAACGTACAACCATATCTCGTATAACTGGAGAATTATTCTTCTTCATTATGTGTTCGAACGGTCTTAAAAAGTCTTTCTGGAAACGGAAATTTGCGAATTCACCTTTCTCAATAAATTTCATAGATAATTGCCTTAAGGAATCAACGGCAAAGAACGATATTTCTTCACTAGGGTTACATCCCACGGCATTAAAGTGATCTCCGAGCACTTGCCAGATTCTGGACCATTGCAAACGAATACGTCCCATATTATAATACGATATTTCAACAATTTTTTGTAAAGAAAACATCCTGGTATGAGTCAGTTCATCAACAGAAACTTGACATAAAGCTTTTACAAAATCAACAATAGCGTCTCCATCCAATCTGGTAGACCCTGTGAAAATGCGATCAACAGCTACAACTACACTTTGAGAACTTGTTTCCCCTATATGTTCCTTTACAGTAGGATCTAAAGTATTCAGGCTAAAATCAGGTGGTTTATGCGACGAACCAGATAGGTACTGAGGTCTTGCACCTGTTCCTATTAGTTGAGCCAATTCTAATTGAGATATACATTTTAAAATATCAAGCCAGCTTGTTCCCAAGTAATTACCATCCGTATGAGCCACTGTTATTAAAGTTTTTATAGTGTCAATATTCTTAGCTTTCATTTCAGTTATTGGTGAATTGGCTGTTAATAATGTAAAACGTGCAAGAGCTTGCACATAAGCATCTCTTTCCAATGACATGTGGAAAATGCAAGCAATTCTTATAGCACATCGAATTCCATCAAGACATAATGATGCAATTTCTGTATCATCACAATCCTGAAGCCCAACAGAAAAAGCTGCCAAGAAAGGTGTCCACGCCATTTTGAACATTGGTCGAACATGTTCTAAATGTTTAGCAGAAGTGAATGGAGTTTGAACATGTGAAACAGATTCCATTAAATTTTTAGCAGCAGTTGATATTACTTCCATTTCCATATTCCATAACAATTTACGTTTCTTTTCATTTGCGATGATTTGTTTTCCTGGTTTATTTACCACAGATTTCATCTTAATTTCATGACCAGCAATTTCGTCATAAATTTGTGATAGATATTCATCTGGCAAATCCTTGTTGTCACTAATTCCTCGATTCAATTTAATATATTGTTCTTTTGTCATTTTATTTTTAACCTGCGGGGAATGTAGATCTGTTGTTAACATAATTACTGAAAACGCTAGAACATAAACAGTGTCTGCGCTGGCAAACAAGCCGTTATTAGGATTGCATTCGCAATATCTACTTGCAAACTTCTCCATCAATCTATCAATTTTTTGAGCTTCTCCTGGTAACCTAAATCCTTCAAGAAAATATCTTAATGAAGCTACAATGTCTTGATCTGCAAAATCCATGGCATCTATATACGCACACATAACTGATTTACAATGATCATCATTTTCTCCTAGATAATCACCAATAAAAGTTTTATCCAGTCTATCATCAGTGTGCAACCAGTCAGCAATATCAGAAATCGATTCTCCCAAAAATCCTTGTTCTTGTAAAAATAATACACCTTTTTTTGGCTTTCTATTGAACATATTTATACCAGTTTCCCAAATTTCCTTTTGTTGCTTCAAAACCTCAAGTTGTTCAGGAGAATCTAATATTTCTTTATTACCAATTATACTAGAGCCTTGGGAATTCAAGCTGACCGTTGAGCCACCATGAGATTTTAGAGTACTAGAATTATTATCAGGTTCCAAATCCTTATTAGATTTGGTCGCTCCAAGTGTGGTTTGAGAATTGGGATTAACATACAAATCCTTGCTCCATTCAACCATACATTTCAAAATAGAAACTAAACATTCTAATCCACGTATTCTCATGGTTTTCTCTTGAATCGGAGTGGCACCTAATTCCAATGCTTGTCGCCCTTGAGCAATTTTTGATAAATCATTCACGAGACGCTCAAATAAGTTTGCTGCAGACAAATCACAATCATAGTTTACATAAATATCTACAACACTCTGCGCATCTGCACAAATTCTTGTCAGAGCTTGAATAACCATCCACTTGTGATCAAATGATGAGCTTGTGGTCTCAAGAATGTTTAAGAATATCTCCTTAAAGAATACTTCAATTTGCATTTTTAAATGAGTTTTGAAATTTGATAACAATGCTAAAAATATAGAAAGCGATAATTCAAAAACTTCTGGTACTGAGCTTACACCATTTTTAGATAAGGCCACACAAAGATATTGCTTAATTGCTGTTATGAACATTTCATTATTGCGAAATACTGGTCCAGCACTTTGGAGTATAGATAGCAGCAAATGTAAAGACAAGACTTTTGATCGTAGTTCATGTGATTTTGGATCAGGAACTCCTTCTGGTAGAGCTTTCATAGATAACTTGCAAAGTGCTCGAAAAACAAGGAAAGCGTCTTTTTGCAAAATATGTGTAAATTGTGCAGTATTTATGCTATCATTTTCACTATGAGTATCCATACTCTCTTGAGAAGGTATGCGACTTATGTTATTCCCGATGCTGCCATTCATATCCAGTGAACTTGTATCACATTTCTCATTAACATCCGTTTCAGAAGAAGAAATTTCATTTATAGATGTATTTGTTTGATTGCTTTCATTTAAATTTTCTTTTACCTCAATTCTACTATCACATTCATCTTTATGATTTTCATGACAAGTATTATCTGGTGTTTGTTGTTCATTATTCACTTCTAAACTTTTTGATTCACTTCCTGTAGAAGGCACATTATCACTTAAATTCACAACGTTATTAATAATTTCATTCAAAACATCTATGACCACATCCTCTGCAGTAATGCCATTTTCACTTTCATCAACATTTTCATCAGTTTTAGTTTGAGGTACTTCAAAAGCTTGATTTTCCATACGTGTAAAAATAACATTCAACATTTGCTGTAAGGTGGCACGGGCTGTAGTTTGGTTAATTAAGTTCTTACTAGCTAAATATATATTGTAACAAGTCCGCACAGCATCTAAAACCGTTCCTTCATGCACTTCAACATGCTGAGATGTTACCACTGTGAGCAATGCTTTTATTATTTGTAATTGTACACCTTCATCTGTTTGAGGGCCAGTAAAACATAAACAAATAGTTTTCACAATCCGATCTATTAGATATTTCCCAGGAGCAGTGGAATCTGGTATGTTTCCAGTAAGATGCCCATATGCGATTAGTTTTTGGAGACAGTCTAAAGCCGTGACAACAATTCTGGATGATTTACTCTGGCATGCCAATTCAAAAGGCAGAAAATACTTTTCTGCATTTATGATATTTGAATCATTTTTTGGTAGAGGTAGTGTAGCTGATGAATTAAGAGTTGTATCTTCTCCTCCATCTTTTAATTCTGTTTTTATTTCACCTAATCAAAAATAAATTCATTAAAATGAGTATTACTTAAAACTAAAGACATAAATGGCAAAGAAATGTTAAACAAAAACTTATAGCAGATTTTATTGACATTTATTGTAACTATGGCAATAAATTGATCATAACACACTTTTATGTCTACAATCATCATAAATTCAAATAAAATGTTGACATCAATTGCAGATTCTAAAATTTAAGACAGGATTTGTTTAACACAAATTTGTATAAAGTACAAAAATAAACTAAAAGAAAACTATAATAAAGTGTACAATATTGAATAAATATATAAATTTAATATTCTATAACACAAGTATTTTACCTAAAGCTAACTCGCAGGCTCGTTTTAATTGAGAATGATGTGATCTACGAATGTCCTTATCCGCAAGGATTTTTTCCAAAGCTCGAACTATAAACATTTCTTTTGTTTTTAAATTTGTTTGCATGTTTTACTACGTCAAATTAATTTTTTATATTTAAATTAGTGTTTAATCATCATAATCGATTTTCATTACAAAATAATCTATTAATACGTATACAAGTATTCTTATTAGACAATCGTCGTGGTATGCAGACATTTACATGGCCATTTTCACTTTCACGAGTTACGTAGCACTTATCTCAGACACCTGCATTGATTTTGTATAACATATGCCCCATTTAATTATCTGTACAGATGTCTTAAAAAATACATGATGTAAACTATAAGTGATCTTAAATAAAAAATCATATCTGTCAAAAGTAGATCATGTGTCAAACTAGCCTGAAAATTTAAGTTTTCTCAATCTGAGAACGACAAACCTGTTTTGATGCTTATGTTGGTGAACATGGTAGATAAAATTTAAAAATGGAATTTTTAAATTTTATTGGACTGGTAGATCTAAATCATCTTAAAAAATTAACTAGTAGTGCATTGCATCGTGCCTTAAGGCAAATTGCTGGAACTTCCCGTACCGAAAGCTAACTAATTAAAAAAAACTTTGCAAAACTTTGAAGGAATTTTGAGAAATTATGAAATTTTTGAGAACATTTGACTTTTTTGAAAAAAATATTTTTTTTATATCTTAATCTTTTTGTATTTTGATTTTTTTGTCAAAAATCGCACTGCATTGCTGATTTGGAGTCGAAATATCAAAGCGCGTAAGCGCCGCAAAGTCTAACGTCAACGTGTAAATATTTGGTACAGAACCCATATAAATGTACACAAAATTTGTACTTATTTTGTAATCTTTATAAAATATCTGATGATAAGATGTACATATGTCTAGTCTAATGTTCATTTTTGACCGCCAAATGGCATTATTTTTTACTTTTTTTGTTGGATCTCCGGAGACGCTGGGCCTGTCTTTCCAAAATTTGTACCAGTTGTTCATTTCTTCAGTACAAGTAAAATGATTTTTGAATTATTAAAATCAGACGCTTCGTTTTCTTAAAAACTGAGTTTTCGTTCTTGGCACTCTTTGCCCCGTATCTTCAAAACGTCCTCTTATCAATAGGAATCGAATGTTTTTTGAATAATTGAAATCGGTTGAGCCGTGCTCCCGAAATCGTCGACGAAAATTTGTATCCGCAAACACACACACACGCACACACACATGCAATCCATCCATGCATCCATTTTTTCTAAGAATAAGGTAAAAATATATAAAAATATTCATTTTCGTTTTTTTTGCAATTACTAAACTTAGCCTACAGGAAGTTAATAAAACATCACATACATTTCATGTGCTAGAAACGCTCTGTTACAATAGTATTGGCAAGAAAGATCAAAAATAATCTTTTAATTCCCATAGTAAAAATAACATTAATTAATCAAAGTTATTCACATGCAGTAAACATATAATGTTTACAAGTTGATTTCGGTTACTCCTGCTAAATAAATTGAAATAGTTAAGAATGATATAACTATTATACTTTCGATATTATACGATATTATACTTTCACAACTCAGTATTAAACTGATTATATTTTATTATATTATATTATTAATCAGTAAACTGATTATATTTTTTATCATTTTAAAGGTCTCATTATCATGAAAATAAGACATTTTTTTTTTACAATTTAGTTTTAACACAAGAAGTACAGAAGAACAAATATTATAATTCGACTTAATAGAAGATAAAAGTAGAAGTACATATATGTACATAATATTGTCTAATAGATAAACTTTGTTTAATATGAAATGAAACATATTCTTATTTAGCAACTGTGCTGATTTGTTTTATTTAACAATTATATATTTAGTTTCACAGACAGATTTATAAACATGTAGAGTTTATTCCAATAAAACTATATTGCATATTTACACTTTAGGTTTTGGAGCCAATCTTTTAACCATTTTTTTCTTTCTTAATTCGCCTTTATTGATACTCTTTTTCTTCTTTTTCTCAGATTTAGTACCTTCAAAAACAGTTTTTCCTTCTATTTTCTTATCTATTTTTGGCTTTTTACTAGAATCATCAGACTGATTACTCAAAGATTTTCTTTTCAAGTCTCTCTGTGTACGATTTCTTATTTTATTACCAAATTTGTCACGTTTTTTCATATTGTAAGGTTTATTTAAGTTTTCTTGAGATATAGGCTTTCTATTCGGATTAGCTTGTATTCTTTTAATTCTAACAGGCCTGTCCTTAATCAGCGTCCCATCTAATTTCATTGCTAACTCAACTGCATCAGTTGTTGCAAAATTAACATACCCAAATCCTTTGCCCATGCTTGTTTTTTTGTCTCGCACAATTCGTACTGATTCTATTTTCCCACAATCATTAAAAGCAGTCCACAAATGGTCTTCCTCTGTAGAAAAATCTAGATTTCCAATAAATATAGCTTTAGTATTATCATGCAATCCCTTTTCATTTGTCGCCATATCAACCCTCAAGTGATGTTCTTCGATAACAGTTCCATTGGCTTCCAAAGCTTTGTTTGCTGATTCTTCTGATTTAAAACAAACAAAAGCATTAATATTTGTACGTTTTGGATGAAATTCTTGCTTGATTATGGCAACTTTCTTAGAAGTTTTTGGATCTGCTACAGGTGCATTACGAAATCTTACAGATTCAACTTCTCCGTATTTTACAAACAATTTTTTCAGTTGTAATTTCTTTAGACTATGAGGAAAATTACCAACAAAAATAGTCCTTTTTAAAGCACTATCATCAGCTGAATTAGCTTTAGTAGGTGTTGTTTTCTCAGTACTTTCATCATCATCCACTTCTTTTTCTTTATCATTTTCAACTGTTTCATTTAATCTCCGAAGCTTTTTCCTTTTATTTTTACCAAGATTAGAGTCGCCAATCTTTTTAAATTTGGGTGCAGGTAAAATAGTTTTTTGAACATCTTGTTTTGGAGTATCTGAGCCTGATATAAGGTCTGCTAAGCAACCGATTTTGTACTCCATGTCTACAAAGAAGTGTTTTATGATAAATTTGAGGTTATAAATTTATAAAACTAGTATATACCATTTCTTATTTACCTTAGTTATATATTAATTACACTACAATCACAAAATTTACTTAATTTACGAAAATGTAACATTAATGTAAACAAACACGTGTTATATATAAATAAAATCAAGAATGTAAAATTCGCAGCATGTTTCGTTTACCAAAAGCGACACGCACGCTTGCAGCGGAATTAAAGTGTACTAGTCAGCGAAGACGTAAACCTAAACATGTGTTAGGTAAAACCATAAATCAGAGCTTCTTAAACTATAGGTCGCGACTCCAAATGGGGTCGCGGGCAAAAATTCTGGGGTCATGAGTGGTTTTAATATCAAATATTTATATATTTATCTCGTTTTATAACATCACGTCTTGATTTTTGTATGTTCTCAACGAATTCTTAAACTACATATATACTTTAATATATATTAAAGTACATATATGTATGTACGTATATTGTTACCAAATATATAAAATATTTAAAAATATTAATTTTATTATTTTATATTTGTGGGGTCATCACACAAACTAGCAGTCATAAATGGGGTCGCCAAGAAACTCGCAATCGTAAATGGTGTCCCGAAGGACAAAATTTTAAGAAGCCCTGCCATTAATAAATAAGCATAAAACCTAAATTTTCTACCATGCTTGTTCATTTATGGTTCCTACCGTTCCTGCTTATAATTTTTAAATATAAAGCTTATAAATCTGATTTTAAAATACTTTATAAAACATCATATAATACACAAAAAATCTGAGAGTAAACATAATTATTAGCTCTACTATCATATAATTATTTATATTTATAAAAGATAAATATTAATAATCATTTTAATTATATCTTTCTACGATGTTGATACCATAAACGCAGTTATGTTAACAATGCAACAATATTATTGTATATGATTAAGAACTCGCATATTTTAGGTGTTGATTTTTTAACTCCCTGAATAAGATCATGTTTATGTTTTCGCCAGAAATTCCAATTTGCAAATGTTATGATTTTTTGTCAATCAGAATAGTTTGACACCAAAGTGAAAAAAGTAGGTATTTGTGTTTGAATGTACCGGAGCCAAAATTTGAAATTTATCGACGTTTTCTCAAAAACGGTTGCATTGATTTTAAAAGTTTAAAAGACATATTCGATGAAACTTGATAAGTACTTGCTTTTATTAGTATTTCGCTATGATCAGTCGAGCGGTTTCTTTAGAATTAACAGAAAAGTGCATTCATTCACGCTTGAACTAAAAATCTTGCACCAATTTTAAATTTTCAAGATCTAATTGATAAATCAGTTCGAAATGGTTGCATTGAACCATTTGGTGATTGATTATAGAGCTTGCCCTTAACGATCAACCAAAGCATTATAGATCTATGAAAAGTGGTTTAATTATAGAAATTCGTCTAAGTTTGAGACAATGGTCCGTGTCAAAATTTAAAACTTCTGTATCGCCACTAAAAGTGGCTAAATCTCAATTTTATTGGTCAAGTCAATTATTATTTACAATTGCCCTAAAGAAAAATGCCACTTACTTACAACTAGTTAACTTGTCATTTTAACACTTTAATTACCTTTACTATACAAAATTTTCATTTGCGTGTACATATTATCATACATTATCTAATTGTTAATATACATAAATATTTGCAGTACTCTTAACATACGCTTTGAATTTATACATTATTAATCTTGCTTTTTTTTCAAAGCATTAACATAAACGAAATATTTCTCTTATGTAATACTTGTATAACACTAATAAATATATGAATTTTTATAAAAATAAATAGCTTTTCATTTTATTTTATTTTTTTATGATTTTATTTTATTTTTTTATGATATAATATAATGATGTTATCTTGATAGACTTTACTGCAGTATACAAGATATATTTATAAGTTCAGAATTTTTAACTATACCACGGTTTAATATCCATTTATGATAAAATATTTAGTAAATTAGTGGTGAATGGCATGGTGCCTTAAGGCAAATTGCTGGAACTTCGCGTACTGTAATAAAATATTCGAAGAATATTAAATGTTTTCAAATATATCATTATAAATAAAATACTGTAGCTTTCATTATTCGTGTGTTATAGACAAAATATAATAGCTTATAAATTGGACGATGATGTTCATATAAGTTTACATGAAAAGTAAATATTCCAAATTTAGTAATCCCCTTCAAAAACGGGTTGAAATGACAAATCTTGTCTAAGAATTATTTAAACTGAGTTGCAAAGTTAAAATTATTTATTTCAAGTATTTTAGATAGAAATTAAAATTAAAATCCAAATTATTTTCGTTATTAAAAAAATTGTAAATTAAAAAAATTGAGATTTTGAAATATTTTTTTTTATTTTTTCCAAAATTGATCGTTTCGTCAACACAAGCAAAAAGTTTTTTGAATCATTCAAACCGGATGGTTCGTTCTCTCTTCTTCGACATTTTTTACACATTTAGCTCTATATCTTTGAAACGGCTAGACCTGTCCTTGCCAAAAACTAATCACCACTTTTCCTCATCATTACGAATTGAATGTTTTTGAATCATTCCAATCGGATGCTCGGATCTCGTGAAAACCGAGTTTCCATTTTCTGCACTATTTGCTTAGAATCTCGAAAACGGCTGGACCCACCTTTCCCAAAACCTAAGCAGCACTAATCTCCATTAGTAGAAATCGATTGCTTTTTCAATCACTCAAATCGGTTGAGCGGTACTCCCGAAAACGTCGACGAAAAATTGTATCTACACATACAAACACATATCCATTTTTTCTGAGGTATACCAAAATGTTCAGAAGTCTCTGAAACGTGAAGATATGCAAAAATTTGTATTTTAGATTTTTGGTCCAATACTGTAACTTACCCTACGGGAAGTTAAAAATAAATCAAATCAAATATAAATTAATAAATCTATTGTTGTTTCTTTGCATTTTTTATCTGAACAATCACGTGGAATGTGATTTAAAAATGCGCCCATTAACTATATCTTTTTAACAGCAATTAAAACTTGAACTGTAGTGCTGACTGGCATTTTACAAATGACAACTCATCCTGGTTGTCCTATCTCTATGCGATTATTATAATTTCTGGAATACTAATCATTTTTTTGTATCCTTTTGAAACCATAATTTGTTTTCAAATTTTTTATCATTTTTTAACTGTACACAGTCATGTTTTGATCTTTACACTCCAGAATGTACACAGAGATAACCTTGAACAGATGATTCTCAGTTTTGTATATGAAACGTGCTATGTATATATCACATCAAACAATAAAATCAGTATTTGCCGCAGATTGAATCCAATCATTCAGTTACCAATAAACTTCAGCCATGGCAGGAGGTATGTGAAAAAATAAATATAAAATGAAATATTTGTTTAAAAATGTTTGTTATTGCTTGAGCTGATTTATATGATATTTTGTAAAATAGTTTGATTCTTTTAAAGAATGTTGCACAAATGGACCGGGATACGCCTCACCCTTAGAGGCTATGAAAGGGCCCAAGGAAAAATTATTATATGTAGTTTGTGTTCAACCAAATAAAGATCATGAACAAGGTGACTATTTGGCTACTATAGATGTGGACCCAGAGAGCCAAACTTATCAACAGGTATTTTGAACCAAAAATTTATATATATATATATATATATATATATATATGTGTGTGTGTGTGTGTGTGTTTGAGTGTGTGCGCACGTATATTTAGCAGCAGCTGATAAAAATTTAATTAAAAACCATATCATTTTATTTGTAAATATATTTATTAAAAATGTGAAAACAGAAGTTTAAAATTTGCTGTTTATATGAAGTAAGCAGATAATAAATCTATTATTTGCCTAACAAATTTTTGGTTGATTAGATATTGATAACTATTTCTGCATGCAATTATTTGGATACATGTGTTTGTATATATATATATATATATATATATATATATATAGTATTATTTTTGGAAATATGAACACATTGCACTATTTAACAAAAATATTAAATTTCCAAATCTTTCGAGACTTTGGATTGTCTAAACATTCTCTCAGTTTTAAATAATGAAATGTTTGTGCAATTTATGATCATATTTAAATAAAATCCTTTATATATTACTCTAGATGAGAGAAAACAAACCCATTGATAATTTAATAATTTAGTCTAGTTTAAGACTCGAAATATTTGCAAATTTAATAGACACATTACATTCACTAAATTGTTTTTGATGTTGGGGATGCCTGAACGAATTTTATTATATATCTTTCATTATTCGAAAAACCATTATATATATATATATATATATATATATATATATATGAATTTATAAATTTCTAAAAACTCTCATACTATATTTTATAGATATATTGCCCAATTTTTAAACTCAAATAAAATATATCAACATCAAATTCAGAACTATACAATGTATATATATATATATATATATATATATATATATATATTAATAAATATTTTTCCACTAGTGAGAATATTATGTGTATCTTATGAGTCAATATCCTACATATTTTTTTAATGCTTTGCTCTATATTCGAAAACTATAAAAGGTTTACCTAATTCTATTAATACGAATTAATAACAGTATAAAATATAATAATGAGATCATCTCCTGGCATAAATAAGTTAATTACCTTAAAAATATAAAAACTTTCATTCCAAAAAATCATAATTTAAATAATCGATAAATATTTTTAATTTATAAACTAAGATTGCTATATATTATTAATGAAGATTGAAGTTATATAGTTCACTTATTATATAAATATTTCATCTTCATATTATGAATACGTCAATATCACTTAAAAATACAAATATCAAAATACAAATCACACAAGTACCGTTACGATACTAAATCTTTAAATTTTTTATTTAAATAAAATAATAAATAACATTAATACAACCTGTTACTTTCCTCTACACGTTCTATGCTGTTCTGGCTCCTAGTTTGCTCAATACTCTTAAACCTTGATCATTATACTCTTGTCGAGACATCCAAAAACTATCTCGGTCTTTCATCACTTCTGCTAAAACTGCACCTCCTATAAACACCATATCCTTTCGTCTTGGTGGATCTTCAATACGAATTTTAAATTTGGCTAACTTATCAATATCATTCTTTAATACTCTTTCTAAGTATAATTGTTTGATCTCCCTTTCCAAGCGACTTGGTAAACCTGGAAACATTGTAGAACCCCCCGATAAGACTATATGCTTGTATAATTCAGTTCTCATATCTATTTCAGCTGATTGTATTGTATTGAAAACCAGTTCAGCTATTCCTTGGCCTTCAATATTTATTAAATGAGGTTGAAATAAAGCTTCAGGTGCTTCAAATCTTTCACCTCCTACTTTAATAATTCTTCCATCTGGCAAAACATAGGGTTCGACAAGCACTGTGGTTTCTAAAGCAAGTTTTTGTTCTTGCTCTATATCATAACCAATATAACAAAGTTTTTCTTTTACCATTCTTATGGTTTCAAAGTCTGCTGAATGGTTAAATGCATATCCTCGTAAAAGTAATAATTTTATTAAATACCTAGTAATATCACGTCCTGCTATGTCTAATCTTCTTGTTAAGTGCGGCAAAGCAAATTCTTCGTATACTGGACATATATGAGTTACACCATCACCTGAATCGACTACCACTCCACTAAGCAGTCCTTGTGCATAAAGTGTTAAAACTGCTTGTATTGCAATGTATGCTGAATCAAAACCATATTTCTCAAACATTACTTCAATCATTTTCTCACGATTTTTCAATGGATTCATTGGTGGTTCTGTTAACAAAATTTTTGTATTACTCGGATCTAAATTCATCTTCTGTTTGCCAAAAGTGTAGTCCCAAACATGACACATATCATCCCAATTTCGGACTACCCCGTTTTCCATGGGGTAGCTTACTTCTAAACAAGATCTCTGTGCAGAAGCTTCATCACCTATCATTAAATCTTTGATTTCGATATCGCCAATTTTACTGTCAGCCCTTATAATAGGTCGTCCAATTAAAGAAGGGAAAATGTAAGCTGGAAAATTACCCCCGGCATAACCGCATTTAACAAATCCGGTGCCATTGTCACATACAATTACACTTCGGCCTTTGCTGTCCATATTTGTATTGTTTTATTATATCAGTAAATACGGAATTAGCGGCTTTGAAATAGTTTAAAATGAATCAAGAATTTGGAACCATTTTATATGTTATTTGAGGTTATGGACCCACGGATTGTCAACAACATTGTCAACTGTCAAATTACACCGGCAAATAATAATATTGATGCCAACATATGAAAGGACTCGTATATGTATTAAAGTGTATATTTGTTGATTTATATTTCGATTTGATTGTATATCTATTATAATATAATATTATCTAGTATATTTTTGTTATTATTGTATTATTACAAATCATAATACGATTGTAATACCAAATTTAGTTTCAAATACCCGATTACTAAAGTTCATTAATTTTCATTTCAAATTTTGCGCCATTAATTTGAATGCCAAAAGCAGCGCCCTCACGTCTGCCAACTTCTCTTTCGGCGGCAACTTCATGCTGGCCGAATTGTTAGCAAGTGTCAAATTATTATCATATTTTAATGGGCCTTGAAGAAGATACTTTCTGACTTAAAATTTTCTCAACAGCTTTAAATTTAAATTACTAAATATTCTTTGCTACTGGCTATACATTTAATAACATATCATCTGATTATCGCATTGACGACAGCGATGATGTGAGAACATGAATAAATTTATTCATAACGCTTAAGCGTTTTTATTTGTAACATAACAGCACTTAATTATGTTTAATACTTTCAATAAGCAAATAAACAGTCTCTTCATAACCATAAATAAAAGGCTTTAATTATGAAAAATATAACAGAACATCGCTGTTCTCATATTTATGTTTCCCATACAGCTAATATTTGACCACAGTTATAAACCGTTTGACCGCTACGCGGCGCTGTCGCGCTTTTATATTTTACTCCTAAACTACGCAGCGCTGTCGCGCTGTCACTTCAGTTCGAGTTAGTCAGTCTGCATGGGAGGTCGTTTGCGCTCATGCGTTTTTTTTAATTAAAAGTATACTTTCTCAATAAAAAATACTATAAATCAGTTTTATCTTTGAAAATATTTTTTTTATAATTTTTGTACGCATTAAAATACGTCACCATGTCGAGTGATGATAATATTTCGGATACTGAATTGAGTTCAAATTACACATCGGAGGATGAATTATTGGATACAGTTGATGTAAGCACCTTCTTATCTATTAATATGGATGCAAGTAGTGATGACGAAAGTGCAATAGATCAAAAAAGAAAAAGATTGAGAAGGGATAGTGAATTGTCTTCTTCTTCAGAAACTGAAGATTCAACATTTACACCCATTGCACCAACAAAAACATTTTCGAAGGCGACAGATGACTTTTCGGAAACACCTGGGCCAAGGCGCGCTCCTCCATCAAATGCCAGTCCCATTGATTACTTTAATTTATTTTTCACACCATCACTTCTCGAAAGCATTGTTATAGAAACCAATAGATATGCTTCGCAGTTCATACAATCGCACGATCTTTCGGATAATTCACGAATCAAGAAGTGGACGGAAACTAATGTTCAAGAAATAAGAGCTTTTATAGCAGTTTTGCTAGAAATGGGAATAACGAAAAAACCAACTATGTACTGTTATTGGAGACAGAATTCCAGAGTAATACCATGGTTTGGAAAAATGTTTGCCAGGGACAGATTTCTGTTGTTGCTCAAATTTTTCCATTTGGTAGACAATCAATTACTAGTTGCGCCAGGACATCCGGATTATGATCCTTGTGCAAGATTTGAAATGCTTGTAAAACACGCAAATACAGTTTTTCACAAGCATTACGTACCATATAAACAATTATATATTGATGAATCATTAATTGGTACACACTGCCATTCATCAATAAAGCAGTATCTTCCTAATAAATTACACCACAAATTGGGAATGAATTTCTGGATGCTATGCGACTCAATTACAAAATACTGCCTGGGATTTTATTGTTATAAAGGCGCCAATAATGAAGAAGACAGGAATTTGGTTAAAAAAAACGGACTTGGATTTTTAGTAGTTGAACATTTATTGGAAAATTATCTAGACAAGGGTTATCATTTATTTACGGATAACTTTTACACAAGTTTACATTTAGCTAAATCACTTTTAAAAAGAAAAACCTACCTCACGGGGACAATCCATCCAAACATGAAGGAAATTCTCGCAGAAGCTAAAAAAGCTGAGGCAGGTGTGCCAAAATATTTTGCTAATCAAAATATCTTGATGTGTTCATTCAAAGATAAAAAAACAAAGCCCCGTCCAGCTATTTTGATTTCCTCCAATGCAAATTCTAACAGTGTTAGAATAATAGAAAAGAAAGGCAATTTCGAATATACAAAAGAAACACCGAGTATGATTCACGACTACAAAATATATATGAGAAAGGTAAACGAAGGAGATGAATCTGACAAAATGTTATATGCGAACTTAGATGAGCGAAGAACTTGCAAATTATGGAAGAAGGTGGTTTTCAACATTTTTGGAAGAATGGTGTTGAATGGCTATATCTTATACAAATCTAACACCACAGAAAAAACAATGCCTCGGCTCAAATTCACATCCGCTATTATTGGACAAATCGAGGAAGAATGGATGACCTTCAGAAATATGGAAATTGAAGAATCAACTCCGATGCCAAGCTTTGGGTTAGAAAAACTGCCTGGACGCAATTTACGCCAGTGTGCGGTCTGCAGTAGTAGAAAATATGGAATAAAACGTTCTAACCTTATCTGCTGCCGTTGCAAGAAGGGGCTACATGGACTTTGCGCAGGAAAACATAAATGTTAAACTTTTTTTTTGTTTTATTAGCTTTAATTTTTTTGTTATTCAACAATTGTTTGCATTAATTCTTTATATACAAAATGTTAAAAGAAATACGTTTATCGATGTATTATTGAAGAAAATATAATTTTTAAAAAATAGTTGTTTTTTTATTTTTCAACAGCGATGAATGTTTCCAAGTATTCCCAAATTGTCTATATTAATTTTAGAATGGATTAGAAATCTATGAAGTTTTGCACACATTTTAATATAATACATGTACATTTTTAATAAAATTTGTGTTAGTAATTTATATAGAACTTTGGTTTTGCTATAAGCATATACCACTCTTCTTACTAAAGATTTTCAGAATCGAGCGACTTTTGATAATAATCAAATTATGCATCCGTTTAATCATTTAGTATTTAGGTTAACCAATGGGTATTAATTATTAACCATATTGTTATTGGGTATTAGTTAATACTGGTATCCTTACTGACGTCGGCTGCGGTTATATATAATATTAAAGTCGTCGTGTATGATTTTATTACAAAAAATCTTAATGAACCTTTATGATACAACTCCTACAAAGAATTCTTAATTATTTAAATTGCATGCTGGATAAGGCCAACCAACGTTTATATTACTACAATACCCTCAGAGTTGAGTGCTATAAACTATTCCATATTGGTTTAATTATGGTCTTATATAATAATAATAAATAGTAGTCTGACCGAACGCAAGTCAATGATATGAGAGCACCACAAAATCAATGATTTTCTTCCCCTCCCTTATTTTTTATTCTCATTACCGTTTTATTATTAGCAATTGATGACCAATAATGACTTTATATTCGTTTCTATGAATTTTTCTTCCTGATCCTGTGATTTGGCTTTCAGTTCTCTGTATTTCCTCTTCTCGCGTAAGCCATCAATCGCCTACATTCTTCTTCTTCCTATTTCTTTCAGTCCTTCTATTTTGCCTTTAATGACGTCGTGAAGGAGGCACTCTTTTTACAGAATGGGTCCGATCCAGTTTCCTTTTTTTTCAGGATCGTGCTCAGTAGAGTCCTTTCTTCGCCCACTCTTCTTAGGACTTCGTCATTTGTTATCTTGTCAGTCCACTTTATTTTCTCCATTCACCTCCAGCACCACATTTCAAAACACTACATATAGTTCTTGTCGGCTTTTCTTAGAGTTCATGTCTCTGATCCGTACAGAGCTATGCTCCAGGCATAACAATTTATCAGTCTTTTCCGCAAGCCGAGACTAATAATAAATTTGCTCGTCAGTAGTGTTCTCTTCTTCGTGCAATGATCTTATACATTAGTATTTTATTATCAGAAAATAATTTAGAATTTTGAGCAAAGAGCTAATTTAAGAATTTCAAATTAAGCTTGATTCGCTAATTTAGTTGCTCGAGCCGAACAATAATATGGGTAGAATTAGAACGGACTGATATGATTTTTTAAGTGAATTAGATCTGCATATATGGGTAGAATTAGAAAGGACTTGATATGATTTTAAAGTAAATATGAGCCGTGAAGTCACGACCTCTATATGCAGCTGTAAAGAGTTTTATTTACATACATGTGTGATGATAATTAATTAAAGATTTCATTGAAAAAGCTTCATTACTTTTGAGCCATATAAATGTTCAGTGAAGTTGATAAATAAAGAGGCTCAATAGGCAACTAATCAACCTAATAAAAAATTATGCAAACTTCAATATTTGCGCTATAAAACGAATATTGACAATTGCCAATAAAAGAACTTAATAATTTCTATTAAGTTAATTAAAAGTAATTTATATTAAAAATACACGAAGTTAATAATTTATATTAATTTATGTCTCCTATAGGTAATACACCGCACTTTCACAAATAACAAAGATGATGAGTTGCACCACAGTGGATGGAACATATGTTCTAGTTGCCATACCGGATCCTTGAAAAATGGTGTTCGAGACAAACTCATTTTGCCATGTTTACATTCCAATAATATCTATATTGTTGATACGGGTAAAAATCCAAGAAAGCCTGAAATCGTTAAAGTAAGAACTTTACAAATTTAGCAGAATTTGCTTTGCACAAATCAATTATAAAAGTTTTATGTACCCTAGGTTGTAGAAGGAAAATCAATGCTTAAACATGATGTTAGTACACCTCATACGACTCATTGCCTTGCTTCTGGAGAAGTTATGATTTCTACATTAGGAGACAGAAATGACGGAAATAAAGGAGATTTCTTTTTGTTAGATGGCAAAACGTTTGATGTTAAAGGTAGTTTCAATTATATCTCTTTTGAAAGCTGGTTAAAACTAATTTTTCAATTATTATGCAGGAACTTGGACTAAAGGCGAGAAAAAAGCGTCGTTTGGATATGATTTTTGGTATCAACCTTATTGGGATACAATGGTTTCTACTGAATGGGGTACTCCAAAAGTGTTCAAAAGGTAATAAATTCATTTTGAATTTGTAAACATTTGCCAAGACTGATTTTACCAAAACTACCAGACCAATGCTAAATCATTTGTTTTGACTTACAAAGTTATGCTTCTTCTCAAGCTTTGAGCATTTTTAGACCGCTGTATTTAGCTATAAGTCTATCAATATGAATAATATATTGTTATTGAAAATTATTTTTAATGTTACTGATCTGCAACTATAAAAATAAAAATTAGCAACAAAAGTTATAGAGCCAAATGTGTAAATAGTGTGGAGTTTGCTTCATATTTGCAAAAACATTCGTCATCAAAGAGTAAATGTTCAAATTCCATCCCAACATATTGCTAAAAAAATGTGGCATCAATCATTCATTTACAACAAGTTTTAATATAGAATTCGAAAACATTTATCTTTTAGGGGATTTAGAAAAGAAGATCCTGGAAACCCTATGGTGTACGGAACCAGTTTAAATATATATTCATGGTCAGAAAGAAAACTAAAACAAGTAATTAATCTTGGCACAGAAGGAACAGCACCATTAGAAGTGAGATTTCTACATAATCCTAAAGCTGATGAAGGATTTGTAGGATGCGCCATTTACTCAAATGTGTATAGATTCTTTAGAAAGTCTGACAATACATGGGGTACTGAGAAAGTGATTAGCATACCACCTAAAAAAGTTGAGGGATGGGTTGCTCCCGTTATAACTGGTACGTGAATTTATTATTCCTAAAGTGCCTTAGAGAATTTTTCTTGATCTTTAAACTCGAGTTTACAATACACTAATTTCGAACTTAAATTATTTGGCAAATCACCTTATAATATAAATTTTCTTTTAATTTTTGTACTGCAAATTGTAAACCAATACTTACAAGACAAGTTTGATGTATTTTTTAATTTTTTGTGAACATCAATGATTTATGTAGAAATTCAAAGTAGTATGAGTTGATTGTGGACATGTAGATGAAAACGTGGTACAAAATTAATTAAATTACTAAATTTAAGAGATTAATAGGAATTATAAAATATAAATAAAATCATAAAATATTACACTTCTTTCAGGTATCATATCAGATATTTTAATTTCACTCGATGATAAATATCTATACATTAACAACTGGCTCCAAGGAGATGTCCGCCAATATGATATTACAGACACAAGAAATCCGAAATTAACTGGCAAAGTTCAGCTTGGAGGAGTTATTGTTAAAGGATCAGGTGTTAAGCTTATTGATGATGAAGAATTTCCTGTGAGTTTTTATTTTTTATTTTTCATTTTTTCATTTCATTTTTTCATTTCATTTTTTCAATATGATTATGAGTAATAAAATATTCATATTTCCATATTTAAATTTGTTCCAATTTTTAATGTAAACCATTCAAACAGAAACAATAGTAAGATCAAATGTTTCAATTTCTGTAAAGTATCTGAATGTACTGTATGTATAGTTTGCTATGAACAATAAATCGAAAAAAATGTTTCAATTTAAATATGAATTAAAGATGAAAATTAATTTTTAACTTATTTTATTAAAGGAACAGCCTGAGCCTACGATAGTAAAAGGCCGGCGCCTATTCGGAGGACCACAAATGCTCCAACTTTCTTTAGATGGCAAAAGATTGTATGTCAGTACAAGTTTATACTCGATTTGGGATAAACAATTTTATCCTGAAATGGTTAAGAATGGTGGCACCATGGTGAAAATAGATTGTTTGGAAGGAGGTGGCATGAAATTGGATGAAAACTTCTTGGTTGATTTTGGAAAAGAACCTAACGGTCCGGTTTTGGCGCATGAAATGAGGTCAGATATTAATATCTAGATTTTTTGGAAATTTAATTATATGAAGAAATAACTTTATTTAACATTTTTGTTATATATTGTAGGTATCCTGGGGGAGATTGCACTTCCGACATTTGGTTAGCTAAAGATTAAGGACCAAATAAAGCTAAATTTTAATATTGCTAAATATTCTTATCTAATTTGCAATATATTTTTGTATTAAATATATATTATTATATTTTGAATTTTGTAATGAGATTTGCTAAAATATAGAAAATATCTATATAAAATTAGTTTTATTTATTAATGCATGCAAATTTAAAACACTGAAACCGTTTTCGTTATGGGTAGTTAGCATTTTTCGCGAGCATAGTGATATGAAGTTACATTTCATCTCGATACAATTTTTGCAGATTTGATTAATTATTAACTATAACACAAATAAATATTTATATTATTACAGTTGCAATAAATAATTACTCTAGTTTTAGCATTAACTACTTCACATCAAAATACAAAAGATTTTATACGAAAAAGAATTACACAGAAATGTATCTACCCACGAACTAATTTATTCGGTTAAGAATGATGTTAAAATTCAGTAGATATTGTTAGAAAACGTAAATTATTTTATGCAAATCTTTTTACTAGTCCAGTCATTTAAGCTTAAATGAGCTTAAATTAATCTCAAGAATTAGTAAGAATCTCAGAATTCGAGATACCCAGCTGTAAGTCTGTAAATACTTGTATATTGGCACCCTAAAGTTGTCTCAAAACCTACATATGATAGGGTGTTAATACTATATGTAGGTTTTGAGACAACTTTAGGGTGTCAATATACAAGTATTTACAGACATAGCTTGATATTTCGAATTTCGAGGTGAACTTACTATAATTATATGAAGAGATTTTGCAGATTAAAATCTAATAGATTAAAAATATAAACTTTTCCACAGAAAGTTAAAAACGCTAAAGTAAATTAAAATTTTTTATTCATATTGTTTATCATAACTAAATTTTCATTACTATAACATTAAAATATGCAAAATTACAAATGTTTTTATATTGCCAGAATTAAATTGAAAAAAAAACGTATCATTGCATAAGTATATAACGACAAATTGAGCAAGAACGTTCGCAAGCAGTCGTGGCCGAGCGGTTAAGGCGTCTGACTAGAAATCAGATTCCCTCTGGGAGCGTAGGTTCGAATCCTACCGACTGCGAACATTTTTTTCTTATTTTTACATAAAATTATTATTCAAATACAGATAAAAACTATATTTTAGCTTTTACAAATACGCATGTATGTCATTCATTTATTTTGTTATAATATTTTTTTAATTATAACGTTTAATATGTATTTTTAATTTTAGCGCTGCATAACCTTATTTTATAACCCGTTGTTCGACGTATATGTGCGCTTGTAACATAGAGTAGTACCAGGGGGCGTAGCTCAAGTGGTAGAGCGCTCGCTTAGCATGTGAGAGGTACCGGGATCGATACCCGGCGCTTCCAAATAATATTTTTACATTTTTATTTAATTTTTATTATAAAGTTTTTTCAACTAATACTTCTTTTCAAAAAAAATACTATTTTTAATGTGAAATCATTCAAAGAGTAGCATTAGTCTCATTGTTAGCAATTTGAGAAAGACTATAATTTATTTTAATTAATATTTAATTAATTAAATGTATATAGATATACACAATGCTGTTCTGTATGTATTGATCATTATGATAAATTTTGATAGATTAGGTAATATATTAGGTTTATGACAAAATTGAACAGTTAAGATAACAAATGAAGAAGTATTGAGAAGGGTAGGCGAAAAAGAACTCTACTTAGTACAATCATTAAAAGGTAAGGAAACATGATTAGACTCATTCTGCAAAAGAAGTGCCTTCTACAGGGCTTTGTCGAGGGTAAAATAGAAAAACTAAAAGGACTGGGAAGAAGAAGAATGCAGATGATTGATAACTTAGGCGAGAGGAGAAAATATAGAGAACTGAAAGCCGAAGCACTAGACCAGGAAGCAAGGAAGCAGAAGTTTGAAAAGAAATGCATAAAAATTGATTAATGATCATTAATTAATGGCAATGGGAATAATAAACAAGGGAGGGGAAAGGAAATCATTGATTTTTGGTGCTTTCATACCATGGACCTGCCTTTCAGGCAATAAATTTATTATTGTTATTATAATAAAGTTTGTACTACCCGAAATATTTTTTCCTATTCGAAGCTACTAATAATAGCGACTATTGAAAACTATTATGTAATAAGCAATAAATTAGATTTTAGTGTTAAGTTAAGTATACCAGACTTATTATCAAAAACACTTAGTGATTATTTTAGTATAGCAGATTCAATATTAATAAAGGGTCCGCCATATAACTTTTTTTTATTCGTAGCAATTTAGAATTTTTTGACAGCCATTTAAAAGTGAGACAGCCATTTCAATGAAATTATTTTCGATTATTAACCAAGGATTGCACTTTCAAATAGGAAAAATTCAGATTGAGAAAATATTCAGTAGTTTATATATAGAATTTAAAAAAAAAAAAAAAAGTTATCTGACGGACCCTATGTCTAACAATAAGTCTTTAATTCGATCTCTTTAGGTATAGGTAAAAAAGTGTAGTTACTGACAAGCGATGATGAGTAATTATTGAACCGCCAAAAAGTTGAATCAAATATTCCTTTAAAATAAAATAAAATTAGTTAATAATTCAAAATCAAATTTAAGTTATGTGTTATTTTATGAGTGGCTTATTGTATTCTTATTGATTGAATTCCAACATGTGACAGAAAATAAGACATTTAATTTTAGCAACTCATATTTTGAAATTAATCTGTAATAACTGCTCTTGCACAGTTCTTTGTCACCTATATTGTTCTATATCAATTATAATAGAACTTCATAGGCTTTTAAACACTAATTTTTTTTTTTCTTTGCTTTATAACACTAAAATTATAGTTTCGAACGCTTGTTAAATATAACTAAACAAATTGATAGTATGTAAATTAAAAAAAATATTGGTTTATTTATTGACATATGTGAATATAAGTGATTCAATCAAAACTACCGGTTTTGTTATTCAATAATAAATATCAACATTATTTTGATAAGGATATTGATATTCAATTTCACTAATTATTTTTCTCACGCATTCATTTATAATAAGAGCGTGGTTATCGCGAGTTGGAAGTTGCAACCCGGTTGTATTTAATATTTCGAGTATATATCGGCGTGTTCTCGCGCGAGAAGGGAACGGTGAACAGAGATTTGACAGAGTGCCGTGCTGTACGAGAAACGGGCGTCCAGCTTCTGCGACTGATTGCCTTCGCGCTCATGGTATCTTAAACTACGGTTATGAAAATGATAAATTTATAAACCAGTAATTTTAATAATGGTATATTGACTAGTGCTCCTTGAAACAAATTGCCGAAGCTCTTCATTTTCCAATCTAATGTTATAAACAATCCATCAATAATCAATATTATCAATCGAAAAGAAAATATTTGAAATTTCATATAAATTTTTATAAAGTTATTGTCTAACAGTTTAACTTCAAAGTACTTAAGATTTAACAAAATTTCATTTCTTATCGATTTCATTAAAAATCCTTCATAAATCAATCTTATTTTTTTATTTTATTATTTGACTGAATTAATTATTTTAATTTTATTTTTTATATACACTTTGTTTGCTTTTGCTAATAATAATATAAATATAATAAAAAATGTGTTGCATCGTTATATACTTATATATACAGATTATTAGTGCTAGTTCTATTTTAGTAATAGGATAGAAAATTTTAGACACTTTCTACTCGTTGGGCTCTAAATTGTAAATATTATTATTTTTTTGTTTAACTTCATTCTGCAATCTGTTTATATAAAACAATAAGTTGAGAACTGCTAACAAGTTTCATAAAAAATACAATATTGATTAAAAATCAATGGATTTATACGACGGCCTACTTTAGGAATAAAATATTACTACTATAATATAATTTTTTAGACCTTCAATTCGATAATTTGCATTAATTCTCAAAGATACTAAAAGATTTACTGTTAAGATAGATTATAAATTAATAAAAGTAAACAAGTTATAAAAAAAAATTAGTAAGTGAATAGGTAAAGCTAGCTAAAACAAATAAATTAGAAATAAATTCTTCAAAAATTATGTTTTTGTTGATGTTACAAATTATCAATAGATTGGTAAGGCATATGCCGGAAACATATTCAAGAAATAGTATATTGAGAATATAATAAATGTGATCTTAAATGTTTTATTTCACTTTTTTGTATAAATTTTATTGGTTATAATAGTTCTGAAATTTATTTAGGATAAATTTAATTGTCACGCATATTTTTCATATTTGCATGAGAAGCTAACTTCTATTTCTACAAAACATTTGTAGACAAATGACGCTATTTATTCATTAACACATTTTCTGAATAACTAAACTTCAAATTTGAAAATTCGCTGACAAAATTGGTTTATATAAAAAGTAAAATAATACAAAAACATATTTGTTACTGATAATGTTTAATGCAAGGCAGATTATAATTTATATTTAAAATAAAAAAGAGCTTTATATTGTGCACAAATTTCCCGATCATGTATACACAACAATAGCAAAATTTTCAGAAATCACAATAAAAACGAAAAGTCTTGAATTATTTTTAATACTTATAGTACAAAACCGTGCTATTCAAAAATACTAATTCATTTTTGAATAGAGAACAATTTTGTTACAGAATTGATATGAGATAATAATATCAAAGAAAAGCAAATAGGACTAATTAGGAGGAAAGTATAATTAAGAGAGAGAATTATAGCATTCTAGATTCTACCCCTATGAAATAATGCTTAACGGCGGTTTCCGTGAAGACAAGAAGCAAGAGATAAGCAGAGATCCAATAAAAAAGTAAAATAACAAAAAATTCCATGCTTCCCTAATTAAACTTTTTAAAGAATTAGCTTTTTATGACATTACTGAATTTTCTCAATTTGATTTCAATAACTATTTTTTTGCATAATCCTTATCCCTTACCTGTAGTCTGACCATTTGATCGCCTGTACAACCATGTTTTTTTCATTGCTATTTTATTAATTTAAATTTTCACGGTTAAATGAGTAAAACTTTCAATCTTTTGCAAGAATTTTGAGCTTGACTCGTGGCCAAATAGACTTTAATATGATGAATTTGATGATGAACATTGAATTTAATGTTCGAATGCTTTTACAGCTCTTTTTTTCAGAAGCGAAATTCGTGCGGCTACTATGACTATTATAAAATTACTATCCTTTTAATATTAACTATGAATAAGCTTGACAAGAGCCTGAAATAATATCTATTATTATTGATTACGGCTTGCTTATGAATAAATAAATAAATAAATAAAAATATAATGCAATTAGGCGGTAAAAATGATCATTAGACATACGCTCATCATATTATCAGATATTTTGATAATAAGTACAAATTTTGTGTATATTTCTTTGGGTTCCGTACCAATGCTTACACGTTAAACAACGACTTCAGCTACTTTAGCTCACACAACGCCTATGCAACGCGATTTCTTAAAAAAATTTTTAAAGTGCAAACTTTGCAAAAATCTTGTGATATAAAAAAATATTCAAATAAGTAAAATTTTTCAAAAATTTAAAAATTCAAAAAAATGTAATTATCTCAAAGTTTTGAAAAAAATTTAAAGCTTTTTTAAGAATTTTAGTTCTCGGTACGTGAGATTCCTGCAATTTGCTTTAAGGCACGATGCCATGCACCACTAGTTTACGTTTTGGTCTGCGATGGCAATTCTGTTTGAAAGATAGAACACAAGCTCTCAGTTTGGGAAGTTGTGATAGTCGTGAAAACATAAAACTATTACCACTACCTAAAATGTTTAGAATCTCTGTGATACCTCGGCCATATACGAATCGTTCATTCTGTGGCTGTTGCTAGCGCATGGCCGACCACGTCAAATCGTTCCAGCCGAGTCAGTCGCTCTTCGTATACCGATGTGTGAGGTTTATAAAACCGTTTGTTTCAAAATCGTATCATAAAAAAAACGCGTGTACGACTTTTGTTCAGTGAAACCAGATTTGTTTCAATTGTACGTGCATGTAAGTTGACTTATATGCTGTTATGGTATTTTAAATAAAAAGCCTTGTGCAACTGATAGGAGTGGAGAAAACAGTGTCGAAATTGTTAATAATTTTGTGTGATAAATTGTTATTGTTTCTTATTGGTAACTGTGGTGTCTATACAACCGGTTATTTTGAATGAGATACTTGAGGAATTGATTGGGATTGCTGGTACGCTAAAATTGAGGTAAGGTCATATTTTTAGAAAAATTTATATTAAACATAGTATTAAAGGGTTATTAATTCGTTTGAATCATAATTTCATACTTCTATTTAAATATATTATATTGATTCTTTTACGAACTTAACTTTTGGTCAGAATGGACGTCGTTTATGTATAAATTTTAATTCTATTTTTTCGAATAAATCTTTATTTTTTAGAAACATAATTCAGTTTTCTTTTCATTAACTACATAGACGACTGTTCAAAAAGTTGTTTATATATTTATATATTACCCCAGGTATTTTAAAGAATTTCTCTGTCTTTTTTATGTTTTCTTGTAAATTAATTAATAGACTCTGAAACAAATGAAGTACACAAATAATTAACCCTCCTTACACATCTCTGCCTAGTACCAAGGCATACACATAGGGTCCAGCAGACCCCAAACAACGCTTGCCAAGAGCAGACTATTCGCTCGATTTAAAAAAAAACGAAACGAAAATAAAATTTGAACCATCTACTATATGACACCTTACATTTTTAAAGTTAAAAAAAATTAAAAGCCTCAAAAAGCGATCTTTTGTCCGCTAAAAATGGCGTTGGGGTCTAACTGACCCCCGGTATACGAATTTGAAATATCTGCAATTCGACAGCATAAATTTTTTAAAGGTAAAAAATTAAAAGCCCTAAAAATGCGATCTTATGGTCGTTAAAGTTGGCGTTGGGGTCCAACAGACCCCAAGTGCACGAATTTGAACTATCTACAATGCGACAGCATAAATGTTTAAAGATAAAAAAATTTAAAAGCCTGAAAAATGCGATCTCATTACAAATGGTTGCCAAAAGTGGCATTGGGGTCCAGCAGACCCCAGATGAACGAGAAGGGTTAATGATTCCCATTCAAAAAATGTGCGTAAATTGATTGTTCAAAAATAATGTTGATTTTGAGTTAATTAGATACCGTTATTTAAATGAATATTAATGCAATTAAATACAAACAGGATTATTAAAGTTTTCATATAATTTGGAGTTCTATGAGATTTATTGCATTCTGTGAAATTTATAATATCAATCATCATTGAAACACTAGGCTTCACTCATTGGAGTGAACTCTAGTTATTTTTTTTCTTTTTTTCTTTTTCTTTTATTATTATTACTATTATCATTATTATTATTATTTTATTTATTTATTTCATTTTTTTTCGATTCCTTTGTGCCACAATAGCTTATAAGATTAAATTGTATCTTAATTACTATTAATAAATAAAAAAAAATCAATCATTATATGATTATTATTATGATTTGCTTCTAATCCAAAAATTTTACGTAAATTGGTCGTTTCATTAATACTTTCATTATTTTTTTGAAATTGTGTTGATTAAATGAATTTCAAAGCATTTATGTTTATGTAAACAGCATTATCAAAATTTTCATGGAATTTGGACCTACGGCAGATTCAATGTACTTTGAAATTAGAAATAAATCTTCGCATTGTCAATCATCATTGTTTGTCCAATATTATCTCCAATCAAAATGTTTATGCTTTATGATACTTTATAACAATAATACATATTGCTTTATTATTTTATTCTTTTGGAAAGTGCATATTTACTGCATATCGCAAATAGAAATTCTTTGTTCGATTCGCTTATGAACATACCAGAACGAAATTATAGTACTCAAGACTTCTTATGTATTTAAATTATGTGCCAATCGCACATTTATCAAATTACACAAAAATAATAAAAAGCAAGACCTTCAAATGTCATGGAAATAAATTCATTTTTCTTCATGGCGGTGAACAAGAATTTTTGGTAATAAATAATTTTTAAATAATAATTTTCAATTGAGTTCAAAAGTAGATCAAATCCATATGAAATTGATACCAGGAATAATTTTATCTCCAAACTGATAAGTATATATTTGGTATAGATATAACATATCATAGAGATTAAGGATAGGCTGAGAATTTTATAGATTAATAAAAACATTCGCGATATTGATTACATACTAATGCGATACTAAAATTATTTTATTTTTATTGTACATCTTAGTTTATGCCTTTGCTCCTTTGAATCTGATAATTTTTATATGCCATAAAAATTCAATGAAACCCGAAACTACAATAGTAATAAACAGTAATGAACGAAATACGTGTATATATTTAATCTCTTCTTTTATATTGGATTGCAAATAATAATAGCCATACATTAAATTTTACTGATGTGCTTATAATAGTGTCTTTGACCTGTGTAATTGCATTTGTAATTTTAAAGTATAATTTCGCGTGCTAAATTTTTAATTCGTTTTTGTTTTTGCCAAAGCAAAAACATAGGTTGTCATGGTAACCTCTTGTTATGCTTTATCGATTAATATGTGAGCTCATACTACTGAAATAAAACTGTAAACTGGTAAACGAGTATATCCACACTTCGAGTTGAATATTTTAAGATTAAGATTTAAAAAAATGGAAATTATTTAATTATAATGATTTTTTTAAAATTTAATTGGCCTCGCTTACTTAGAGCATTTAGCTACCCACAGCATTTTCATTTTTTCTTTAAATTCTATATCATCTTTATATATTCTACACTAGACAGACACTCTTGCGTCTGTTAATTTATATTCCATTCTATCTTAAGGTTTTTCAAACTGATTTTTTCTTTCTTCTTTTTTTTCTTTGAAATCTGATCTTCTTAAATTCTAATCTTGTTTTTTTCTTTGCTTCTAATTTTTTATTCAAAATCACCTCAACTTAATTCTGATCTTCTCCAATTCTAACATTTTCTTGTTTTCTTCTTATTTTATTCAAATCCAATTCAACGATTCTAATTATATTTCTAATTTCAAATTAACTATTTTTAAATTCTACTAACTTTATGCAATTTCTGGTCAACAATTCAATTTCTATTAAACTTTTCATATTTTTTATGTAATTACCAAGAATCGATTCAAGGACCATTGGCGTGTGTAATTATACTCATATTAATTGCCAATAAATAGACAAATAAACAAGACATAATGAGAAGATATATGTACAACTAGTTAGTATGAAGTTTTTTTTTGGTAATTATATTTAGTATTTATTAAAAAATTTTCAATAAGTAAATGATATTAATTTATGAAAACATCTAGACACTCTTTGTTATTATAATCACCTTTTTAATCAGTTTTCCTAATAGAAAACTACTTTAGAACAGAAAATCACCAATTCGAAGTCAACATTTGTCAGATCTAAATTTGCTTAAAACTTTGTCAATTAAGAGAATACATTTCAGTTTTATATTATAATCATTAGAATATTGCTGTAATTTATCTATCGAATGAAAATTCAACTAATGAATTGTTTTTTAATGCCATTATTCTAATACAAAGCCTTTTGTACAACTGATAGTTGTAAATTACCAAATTTGCTAAATTGGACAGCTGTAACTATATATAATAATAAAATACGTTCAGTTTTCAATTGGTTATTAATATACGCTTTGCTTTTTCAATAATATTGAATTGTCTGAAAAATGTAGATTTTTTAAAATGTTTGAATAGACTGAATAGCGTTATTTAAAAAAATGTATAATTTAGATTAAAATGAATATATTTAAATATATATTAATATATTTATCCGATAATATTTTTTGTTAAATTCAAAGTGAGTAATAAACATTAAATTTTTTTCATTTGCTTATATTTTATATATTGGAAAGTTGCAAACAACAATGTGTACTAAATTTATTTATTGTATTACTCTTTTATTTATATTTTTTGTATTACTCTGTTTTTTTTTTAATTTTTCACAATTACACCTGTCCAGTTTAGTTACATTTAGCAAATTTGATCATTTACATTGGCTGTACAAAAGATGTATTGATAAAATGACTAAATAGCTAATTTTCAATTCTATAGATAAATTATAACATTACTTTATTGATTATATAAATTAAATGTATTCTTTTAATTAAGATGTAAAATTAGTTTTCGCCAAGAATCAGTATTGTGTGAATCACTTGATCTAAGCTAAGGAAAATAATTCTTTTCTAACCTTCAATAGTAGTTTTCTATTAGTTATTCAGATAATATACACCTGTTATATAATCTGCGGTTTTCTAATAAAGGATTAAGTAACATAGGCTTAATATCTCAAAATTGTGTAAAAATATCCCACTGGTCAAAGCCTTTGTAAAAAGGTCTCAAAGAGCACTATTTTATAGCAGGTGTATTTTTATTATCCAATATTAGATGTGTTAATTCCAAATTAATAATATTTAATAAAAATTAAGACATTTTGAAGAAAAACTACATACACGGTTCAAAGTATTTACTATTGTTCTTACATGTATCTATCAATAGATACAATAATTCTAAAAATCAATATTCAATGTATACTGGAACGGTAACGATTATTATTAGAATATATAAATATGTGCAAAACTAAAATTGTTTGCTGAAGCAAGTTAATGGCAAATTCTGAGCCACTCTTAATATATTCCTCCAATATACTTTTCTCTGATGATTACAAACACAAACTTTAAAAATCGAAGTCAATAATAAAAAAGAATAAGTACCTCAAAATCATAACAATCCAAACAACCATAAAGATATTTAATACGTGAAAACTTCACAAACTAAGAATATACCCAAGCAAAGGGATGAATTTAATGCTAGGATTATATAGTTATTTTTATTTATTTCTAAACATACTTGTGAGAAAATAATAAGTTACCTAAGATCTTGAGCACACCAATTATAAAGTATGAGATAATTCGTTTGTAATCTAATACCTCTGTGAAAGATAATAAGTTAACATTACCAAAGGTAATACTGATAGAAAATATTTTAAGCTGCCAACAATGGTCTTCTTTGAATACTTTTTTGTGGTAATGATTGCATTCTCGAACCGGTTCTTTGAAGATTATAGTGAGCAAAAAATCCATCTTTTCACCTGCTTTGAGTCTGAGATGAAAGGACTAAATCTTTTCAGAGTTTTTGCGAAATTATCTTTCGGCACTAACTGTGCAGTTTTATTGTGCTCGATAATATGTTATCATGTAAAAGACGACTTCAAGGCATTAAAGATTTTTGCTGATAATTATTACCAAGGTACTTAGAAGCATCTAAATGGATTATTTTTGTTGTTAATTCTTTGTTACCCTTAGGATGAAATATGTTTAAGCTCCATGTAAATGTTGAAAATTCAAACTAATGAGTTCTGATAATGCTTTAAGATAATTAGCAAAAAATAATTTACCCTATTATATCACATATTATAAAAAGCTAATAATTATGTATTTTGTAAAATATTTTTCTATAATCGCATGTAGGCTTTCATGCATTTGCTAAATATAATAATTATATTCTTGGGGAAGAAAGTTAATTAATAATAAATTATTTATATTATTGCTATCTAACTCGGATAGAACATCTAAATATTGCCTTTGAGAGTAATATAAAGAACCTGCTGTTAAGGTATCATAGAGAGAGCTTTCTGGGGAATCTCTAGTCTAATGTTCCATGTCGAGATTCTTGTAATTCAAATTAGAAATTTATTAATATTTATGTTTGCTGAATGTAATACTTAATTTAATGCATGTGGTAGATTTGCAATAAATATACATAACAAAATCTATAATAAAAAATAGTCTACAATGTAAATTCATTATTTTATGATTGATATTTGCCTTACAATTATGTATTAACCAGGTCACGAAACAATGCCCTTTCGAGTTAATAAGATTGTATTATAATCTTATTTGTAAAAGTCGTTAAAATCGATATTTCACTTTCGGTTCAAGACATTTTAGCAAGATAAACTTGCCTTACTTTCTCAAAATACGAAGAAAGTTGTTGCAGAAAATCATCCTTATATATCATGTGTTTACAATACAGGTGTGTTCAATACATTATAACAAGATATATAAATCAATATTAATATTAATCTATCTACTATAATTTGTATCCCACGTTATTGTTATAAAGGCCAGGTAGCCGTGAACTGTATGAGCATGTATGTGCAATCATTTGTGAAGATTGAAAAGTAATATTTTATATGCAATTAGATAATTACTTAAGGAAAATATCCATAATAAAATATCAATAGTTAAAAAAATTATTATCCTAGTCCTTTCACATATTTCAATGCATTTCTTCACCATTTTTCCTATTTTATTACTTTTTGAGTTTACTACGATTTTAGCACCAAAAATTACTTTTTTTCAACATGTAGATCAAAATGTTTTAAATCATTGGGACAAGACGATACAATATACATGCAATTTGCCATTCATTTGGAATTTCATTATTTAAATGTTTTCAGTAATCCTGCACAATTGTCTATATGAATTTCATGAGTTATATGAATTACTGATACGAAAAATATAAAAATTGCGTATTAAAAATGAGTTATCATGCTCGGTTTACCATATTTTATCAAATATAATAATATGAATACATATTATATTTTGTATCTTAAAACAAAAGCTTAATAATCAACAAGTTGTCTTAATTTGAAAAAACAGTAAATAATTCTTGTTTTGAGATAATGACAAAAAGAACCATTTTTTCTACCGATTTACCAACTACTATTTCTATAAGCTTTTATATTTTGGTACCATCGTCGTGAGATTGGTGGAACACTTTTTCTAATTTACACCTGTTAAGCTCTTTACAATGCACCTGATTTGACAAACTTTTAATCTCAAGTTGCAAGTACGGGGATTAAATGATCTAATTTCTTTGAACTGTATAAATGCAATAATCTCCTTATTGGAAAATCCAGATATTATGCACATTGCAAATGTAATGATCTAATTCTACGAAGAGTGCAATATCTAATAAATCATCCTTTTGCCAAAATGGAAATTTGATAAAGCTTGCATTTTGTGGAAATTGTTTGCTTTTCTTAGAAAAAAATATCTAAGACGAAACTTACAACAAATATAAATAAAACTAGTGGTGTATGGCATCGTGCCTGAAGGGAAATTGCTGCAACTTCCCGTACAAAAAATTAAAATTAAAAAAAAAGATTCAATCTTTTTAGAACTTTAAAAAAGATTTCTGAGATTTTTAAAATTTTTGAAAAAATTGATTATTTTGAAAAATTTGATTTTGTTTTATACTTGAAATATTTTAGAAATTTTAAACTTTTTTTAAAGCAATCATGATACGTTAGCTGCAAAGAAACGAAATATTGAGGCGCGTGGGCGCCGCATCGCAGTGTAACGGATAAACGTAGGTACGGAACGATTTGATGTGCATATGTCTAATGATCATTTTTGACCGCCAAATGGCATTTTTTGTACCTTTTTCATTAATCAAAATTGTCTATATTGTCTTCATTAATTAGAAACCGAGATCTATGAGCTATAAAGTTATGGTTCCATATACAATTCTAAAAATGATGGAATTTATCTTGTAGATTCTTAACATTTAGAGGATTGCAAAATCAAATGATAGGATCGATTAGTTTTATTATATTTATTTATTTCAGCCTAATGGCCTAGAAATACATCATTATACCAATAATACCTTAAACCTACTTTATACACAAAAAAAAAAAAAAAAAATAGGATCGATTAGTTTCCGAGCGCATTTGAAGAGTTTAGTTAGTAGAATAGAAACCAACTTAAAGACCAAGTATCACATACGGTTACAGAATTTCAATCTTCATTCATGAATTTTGTCAAATTTATTGAGTAAATTATCATCAACCTCGAGTCTATCATTGATTGAATCAATAAAATTTGAATATCCATTATTAAGTTGATTAACCACGCATAATTCTACCGTTGTATTGATGTATACTCGTATACATATATGTATATAATTTGCGAGGAGACAGTCGGCAAAATTTAATTAACTCGGTGGGTTTTATAACGTGATATTCGAGTCTGCAATATAATAGCACAGTAACATATATGGCTGCGATCATGGGACCAGCCATGTAGGTATAAAGTTAAACAGAGCCAGTAAGAGTAATGAGAAATTTCCATAACTGTAATAGCTCCCAGGCATGTGTGGATATTTTTAGATTAGTTCAACTTATGAAAACTTGTCTGTCTGGGTGTCTTCTCTGCTCTCATATTGTTGGTAGTAATTATATACACAATTACTCATTGGTATGTCGATCAGTCATCCAGTGATTCCATGAACTTCGATCAAAACAAATGGTAATAACTTTTGATATTTTTTTAAATAAAACCAAGTATTCTATGGGCAGTGCTTGCTAATGTACATCCTAACCTAGTATTATTCGCGAGAACGCAACCAAGCGGTCAATCACTCTAGTTTCTTAGACTTATCTATTAGTGTTGGCGTATACATGTTGCAGCAATGTCCCCGAAAGACAATTTTCACTTGATATTATATTTGAGATTTATAACCTCAAGTAGAAATTTGATATCATACCGCTCGATATCGAGCTGGCCGAGATTAGGATCAAACCAGAGATTAGTTTCTGTTAGTACACGTTCTTGACCTTTGCGCCACGATCTTGTCCGAGTATCCAAGGCGTGTGTGAGTCGGGCATGCTACTGACTGAGCTATTCCCATCACAGACTAATATTTATTGTCAGTAATGATCCCATCACCCAGTTTTGTTCCACAATTTTAAATTAAAAATTGGCACGTTTGCACACAGTATGCGTTGTAGAAAATTTTCTGCGCTTGGTCGCTAATTGTCCTTCTGGTGTATTGAGAGCAAATGGAAAACCACAGATAAATAGAACATATGGACTTTTCCGAAGATATTTTATTTGTTTAGTGGAATAAAACTCAATTTTATTCCCTGGCATTCTTTGTACGCTTTTCAGATTTTTTTTAAATTAATTTAATTTTGAACCAACAACTAAATTTATCTTATATTTTTCTCTATACGGATTTTTACGATGATAATTTCTGTAGTGTATTACAAAATTGTATTGCTTCGCATATTTATCTTAGCTTTAAGATATTTTAAAACTAGTGGTGCATGGCATCGTGCCTTAAGGCAAATTGCTGGAACTTCCCGTACCGAAAATTACAGATTTTTAAAAAATCTTTAAATTTTTTTAAAAACTTTAAAAAAATGTCATTTTTGAGAATTTTGAAATTTTTGAAAAAAATTGACTTTATTGAAAAAATTGAATTTCTTCTTTATATTTTGAAATTTATACTTTGAAATTTCCTGAAAATTTTGAACTTTTTTTTCAAAAAAATTGTGCTGCGTGGTTGACTTAGAGAGGAAATATTGAAGCGAAGCGAATGTATACAAAATCCATACTTATTATTAAAATCTCTATAAAATATCTGATAATTTGATGTGCATATGTCTAATGATCATTTTATTATCTGAATTACTATTTTTGGCTTATTTTGCCCCGTATCTTCGAAACCGCCAGGCCTGGCTTCGCCAAAAACTAATCAGCACGTCTCCTTATCAATACGAATCGAATGTTTTTTAAATTATTCAAATCGGTTGTCAATCGGTTCACGAAAATTTGTATCTGCACACACACACATACATCAATTTTTCTAAGGTATGCCAAAATGTTCAGAAACCTCTGAAACGTAAAGATATATGAAAATTTTCATTTTCGATTTTTTTGCGATTACTATAACTTACCCTCCGGAAAGTTAATGAATTAAATTTGAACTATCTAAAGTGATTTTATATATTTCTTCTGTCTTAGAACTGTAGGTATATATTGTCGCTTAGCTTTGAACACAATTTTCAGTGTTAAAATTTTCTAGAGATTTATTATTTATCCAAAATTATATTTATTTATTAATTTATATAAAATATGTATGATTCAAACACTCAATTACTTCAAGTACAGTTCATGAAGTGTTGAGAAAATTATTACCTCAAAGGGCAAGAATTAACAAAACTTCTAGCATGAAATTGTGTCTGAATTATGGTTTTACGAGATTCTGTGAATTACAAACTACCTGAGGCATAACTTCTCAAAAACTCAGCCTAGAAGCTCCTTTCTGTCGTAAAATAATTCCACATTCCTTTGTGTTTACTACTTTTTCTAGCTATTATGAAACGCTTGCCACCGAAAGACCTAATATTACAGGAAAGATTTTATGTTCCTTCTGCCGTGTAATCTATTCCCGAAAGCAATTTACCTTTTTTTCTTCCAAGATTGTTTTCGGTTTTATCATGTAATTTAAAATAATCTTCAAGCAAATAACAGGTATGTATGAGTATTTTCCTGGTGTATTCTCCAAACGCTGTCAAGGTTTAGCAACTTTCAATTTTGCTTTAATCTGTTGCATAATGTTTAATTTTACATTAAATATTGCAATTATAGTTAAATATACATTAGGATCCTGGATGATTTGTTTGACGAGATCGTGAGAATACTTGTTAATTTATGGGAGAACGAAAATTTAACTAAATACACGAATCTGCAAATAGCTTAATTTTTCTAATTATTTGTACAAAAAACTTGCATTATTGAACTATAAAATATATAACAAATCTGAGAAATTTTTATAGAAATTTAGTTAAATAGTCCTAATTTGACAAAAAATATCATAATTAATCAACGTAGCAAAACAAAAGTACTATTAAAAATATAGATCATAGGATAATGATGTATTTATTCATATTATACACGATTTAGTTAAACTTAGTTTCAATAATTTTCCCAACCATTATATATTATTATTATATCATTCAATTATAATCTATAAATACTATTTCAGAGTCGTTCTCATTTAGTCATTACTGTTTCAAAGTAATTAAATATGATTCATTATTCAATATTATTTATAAAAGATAAGAATGAATTATTTGGCTTGTATGGAATCAATAATAATATTATTGATTGTTGTATTGTTTAGTTAGGCTTTTAGTTGTTTGTAATTGCGCAATCAAAATGATACTGCTGATATAATTTATAAAGTATTCTGCTTGTTTATAACTAGTTGAGATAAATTTATGATGATTTTTATCATCAGAAGAATGTGTTAGTGATATGATATATGGTATGAAGATTAAATGATACGAATCAATTTTGTCGCCAATATTAATTATTATTTACGATTATTTTCCAGTTTTATCAGTCTTCAAAATAATGTTGAAATAAGTATTAACGTTGGTAATTAATTAGTATTTATATCATATATTGAATTATATCATGAATTGAATTTTGAAGTCGTTTACGTAAAATTTTATATTAATACTTATTGAATATTTAAAATATTTATATGAGGGTATTAAATAATGATACTGAAAATAATGAGATTTCAGTAGATTGATCGTTTAATATTGAATTTTATGAATTTAATACAAACGAAAACTAGCGGGTCATGGCATCGTGCCTTAAGGCAAATTGCTGGAACTTCCTGTACCAAAAATTAAAATATTTGAAAAAGATTAAATTTTCTTTTAGAACTCTGAAAAAAATTGATTTTTGAAATTTTTAAAATTTTTGAAAAGAAATTGACCATTTGAAAAATTTGATTTTTTTTATAATTTGAAATATTTTTAAAATTTTGAATTTATTTTTAAAGCAATCGCGATACGTTAGCTTCGTAGAACCAAAATAACAAAGCGCGTGGGCGCCGCGTCGCAGTAATAGTTAGATGTGCATATGACTCATGTTCATTTTTGTCCGCCAAATAGCATTTTTTTCACTTTTTTTATTGGATCTCCGAAACCGCTAGACCTTCCTCTGCAAAAATTTGAACGGTACTTTATTTTGTTAGTATAAATAAAATGTTTTTTGAATTATTTAAATCGGTTGACTCGTGTTCTCGAAACCATCGACAAAAATTTGTATCCGCAGACACACACTTATATTTAAAATATGACACACACACACCAACATACATACATAAACACACACACATATATACATCCATTTTTTCTAAAGTATGCCAAAATGTTCAGAAGACCTTAAAACGTAAAAATATGCAAAAAAAGTATTTTCCATTTTTTGCGATTACTATAAATTTACCCTACGGGAAGTTAATAGATCCAAAAAAATGCTCTACTTCAACAATTTTAGTATGTCCAAACTTGAGGTACTACAGTACTACTAAGGATCCCTATGTTATTCAAATACAATTGTCTAGGCACCATATTTCATTTTATAAATGTAATTTAAGATGAGAAATGATGGCTCATTTAGAAATTACACAGCAAACCCAGCATAGGGTATAGAGAAGACCTCCCAAGATGAGCACTATGCTGTATTACTGACACAAAGCGTTTTACAAGTCGCAGTCCATTAAAAATTAAAACTGACGGCCCCGTTTGCTTGTAAAATTTCACTTGACCAGTGGTTTCAAATCTTTGTATAATATTTA
This sequence comes from Ctenocephalides felis, assembly GCF_003426905.1. Lineage (NCBI taxonomy): Eukaryota > Metazoa > Arthropoda > Insecta > Siphonaptera > Pulicidae > Ctenocephalides > Ctenocephalides felis. Next base: position 23,815,950 of record NW_020539726.1, read on the forward strand.
TTAATTTTTCTTACATATTTTACCAGAATAGAAAAGCAAGTGTAGTAATATAACGGAAAATTGAAGTTTTCTCTTATAAAAAATTGTGTTTCAGACATAAGTAAAAAATTGTGATTTAAATTCCTATCCCAATATATGAACAAAAAACTATAAAATACGAACACATTCAGACAAGTACAAAAGCCGCATGGAGGGTTACCATAAAATATTTTAGGGTAATGATTAAAAAAGTTCACCGCTGACTGAGAATCAATCAACCATTTTTGATACTCGTCTTGGACAGCCTGACTTCAAGCAGCAGTATCGCCATTGTTGTGAATATAGATAGCTATATGTTTTTAGTAATATTATCCCTCATCCATTGCTGCACCAATAAAGCAAAATTGTCAATATGACAGAAATTGTAATAATGAATTAATCACGAGATAGGTTAACCTTTTACGTTGTCATCTATAAAGCCACCTCGTTTAAGAAATTAGTACAAACGCTTATAAGACTAACAAAGTTCTAATTGGTGTTAAAATAAAATGGAAAAATACCCTAAACAATTTTTACAATTGTGAAATTATGAGACCATTACTATTCTTTGTTCATTATAAATATATCAATTCTAGATGGTAAGCTCTCAATTCCTTCCAACGATTCCCTAAAAATGACAATTTTGGCATCTTCCCTTATTATTGCCATCACCAAGAGTCACGCCTCTCCATTTGAAAACTGCTGCCCTAGGCGTCATATTGCGAACTCAGTCGTCACGGAAAACAAAGAAAAATGCCGACTTGAGTAGTTTCAGAAAAACGAGCTTATTTTATTAAATTATTTATGGATGTTGTGACGCATATTTGACAAATGAATGACTCGGTCACAGCACGAAAGCAATTTAGTAAAATAACAGGACATTTGGCGTATATGCCGCTCCCTTGCTTCTGTTGCATCACTAAAATTTATTCGACATTCATTATTAATGCCAGGGGACAAGTTTTTTGGAACTGGGATATTGGATACATATGGTCATATAATGGAATCTTCATTTATATTTCATCATTGGTAATACTCGTAGAACCCGAGAACATATTTTATCTACAATGTGTATTCTTAGTTTTATAAAAAAAAATTGTCACGTGTTAAACAAATATTTGGAGTAATTTATAAACCATTTAAAATATGACTATATGTAGGCCATGGATATAAATTAGAACACGCGTTATTTCTTAATTCTTATCGCATTGATGGTTATTTCATATTTCTTTCATAATATTGAAAAATGTAAACATAGAATACCATAAAAATAAATGAGACCAAATGCGATATCTACGCCGTAACTAAATTTAATTTTGATTTGGAGTACAAAAAATTAACGCAAAAAACTATTTAAATTAAACAAAATTAATCGTTCGATTGAGCGATAGATCGAAAACAATATGATCCGATAGTAAAAAATTAAGATAATTGGAAGATTCCAGTATTTTTAATAGTGTCAGAGCTAATGGTAATAAAAATTTTATCTAGTGTACAGTAAAAGTTGATGGAAAACGAAATAATAAACAGTGGTAAAAATTAATTTAAAAATGTTTGAAAGAGGAGCCAGTATTATAAGAAAGAATCAAATAATTAAAATAATTTTATTTATAAACTTTACGTAAAATAGCAAAGAATATTCGGAAAATTTCAAACTTATTTTTTATTTTATTCTAGTACTAATAGATCGATAATATGTAAAAAAATGTTGTCGAACAAATATGATTTTTCTTGTGTTCTATGAATTTTTGTGCTAAGGTGGCTTTATAGATGGCAACCCAAACTGTTATCCTATATCTATGCGATGACATTTATTATTACAATTTCTGTAAAATTGTTTTTTTATTTTTAATCTTTTTTCATTCGTTCAACTATGATCATCGAGGGCTATTTTCACTTGTAGGTATATTGCTATCTATATTTCCAAGTAAAAACCGATATCAGTACTGCTTGAAATCAATTTGTCCGTATCGAACCTGGAACTTCTAATTCAAATCCTTTAGTTCTGACCATTGATCCACTAAAAAATTTTATTTAAGCTCTTTATAAAATTCTTACTTATGTATTTTTGTAGTTATCAAGAAATGTAGTCTTGAACTATAAAGAAATGTAGTATTTTTTTACCTTCAAGCTCAAATTATTAACTTCCCGTAGGGTAAGTTATTATAATCGTCCAAAAATCGAAATTACATATCTTAACGTTTTGAAGTTTCTGAACATTTTGGCATACCTTACAATTAGAAAAAATGGATGTGTGTGTGCTAATGTATGTAAGGAAACAATTTTTCGTCCACGTTTTCGGACGCATGGATCAACCGATTTGAATGGTTCAAAAAACATTCGATTCATATTGGTAGGGAGATGTGCTGATTAGTTTTTGGAAAAAGTCGGTCCAGCCGTTTTGGAGTTACGGAGCAAAGAGTGCAGAAAATAGAAATCGAGTATTTGAGAGAACGGAGCATCCGATTTGAATGATCGAAAAAACAGTTTTTGGCAAAGGCAGGCCCAGGAGATAGGGAGCTAAATGTGCAATAAATCGCAGTTTTTGAGAGAAATATGCATCCGATTTGAATGAATCAAAAAAGTTTCTGCTTGTGTTGACAAAACGATTATTTTTGGCAAAAGCATTTTTTTTTCTTTTTTTTTTAATTTCCTAAAAAAAAAAATTTAATATCGAAAATACTTCGGATCTTAAAATTTTCAATTTCAAGGTACGATGCCATACACCACTAGTTTGTAATTGATAATATATTCACTTTGAAATATACTTTTGATTATTTTGTACTAGTGTAATAATATTAATAACTCCTTACATAATTACAAAATTTGATCGTTTTCAAAAACATAAATGTCACGACTATATTGTTTTTTTTTATCTCTCGTCAAGGCTATCACTCTGACCCTACAATTAGGGTTTTGAATCGATTTTTTTTTGTTTTAAATGGAAAGATCATATATAACTTATAACAAAACTTTTTTTTTCTTTTTCGCAATAATTAATATCAAAATAAAAATCAATGTTAGAAACCATAACCGAAGCGCGCCGATAAATCCCGAGCGCGTGTGACGTCACTACCCATTTTTGTTTTCAAATTACCAATTATAAAAAGAACAATATTTGAGGTAAAGATTACTGTTTCGAAACCATTTACCATTGGCTACAACGCTTGACCTTTAATTTTCCCAAATTCGCAACTAAAGATAATATTTTTTACCAAAACAATCACCAGCGTTCCTTTTAAAAGCACGTTCACCTGTTTGCGAACGAGCTTGACAGGTAATAATCCGACGGGCACGGCGCGTTCTTTAATCATAAGAATCCGCCGAGGAAGGAGGTCAAGAGAAAGAGAATAATCGATGAATTTAATAGAACTTTCCATACATTCAATCGCTTCGATGACCCCAAGTGTTGGTAAAATGACATTATTAACCCATATTTTCTTCAGCAGTTATAGGACCAGCGTCCGGCTCAAGTTTCCTTTCTTAGTATACAGTTTCACTTGGGATTCTGAACATATATGCGAAATGTTAATAAAGCTAATATTTGCTAATTGTAATCAATTCAGAACGTAGAAAGTATTTAAAATCTTTGTTTTGTGAGCTAATATAAAAAAATTATCGAGAATAATGGAGAGATTATAACGACACTATAGGAGCAATATTCTTGAAAAACAGACCATTACATAGCGTTGTTATGGCAACACTATGTTACGGCCCTTTCTTCATATAAATTTGTGGCAAAAACTGTCAAAATGCTATGTATTTGCTGTGCAGTCAGCGTTTTAGATATAAAACTTAACCTAGAAAACGTAAGAATGACAAGAAAGAATGTTACCATAACTGCATCTTTCTGACAACATAGGATTTTGACAGTTTTTAGTACCATTTTATATGAAGAAAGGAGCGTAACAAAGCGTTGTTATGGCACATGTTATACTCTTTTTTTACGGTCTATTTTACCGGAGAATTGATCTCTATATAAAATAAAAATAAATATGCCAGTAGTGATATCAGATTTTCACTTGAAATTATAATTTAGTAATAAAACCTAACCTAAAAAATGAAAAATGCTGAAAAAGAATGTTATCATAACTGCATATTTCTGATGTGCTTTTGTAACACATACGTGAAGTACGGTTTTATATTTAAAACGCCTGATCGCACAGCATAGGATTTTTACAGTTTTTACTACCATATTACATTTGATCAGTGATTTAATATTTTCACTTTAGTTTACAAATCTAAAACAAAAAAAGTCAAAATCTTATCATTATTAGATCAAAAATCTAAGAAAAAAATATCATAGAAAATGACTTACATAGAGAATTGTCAGCCACTGGGTTGCATTCTAATAAACATTAGTAGTGCAGTAAATGGAGAGGAAAAAAGGGTGTAACCTCTGATTTTTTTACTGTGCTCCAATTTGCATGTAATTTTGGAAATGTGCTAATCTTACCCTTAAGTTCAAGAGTGAAAACAGTTTGCACTCCGCCACCACCATTTTTGGAGATATTTGCAAAAAACGATAAAAAACGTCGAAAAAGAAACGAATGTTTAGTAGCCAGTAACTTGAAAAGTATTTGCTTTTTTGAAAAACTGTATAAAACATTTTTTTAATAAGTTTATAATTAGTTCTTCTATCGATATCCGATGTTATTTTGAAAAAAGAAAATTACACCACTGTGAAGGGGTGTTATCCTCTCTGAGGGTGGCGACGGAGTCCAAATTGTTTTCGAACTTGAGGGTAAGGTGAATCTAATTTCAAAATTTCATGCAAATTGGAGCACAGTAAAAAACAAATTCAAACCCAAAACGCTTCATTGCTGGAGTAAAGGTTTAAGTAAAAATTTTAGAGAAAATAAAAATATTACCCAAAACTTTCAAAATAATAATTAATCGTAATTAATAAATGCAATAAATAAAATAAAAATTTTCATAGTAAAGTGCTTAATACTAATTCGCATTACTATACTGAATTTCCAGATACTTTCTTACTGTTAATATAGAAATTAGAGATTTTTTTATTCATAACACTATAATAACTATTATATAAATAACTGTTATTTTAACATATATTTTGAAATAAGTCGTTAACAGTATTTTCAATAATTAAATAGTAATGTTTAATTTAATATGCATGTAACGATTAAATGCTATTATAGGTCGATTCAATTCTCAAAGTATATCTCTATATGTTGTACTACTAGTGTAAATTATAAACTTTGATAATAATTCACGTGTGAGATTTTTATTTTCATTGTTATTGTTTATCTATCTTGACATATTTTGTTTACTTCCAAGAGACTATCATCTAAGTGGGACGCTACTTGAATTATGATCTCACAATAGAAAGATGGAAGTTTCAAATATGATTTGAATAAATGAATAAATATTTATATATCGAATGCTAATCAAAGGGCCATAGTGAACATAAATAAATATTAGAAAACGATGTCAAACGAATGGGATTTATGATAATAATAAATGACAAATATTATTTATATAAAAACGTTGTTGCAATGACTAGTGAAATTTTTTGGAGTGTGAGAAAAGTATACTGAGATAAGGATCGATTTGATTTCGTTTGATACGATATTAGATTTTTGTAACAAACGTTTGAACAAATTGGTCATTTGCTTAAACTCAATTATTCGTTGTATTTCAAGTTTCTATATCTAATTGGTAATTATTTCATTGCAGGACTTGTCTCATCAGGCTCTTTATAATTGGTTACCGAATATAAGCAGAAGTACATCATAAAGGTATATTTGTTTTTTTTTTTAAGATAATGAATAGATAATGAAATATATACTGTTACAACTAATTATCCTTTTATATTTGGAGGACTATCCTTCAATAAATTATAATGCATTGGCTTAAATTATTTTCCTATCCCAAATTAAGAGTTTCTTCGTATCAGCGTCATTAACAACTTATAAAAACTAACTCGCTCAATTATAAATGCTCTGCAAGATTGAACATACTTTTTTCATACCATTAAATTTAATTGCTCTGAGATAAATAATATTCACACTATATTCGATTCTACTTTCTAATATTTACGTTCTTAAAAAACTTTAAACTAGAACTTTAATTTAAAATGATTACAGATAATTTATCGACGTTGATTAAAACGGTATAAGAATAAGGAGAATATTATAATCCCATTTATTATTAACAAATTTATTAGGAGGGAAAAATCAGACAATTTTGAAAATCGTGCTAATAAGAGTCAGTGCATAATTTACGGTTTACTTCTCTAATATTTTATCAAAAATACAATTTTGAGGGTTTTTTATATTGGGTAGCCAGTGATTCTAGACAAACAATTTGAACGTATGTCTCTATTTTGTATGCAAAAGCTAAATTAGCTACCAGAACTGGAATTTATAACAATAGATCAATTTTTCCTCATTACCGAATATTTAAATATAAAGTAGTAACATTGTTCTTTTATTTTTTACTTTTTTATGAACAGTAATCAGGATTTGTCCTACAATCTTATGACTGCTTTCATGACATTTTTTAACTACTTAGATTTCTTAGAAGGCAACCCAACGGTTGACCTACCTATATAATATTATGGATTAGTGGCATCGGTTTTTTCTTGAAAATACAGAGGGAAATATATTTCTAAATAAAAATAGTCCTTCTCCGTGATTGCTGCATTAAAGTAAAACATATGACAGCAAAATCAGAAAAATATATTTTAATATACAAGAGTTTTTCTGATAATGCTGCCATATGTTTTACTTAAAAGGAGAACCCGCGCGTTGCTCGTCTCGGATTTTGATGAAACTTGGCACAATGGTAGATTAGATGCCCAAACTGACTGTGGTAAAATATTAGAGGCCTATGAAAAGCGGTTTAATTATAAAAATTAATTAAAGTTTGCATTGTAGCAGCGCGCGGCATGCATAGCTTGCGATGTTTTTCCTTATCAACAGCAGATTGGCCGAATGGCTATCGTCGTGGAATTGTAATTTTTGCTCCGGGGTTCAATTCCCGATTCAGACATATTTTTTTTTATGTTTTTTATTTGATATTTATTATTTCACGTGTAAATAATATCAAAATTTATTTGATTTTTCAATTAATTTTATATTTTTCGCTAAATATTCTATAATAAAGTCCTCCGTAATACCGGTAAATTTTTATTTTGATATTACTTATGAAACTTACGATCATATAAATGTTAAGTGATTCCTGAAACATTATAATTTTGTATTAATATCAGCAATAATACGGAAAAAGAGATATAATTTATTTCCAATTAAAAACTATATTCAAATTTACTATTATGAGGATGATACTTTGTACGTTTGACCAGCCCAAGAAATTAATATTAATATAAAAAATCCTTTTCGACATATGACTTGAAAACATTAATAAAATTTATTCACTGCAGCACAATCTCCACGATCCCCACAATTGTAAATTAGAACATAGTGTTTACATGGAAATAAATTATATCTTTGTTTCCGTATTATTGCTGATATTAATACAAAATTATAATGTTTCAGGAATCACTTAACATTTATATGATCGTAAGTTTCATAAGTAATATCAAAATAAAAATTTACCGGTATTACGGAGGACTTTATTATAGAATATTTAGCGAAAAATATAAAATTAATTGAAAAATCAAATAAATTTTGATATTATTTACACGTGAAATAATAAATATCAAATAAAAAACATAAAAAAAAATATGTCTGAATCGGGAATTGAACCCCGGAGCAAAAATTACAATTCCACGACGATAGCCATTCGGCCAATCTGCTGTTGATAAGGAAAAACATCGCAAGCTATGCATGCCGCGCGCTGCTACAATGCAAACTTTAATTAATTTTTATAATTAAACCGCTTTTCATAGGCCTCTAATATTTTACCACAGTCAGTTTGGGCATCAAATCTACCATTGTGCCAAGTTTCATCAAAATCCGAGACGAGCAACGCGCGGGTTCTCCTTTTTAGATGCAGCAATGCCAGGGAAGAGTTAATTTTACTTGAAAATATATTTCCCCCTTTATTTTCAAGAGAAAACCGATGCCACTAGTATAATATTAGACAAACTTTTTGTCATATAAACTTGAAAATGAATATTTCATTCGTTTGAATTGAAAATAGTTCTTTAATAACTCGATAAACTCACTTTGTAATAAAGTTCTGTGAAGAAGAAGTTATAAAAATTAGTATTTATGATATATTTGTCAGCTTACAATTGGTCACCAATCTATCTCATTGTTTGAGCGATATGAATTTAAATCAACATTGATGTCTAAATGTTGAAAATGAATAATGAGCCTATAGATTACAGACGTCTATCAGCCCAATCGAATAGCGTGAGTAATATTTCAAAATAATTTCGAATTTACGAAATCGCTTCGTAAGTCAAAGAGTGATTTTGGTACGATGATCAGTATGTACGTCGAATGATAAATGGTTTGTTGTGCAAGAACTGTCAGTTCGGGAATGTTGAACGTAATAAGAAATATGCAGCCACTCGCAGACAGTCTGGCGTGCCTCTTCTCAGATTAACTCTTTATAAATGCTAACTGGTATTGATAATCACTTTGAATATCGTATGTATAGATTAGCGATCTTTCAAGATCCAGTTCACCTATAGAACAGTATATAATCGATCATTTCAATTAATCTAGGAAATTGAGTTCTAATTTCAATTGGAAAATTGTTTACACATGTACCACTGACAATAGTCAAAAATTACTTTATAAATACAGCATAAATGTTTTGATCAACTTGTAAACCTTCGTACAAAAATCTTGTTCCAAACATCACACAAAATCTTGGACAAAAATTTGTAATAAAATTGTAAGTAGATCGTGATTACTGGAAACTGTAAGTTAAATATATTTCTAAATATAAATTGCCTCTTTTCCCTGTATCAGGGTATGGGGGGGGGGGCGGTCATTAATCACGTGATCGATTTTTTAAGGATTTTTGACCCCCTAGACTCCTCCCTCCTCCACGTGATTTTTCGTGTATTTTTTGTCAAATGACCAGCACAACTTCATATTTTAAGATATTTCTATCATTATCAATACAAATGTATTGAAAAATTAAAAATTGCGCTTTCAATAAACTAAAAATTATGATAAAAGTTACTAATAGTTCAATTTGTGATGATACATCTTGAAGCAAAGACCGACACATAATATGTCGTCCATGGACGACATCCGTACACACAAAGTAAAATTAACAATAATATATGGTAAAAAGATCAACAATATTGTTGTATTTATTATATACATATTTATCGCAATTTAACTGAAGATATAACGCCAAGAACTTTTAAAATCATGTGTTTTAACAGAGTTCAACATATGCGAAACTATTTGTGATTTTTTTGGCACATATTTTTATTTTGTAAAATTTAATCACCGAAACACACCCAAAAGCCAACCGATTGCATAGCAAAAGAGTGAATTGTGTCTATTCGTTTGTTTATTGATTATTTGTTATGTAATTGAATGAAACATGCTTCGGCGAGTCGTCTTTTGAATAGATTTCCTTCAAAATAAGGAATAGTTTATGTGTTTAGTAAGCAAAAGTTTATAGAATTAGTTTATAGCATTTGAAATTCTGATGACAAATAGATTATTATAATTCTCTCAAAATCTACTACAATCGATCCCTTATAATTTGATCCGTTTTTATTATTTTATTATTACTCCTGGCATGTGGAAGTTGAATTCAATGCGCTTTCTGAAGAACCATGCTAGGGCGAGCCGGGTCATTTAATTTACTGTATGTTGTGAGAGAGCGGTTAACAGTTCTTTAAACGATGTTGCAATTGAAGTATATTGAGATAATGAACGCTAACGATGCACCATAGAAAAAAATATGTGTCCGGGACCCGAATGCCACGTGCTTGTTCTAGAAACAAGAGACATACAATCGTACATGCACTCTTCTTTGTCATGGGTAAGACGCTTTTCACATGGGGGACAGAAATCAGAAATCAGTAAGGAAGATTTGATCTGGTGTAAAATTCTTTATGTGATCATGCTTTGTTATAAGAACAAGATATTTAGGTATGGTCAAGATTTACCAGACACTTTTCTAACCAATCCCAGGTCTTTCATAATAAATATTTGCGAATATAAATACCAGTAGAAGTAGAGAGACTAGTAAAAGGGATGAGACTAAAGAGATAAATAGATAATTGTAGTAATTTTATTCGCTTTTGCTGACGGGAAAATCAATTACAGTACTTATTAAACCACGTGATTCCTGACAATATCTTTAAGGTTAAATTTTTTAGCAGAAAGGTGTATCCTTCATTGAGTTAAATCTATAATGGCACTTTTTAACTTTCCGTAGTCAGTTATTGTAATCGTCTAAATATCGAAAATGAAAATTTTCGCATATCTTTACGTTTCAGAAGCTTTTTTGAACATTTCGGCATTCTTTAGAAAAAATGGATGTGTGTGTATGTGTGGATACAATTTTTTGTCGACGATTTCGGGAGTACCGATCGACCGATTTGAATGATTCAAAAAGCATTCGATTTTTATTGATAAGAAGACGTGCTAATTAGTTTTTGTCAAAGACAGGTCCTGCCGTTTCGGAGATATGGAGCAAAGAGTGCAGAAAATGGCAATTAAGTTTGTGAGAACGGAGCATCCGATATGAATGATTCAAAAGATATTTCATTTCTATTGATGTAATGAAGAGTTGATGATGTAGTGAAGACAGGCCCAGGGGTTTTGTAGATCAATAAAAAAATTAATACAAAAAGACATTTGGCGGTCGAAAATTAGTTATTTTCTACAGTACAGGTCAACTGATATACCTGATCATCAGTTTTAAAAAAATTCAAGTTTTTAAAATATCAGTGTTTTCAAAAAATGCAATTTTTTCAATATTCAAATTTTCCAAATGATTTCAAAATATCAAAATCTAAATTCTCAAAATAAATCTAATTTTTCTTTTCTGGGCTTTTAAAAATTTTAAATTTAGGTACGGGAAGTTCCATCAATTTGCCTGTATCGTTTTACAATTAGATATTTCTATCCATGGCTAACTTTTTCAATAAATATCATAATTCACCAACCATGGTATTTCATTAGTATATTGATATAATTATCTTGATCGTCTTTTCGTCGCCGTATTTGATATATTATGATCAACAAATTATATCATTTTTCCAATTGGAAATTAATATGCTACGAATGCATATTAATTCTGCTTAATTCACTTAAAAATTTAAATAATGCTAAATGTTAAAATAAAACTTAGTAAAATGCAAAGTGGAACCTCATCCACGATTTAGAAGATGCTGATGCCTGGTGTGAAAAGTGTCTTATAATACGCAACGGTATTTTTATGTCCCTTTGCCTGATCTTCGAATAACAAATGCATACATGCATAAGAAACATGTAGATTTGTAATCGGTTCCTATTTAGCAAGTTAATTTTCTATTTTCATCACGGATGCCATTTGAGAATACACATTTCGTGACATTGTTTTCATTCTGAGATATTGGTGACAGACAAAAATGTCTATGTTCATGAGATATTTAACGTAAACTAAATACAAATTAAGGAATTGTTTCTCGTACGTTAACGAACCTTAATCTTAAGTTGACAGTTATGTAGTATAAATTATTAGGAACATTTTTTTTTGGTTTATTGTTCATAGCAAACTATACACACAGTATTACAATTTGTATTTTGTTTGCGAGCTTTAAACTATTAGCAAAAATAAATATTTTTAATCTCTTACACCAAACGATTTGTTTAACTGGGATTCAGTATTTATGAAGTTATATTATAAATGAAAAAAAAAATAGTTTGAGCATTATATAGATTAATTAGTAGTGTACAGTTAGTGTAATAACTAAATTACTAATATTTTTTTGCACTTTTTTGCAATTTTTATTAAGGGTAATATTGTAAATAACTTTAAATATAATAATATTTGGGCATTTATTACACTTAATTACTACTTAATTTACTTGTGCTATTTATATAATTAATTATTATAATTTATTTATTAATTATGTTTCTATAACGCCAATCAAATATACGAATATTCTCCTCTATCGAAAAAAGCTTACTATGCAGCAACCCTTATTTTTTCCTAATTTTTTACATATAAGTCATAATAATTACTGAATGTTTTTGTTATATGAAAACAGATTTTAACTAGTGGGGTGCATGGCTTCGTGAATTAAGACAGATTGCTAGAACTTCTCGTACCGTAATTAAAAATCTTGGTACGGAATCCAAAAAAAATTACACAAAATGCGTACACATCTCCATAAAATATCTGATAATTTGATGTGCATAAGTCCAATAAACATTTTTGCCGCCAACTGACATTTTGTAACTTATTTTTATTGAGCGTCCAGAACCGCTAGACCTGCCTTACCAAAAATTTAACCAGTTTTTCATTTAGTCAATACAAATAAAATGTTTTTTGAATTATTCAAATCGGACGCTCCGTTCTCTTAAAAACTGAGTTACCGTTTTTGGCACTTTTTGCTCCGTATCTTCGGAACGGCTAGACCTGCCTTCGCCAAAAACTAATCACACACACATACACACATACATCCATTTTTTCTACGTTCAGAAACCTTTGAAACGTAAAGATATATAAAAAAAACTTTTATTTTCGATTTTTTTGCGATTACTATAACTTGCCCTACGGGAAGTTAATTATATCTAGAGGAGTAAAAAAATGATCTACTTTGAGATGATATATGATAATCGCATCAATATAAAATGATATCAAGAGCGTAATATAATCATATTGATCATGGAAAAATGTTGTTCTAATAAATCATGAGATCCATTCAAATATTTTTACAAATATTTATTTTGTCTGGATTTGATTTATGGGAGAAAAGTGTTCATAGATAAGAATGTATATTTAAGAAAACAAAATATTTATATAACACAAGCAAGAGAAGAAAACAGAATATTTATGCATCTGAGCTTTGATCATTATTTTCTAACGTAAGATTTTATAAAATCAAAAATTCATCTGTAATTCATATTATTTGTACTTTAATTTTTATAATTTTAAGTACATAAGTTTTTCGGATATTTCACTGACAATGTTAGTCTAAGTATTGTATATAGTTTTTATTCAAATTTTATTCTCAAATAACATTGAAATCTCAAATTACAATTTTCATGTTGAAAATGATATTGGTGCAAAGTCGATTTTGGATTTGTTTTTACCCAACTACGAAAATTACAATACACGTGCCTATATTCTCACACCTCTATAGAAATTTTAAAGTTTCATTTACAATATTTTGAACAAAAAAAGCCACGTGCTTCGATACCTTTCCATACATTTTGGAAATAGTCACGCACAAGTCATAGTATAATTTATGTGGGAAAAAGCGCAGATGCGATCACAACAACACCCTGTTCCCATGTTGGTTTAAAATCTGATCATGTGTTTTGAAAGAAATCCGAAACTGCATATAATAATGAACGAAATCTTTGAAGGTTCCATATGGGCTTTGGATTTTCATGCGTACCTTATACCAGGTACGCTAGTAAATAATAGTCAGAGGGCAGTAGGGATTGATTTTTTTTTTGAACTTGATAAATTGACTGTAATTTATAATATGAATTGATGCATTTATGGGTCATGGATGGAATAGATTTGATAAGTGGTAAATATTCTTAATTAATTTTAAAATACCATATGCAATAAATTGAAAATTGTTCCGAAATAATATATCTATATCACAAATACTTTTTTAACTACTATTGAAATATTTTTTAGTAGCTTTCTAACGTTATAAGGAACTTACCCTATAAATATCAGCACCTCAAATTTTTCGACCAAAATCGTGAAAAAACGCGTGATGCTAGATTTTCAGTTTTTGAAGTAAAAATTCTTTAGGCGCGACTAGGGTGTAAATCCGCACAAATGCAACGGAAGTGCGTTACGGCTCTCGATAAAATCATTTCTATACGGGTCGAGTGTGATTAGAGGTCGTGTATGTTAATAGATATCTGCCGCTGTATGCGTTACGGCATCAACGTTGTGTGCGTACCGATATCAACAAGTAAATCGGCATAAATAAATAAACATTTTAAAGTTATATCGTAGTACAAATCTTGATTTAATGAAAAATGCCTGAATCAGAAGAATATTTTACCCTGTTCCTTGAAAATAATAAAACAACTTAAACATTTATTTCGTGAACTAAGCAAAAGTTTATTGATTAGCAATTATTTCTATATTATTCATAGTTTCTATAAATCTTTGAAGTTATTAAAATAGAAAATATTTTTAGCCAAGACAGATATTACAGCTGTTCAAAGAATGAGATTATAGCCAACGAAAAAGTAGAAAAAATACAAGCAGTCATTGAATGTATGTTAATTTTAATTACATGAAGTTCTTCAAACACAAATATTACATGATGAGTGAAGTTGAGAAAACAATATTTGTTTAGGAGTTGTTGAACATAATCCACTGTGTGAATGAATATTATGGAATTTATTAATCAGCAATTACTTCATTCCTCTAATGAAGATTCATTTCTAAATGCTAATTACAATGACAAACCGATCATGTCATATTTGAAGTATGACTTTAATTACATTATTGTTTTTAAATATTATACATATTTTTAATGCTATTATAAATATAATATTTATAATTTATCATGTGTATAATTTAAATGTGTATACTGGTTGACACTAATAAATGTGTGCATCACGAGTGTTACCATATTACTAATAAACATTATTCAAAATTGTTATATGATGTATTTATTTTTACTTAAATGCCATCTTCTACAGTAACAATTTACGATTACTTACGATTTTTGTGAAGTAGCTAAAAGATCCAGAAATATTGGTCCCTAGCTATTCCTCTAAATCGTGGGCGCTCTGTTATCGAACAAAATCCCTTTTCTCTGTCGTTGGCCATTAAAACTTTATGGAACGGAATAAAAAAAACGAAAATAATGAAAACATTTCTGGAGAATGCACCGTTGAACACAGTCAGTGTATCGGTCGTATTACAAAATAAAATTCTTGGTTGCCGCATCGTTAGAGCTTTTAGATGTTCGAACGAAATATAAATGACTCTGCCATAAGTCAAGGGAATGAATTTTGTAAGGTAAATAATGTATGCATATGGAAAAAAATCAATATGCATACATATTTTAGAATTTTTCGTTCCAAAGATGAGGTAATAGATTTATCAAAATGGTTTTTGACACGCAATTTATCTTTTATGATCATTACTTTATGTAAATAACGGGCACATATATGGATTATGGATATTGATCACACATATTAACCCCTTCCACTCTCGAAGTGCGAAATTTATATGATTATGGTCGCCGGAGCGGCGGCATGCGAGTGGAAAGGGTTAAAACTAAAGCTTTATAGAATTGTAATATTATTTAAAAATAAATACTATCACTAAGTAAGTTGGCTCTCCCAAGGTTAGACCTGTGGGATATCAATTAGAGGTCATAGGTTTGATTCTTGCCTCGAAAAATTTATAATTTTATTATATAGGGTTCATAATGCAAATACCAAACATTTTAAACATCTATGAAACAATTTAGATAAATTTTCAATAGCCAAAAAATTAATAATTTTCATCAATCTATATGTACAGGTATGTTAAGCTTGAGGTATGCATAGGTAATTCTGAGCCTATCCATTCAATTTAAGGCGTATGGAATGTATTTTTTATTGTCTAGGTTTAGAAACTTGCTATGAAATATTCATATAGAGTCAATTTACACACATAACATTATTAAACTGCTGAATAATCCCAAGCTCTGTGTATCGATTAGTGCATATGAATATATTTGCGCTTTTAAACAATGGCTTAACTAATGCATAATTCAACAAATGTATGTCTTTTCTTCACCAGACGAGGTATCATGCATTCAGAAGAGTCTGCAAGAAAGATTTATTTATCTTTGGCCTATCTTTTACTTTTTCTTATTTTGTTGCGTCCGCCTTGTTTATACAATTATGTAAATATAAACCTGGGTTCAAACAGTTTTAAATAATTAAACAAAACTTTGTATATGTTCTATGCTAATTATATAACATCACATAGAGATTTTGGTCCAGTTGTTTAAGTGAACATATGCATCCCGCGCTCTACTTTAAATTGAATTCACAAGAAATAACAAGTGATTTATTTACATCATTTTGTTTGAAAGAAATTGCTCAATAGAAAATAGAGAACTAATAGAAATCCAGATTTAAGGCAAATTGCTGGAACTTTTCGTACAGTAATTAAAAATTCGTGAAATAAAAATAATCAATCATCAATAAAAGTGTATCAATGTGTAATAACAGTTGTCACATGTTTTAAAACTAGTAGTGTATGGCATCGTGCCTTGAGACAAATTGCTGTAACTTCCCATACCGTATTAAAATTTTGAAAAAGTGATTTTTTTTTCTTTTCCCAAAAAACAATCGTTTCGTCAACACAAGCAGAAAGTTTTCTGGATCATTCAAATTGGATGCTTTTTTCTCTCAAAAACTGCCACTTTCACACATTTTGCTCCGTATCGCCGAAAAATTGTATCCATACTTACACACACACACATACACACATACACACCTCCATTAAGGTTTTTCAATTTCGATTTTTAGACGATTACAATAACTTACTCTTCGGCAAATTAATAATTATTATAAATACTGTAAATTTCATCATCGTATATTATAAGACTAATATAAGTGCTTATATTTGGGCGCCGACAATGATCTATGTTCACCTTCAAGAACGAAAACACCGTCGACGCAAGCTTTATGCTTTTTGAATCATTCTAATCGGATGTGCCGTTATCTTAGAAACTGGTTACTTTTGACCATATCTCTGAAACGGCCGAACCTGCCTTTGTCAAAATCGAATCAGCACATCTCCCCATCAACACAAATCGAATGTTTTTTTGAATCATTCAAATCGGTTGATACATGCTATCGATATCGTGAACAAAAAATTGTATCCAACCATACACATACATACTACACCAACACACACACACATACATCAATTTTTTTTAAAGTATGTATTCATCTTCGATTTTTTGTGATTTTTATACCTTACCCTACGGGAAGGTAATTAAATTTGATAAATAACGATAACGATAATTTGTAGCTTTTATCACATTTATAGTTCAATTAAAAAGTATGAAATCAACAATATTCAAGGTCTCGTATACTTTCAACAATGCTGATGTCATCTAACAATTAATCGTATCGAATTCCTCCATATCGCCATATTTCAACTGAGAAATTTACGTCGCAATTTTATCCAATAATGTATAATTTCAATCTAATCGCAACAATAATTATTATCGACCTGTGGCTATTTGTATGTAGAAATATCTCACCTATATAAATACATATTACGATAATATCTTTCAGTGCCTTTGGCGTATCGCACGATTAGCAAGCAATCGTAATCGCATTCAGCTCATAATTAAACTTTGATATCACACAAATTCACTTGTGTAATACTATTTGAATGCTATGTTATTAAAATTCTATCCTCAGCGATATTTAGTAAATATAAATGTTGTAACATTCTAGTACTACGTTCACACATCACTTAATCAGGAATATTTTCTCTAATTGATCTTGAATATTTTTCTTTAGTACGCGTCATTCTATGAAAAATGTTTTGAATTCTATATTATTCCAAACACTCATAATTTTTGCAATAGAGAATTTGTTTCGGATATGTTTGCATAAATGGTTATAATATAAATCACTGAAATCAAAATAAAAATTAAAGAATTTTTTTTGAGTAAGAAATCATTCTTACAAATGATACTACAATATCTTGCAGAAGAGGATGGATGGATTCGACTCTTTTTGGAATATAAAAAAATATTCAATTGATACAAAAATTAAACTAAAATTTCAACCGTAGTTGTAAAATTTAAGCAAATGAAATATCAATAGATTGGATTAAATAATTATAGCTTTAATTACACTTAAAAAACTAAGAACTCAGGATAAATGCTGATATAAATTCGTAAAAGTTAAAAAGTTTTGCTTCTTCAACATCATGAATTTTGAACGATGGAATGACTGGAAAATTCAACAACTCTCTTGAATTCTTCTTGCTAAATATACATAAATTACACTTTTTAAATAAAATTCAAATAATTTGTATATTCCGGGTAAAAAACGTTGATTAACTCTGCTACACCAAGTATTTCGATTACTTAATAAATGTATGAATGATTGATGTCTTTTTAGTGAATTGCGTATTTGACGATGTTTTATCGTGAAATTTAGTGATTATTATTTTATGATTACATGATAAATGGACAAGTGTATTTGTGTCATATTGCAATGTAGTGAAATGATCGATTAGTTCTGTCGACGGACAATGTGACCAAGCGCGAATTAAATGAGTTTTAGCATGTCAACGATTCATATCATGATCCATCATAATTTACTCGTGTAATGAGAGACAATTGCTGTATTATATATATATATATATATATATATATATATATATATTAATTTTGCAATGCTTAATACAAGTGTGTTCATGCGTTAACGCGGTATTAAATTTCACACGTGCGATGGAATTTTTTGCCAGGTCTAATTTGAAATTAATACAATGTGAATTTTTGTAATGATAAACATCAAATTTACAGCCTGTTCGTATTTCATTTATAAATATATTGATATGTATTGCCGATTTTTTAACCCTTTCCACTTGCGAATTCCGAGACTTATATAAATTTTGCCGCCGGAGTTTCGACATTTGAGTGGGAAGGTTTAAAAATTTTAATTACAACTAGGATATAAAAGATATAGTTACAGTAAATTTTATAATCAAATTTTATAGTAATTTTTAATTAAACATACTCAAAAGATTTTTCAAGCAACGTTCTTATTTTGCAAAGTAAGATTTTTACATTTTGTGCAACTCATATTATGAATATCAAAAATATTAAAGCACATCGTTTAATTTTAGTATTATTAAAACTCATTCATTTTATCCATTATTATAAATCATATTCTATGACGATACTAAGTTATTTGATATTATAGGAGATATATAATTTTATAGTATGGCAAAATGAGGTACCACCAAGAATTTTTCTTATTATGGCCTAATGTTGTAGCGATATATTTTGTAAAAAAAATATGCAAACAATACTCGCTTCTTAAACAATTGTTTTCATTTCTGATTATGCGACTGGACTTGATTCAGAGGTCTCGGGTTCGACACCCGGGCACCCTGTTGTCAAGCAGCAGTAACAACGATTTGCAATTGGAATATGCAATATGTTTCCAAGTAAAAATAGCCCTCACTCGGCATTGCTGTACCAATAAAAATATTCGCCATATTACAGAAAATGTAATATCAATATATCATACAGAGTCTCTATTAAATCAGCACAAGAACTAATAGGACTATTTTCTGATTGCTGCTCAAAAAGAACAAAATATAAAAAAAAAACAAAAAATTCTGACTATAATTCTGTTCTCAGACCAGTAACGTTCTTAAATTTAATTATTTCTGGTTCACATAAAGAAGTCAATTAATATTATTAAATTATAATTTCAACCTTCAAAGACACTTAGTTATAATGTTAAAATACATTGATGCTTGATTGATAATTGAAGAAGAACAATTTTATTGATTGGCAATATGGAAGTAAAATTTGTATATATTGATTGCAAATTATTGATTGAATTATTAAATTTATATTGATATTTTCTCATTTTCTATAATACTAAAATCAAATACATAAACTTTATTCACTACTATACGGTAATTTGAAATCATGTTCTCAGGCAAGTGACGTTTTAAAATTTAATTATTTCTGGTTCACATGAGAAGTCAATTAATATTATTAGATAATTATTTCAGCCTTCGAAGAGAGCACTCAATTATAAGGTTAATTTTATTTTAATCACATTGATGCAATAGTGAATCATGACTAATTACTTTATAATTGAAGAAATACATCTATTGATTGGCGATGTTGAAGTAAGATTTTTATATATTTCTTGTTTACTGGTCAATTTATATTGACCTTTAGGCGTTTACTATGGGACTAATATCAAATCGAGAAATACACGCCATTATAAAAGTCATTGATTTATATAATAAGCTTAAAGTCCATTTATTTGAACCGTGCGTGTGAATTTTTTTATACATCAATTGGTTCTGGATACTCTAGTAAATCATAGACAAATATTTAAGTTTCACTTCAATATTGATTTGTTTCATCAGTTTCTATTCAAATGTCATCAAATAACAACTTAAGTTATGTTATCGTATCACTACTTATCAGAACAAACAATTAGTAATGCCATTTCATGCGCACCCCGTTTACTATTATTTCCCATTGTTGAGCCTCTAGTTCTCTACATCTCGATAACACCTCGAATTAGGGATGTAAACTCTCAGATTCGAATCGAAAATTGAAAGATCGACAATATAATTACAATGGTAGCGAAATAATTGGATAGAACAAAAATTTACTAAAAGACCTATAATAGTAAGGTGACCATATGTTTTGTGCCAAAACCAGGAGGATAACTTTTAATTATGCTGAACCGGAAAAGGGGTGGGGGGTGTTGGTTTTGTCTTCAATTTTAAAATTTTTGCTCATTTTTATAAAATTGAAAATGAAAGCTCTAAATTATTAATGCGAGAGTCTACATTTTAACCCGCTTTTGGAATTTTGAATTCGGCAATATTTTCATTTGTTTTATATAAGAATACTTCTTGTAATATCATATTCAGATATTTTATAGGCAGTGATAATTTCATTATCAAGTAATTGCAAAGTCAATTTCAACTTTTCTCATAGAAACTCCGGGACAATTATTGCTTTTAAAAAAACCGGGACTTTAACTAGTAGTACATTGAATTGTGCCTTAAGGAAAATTGCTGGAACTTCCCGAACCAAAAATTCTTTTTTTTAGAAAAAATTCTGAAAAAATCGATTTTTGAGATTTTTAAAATTTTTGAGAAAAATTGACCTTTTTGAAAACTTATTTTTTTATATTTTGAAATATTTTGAAAATTTTGAGATTTGTTTTAAAGCATTCGCTAAACATTAGTTGCGTAGAATGAAATATCGAAGAGCGTGGGCGCTGCGTCGTACTATTACGGATAAACATTGGTACGGAAACCAAAGAAAAGTGAACAGAATTTATTATTATCATTAAAATATCTATAAAATATGTATTAATTTATGTGCATATGTGTAACGATCATTTTTGTCCGCCAAATGGCATTTTTTTCACTTTTTTATTGGATCTCCGAAGAGACACGCCTTCGCAAAAATTGTATCAGTTCTTCATTTCGTCAATACAAATAAAATGTTGAATGAAATCATACAAATCGGACGCTCCTTCTCTGAAAAAATCAATTACCATTTTTGGCACTTTTTGCCCCGTATCTTCGGAACGGCTAGACCTGCCCATGCCAAAAACTAATCAGCACGTCTCTTTATAATACAAATCGATTTTTTTAATTATACAAATCGGTTGATTCGTGTTCCCTAAATCGTCGACGAAAATTTCTATCAGCACACACACACACTCATACATAAGTACACAAACACACTCACACATACATCCATTTTTTCTATTATAAGGTATGCAAAAATGTTCAGAAACCCTTGAAACGTAAAGATCTATAAATTTTTTTCGTTTTTTTGCGATTATTATAACTTACCATATGGGTAGTTAATAATATGCGTAAAGCAAACGAAACACATATCACAAAAATATAGATTGATTAATTTATAATTTATATATTTTATATATAGTAAATATATAACGAAAATGTATAATTGCATTTGTTAATAATCCTTGAATTAGTAGAATTCTTAGAACTAATACAGATAGTGTTAAAAATAAGCCACGCTCTACCCTAGTATTTCTTTCACCAATGAAGATAATATGATTTTATATATTGGAAATCCAATATTTTCGATCCATTACGATCGTTTATTGACACCTCTAACTTGTAGATAAAGCCGTATTCGAAGGTTGCCTCGGTAATTGCGGTGGGGCGGCTAGTATAGTTGCGCTTATGATTATCAGTTAGGTAAAATCAGTGTACACGGCCGCGACCGTACCTACAATGCAATAATAATATTCCCCTCACAAATGGAAATGTGTACACTATCCCACGCCCAAACGACCGGAGCAAAAGTAATGCAACCAAACTGCCCGGTATACGATGAATTATTCTGAACGTAGACCCAGATCTCGAAAACGAGAGTGTTTTATGAATAAATGTCGGCACCGAGTCAAAAGATTGGAGGTAATGATAAAAGCAAATAGTACGGAGAATGAAAGACAAACAGTAAGTCTGCCACAAACCAGACCAAAGTTTGGAAGTTAGGGACCCTAAAATATTCACTTGTAGATTTTTATATATTTTAACAGCTATCACATCTACATGTTCTAGAAGTTGACCATCTATTTACAACTTCAATCTTTTTTTATATATATTTAGACTCGCTTACTCTGAACATTTAGCCACCTACAAGATTTTTATTTATTTACATTCTATACCAATTTTTATATTAAATTCAATCTATATATATATATATCCTATTTTATCTTCTTCTTCTTCTTAATTTCTTCAATTTTTGCTGTTTTCTATCAAATTTCTAATTCTATTCAACTTCTATCTGCATTCCATATCTTCTTCTTCATCCTTCTTTTTAATCTCAGCAAATTCTGATATTTTTTCTTCTTACTTCTAATACAATTCAGCTTTTCGAATTATGTAATTCCTATTTTTTCTCAATTTTTCTTCAATTTCTACTTAACAAATACAATTTTCATTTAATTTTAAATTAACTACACATATTTTTTCCAGAAATTCTAAGTCATTGACAGGATTCGTTCCAAAAATCCCTGTCGTGTGAATCGCTACCAAGTAAGCTACGCTCGTAACTAAACTTCAAAATTAATTATTGTTTTCTTTCAAAATTATCATGGGTGGCTATAATATAAAAGATGTTAAAAAGATGCGAGTTCATGTTTTTTGGCTTTTTGCTATGGGGCCATTTATGGGGTAACATCAACTTTTTTTTGTATATATTTATTGCAGATCAAAATAATATAACATTTTAAGACAATATGCTAGTTGCAAATGAATTTAAAGTGTTTATCTCCAATAAGATATTTCCCTTTTTTTATATTTTGACATTTTATATAAGATCGTATGGTCATTTCTTTTTCAATCTTCGAGTAGGAGATTCTTCACTTGTTTTTTTTAAATATTTGTTTAGGTGACCCGGTAATTTTTTGTGGTATTTTTGTTTTTTTTATTACTTTAATAATAATAGTTTTTATTTTAACTTTACATCAACTAACAAAAAAGGAGTGCTCTTAAGGGGGCGTCCATTAATCACGTGAGGTTTTTAGGGGGAGGGGGGGTTTGACAAAAAATCACAAAATATGACGTGGGGGAGGGAGGGTATAGTAAGATATCACGTGTATTTATTTTTTAACTGATTTTTTAAAAAATATTCAAACTTTTCCAAATAAAATTATAAAAAATTAGTTTTTTCACGTAACTAAAAATATACGTGATGTTTGGTTGGGGAGGGGGGTAGTTTTGAATATCACCATGTATCACCAAGGGGGAGGGGGGCTCCAAAAATCCTTAAAAACTAGCTCACGTGATTAATGGACGCCCCCTAAGGTTCACTCGCGATTGAAGTAAAACTTTTTTGATATTGTATTAACTTCAAATATAACATGATCGGTTTGTCATTATAATTAGCAATTAGGACTTGCATATAAAAATAATTTTTATTTTAATAACCTCAAGAATATATAGCATTATTTACTTTCATTCGGGGACATACTACGTCTACACCATGTATAAAGCAATCATACTCACGCTACGCGACAACCAATCACAATCGATCCGTATAGAGATGATCTCATCGATAGCGAATAACGAATCATTGGCACTCGACTCGGACGTAACGCTTTTCCGTTGCATTTGCACAGATTTACTCCCTAGTCGCGCCTAAAGAAGTTTTACTTCTAAATTTTTAGAAGTAATAATTAAAAAAGTTCTCAATCTGCTCTATCTGTAGTATAATTACAAGAAAGCAACCCAGTGGTTGTCCCTTCTATTTTATGTCTAGACAATACATATTAGATATGTATATCTAATAAAGTTAGCGAGTATTAGTTGCAGCAATGCCTACAAAAGACGATTTTCGATGATGTAATGCTGCTTGATATTGAGCTAGTCGAGATTGGGATAGAACCAAGGACTTTTAGTGTTAGCCCACGTTTTTAACCATTACACCACCACGGGCCCAATAAATTCGAAAGTTAAGTCCCTAAAATAATCACTTGTATAAAAATACTATAACACTAAACAATTACTCGAATTAATATCTTGTATTATTATTATTAAAGTATGTAAACAAATTTATAAAATTTATCTTTCGGCTTATATCAAAATTCTTATTCTCAGATTTTACATCAACAATTTTTATCATCGTGCATTCATAAGTAATTAACTTCATAGACTCATTTATTTGTCTAGACATTCTAATAGATATATAATCAGTAGACAGTGATGATAATTTGGAATAATTTTTCGAATAATTTTGGCATTCACATAATGATTTAATCTATTTTTGAATAACAATTGTTATTCGTCGGATATTGTGAATTATTTGCATAGTTTTGATGATACCTATTATATATTGTTAAAGCTTTGGCAAATTAAAAGTCGTAGCATGAAATATAATAATTACTTATGTATATCGATAATAATTTTTTATTAACTTCCCGTAGGGTAAGTTATTGCAATCTTCCAAAAATCGAAATTAATTTTTTTTACATTTCTTCACGTTTTGAAGGTTTCTGAACATTTTGGCATACCTCAGAAAAAATGGATGTGTGTGTGTATGTATGTATGGATATAATTTTTCGTCCATGTTTTCGGGCGCACGTATCAACCGATTTGAATAATTCAAATAACATTCGGTTCCTATTGATAAAGAGATGTGATGATTAGTATGTGGTTAATGTGTATGATTAGTAGATGCTTAATACTCACAAAAACTTCCATTTTTTGCACATTTATCTCGGTATCTCCAAAAACGCCCGAAAACGTGAACGAAAAAATTCGGATACACAAAACACACACATCCATTTTTTCTGAGTTATGCCAAAATGTTCAGAAACCTTCAAAACGTGAAGATATGCAAAAATTTTCATTTTCGATTTTCGGGCCATTACTATAACTACCCTTACTATTGAAATTGCTAAACTTATATTCAAATAAACTTATATAATTTAATCGAACAAACTTATATAATTTTTCAAGAGACTTATAATTTTTGTTTTTCCTATAATTACTTTTACAGTTCATCACATATTGAGGCTAAACTCGGTCACTAACCATTTTATTTCTTATGTCCGTTAGATTATCCTTAACTTTTTATTTCTGATTGATACTATGAACAAATTGGCATGTAAATTACACACTCGTGTCGTTATAAGCAAAAAGTATTAGTACGTGCCGTCTTGACACATATCCCGTTTTATTTGCTAAAAGACATCTCTCGTCTCATTTGTCAGCTCTTCTTATAACTCATGAATATCATATCAAGGAGTTTATTTTATTGCCTTTGAGAAGCTTCTAAGAATTTTGATTATTTGAATAATCTAAAAGTGGCTAAAATGGATACGCAGAAATCTGTAATATTATACATATAAACATTGATATAACCAACGCCTTCTATGGAATTGAATTTCAATATTGTTTTTGTAACAATGTATAAGCTTTATTGGTCGCAGTTATTATGACAGTATGGTAAATATTAGTGAAAGTTTTAGTACAATGTAACAGTTATCTGTGTCATTTGCATATGAATGGGTGTTCCCAGTAATACTCGATAGAAAAATATATTAAATGTAATGTTTTGAATTCGTAATATGTCCTGTTCGATCGTATCATGTGAGAAACATTCATTGAATAGAGCCAAACAAAGTTCAATAGATTTTTGGTGCTTTCTCTATTTTCACTATATTTTTCCAAATATTTTATTACCTATTTCATCCAATTTTAAGACATTTTTATTGACCTGATCATTTGAATTTAGGCTGTGTTTATACTAATGATTTTATTAATTTGAATATTCAATTTTCAAAGCACAGCAGTTCAAAAATTACCCAAAAGAAAAAAACTAAATCAAGCTATTAATTCCTCATAAATAGTAATTTATCTACTAGTTTGTCAACTTGTATTTGCACACGTGGTCTTTTTATGAAAATAATTCCAGAAACGGCATAAATTATTTAATAAAGCGTGCTCACATAAACTGTTATACAATAACTGAAACCTGTTTTGCGTTATAAACTACATTTATTCCTGCATGTAGAGTATGTGGGACAACGTATTTATGTATATTTGATCATTCCTGTTCATTGGTTTTGTTCACTATAAATTAATTATAAAGGTTAGTGGATAATTAATATACATATTTTGAGTTTTTAATTCGTTAATTAAAATTTGAAGCTTTATGAGACTGTCTATACAACTTTCTATAAAGGCTATCACAAAATATTGGAACACATTGACTCGTATAATTAAGATTTTATTTACTGTAAGTACTTATTTAATTTAAATTTATTTCAAAAATTATGACAATATTATTTAATATTTCTATCTTTGAACTAAATGACACACGATTACCTACTCCAAAAATTCAATTATAAAATACCAAAAGACAGTTTCTACATTTTTTGTATTTGCACCGCGCGGTATCTTTTATTTTTTTATACATCGTAGTACAAATCTTGATTCAATGAAAAATGCCTGAATGAGAAGAATATTTTACCCTGTTCCTTGAAAATAATAAACATTCATGACGTGTACTAAACGTAAGTTTTATTGATTAGAAATTATTTCTATATTATTTGTAGTTTCTATAAATCTCTGAAGTTATTTAAATGGAAAATATTTTTTAGGCAAGACAGATATTAAGACTGTTCAAAGAATGAGATTATATCGCGAAAAAGAAAAAAAATACAAGCAGTCAATGAATGTATGTTAATTTTAATTACATGAAGTTCTTCAAACACAATTACATGATAAGTGAAGCTGCGAAAACAATATTTGTTTAGGCGTTGTTTAACATAATCCACTGTGTGAACGAAGATTATAGAATTTATTAATCAACAATTACTTCATTTCTCTAATGAAGGTTCATTTCTAAATGCTAATTACAATGACAAACCGATCATGTCATATTTGATGAATTACGTTATTGTTTTCAAATATTATACATATTTTTAATGCTTTTATAAATATATAAATTATAATTTATCATTATATAAATCTGTATAATGGTTGACACTAATAAATGTGTGCATCGCGAGTGTTACCATATTACTAATAAACATTATTCAAAATTGTTGTATGATGCATTTATTTTTTCTTAAATGCCATCTTGTACAGTAGCAAATAATTTTACTTCAATCGCATGTGAAACTTACGCGCACTCTTTTTTATTATAATTTAAATATTCATTATTGGCACAAATTCGACTTTTTTGGTTTGTATTCAAAAATAGTATTTTGGAAACAATTACAATCACCTCGCTTAAAGGATACACCCCACAGGTTGAAAATGGCTACCATAAGGTATAATTTACCAGCGTTGAGCACGGTTAAATAATCAGTACCCATATCTCTCCCAAAAATTGAATTAAACCATGTGTGGTAATAATATCAATCATCGCTTAAAGAAAATACACTATATATTACACAGCGTAATCCGTCGAAACGCGATCTCACCATATGTTAGTTATGACTCTCTTGGGCACATATTAAGTTCTCTTATTTCGTATTTATTCTCGGTACACGGAGTCCGTTGTTCATCGTGCACGCGCCTTGCATATCATATTAGAATCATGGGCGGTTTATTCGTCTGTCTGGCTGAGGAATATGTGGGAGTATGGGTAACGTAAAGTCTTTAACAAAGGATTTTAAGTCTTGGCTTGAAATAGATTCGATTGAATTATTCATAATATTGGCTATTTGATGTTCGGTTTGTGTCTGGTATGTCTGCATTGGTGTTGAGAAAATATTTTCATGATAGATAATAGATAACAAGGTTCCTGATTGTTTCAATCTGAAATATTTTTTAGAATCCATCGACTGCCAATAAGAGATTAACTAATTAACTAGTTAGAAAACAGCCACAAATTTATATTATTACAATATACTTTACTAAATAAATCAGATACATGCTTTAATTCCACGAGTCTTTATCATTTCGTTAGATATCATCAGATTGATGCTGTCGAAATACGCTACTTAAAACTAGCTTTAATGGTATTATTAACATTTGGAGCAAAAGGAATATAACCAAAAAAATTTTCTAAGTTTATTATAAAATGTGATAATAATATATCGCAATGATAAGAAATTAGAAACTAGTATTTAGCCTTGAGGCAAGTTACATGAACTTCCCGATATGTGTAAATAATCGACTTAATAAACAAATTAATTTATGAGTGATTAGAAGTATTCCGAGTGAATTTATTACACATAATTAGAAACGAACGAACACTTTAACTCGGAGTATTTTCTAAAAGCAAATTTTCACAAATCAATAATTTTTATAATTGACGTTAATATTTTAGTTCATTAAGACCAAGTAATCTATCGTTATACCAAGTAAGTAATATAATTTTAATAACGTCAACAAAACTACTCATTTTCTCATGCTTTGATGAATTTTTAAAATTAAACTACTTGTCGTAAGGCCGTAATATTTCAGTAAGTTCTATAAGACCATTATATACATCGCCAAAGAAAGTTTCATAACAACCGGTTTAATTTTTTATTTCAACAGTTAATTTTCAACGGCTCGGTAGATTTTCACCTAAAACTAATCAGTATTATTCCCAACTAATATCTTTGGAACAGTTTTTGATTTTTTAAAATGAGTTTAAATGTGGACGAAAAGTTTAACACTCTTTTTCAAATTACAAAGAAACGGCTCGGCAGATCGTCTCACAAAACTGACAAACTATAGTGCTCATTGAGATACATCGAATGGCTTTTAAATTTCTGAAATCGGTTTAGGCGTTTTTGAGCAAACATCGATGAAAGGTCTAATTTTGACAAATGCCAAAAAACGATACCAATTTTTGCAAACTTTTACGAATTTTTAAAGCTAAACGAGTTGTCGTAGGGCGGTAATATTTTAGTATGATCTAGAAGACTATGATAGCTACCATCAAAAAAAATCATAAAAATCGTCGAATTTTTTTTTTAAAAACTTATTACAAGAAAACGGCCCGGCCGATTTTTACCAAAAACTAATCAGCATGATTCCCAACCAATATCTTTCGAACGGTTTTTGAATTTTCAGAATCGATTCAGAATTGCGGGCTAAAACGTGGACGAAAAAATTTTCATTTTTCTGCTATTTATAAAGAAACGGCTTAGACGATCGTGGCACAAAACTCAGAAACGCCAGTCCTCATCGAGATACATCGAATGGCTTTTAAATTTTTGAAATCGGTCGAACCGTTTTTGAGAAAAGGTCGATTTACGGCAAAAAATCTGTTCACATACACGCGCGCGCACACACACACACATATACTTTTTCCAAACTTGGGCTCATTCGATTCAGAATTACTTGAAACGTCGAGAAAACATAAAATCAGCGAATCGGAATTTTTTTATGAAAACATAAACTTCTCCTTCGGGAAGTTAATTAAGAAATATTAGACTCTTTTGTTTCCATTATCTGTACTCTAATATTAATGTTTTTCTCTTCTATTTCAGGTGTAACAACTCTACCAGCGACGACAGTTTCTTTCTATGAGGTTGACAATCATCTTCGTCTAAAAGTTACATCACCATCTTTCAAATGGTGACCAGCCTGGTCTCCTAATAGGCGATATGCCAGTGGTGCGCCGGAGGGAAATAAAAGACCAAAAGCAGCATGGGCGCTAATATGGGTAAAAACTCAGCTCTGTTGGACTCACTCCCAAACGGTCAATCGACGTTGCACGTCGTGATGTTGGGATTGGATAGTGCAGGAAAAACAACCGCTCTTTACCGGTTAAAATTTAACCAATATCTAAATACTGTGCCTACGATAGGTTTCAATTGCGAAAAAGTCAGAGGAACCTATGGACGAGCTAGGGGAGCTAATTTTCTAGTTTGGGATGTAGGCGGTCAAGAAAAATTAAGACCTCTGTGGAGAAGTTACACGAGGTGCACTGATGGCATAGTTTTTGTTCTGGATTCTGTTGATGGTGAGAGGATGGAAGAAGCGAAGATGGAACTTCTGAGGACTGTGAGGAGTCCTGATAACGCAAATGTACCTGTTTTAATTTTAGCCAACAAGCAAGACTTACCCGGAGCGAAAGAACCTGCCGAATTAGAGAAACTTTTAGGGTTATCGGAATTAGGGAAAGATGGGCAAGGCCATCCTTGGTTCGTTCAACCTGCATGCGCAATTACAGGCGATGGACTGCACGAAGGCTTGGAAGCTTTATATGATATGATCCAAAAACGAAGGAAGATGAATAAAGCTCATAAAAAGCGGACGGCCAGATAGAGAAAGGCTAAACCGGATGATGCATTAGAAGGAAGTAGTCAAGGTATTGGAACCTCAGAAGAAGATCTTCTGTGTGTTCATGTGAGCTATTCTTGTGATCTGTAATGTAAGGAAACTATTATATGGTGTGCTGGTGACTGTTAAAAATTTTATGAAATTCTCTGCAGTTCTGTGAACATTTCGATGTGTAATTGTGTAATATGTGATAAAAAAACAAACTAAATTTTTATATAAACTTGAACTACTTCTAAAATTTTGCTCATGATAAAACTAAGTGCGGTCCAATGTTGAGATTACATTGCATTTGTACATTTCATATAATTTATTTATTATATCGCTTAGTATAATTTATTAAAATTATTGATATGTCTTAAGATGTGATTCTTTCATATCTATATTTATGATAGAGAAAGTAGTTTTTCATGTTTTGTTATTGCAATTTTTGTTCGAATGTTATTATTTTGGATATTGTGATGTTTAACGATTGTTCGTATAAATGAAATGTTTATATAAAATTATAATCAATTAACATTTGTATATTTTTTGTGCTTTTTGAATAGCTCGCCTATTCTATGTATAAAAAACTTTTTTATACTTTTGTATACGTAGCAAAATTTAAAAAAAGTTAGATACACCTAAAATGAAAAGCTTTTGTATTAGTGCAACGAAAATAATCAGTAAACAATAAATTAAATCAATTAAATCATTTCTCAAAACAGTAACAATCGTAGATCAATAGTAACTAAGCCGTGTGATACACAATTATTGCTTTATAAGTCGATTAGATTATTTTACGATTAGCAAATTTTATAATAAATTTCGGCTTTTAATACATTTTGCACATAATTTACAAGATATATAAATAATATGTAAATTATTCATATCGTATAATAAAGTCTTAAATTCGTCCACAATTTTGGTAAATAGATTTTCAAACATCGTTGTTTATAATAATTATATAGATAGAAAAATATTATATTGCGTTATATGCGTTGACTGAATTCATAGAGTTTAAAGATTTTGTATATGAGTTTGGTAATTACATGGAAAAAGCTTTCTTTGAAATATTTCATTTATTCTTGTTAAACAAAGAAAACTTTAATTGTAGAAACCAAACATTGCCTATATTATATGCATTAGTCTAATTTGTACATTGTTTTTTATATTGTCCTATATGTTTATAAACTCAAAAGATTGATGTATATTCTATATATAAATATTGTTTTTCTTTAAGTATTGTCATAAAATTTTAATTTTAGAAAAAACTAAATCCCAAAGATGTATGTATATTCAATTTAAAGCTATTTGTTGAGTAAAAGAATATCAAAATGATTTATTGTTTTATTTTGCCCTTGGAATACCAATACAGCATACCATCATAAATATCTTACGCAACAGAATCGAACGACGTTGACCAAGGACTTGTAATTTTCAATCAAAGATTCCCTATCATTAAAACAAGTGAATTATGTTGTGTTATACAATTAAAAATCAGGAAAATAATATGTTGGCAGCCTAGTAATGAGTACTTTACAGTAGTTCTTATTTGCTTTGCTCTTGTTATCATGCCAATGCTGGACAGCACAGTTTCAACCAAGAAATTAAGGTAGCCATTTGGCCACGGGTAATAATTATCTAAAAATAGTGACAAATTATATCTATTCGGGGAATTACTAATTTATGCAAAAATATTAAAATATAATCAATCCCCATTTATTAAATTCTAATTGATTAAGTGTGCAAAGTTTTTTTTGGGAATTTGATGATAGTGTTTGTCTACCGATAATTTGATCATTTTGTGGTGGTAAAACAGGAAAATTATTTTTCATTTGTTGTACGAATTTATCATTGTTAGTTAAGTATACTGCATCTAGCATCTAGCAAAAAAATCGAAAATGAAAATTTTTATATATCTCTACGTTTCAGAGGTTTTTGAACATTTTGGTATACCTTAGAAAAATGTATGTATTTGTGCGTGTGTATGTATGTGTATGTATGTGTGTGTTTGTGTGCGCGAATACAAATATTCGTCGACTATTTCGGATCAACCAATTTGAATAATTAAAAAAAACATTCGATTCCTACTGATAAGGAGATGTGCTGATTAGTTTTTCGCAAAGGCAGGTCTAGCCGTTTTGAAGATACGAGGCAAAAAGTGCAAAAAATGGTTTCAAAATTCAAAAGCATTTTACTTGTATTAACAAGATGCAGAACTGGTAAAATTTTTGTGGAGGCAGGTCCAGCGTCTCCAGGAGATCCAACAAAAAAGCAAAAAATAATGCCATTTGGCGGTCAATAATGAACATTAGGCAAATGTACATTGTATTATCAGATATTTTATAAAGATTAAAATAACAAGTAAAAATTTTGTGTACATTTATATGGGTTCCGTACCAACGTTTACACGTTAGACGACTACGCGACGCTTACACGCTTTGACATTTCGTCTCTATGCAGTTAAAGCAGTACGATTGCTTTGAAAAAAAAGTTCAGAATTTCCAAACTATGCTAAAATAAAGAAAAATTTTTTTTTTCAAAAAAAAAGTAATTTTTGTCGAATTTATAGTTTCTCAAAAATCTAATTTTTTCGAAGTAAAATTTTTTCAAAAATGTTAATCGCTTTTAAAAAAATAATCATTTTTGGTACGGGAAGTTCCAGCAATTTGCCTTAAGGCACGATGCCATGCACCACTAGTTTCAATTATATTTTACTGTTACGAATATAGGTCAAATGCAAAGTGGTATGATTCCAACAATAGACAGTTGTTTCAGGTGTTATGAAAGATGGTTCGAATGGGATCTCGAGCATGTGTATTTCGTGCTAATGCGCTGAATTAATTAAGATGTGATCTAGGCGTATTGCGCGAGGGCACAATGGTACATTAGCCTACTCTGATCCATATTAACATTTACCACTGCATATGCTTTTAAATATTAAATGTAATATGCTAATATTGTTTATAACATTTAAACTTGAGCCATTATTATAAACAAAAGCAAATAATTATAATCATGCTGCCTATATTTATTTTCATTGGCGGCCAAAGATTTCTTATTTATTTATGAAATGCTTCGGCATCGCAAATAGTATTTACTAGGCTATCAACAAATTTTAATCCTAGAATGGTATCAGCTCGCTTCCGAGTACGGAAATTTTGAAAAAATAAAAAGACTATTTGTTACTAAACTAGTAACAATTCTGAAATAACATTTGATGATATCACAAAGTATACAAAGGCAAAAGATGAAAGACAAATCACTTGTTAAGCACGATACCATTCTAGGGTTACGGATAATTTTTAAGAACAAATAGAACGGAATAATAGCAGTTGTACCGTAATATTATCACTTCAATAACAGAAATCGTCATTGAAAAAGATCATATTTGAAAACCCATTTGTATCCATTATGGGTTTATCCAATTTCAAGTTATATACATATGCGAGATTTGGCTGGTAAGTATTAGGCTGATTCTTTCTTCAATTTTTTGGCATTAAATGGAAAGAGCAATGTTAATATTAGAGACAGTGAAAGCAGCAGGTATAATTTTGATGAAATTTAACGAAATATAATAAAAAATTACTTAATTTCCTAGCATTTTCAGAAAAAAATTAAAATTTACCACATTATGTAAAAACAAAACAGCTAATGAATGAATAGCTGAATGATATTTTTCTTCAAAAACAGAAATTTCAAAGATGAGTATTCCAACGAAAATTCATAGATTTTCACTCTTGCAGTATTATATATCAAAAACTTCCAGTTTTTAGAAAATTGGCTATAATTGACAAATATCCAATCACAATATTCGTCGATGATTTCTATTTATATATACATTTTTGGAGATATAATTTAATAATTTCTCGAATTGTTTTTTTCCCTATACTTTGTGACGAACAATTCCAACAAAAATTCATAGATTTTCACTCCTGCAGTATTATATACTGAAAACTTCCAGTTTTTAGAAAATTGGCTCTAATTGACAAATAACCAATCACAATATTCATCAATGATTTCTATTTATATATACATTTTTGGAGATATAATTTAATAATTTCTTGAATTGTGGTCTCTTTTTCTATCCTTTGTGACAAACAATGAAGATTATGGCATTTCTTTTATATTTCCATAAATTTATGTTTTTCATAAACACATTACCGCTCACAAAGTGATTAAAGTTATAACTAATCAATACTATCAGCAGTGTTAATGAGGGATAATTAATAAAGGATTTCCAGTGAGACTCTCCGACACAAATTTTTTGTTCCATCTCTCAATTTAACATTTTTGGACTTTATATAATTAATAATATGTAAGATATTTTTATTAGGGTAAGTTATATTAATCGCAAAAAATCGAAAATGAAATTTTTTATTTTTCTTTACGTTTGAAAGGTTTCTGAACATTTTGGCTTACCTTAGAAAATCGGATACATGTGTGTGTGCGGATACAAATTTTCATCGACGATTTCGTGAACAGTGATGAACCGATTTGAATCATTGAAAAAACATTTTGTTCGAATTGAGGAGAAGGAGGCGTGCTGATTAGTTTTTGGCTGAGGTAGCGCGATTACTTTGAGAAAAAAGTTCAAAATTGTCAAACGTTTACAAAATATAAAAATCAAACTCAAAATTTTCAAAAAAATCTATTTCTGTTAAAAATTTCAAAATTCTCAGAAACCTAATTTATTCAACGTTTTCAAAATAAAGCGATCTGAAGAATATCTAAAATAGAACATATCAACATCCGAAAGGGTAATGAAAATTAAAATCTTTTTTGTATTTATTGAAGTTCTTATTCAACAGCGCAATAAAAATATAAATTTATTTTTCTATATCTAGCATTCATTTTACAATAAGGAAATATAAAAATCCTTTTCAAATGATTTGTTATCACGAAACAAAGATTGCAAAATCACCCATGTGTCAAAATTACATTGCATTACAACATTTCCTGCAATAGCTCCTAAACATCGTGTCTTGCATCTTGTCAGTACCGTGATAAAAATCATATAACAACAGCTTTCAGTGTCAGTCTTACACAATTATTGTGCCGAAGACTGTGAGAAAACGGTGTTGCTGATACATCTTCAACAACAACTACTCATAATTCTAATTACAGATTTTCACATTATTATCCGGAATTATATCACTGAATGACGCTGAACGCGACGATTGCGATTGTGGGAAGTAGTGTGCCGTTAAAATTTTACGATTGCGCCAAGAACGTATGAACACGAAATTGGCGTGTTGGATTAGCAAAGTAGCGGCTTACGTAAATCGGTAAATCTACAAATAAAATTGCAGTTTGTTTGCGGTATCGGTGCCGGCGATAAAAAAACAACGCAAATATATTTTTAATATTTGAACAGCTGCCAGAACTATGTGTTTTATGAGCTGTTTTCACGCAAATCTTTATCCTGTTGTTACTGGAAGGCTACCCAGTGACCAGTTAACCAATATCTTTCTGATGGAGTTATACGTAGATAGATTTTTAAAAGTGCCACTAAAAACTATTTTTACAAGATATGATAATTGAAATCTATGATCTCGAGTGAAAACCTAATATTATTAGAGGTAAGTATAGTACCCATAAAGCTGGTCTTATGGACCAGGTTTTAGCCATGCAGCCAATGCAAATATTTGACTTTAGATATTTTTGATTTTTTTGATCAATTTATGCTCGACCCAATTTTAATGTCATAAAATCATAATAAAATAACCTACGGACGTGGATTAGAGGGAAGCCTGCTTTAGAGACTTAAAAAGATTAGATTTCTTTGGCAAAAATGTCTTCCAAAACTAGTCAACAATATATCCCTAGAATTTCAGAAATAAATTCAAAATATTTTTGGAGTTTTTGGAACAGAAGAAATAGTAAGCAAGCGCCAAGCAGGTGAACGAGCGGATAGCTCGGTTTTTCATTTTTTCGATTCTTTCAAATTGGCGGGAAAGGTAGGAAAAAAATGAACGTCCTATCAAAACGAGACAAAATTTATTGTATTCAGAGTTAAATTCTCTTATAGTTAAACCTAAAACATCTTAAAAAAGTGTTAATTAGCCCACTTTTTAAACAATGTAACGCGAAATTTTTAATCGACAAACATGATTTTTTTTAAGTTGCGAAAAATTGGTGAATCTCACATCCTTTTTTGAAAAATGTTGATATATATAATAATAAAACCTGAAAGTTTCGTTACAATTAAATATTTATTTCCTTCCCTAAAAAATCCTCAAAAAAGCGATTTTTTGAAGCCTCTAAAGTAGGCTACCCCTTACATATCATTCGATTTGTATCTGTTGTACTAGTATTAAAAAATAATGTATTTATTTTGTTAAAGAACAATATGCTTTTCAAAGCTTATAAAATCCTAACAAATAATTAACTGATGTGGATGAAAGGCCGTTTTGGGAAACAACTTACAATTAGTCAAATATTCATTTCACATCGCACTTTACATAGCTATTAGATTTTTTACCAGTGCAGTTTACTATTACAAAGTAAATGTTTCGTCTCGAGGAAAAGTATTAAAAGAGTCAAGTAATTTAATTTGATTTCTATAAACAATTTTCTTTAATATAGGTACATATATTTAAATATTTTTTTTATCGGAAGAAAGTTAGATTCAAATTCTACGTGACTATCGCATATTACAACTTTACGGTTATCAAGAAACCGTGACCAAATTGGTTTTACGAAAAATAAAAGTAGAGTTGAATTATAATAATTTGATAAAACAATATATTGCATTCAGTTTTTTATATATTTCATTAAACAATGCAAAGTTGACTTATGTATTTTTGAAAAAAAAACGCATTGGGTCTATATAACCAAATCATCATGATTTTAATCATTAGTCAGTCAATTGGCAGTCCTTATTATTATTTTTTTTTAACTCGTTTTATTTAGCAATCAGAAATACATAAAGATTCCTATGAGCTAAAATGACAATGTAAGAGCGATGCCTAAGAAGAGCTCCAATGAGATCTTCTCAGTTTAACAATTACTATAATAATATTATATTAGACCTAATCTAAGACTAAGTCTAAAGGCCATTGTCGTTTCAATCTCCTTGTACCATAAGGCTTAGTAATTTCAACTATAGATGGGTTCGAATGTGAGTCCAGTTTGCGTTTGTATTTTTCCTTGAATTCTTGGAAAGTTAAATGCACCGTTTTCATCTTGAGGTCGCTGTGAATGGTTTCATTTGTTACGTACCATGGAGAATTAAGAATTGTACGTAAAATATTTGACTGAGTTCTCTGCATTATAGCTATATTAGATTTGTAAGCACATCCCCAGAGCTCAATTCCGTAGGTCCAGATTGGTTTGATAATTGATTTATATAGCAGCAACTTATTTTCAACAGTGAGCTTAGACTTTTTACGCAGAAGCCAATCAAATTCTTTCATTTTGATCATTATTTGCTGCTTTTGTGTTTTTATGTGGCTTTTCCAAGTAAGTCTGCTATCTAAATGAAGACCAAGATATTTCACTATGTTCTGTTTCGGAATTTGGACGTTGTTTAAATAAATTGGAGGACAAGTACCCTCTCTCAGGGTAAATATGATGTGAGCTGATTTGGTTTCATTTATGCAAATCTTCCATTTGGCAAGCCACATTTGTAGTTTATTAATATAAGTTTTATTTTCGTGAAATATTCATAGATCATTATAAATAAAAACTCAAAATGTGTAAATTTCCAATATAACAAGAAATCTTAGATTTGAATCCAATCTTATTTCAATTCCAATTTTAAACCAATCGAAACTATAATATATTTTCAGCAAAATTGCGATATAAAATTTTTATGCCAATCATAAAAATGTATTCAAATAACTAATTCATTTTTAGCAAAGAATCAGAAATCACAGAAACATTTAATTAATTTCTTATGGCTTCTGATAAGTGGATGTAATAAAAATCTAATATAAAGTAAAATAACTTATCAGGAAAATCGTTTACCATACCAACGACAGCTTGTTATTTTTCGCTTGCCGTAGAGCCATAAAATTTCTAATATAGCATAATAAATGATACCATATAAAGCAGCTTCATAAATTTTATTAATCCCGTAAAGAGATACATATCACCTCGGATCCTAATATATATTACAACGTAATACCTTTTACAATGTGCACGTACGGAGGCGACACAATATAAGACTAAATCGTAAAGTTAACGGTGAACCAACAACGAAACACATATCCCATAACAAATTCAGAATTGGTAAATTAGAATATATTGTCTATTGATTTTTATTCAGAGTCATTGCCACAGAAATACAGGGACCGGTCGATAGTTTGCTCAATTTTTGCAAAATGTTGCAATATGATTTTTGGTTTCACCGAATTAAGACTTCTGGCACTACTTGTGAATAATCGACCATAAATGTAAAGGACACATGAAATTCTATCTTTAGATGATTATTAAGAAATATGGTATATAAAAATAGGTTATAATAATCGCAAAAAATCGAAAATGAAATTTTTTATATATCTTTACGTTTCAGAGGTTTTTGAACATTTTGGCATACCTTAGAAAAAAAATTAATATATGTGTGTGTATGTGTGTGTGTGTGTGCGGATACAAATTTTCGTCGACGATTTTGCGAACACGGATTAACTGATTTAAATAATTTAAAATATATTCGATTACATCTGATACTAGTTTTTGGCAAAGGCAGGCCTAGCCGTTTCGGACAAACGTGGCAACAAGTGCCAAAAATGGTATTTCAGTTTTTGAGATAACGGAGCTTCCAATTTAAATAATTCAAAACACAATTTACTTCTATTGACGAAATGAACAACTGGTAAAATTTTTGTGAAGGCAGGTCCAGCGTCTCCAGAGATCCAATAAAGTTAAAAATAATGCCATTTGGCGGTCACAAATGAACATTAGACATATTTACATCATATTATCAGATATTTTATAAAGAATATAATAATCAGTACAAATGTGTACATTTTTATGAGTTCCGTAACAATGTTTAGATGTTAAACAACTACGCGACGCTTACGCGCTTTGATATTTCGACTCCAAATCAGCTATGCAGCGCGATTGCTTAAAAATGTTCAACATTTTCAAAAAAAAAAAAAATAAAAACAAAATCAAAATATAAAAAGAATCAGATTTTTTTAAAAAAGTCAATTTTTTTCAAAAATTGCAAAATTTCTTAAAAATCTAATTTTTTCAAAGTTTTGTTTAATAATTTAGTTTTCGGCACAGGAAGTTCTAGCAATTTGCCTTAAGGGACGATGTCATACACCACTAGTATATGTAAATTTTTAACAGTTTACTCAAATGTTTTTCTCAATGTTTCTTCAACACCATCAATTATGATAAAATCATAAATATCTCTAGAATCAAATGTATGTGTATGTGTCCTTCATCTTCAGTACCAAAGTTTGCGATTTTGTTTGTCAATCGCGACTTCTTTGGGATTTAAATTTGTTTTATTAGTTAAATCCAAATCTTAGATTTGAACGATATAATACACTTTTATTTTTAGGCTATAAGGGACCGTTCAAGTATTACGTAAGCACTATAGGGGGGCGGGGGGGTTATTGATTTGCTTATTTTGGGTGACATTTTGGTGACAGCTTTGCTTACTTTTGCAGACAAGGGGGGTGGGGGGGATAAATAATTGTAATAAATCTGCTTACGTAATACTTTAACGATCCCTAATATCTAAAATTGTTTTTATTAGCAAAGTGTTGACCAGCTGTACCACCAATAGCCTTCATCGGGTTCGCGCCGAAAGCAAATTTACGAAACACAATCGCCGTTCACCTTTGAGTTGATTGAATTTGACAAGAAAATCTTTTGTGGTAGATTGATTAACTTCAGTCTTTATTATAAGTTTATATAAGAGTTCAAATCATTTTGTATTGCTGCACAAAAGCCGACATCACAAGAAAATAATATTTGCTCCGATACCGATTAACTGCTTAGCCAATCAGTGTATAGGAATTGAATTTCACTTTTATTTTGTTGATTCATATTAACGATTGCAGTCTTTGGCTCTATAGGAAATTTATTTGTTATCTATAAAAAATCTATTCAAAGTCGTGTGAATCATCTTATCTAGGAACCGTGACTTTCACTCGGCAAAATCGTTGTAGTGTGTCAATGAGTTAATTAGAATGAGTTGCCAAATAATGATATCGTGATTAGTATTTTAATTAGTAAAATTATATAACAATACATACATGCATACATATATGTACATATATTTTCTGGAATGATTTTCTATCTCGGTTCTTATTGTTTGGGGCGGTTATTTACACATATTGGGAAGTTCATGCAACTACCCTTAGGCAAAATTTACATACATTTATTGTTTTTCCATTCCCCAAAATTTTGGTTCAAAATCAATTTTTAAAAGTCTATCTTTCAGAAATCTGTTTAGTTTAGCAGCAAAACGCCTGATAGAATGCTGTTCAGGCGAATGCACAAAAGGTCAGCAGGACGATAACGATAGGACGAACAAGTAAAAGTCGACCGAAAAAGGAATTGTCTGTACCAGAAGAGAATAGATATTTTTATAATCATCATTTTTACTGAAAAGAAAATCAGGAAAGCTTGAAATAGAAAAAGAGTACGCGTAAGAATCACAGGCGATTGAAGTAAAACTTTTTTGCTATTGTACAAGATGGCATTTAAGTTAAAAATAAATACATCATATAACAATTTTGAATAATGTTTTTT
Source organism: Ctenocephalides felis (assembly GCF_003426905.1). Classification (NCBI taxonomy): domain Eukaryota; kingdom Metazoa; phylum Arthropoda; class Insecta; order Siphonaptera; family Pulicidae; genus Ctenocephalides; species Ctenocephalides felis. The sequence continues at coordinate 23,857,281 of NW_020539726.1, forward strand.
AGTAATACGATAACACTCGTGATGCACATATTTATCAATGCCAACCATTATATTAATACATATTTATATAACAATAAATCATAAATTATATATTTATAATAGCATTAAAAATATTTATAATATTTGAAAACATTTATGTAATTAAAGTCATACTTCAAATATGATATGATCGGTTTGTCATTGTAATCAGCATTTAGGACTTGAAACTTCATGAAGTAATTGCTAAAAAATTATTTCTATAAAATTCCTTCACACAGTGAATTATCTCAAACAACGCCTAAATAAATATGGTTTTCACAATTTCACTCATTATGTAATTGTGTTTGAAGAATTTCATGTTATTAAAATTAACATACATTCATTGACTTCTTGTATTTATTTTTTACTTTTTCGCTGGCAATACAATCTCATTCTTTGAGCAGCTGTAATATTTGTCTTGCCTATAAAAATATTTTCCCTTTTAATAACCTGAAAGATTTATAGAAACTACCAATAATATAGAAATTATTTCAATAAATTTATGTTTTGTACATGGCACAAATGTTTCATTTGTTTTAATATTTTCATTATATTTATTTATTGGAGACAGGGTAAAATATTATTCTGATTCAGGCATTTTGTATTAAATCAAGATTTGTACTGCAATGTAATGTTAAAATCTAATGACATTCCGATCTCCTCAACGAAAAATCTCTATTCACTCGACACGACGACTAATCACAATCGACCCTAAAAGAAATGATTTCATCGAGAACTAATGACGAACAGTTCGGGCGTAACGCAACTTCCGTTTCATTTTCACAGATTTACTCTCTAGCCGCGCCTAAAGAAGTTTTACTTCAAAAATATAAGGAGATGCAAGATGATAGAGAAGAATGTAATTGACTTTTCGCCAGAAAATCCGATATGCTAAAATTCTGTTGTCTCGACATTTCAAGTTATTGTGATTCATTTGTGACCAAAATTGGGTAAAGTATATGTGTACTTATGTAGATGCCAAAATTTGACTGTCCTTTGACGTCTTCTAAAGTACGCCTGCCTCTATAAATTGCACATTTTATTTAGAATTGCCAGAAAAGAGCAAAAATATTCGTCCACGTTTGCGCCAAAAATCCCAAACCCAATTTCAAAATTTGTTTGAATTGTATCAGTTGGATTTCAAGCTGATTAGTTTTGATAAGGATTATCTGGCCGTTTCTTCGTTTTTCAGCGTTTTTAATAAAACTGAACATGGCGATAAAGTTGTCTGAGAAATATAGTTGAATTATAAAAATCCATTAAAGTTTGAAATAATAGATTTCGAAATAATAAAGCTAGTAGAGCATACTAGCGCGTTTTTGTGCACTATAATTCATACAGATACAGATATTATGAGTTTGTTTGAAAGATATCAATTAAAAATAACATTGATTAGTTTTTAATGAAAGCAAAAGTTTAATTTTTGGAATAAGCAGTTCAATTTTTGAACTAAATAGGTAAATCTCGTTTCATATTGATTAGATCGATTATTAACATATATCGGGAAGTTTATTGAATTTGCTTTAAAGCAAAACGCCATAGACAACTTGTTTCATTAAGAATAGAATTATTGCAAAATGGCATTATTCACTATATCTAAAAGACATTTTTATGCGATATTACCTGTGTATTTAATCAAAAAAAAAATTGTGCATTAGTAAGAAAATTGTTTTCAGACATAAGATTTACAATTAGCACGTTAGTAAGTGATTTTGCATAATGTCCTCACCTCCTATTGATCCTTATTAATGATTATGTACCTTTGCATCTCTATTAATAATAATACCGTTCAATTATACCATTGCCGCAGAATCAAATCATGCTGAACAATGTTTGTCAATTGGAATTGGAAATTATATTATCTCTGCTACTTCGTGACCCATTGAAATTATTGATCCGAATCGAGACATTGTAGAGGCTTATTAGAAATGGTGCATTGAACTGCGACTAAAATATCGTTTCATTATACATACTGGCGCATATTAGTATTAATCGATTTATTATACTTTCACTAATTTATAGACAAATTTATGGCCTTAGAGGACAATTATGTGATCGCCTTTTAGAATGATGCAACAACTATTAATGTCTGGAGAATTTAAAGAAAAGATCTATATTTATTAAGAATCTAAATAATCAATAAAGCTTGATATGTGGCAGTTCAATTCCAAGTCTCATCTTTGAACTTTGTCAATACTAAAAGTTTTGCCATGACTTGTATACACGTCAATCGCAGTTAACTGGTTAAAAAAACCGTACAATCAAAATTGACTGGTCTTTGGTTCAAACTTGTCCCACTTATAAAGATATCACGTTTCATAAAAATACTTCCAGAGCACTTATCTAAAACATTTATTTCTAACAGTAACAACTATTGTACAGTTTTGTTTCCGCAAATCGTCACAGTTGTCTTCCTATATCAGTAGGTACTGCAATTTCATGTCAAGATTCCCGATGCATTTATACAGGTATCCATTTATTTGTATCGTTCCGGTGATGGAAACATTCAATTATTCAACGCAATGTGGCTCAGATGCAAAATATTTAAAGTAAAAGAGATATCAGGAGAATAGACTCCTATTTATAAAACTTATAGAACGGCAAAAGAAGTTATGTAGAAAATCATAGTATCTATATCATAGTATCCATACACTAGTGGTGTATGGCATAGTGCCTTAAGGCAAATTGCTGGAACTTCCCGTACCTTAACGAAATGTTCGAGAAATATTAAATGTATTCAAATAGATTATTATAAATATTGTAATTGTAACATTGTCTAACAGTTATAAGCATTATTTATAAACTGAATTGCAAAGTTAAAATTATTTGTTTAAAGTATATTAGAACTTTAGTCAGAATTGAAAATAAAATCTGATTTATTTTCGATATACAAAAAAAATTTTTTTTGAAAAAAAAAATTATTTTGAAACAATTTTTTTTTCCAAAATTAATTATTTTGTTAAAACAAGCAAAAAGTTTTTTGAATCATTTAAATCGGACGCTTAGTTCTCTCAAAAACTGCAATTTTTTTAACATTTAGCTATGTATCTTCGGAATGGCCTACTATTGCCAAAATAACCAATAACCACTTCTCCCAATAATTACTAATTGAATGTTTTTTAGATCATTCAAATCGGATACTCCGTTCTCTCAAAAATTCGATTTCTATTTTCTGCACTCTTTGCTCTTTATCTCCATAACTGCTGGACCTGCCTTTGCCAAAAACTAATCAGCACATCTCCCTATCAATAGGAATCGAATGTTTTTTGAACCATTCAAATCGGTTGAACCGTGCGCCCGAAAACTTGACCGAAAAATTGTATCCATACATACATATACACACACACCTCCATTTTTTCTGAGGTATGCCAAAATGTTCAGAAACCTTCAAAACGTGATGAAATTTTTTGGACGATTGCAGTAACTTATCCTACGGGAAGTTAATAAAAAAAATTAAATTCAGAAATAAAAAAAAATTCTTTGTTTTTTCCAAAAATAATCGTTTCATCAACACAGGCAATTTTTTTTTTTACTCTGTTTTATTTAGCAATCAGAAATACATAAAGATTCCCATGGGCTAAATTGACAATATTTAAGAGCGATGCCTAAGAAGAATTCCAATGAGATCTTCTCAGACAAGCAAAATGAATCATAAAAATCGGATGCTTCGTTTTTTTCAAAAACTGCCATTTTGTTTCACATTTAGCTCCACTTTTCACATTAATCACCACTTCTCCCCATCATTACGAATTGAATGTTTTTTGAATCATTCCACCAATCGGATGCCCGGTTCTCGCAGAAAGCGAGTTTACATTTTCTGCATTCTTTGCTTTGAATCTTTGAAACGGCTAAACCGACATTTGCTTTTTCAATGATCCAAATCGGTTGAGCGGATCCCGAAAACATCAGCAAAAAAGTGTGTCTCCACATCCATACAAACACACACATATCCCTTTTTCTGACGTATGGCAAAATGTTCAGAAACCTCTGAAACGTAAAGATATGCAAAAATTTTCATTTTCGATTTTTGGCCCATTACTATAACTTACTTTACGGGAACTTAATAATGAAGTAAGATATATATAATTTAACAACTGGAAAAAAGAGCTTTACCATTATCAGGACTTTGCATTCGTTTAGCAGTATGGAAGATAATGGCTAATTAAAAGAAACATCAATTTTACGACAGATTGTGTCCAGATAATTCTGTAATAGTTGACAAGGAAATTGATAGAGCCCACGATATACAACTTATTTTTACAGATGGATCAAAAAGTGAAGAGTATACAGGATGTGTTATTAGAAGAAATTAAGGATATCAGTTTAAGATACAAACTCTCGGTATTCGTATATAAACAGTATTTGTATCTGAGCTAATTGCAATTAGAAAAGCAGTAAATTGATAGACATGTATATTTTGACATTTGGAATCATATTCATCAATTTAATACGGAAGGCTATGTCATTAAACTATCTTGAATTCATACGCTACTCGGGCGATAATAGAAACAAATCGTAACTAGCTGTAAGTGGAATTCTGTCTTAAGGCAATTAAGGCATCGTGCCTTAAGGCAAATTGCTGGAACTTCCCGTAACAAAAATTATTATTTTTTTAAAAACGATTAACATTTTTGAAAAAAATTTACTTTGAAAAAATAAGATTTTTGAGAAACTATAAATTGGACAAAAAATTACTTTTTTTGAAAAAAATTTTTTAAAAAAAAAAAAAAATTTTTTAATTTTTTTTTTGAAAAAAAAAATGTTTTCTTTATTTTGACATATTGTGGAAGATCTGAACTTTTTATCAAAGCAATCGTACTGCTTTAACTGCATAGGGACAAAATATAAAGCGCGTAAGCGCCGCGTCGCTGTCTAACGCATAAGCATTGGTACGGAACCCATAGGAATGTTAACAAAATTTATACCTATTGTTAAAATCTTCATAAAATATCTGATAATTTGATGTGCATATGTCTAATGATCATTTTTGACCGCCAAATGGCTCATTTTTTTACTTTTTCCTCTATATCTCCGAAACCGCTGGACCTACCTTCATGAAAATTTGATCGATTCTTCATCTTGTCAATACAAGTGAAATGTTTTTTGAATTATTCAAATCGGACGCTCCGTTCTCTTAAAAACTGAGTTACCGTTTTCGCCACTTTTTGCCCCGTATCTTTGGTACGGCTAGACCTGCCTTTGCCAAAAACTAATCAGCACGTCTCCTTATCAATACAAACCGAATGTTTTTTGAATTATTCAAATCGGTTGATCCGTGTTCCCGAAATCGTCGACGAAAATTTGTATTCGCACATACATACACACACGTACATACATACATACATACATACATACATACATACACACACACACACACACACACACATACATCCATTTTTTCTAAGGTATGCCAAAATGTTCAGAAACCTTTGAAACGTAAAGATTTATTAAAATTTTCATTTTCGATTTTTTTGCGATTACTATAACTTGCCCTACGGGAAGTTAATAATATCAGGTATAATACGTCTCTACAGCATTAATTTATGATAGGCAATTACAAATTTTTGAACATGAGTTCTAGAATGTACAAGTTGAGCTAAATATTTAAAAGAGGTCAGCAAAACCCTAATAAATAAAATTTTATCATAAATTTTAATATTTATACATTAAGTCCATACAAATGTACAACTCGTTTATGGAACATCATTTAATCTTTATATGGGGCTAGTGCAATTCAATTTCTTCTTCTACGACCATAACATTTGGTCCATTTTCGATTTACTTCAATATCCATATACTAATTCGTAATAAAATCTACGTAATAAAATGAAACCAAAAAGGGTTGCATCGCCGAGGCTATAAATTATTTAACCCTTACGATGGCCTTGATTTTTCCCAAGGACGAAAAATTCACAGCGAGAGGTATGATAATACCATAAGGATTTGTCAAGCATATGCTCCAGAAACTAAAATTGAAATACTTTTTCTATTTGAATATAACTGGATGTGTAATTAATGTAAAATATATCTAAATACAAAATAATATTTGCTTGTAAAGTATATAGTGAGTACAAAAATTTATACGTAATATTTACATAATTATAGTACTTGACAAAATCATATTATTTGTCGCGACGCTATGTTTTTGTGCATATTATATAAAATTTAATTTAACGGTGAATTATGTAGCAAATTTGTTCCAGAATAAACGTAATAAAAATGACCAAAAACTTGTTTGAGAATGTGTGAAATCGTTAATTAAATCAAAGGCCATCGAGCATGATATTAATCAATGTCATTGTTATATTAATATAAATTTTTTTTTTCAAAATAGCCATTATTTTTAATTTTTCAAAAACTAATATATAGTAAAATTTTAATATCTAAAGTTTATTATATATAATAAATATTTTGTAGTGTACTATTCATCAAAGTGCATATATTTGATCTATATTTATAGATCTCAGGAAAGTTCGATATCTAAACTTGCTACTTGATTATCTTATTATAAATTATTTAATCCTTACGGCGCAGTTGACTTTTTTCAAGCTTATCTTAAGATAAGATAATTTTCTTTGATCTATTTATCTTTTACGATATTATGTAGCAATATGTAAGAACCTAAATATACACAAAAAAGACATCACACCTATTAACTTCCCGTTGGGTAAATTATAGTAATCAAAAATATTTTTTTATATATTTTTAGGTTTCAAAATTGACGATTTTGGGAACACGGATTAATTCAAAAAGCATTCGTTTTCTATGGATGGAGAGACGCACTGATAAGTTTTTTGCTCGCCTTTAGGCCTAGACGTTTCAAAAATTCGGAATAAAGGGTGAAAAAAAATTCATTATATAAAATAACTGAATTTCAATTTTTTTCAAAATTCACAAAAATCTAATTTTTTCGAAGTTTCAAAAAAAAAAATTACATTACGGTACGGGTCTATTATCTAATGATTGATTTTACAATTAAGTATAGTTCTGATGGATGGTGATAAGAAAGTTTTATTGTCTACGTTACATAACGTGAGCTTTCACACATTTTATAATATGCATCAAGTTTATTACGCCCCAAGGGATACTATAAATTTTTAGGAACACAATAAAATATTATCAGATATAATCGTCTTTAATTACGGTCTATAAAATTACTATGAATTCGTAATAAAGAATTATTTACATTTTTTTTGAAAGAGGTAAATATTCGGCAGTAGTACGCTTTTCAGGAACTGTTTTTTTAACTAGATAAAACTGTTTGTATATTATGAAAGTAATTAAAAAAACTTAAGTAAAGTCAGACCTATCCCGCTTTTTTGCTTTTAACAGCAAATCAGCAACTACTCGTATAATACATATGCGGCATCAGTGGTAAAACCTAGTTTCATTAGAAGGTAACCTGCAGTAGTTAACAATATTTTATCATTACTGCTTGACATCAAGCTGATCAAGGTGAGTATCAAGTTTTAGTAAAGCAACCCTGACATTGATATCGATAATATATCATCATTATTAGAAAAAATAACTATTTGGGTTTCTTTCTAATATATAATTCATCAAAATGATTAGTTCTGAAAAAAGCTGCTTAAAAGAAAAAAAATATAATATACATATTTTATAAAAAGTAAGTCGTGCTGTCTGATATATAAAATTAACAATGAATTTCAATAAGCGCTTTCCGAAACATTTTTTTAAAATTTTTTTTTTGTTATAAATTTTTGATATTGCTTTGAAAGATGAAAAAAAATATTCTGTTTGCCACTATCAGCCACTATATTCACTATAATTTAAACCTGAGGGCTCATATAGTTAAAATTATTCCCAGACTAAATCAGGTAGGTGTAAATTGAAGAAATTAAAGAACTATTAAATATTGTAACGAGCATTTATACTATGCAATTGTAAGCTCTAAACTTGAATATGAATCTAATATTTGGTGTCTTCATCTTAGTAATAAATCTAATGCGATGGAGAAAGTTCACGAAAATTTGTGAAATATCTATATTTAGAAAAAAACAAAGCTTATCTTGAACGTAGGTTTGATCCAAGTAAATTTAAAAATTAGTTATGAATGGCATCGTTCTTTAAAGCAAACTTCCCATACCGTAATGAAATATTCGATGTATAATTTTTTTTTAAAGTTATTGTTTCGTTAAGCAGAAAGTTTTTTTGCTGGTCATTTTTGCTGGACCTGCCTTTGCTAATCATCTACGAATTATTATATATTTTTGGATCATTCAAATCGGATGCTCTGTTCTCTCAAAAAACTTGATTTCTATTTTTTGCACTCTACGTATCTCCGAATCGGCAGACCCTCCTTTGCCAAAAACTAACCAGTACATCTCCCTATCAATAGAAATCAAATGTTTTTTGAACCATTCAAATCAATTGATTCGTGCGCCCGAAAACGTGGACGAAAAAATGCGGACACACAAAACACACGCACACATTAATTATTCTGGAGTACGCCAAAATGTTCAAAAACGTCTGAAACGTGAAGATATGCTAAAGTTTCATTTTCTATCTTTGGCCCATTACTATAACTTATCATACGGGAAGTTAACAATTAAATAAACATGTTTAGCTAAATCTTACAGCTTAAAACTTGCTGATAATATCCATATGTACTTAATTGATATGATACTTGATTTTCTCATAAAATTACCAAGTAAAGTAAATTTCCCATCATTTGCTCACAGTTCATAAATGCCAAACGCGTGTGGCATATACCTTTCCGATAATACGTAATATCGCATAATGTATTATCTTTACTCTATTAGTAATGTCAATAAACTTGTGCAATGGAGTTCGGTATCAAAAGTTATCAACGGTTTGAGACCGGTTTAACCTACACGTAATGTCTCTGGATATTCTCAAAGTCTCTTTAGTTCCTTGTAAATTCTATGTTTTATTACTCCGTGGGGTCATCTCGAGTGAAAGCGAAATTATTTTCTCACATTTATTTCTAGGAATAATGACTGTGCTGCTTGTCAAAAACTGCTGACAAATTACATCGTCGAATGTGAAAGAAATAAATGTAACAATTTTAAATAATGGGTTTATTAGCTTAATTTGTAGTAAAATATGAAAGCAATAATCATTTTAAAAATGTAGGTAAGTTTTTTCTTGTGACTTCTATCTTTTGTTCCTTCTTTTTATAATTTTTTTTAACAGCAATCAGAACTCAATGAGTCCTATAAGCTGTTGTACTGACTTTTTGAAATATCCGCCTCTATACATGGCAAACTAAACTGTTATCCTATCTCTGAACAAAATGAATAAATTATCACAATTTCTGAAATTTTAATGATTTTTTATTGAAGCGGAAAAGTTGGGTACGGGCTATTTTCACCTGGAAACATATTGGTATTTTTAGTTCCCAGTTGATTTCATTATACCCAATTGTCAATACTGCTTGACATTAGGACAAAAATCAAACCATGAGCTTCTGATACAAATTCCAAACTAATCCACTAATCACTAACCACTATATTTTGCATACCACTGCTATGTAAATTGTATGCGAGCTTATTATGCACCAGACAAAATTTTTTAATTTGCAACTCCTGATGACTTTCTTAAGGCTATTATACCAGGAATGAAACTGGTTTAATAGTTTTAGCCAGAAAGGATTGACTAAGCGTCTGGATTTCTAACTATCTTATACTTATCTCATTATTTCTTCAATTCTATATATTATTCATTACTAATGCTACATGTATTGCTGTTAATATATTTCCTAATATTTTTAATTATCTAATTTTTATCATTTACTAATAAATTATTACAGAATGCGCTATAAAACTATAAAATATATTTTTTTAGTTGTTTGTTTAGACAGAAATCAGAACTAAGAGTTCTATAAGTTATTATACAGACACTTTTCAACGTTGCATCTAGAATACGACTCAAATTGTCCTGTTCATTTTGATGAATTTTATATTAAAAAGAAATCCGAAATGTTATTCTTTCTAATAATAATTATATAATTGTATACCACAAAGTTGATTAAAAATCTATGAAAAATATGCTGATAATATGCTGATAAAAATAAATAAATTATCTTACATAAATTAACTTACAATATAGCTCGATAAGCTCTTATAAATATTTGGGTTAGGTACATTTGTTCATTAGTGGGTCCCCAATTTATTGAATTGAAAAGATAGTACGCATATAATTATTATTAAAAGTTATCGATCTTAATTTAATCTCTTTTGCCTTGACCATAAAAAGAAATTAATTTCAGTTTATCTTAAATAAATCACTCAAGCACTTCAATTCTGCGAAGAGTAAAATATTTCCGCACCCATAAAAATATCGAATCGGCCATATACGAATTTACGATCTTCCGCGTTGTATGGAATGTTATCTTCATATTTCCATTCCATTACCGTTTTCCGTGGAATCCGATAAATATTATATAGTGAATAAAATAAAATTTTGTAAGAAAATCACAACAAATAAATAATTTACTAACGTTGGATTATTTCTGACAAATATTATATTTCAAATTGTGAGAATGCTGAAATTACTTCAGAAATGTTTTATAGTAGTTGTAACAAAATTGAGATTCTACGCTTATCCCAATTTTTACTTGCCATATTTAGTTCAATCAATAGTTAATGTATGCAAATACGTTTTAGCCCTTGAAGGTATAAATAAAAAGAAAAATCAATAAATGAGTACGTATATCAACATATGAAAGCATTGGAGAAGCTTTAAAATGTGGTTATCAGGCTATTCGTAACAGAGTAAAATCAATATTGTTCTTATTTATTCAATTAAATTTAATATTTCCATAGTTAATCATAAAAAAGACACTTGCAATTAGTAAAGTTCGGTGCAATGCATAACAAGCAAAAGTTTTTAATAATGTAGCCAGAACAAAGATAAGCTTTTTCTCTTCTGTTCATTTTGCTGCATGTTTATACTTTGCAAAAAATGTATCACAAGCTTAAAGCTGGTGTATATATAACTTTCTTTTTTGTTTCAAATCTAAAAGCAACTCTAAAAAAATGAAAAAAAAAACACCCAAATTATGCAATCAGTTAAACACTAACTAGAGTTCTTTAAAATATTGAAGGATATAGTATTTGAATATTAATTATTAATTTATTGTTTTTAATAGTGTTAAAAACAAATTAATGGGGTGCAGTAATATTGGTTTTTACTGTTTTCAAATTTTAAGTAAAAATAGCTTTTTCTGGCACAATTTTCAATGAGATGGTATATTAACTTCCCGTAGGGTTGTTTTAGTAATCGCAAAAAAATCGAAAATGAAAATTTTTATATATCTTTACGTTTCAAAATCTTCTGAACATTTTGCAATACCTTAGAAAAAAAGGATGTATGTGTGTGTGTATGCGTGTACGTATGTGTGTGCGGATACAAATTTTCATCGACGATTTCGGAAACAGATGAAGCGATTTGAATAATTCAAAAAACATTCGATTTGTATTGATAAGGAGACGTGCTGATTAGTTTTTGGCGAAGGCAGGTCTAGCCATTTCGAAGATACGAGGCAAAAAGTGCCACAAACGGTAACTCGGTTTTTAAGAGAATGGAGCTTCCGATTTTAATAATTCATTTCATAACATTTTACTTGTGTTGATAAGATGAAAAACTGATTATATTTTCATGAAGGCAGGTCAAGCGGTTTCGAAGATCTAGTGAAAAAAGTAAAAAAAATGCCATTTTGCGGTCAAAAATGATCATTAGACATATGCACATCAAATTATCAGATATTTTATAGAGATTTTAACAATAAGTATAAATTTGGTTTACATTCCTATGGGTTCCGTGCCAAAGTTTATCAGTTAGACTGCAACGCGGCGCTTACGCGCTTCGATATTTCGTCTATATGCAGTTAATGTAATGATTGCTTTGAAAAAAAGTTCAGAATTTCCAAAATATTTCAAAATAAAGAAAACTAATCTAAAAAAGTAAATTTTTGTCAAAAATTTATAGTTTCTCAAAAATCTAATTTTTTCAAAGTAAATTTTTTTCAAAAATGTTAATCTTTTTAAAAAAAATAATTTTTGGTACGCAAAGTTCCAGCAATTTGCCTAAAGGCACGATTCCATACGCCCCACTAATTATACATGTTACCACACAAACTTTACTTTTGGAAGTAAAAAGAATAAGTCTGATCCAACTCCAACACGCAACTACTCTCTCTCTCTCCAAGGTAGCAATTTTTCGGTACAAAAGCTCAATGCCATGAAGATCGCTGTTCTCATGGCCAACACAATAATAAAAAATAAAATACGTCCCAATATGACTCTTATAGTAAGAACAGGTGAAAAAGTTGAATATTGAACAGCGAGCAGTAGTAATTTCTGAGTCGACAAAAAATACCGATCAAACATCAAAATAAAGTCCACAAATAAATCCAAATTATATGTTCTTTATATACTCTAACAAACAACAATGAGCACAAATAGTCGATTAGCATGTGGAATAGTGCTCGCAGATTGTTCCACAAAATTCAATCTTGCTCTAATCCCCGAAAACGCCGTGTGCTACTGAAATTACTTGTATTAAGTTTACAATGCAAATCGATTATATTATCATAACAACTTTGCCAATTACGCTTTTATTATTTCAGTCCGGTTTCTCAAAACCGTTTTGTTTTTGTTTTCGTTTTTCGTCTGCGAGATTGGATGTACGGCGAGCAGACTTGTTAGCCCAGCACGTGTTTGATTATATGGTGTTTATTCCGGCTCGAGGTTGGTTTTTACGATTCAATGCTTTCGGAATATATCGTAAAACAAGTAGTTGCGTGGTACATACGATATTAAGGCTGGAAGAGGCACGTGAACAGCGAATGTCGATTCTTCATTAGAACCATCATTGAACATTGGCAAACGCATCCACTGCATTTATGACGAAGTAGATGGTCACTATCCAAAGTTTTTATTGTGTACTTTTGTGAAAAATAACCACAAAGTTGCCAATTTTGCTTTATGGAAGTTGGTTGTTGGTTCATTCAAAAACAAAACGATATTAGGAACGCTGGAAGAGGCGCATGAACAGCGAATGTCGATTCTTCATTAGAACCATCATTGACCAGTCGCAAACGCGTCCATTGCATTTATGACGAAGTAGATGGTCACTATTCAAAGTTTTTATGGGTGCTTTTGTGAAATATAATTCCAATGTTGCCAATATTGCATTATAGAAATTGTTTGTTGGTCCATTCAAACGGAACAGAATAATATTAGAAACACTGGAGAGGCACGTGAACAGCTATTGGCAATTCTTCATCAGAGAACCATCATTGACAAGTTGCAAACGCGTCCATTGCATTTATGTCAAAGTAGATGGCCACTACCCAAAGTTTTTATATGTAGCTTTCTGTAAAATAACCACAGTTGCTAATATTGCATTATATAAATTGGTTGTTGGTTCATTCAAACAGAACTAGGTGTGATAAATTTTCTACTACTTAGATTTATTAGAAGAGGGCCCAATGCGTGCCCTTCTATCTCTTCATGATGAATGTTTTACTGATGGTAATAATATTAAAGCAATGCTCCAAAGCCTATTTTTGCTTAAGCCATATTTGGTCTATATTATTTTTTTAGCAATTGCACAATTTAATATTGTCATGTTTTATGTGAACAGGGCCCAGCAGTGGCGTAATAAATTCAGACGTGGGCTAGCACAAACTTAGACATAGAACAGGGAACAGAGGGCCAGGTTTGCTGGTTCGATTCCCGCCATGGCTAAAACCCGACACAATGCAAATTTGATGTCAAATTTCTACTTGAGTTTATAGATCTCAAATATATTCTTAAGTAAAAATCGCTTCTTGTGGATATAAAATCATAAAATTTCAACTAATTCTTCGAGTTTAGTTAATAAGTCACAACTGGATTGCCATCTATTCAAAAAGCCATATAATAATGTCAAAACAATTACTGAATGTTATGAATGACGGCATATCTTGAATAAAAATATGCAAGAAACAATTTTATCTGATATTATATTTGAATTTAATGTTTGAAGTGAACTCAATATTAAGCTGTAATGAAACATACTTTCTCTGAAAATATGGATCAAAAAGAAGTTTCCAAGTGAAAATAGCCTATCCATACATTGTTACATCAACCTAAAATAATTATTATCAATATTAGAGAAATTCTAATAACAAAAATATATCCAACGACCAGTCGTTGGATTGTCTTATAAAAAGCGTTGTTTATGTCCGGATTGAAAAAAATGATAGAAAGCGTATTTTTTTAAATCAATACAGTGGTGTAGAATATTAGGTAGGAATAACAGATGGTATAAGAACGACAAGGTTCGATTTGAATTTCTTGGTAACAAAATCTAATATGTGTAAAAAACTACAAAATTTCATTAAACGATCAATTGTATCATCACTACATTTTGAGAAGTTTCGGTATTCACAAGTAAGGTATAGATTTCCCGGTGAAATCGGCAACTCCACTTAACAACTGCTAATACAAATATTTGAGTCTGAGCTCTTCTCGCTGAGATTTGGAATTTCTATTTCAGTTTTATTGTGGTTTTATAGCATTTTCAGTTGCGTTTAATTTATTTTAATTATTTACATTTGGCGAGCGGAGTTACAATAAAACCTGATCCACATGTCGAAAAACACAAAATTGAACCTATGGATATATAAAATCAAATGGATCTAATAATCAATTAATGTTATTAAATCATCGTTTTCAAATTGTTAATTTTTATAAATTATGAAAAAAAATAGAATGAAAAAATGAACAAGAAATTATTATCATAAACATATCATTCTTGATAATTCTTAAATTTCTTATAAATACCAATAAGAATCTAATATTCAAAAAATATGAAGAATACAAACGGATCTCCTAGTATATTTACATATTTTACAAAATTTGAAATTTAGCGATTTTCAGATTCAGAATTATTTATATACACCTAAGTCTGTTTTTACACGGAGATTGGTTCCAGAAGAATCCGTGTAAAAAAAAAACGTGTAAAAAAAGACATTGATCTTATACAAAAATGGGTGATTTGTTCCTAATCTCTAAAACCTATTAAAATTGGTGAAAAACAAGAATTTTTAAGAACAAGAATTAAATTAGTGATATTCACATTTGCTTTGACCAGTAAAAATTGTTTGTACGCGCTAAAGGGGAATTCACTTATATCTTTAAGCTAGTGTTCGCAAACTATCGATACTATCGATGGTTTCAGACTTTTTTCTTTCATAAATACTTTTTTGTGATATGAACATACTTCGCAAAAATTTAATTTGACAAAAAAAAATTAGGTACATAAAATTTCAAATCGTGCTAAATGGAATAAATTCGTGTAAAAAAATTAAAAATATTCAATTTTCAAACCGTCTTATATCAAAACCGTGTACAAAAAGACCGTGTAAAAACAGACTTAGGTGTACTTTAATGAATTAATTTTATACTGATGAAATTGTCTCACGTATTATTTTCTTATAGAAATCCAAGGTATCTTTTCTAAACTGATTATTTGTTAACGGTATGTATTATTTATTTAACAAAGTTAGGAATGACAATTGCTTCTATAGGTACTTGATGCGCAAAGATGCGCGTCAAGTAAGAAGTGACGCGAAAAGTAGGCCAATTTCAAATGATTTTGTAACAGTACCTAATACCTATATATTGCTTGTAATAGCAAACACGCTTTCTCTAAATATTTATATTTCGAGAACAAGCTCCATGACACTATTCTCTACAGCTTACAGTTTGCAATTAAAGTATTTTATTCCCTCAATAAATTGAAATTGCACAGATGAGATTGCTTTAAATAAAATTTAATCCATGTTAAGTCTGGTTGGATTACAATATTACATGGACTGGTTCGTTAGACAACATTAATTCGGTTTACGATATTCTATATGGAAATATTACTGGATTTACGAGCTGCATTTTATCCAGAAATCAATAATAGTAATTTTAAACTAGTGGTGTATGGCATCGTGCATTAAAGCAAATTGCTGGTACTTCCCGTACCGTAACGAAGAAAGTTATCAAATAGATTATTATAAATACTATAACATTATCTAATATTTATAAGAATTATATAATTACATAGAATTACAAAGTAAAAATTATTTATTTAAAGTGTATAAGTGAGATTAAGAGCTTTATTCAGAATTAAAATTTGAATTATTTTCGATTTGAAAAAACAAATTAAAAAAAATCCAAAACCATTCAAATCGGATGCTTAGTTCAAAAACTGATATTTTTTGTACAGTTAGCTCTGTATCTTCGAAACGACTAGGCTTGCATTTGCCAAAATCTAATCACCACTTCTCCCCATCATTACAAATTGAATGTTTTTGTATCATTCAAATCAGATACTCCGTTCTCTCGATTTCTATTTTCTGCACTCTTTGCTCCGTATCTCCGTGCTGCATCTGCCTTTGATAAAAACTGATCAGCACATCTCCCTATCAATAGGAATCGAATGTTTTTTTAACCATTCAAGTTGGTTGATCCCTGCGCCCGAAAAGGTGGACGAAAAATTGCGGACACACAAAAACACACACATCCATTATTCCTGATTATGAGGTATGCCAAAATGTTCAGAAACCTCTAAAACTTGAAGATATGCAAACTTTTTCACTTTTGATTTTCGGTCCATTAATATAACTTACCCTGCGAAAATTAAGTTTTATATTTTTAACATATTATATTAAGTTAATATACTCATCAGTATAATGACGTAGATTTACACAAATTTCTGCACAAGGTTTAAAAATTAAATATAAATAGGAGAAACGTACCATTTATTGTGTGTATTGAAATTTTCAAAATATACTAATGCATTCATCTTTATAAATATTGATCATTCTAATTATATTTTGAATATAGCATTTCAGATAATAAGTCCTTTAAACTTAAAATTAAGACATTTTAAATAGAAATGTTCATAAAAAATCAACAGAAACATGTCGACATTTCATACTTGTAACTAAATTTGGTTATTTAGTGCGATCTCATCTCTGCGAAAATTTAATGAATTGCTGGATTATCAATATTTTTGTTACTTTAGTGAATATAGTTTGAAGTTGGTTCAAACCTGAAATGCACGGTGAGAATAATCTGTTAAATTTGGTTAGTTGGACCCTCAAGAGCTTATTGATGGGAGCTTTACTTTTTTAATGGTGATATCGGTTTTTAATAAAAATATAAATTGAAATATGTTACCAATTGAAAATAGCACTTCCCAGTCATTGTTGCATCAAATTAATACACTTTGTACGGGCCCGGTACTGGTACTCGATATTAGATAAATCTACTAATCTTTATATCAAAAAGAGAAAAATGTACTTGCCTTCTAAAATAGGAACGTGTTTTAGAAGCATGATCACAACAGTTCATAGGTTCTTATTTCTTAAAAAAAAGTAATGTTGCTTAGCAAATAATTACTATAGAAATGGCCTATAGAATATTTAACATCTCATGCTACATTTTTACAATAGTAGTGAAAAATCATATATTTCTTCTTCGAATCCATACTCTATATTTTATAACAAGAGTGCAGTGACTGAAGATCCTTTCGTGTACTGCACGGTCGATGAACCCCCTTATTTTTAATGAAGTTCGTACTTTAATTTAGATTTAAAAAATGTACCAGCAGCAATAGGATTTTTAGTTCCGTTTCGGTACGCTTGCCTGACTCCGCGCAGTACTTATAGACGGGTAAAGCACTCTCATAATTAGCAGCATAAATGTAAATTGTATTCAGAGCTATAACTAGGTGATTATTTATTGGAGAACCAGGTAAGGTAATGTGATCATATTTATTTCAATCACGCTAAAAATCATTAAACAACAATTATTTTAATTATCGATCAATTTTAAAACCCTTAAACTGATAGAGGTAATTTGGAGGAAAACTATTTAAGTTTAAGAGTGATTGGCTTTAAAGTAGTTGATGCTAATACCCGGATAGTGATTATACAAACATTCTTTCAAAATATCTCTTACATATCTTAACCATCAATTGCTTTATTCTGTCTATTTTACAGCCAGTAACCAGTAATATAAATTTGCAATTGTTCAATACATTCATTAATGACTACTTTGTTGCAGCAATCGTAATACGATACATCACAAAGTCTATAAAGATGTAGATCAAACAAACTATAATTATTTTTCATCTTTCTAATTCCTTTTTACAAAATTATGTAGGTTGCTAAGATTGCCATGACATTTTTGCAAACTTCTGTAGTAATAAATTATTACTAATAATAAAATTGTTGGATTAAAGACTTTTGGGCAAAGAGTAGTTTATTTACATACGACAATTGCAAATATGTTCAGTATTTTAAATAAACTAAATAATTCATTTGAATTAATTATAAAAATATAATGACCCCTCTGCATATATCGCTATTTATATATTAATTATTTTAGAACTGTCCTCAAAACAGAACAATATATCAAACATGATTACAAATATAATAATAAAATTAAACTTACAACAATAATAAAAAATGTGAATAAGCAAAATGTTTCCATTACAGAATTATTTAAGTATTAATATTTTTTGCTGCATTCCAAAGAAGATTCACATTTTGCTATAAGAATTAATTAAAAGCAAAGGTGTTAACATTATATATTATGATGTACCTCTCTACTAAAAATTTACATCTATATTTTCAACTATAAGCTTTTATATTCTTTCCAAGAGAAAAAAAAGAAACATATCACCAATATAATGTCGGCGCATACGAAAAATATGAATAAGAATGTGCATACATATGTTTTTGTGCAGCTTTTTACGTTTCTTTGATCCCCAAGCATTTTTGAACTACACAAGTTGTATCCGTGCAGAATTCAATTTACATAATTTTTACATGTGCTTCTTGAGGTGGAAATGCAAAAAGGGATGGAATTATGAGACCGGAGACGAAATTTCAATTGATTATAAAGAAAAAATATTATTAAATTTTTACATAAATTGGAGTGGCGTTAAAATACAAATTTTCATCATTTAGAGAACGAAGATTTAAATTGCAGAGCTTACAATTTTTTTATCATTTTGTTCGTATTTCTTTTACATAAAATAATAGTTTCGTTATTATAATTATTAACAACTTAATTATTTTAAATATTTATTTCGTTTTTCTGATAATTCTAAATATTTATTTTGTTTTAATTTACTGAGATAACGAATTAAATTACATAATTGGTACATAGATAATACTTATGAGAGTAATTAATTACATATTGTAAGTATCGGATTCATTTAATAAATAAAAATAATAATTGCTCAATTAGATATTGACGTTTTTAAGAAAAAATCCAAGGTAAGAAATCCAAGATTTATTCTTCCTAAAGTTGGGAAACAAAATGTTAAGGACTTCGTCATTACCCTACCAGTTGCATAAACTTTGCTCCGAAATCCAGAGGGATATGCTCGAGCTTGTAAATTAGTGACCCAAAGATAAACTTGGAAAATATTTATACTTTTTATGATATTTGTTATTTTAAATATGCAGGAATTCCAAATATTTGTTAAAACCTATTACTATTCATCCTATGATTACTACTTCAGAAACAAATAATAAATAAAAAATTATTTGATAATAATTGAACTTTACTATACGGTTACTATCAAGTAAATTTGGATGTTTGAACAAATAAAACAAAATTTTCTAACATTAATGTATTTACATACTAATTTGAAGATTTATACGACTAAATTAATCATGACTTAATTAATATAATAATTTTTTATAATATTATTATAATTATTCTTAACTTTTAAGTTTAGGACTCCTCCGTAAATATTAGTGGTTGAAGGTACGAAATTTCAATTATGAACATTTAGAAATATAAATATAAATATTTTCACAAGCAAAGATAGCTCTTAACCGGCATTGCTTCATCAATAAAAATCTCACAGTATTACAAAAAATTGTTACAATTTGTTATAAATTTGTTATATAGGGGAGAACTTCTCAAAATCTACATATGGTACTGACATCCTACCATATGTAGGTTTTGACAACTTCAGGGTGTCAATATACAAGTATTTATAGACTTATAGCTGGGTATCTCGAATTCCGAGATTCTTACCTAATTTAAGCTTAAATGACTGGACTATGAGTTCTGATTTCGGCTAAAAATTGTATTAGACTTGATTTTTTTATTATTTATTCAAATAAAATATAATTCAACATCAATTACTCATCTTTGTGCCAGGAAGTGCTTGTACGAAACAGCAATTACTGAAGAAATAAACACATTTGTTACAGATCCGTGCACAGGGCAACGCTTCAATGAGTACCAGCAAGAAGATGTTTACCTATTACCGACGTCAATTTAATAGTTGTATGTTTGTACCAACCCGTCCTGTTTCGTCAAAATTCAGTGAACATTATTACGATTTAATATTCATAGAGGCATAAATATTAATACAAGCGTTATGGCCGCGTTGTTGCTGCGTGCTTCAATGAACGCGAACTTCAGGCTTGCAGAATTATTACGGATTTTGTAAAGGAGTGGTCGGCGAATATTTTACTCAATGTAATTGATTGATTAAAATAATTTATTTAGAGTAATTAAAATTGTATACTTTAAATCCATATCGTACACATATCATATATTCATATAATATGTGTCACAGCTTTGGTAAACAGTCGAAAGTATAAATTGAAGTTGACCATAAAAACCCTTATCGTTAGAGCAATTGGTGCGTGTCATACATTCCTTAGTAAATTGCGGGAACTTTATTTAAAAGTTTATTCAAAAGTTAGTATCTTTTTTATGTTAAAAAATTATTAACTTCTCAATGAAAAAATGTATATTTTTCCCTGAAAATGCAATTTTCTAATTTGTCAAACTAAATCATTAGAGACCGAAATTTAAAATAGTACGTGTATGTGAAAGTAAAGCCCGGTGCACACGACGCTAGTATTCCTTGTAACATGATTTCTATCGTAACAGGATTTCTAGCGAGCAAGAATTTTGCGCCAGATTTTCACTTATTTTATTATTAATATTAATTTCGTGCATTTTCAAATAGATTATTATAAATATACACTGTGAATTTCACAATTTATATTTTATAGGTCTAAAATACACTAATGCTTATAAGTGTACAAACAGGGAATTGTATGAATTGTAAACAAAAACATGTATGTATCGCATCTGATTAGAATTAGGTGAAACAATAATAATTAAAAGATAATAAAATGCTTCAGTTTAGGGGGCACAACTAGTGTGAAATTTTCAAAAAGTCGAATTTTCAATTTTTCATATTTCGATAGGTTATACCTTTAAAAATAACATACTAAAATTTCAAATCGATATCTTAAATAGTTTTTGAGTCACAGCCATTTAAAGAGTATATACATAGTATATATTCATCATTTCATCTTTAAACGCGTTTTTCTCGAAACAGCATTTTTCGAATTTGCTGCAGCGATTCCTCAAAAACAAATGATCCGATCACTATCAATTTTATTTGTACATGTTTTATATATAGTTCTCCGTAAAATAAATTATCGATTTTTTGATAGGATCAAAAATCGAATTTTGGCAGTCCAAAAACTTTTTTTTAAAAAAACGCCGCCATTTAATCAATTTTTGATTTCTGTTTTATCGTAGTTAATTTTGCAGACAATATTATCTAGTTTAACGAATTTTTTTTTTGGATTTGATCCACGTAGAAGGCCGGAATCACTGCAGCAGTGAAGGGCCTTTTTTGTGCCGTTGGAGATCGACGATAACATAAAAGATATTTGTTTTTCTTCTTCAAAAATTTTGAGATGTGCTGATTAGTTTTTGGCAAAGGCAGGTCCAGCAATTACAGAGATGAAGAGCAATAAGTGCAAAAATATAAATCGAGTTTTTGAGAGAACGGAGCATCCGATTTGAATAATCTAAAACCATTCAACTAGTAATGATTGGGAGAAGTGGTATTTAGTTTTTGGCAAAGGCAGGCCCAGCCATTTCGAAGATATAGAGCTAAATGTGCAAAAGATGGCAGTTTTTGAGAGAACTAAGCGTCCGATTTCAATGATTTAAAGAACTTTAAAGAAGAATCATATGTCTAATGATTATTTTTGTCCACCAAATGATATTTTTTTTACTTTTTTATTGGATCTCCGAAACCGTTAGAACCCGTTATCAAAAATTTCATCAGTTCTTCATTTTGTCAATACAAATAAAATGCTTTTTAAATCATGCAAATCGGAAGCACCGTTCTCTCAAAAAATCAATTATATTGTGCTAAAAATCATTACATTTTTGGCACTTTTTGTCCGCATCTTCAACGCGGCTCGACCTGCCTTTGCCAAAAACTAATCAGTACGCCTCCTTATCAATACGAATCGAATGTTTTTTGAATTACTCAATTAAGATAACCCGTGTTTCCGAAATCGTCGACGAAAATTTGTATCCGCACACATACATACACATATACATACACATACACACACATACATCTATACATTACCTTAGAAAAGATATGTCAAAATGTACAGAAAACCTTTAAACGTAAAGATGTGTAAACATTTTAATTTTTAATTTTCTTGTGATTACTATAGCTTACCCTACGGGAAGTTAATAATGCAATCGTACATAAAGTTAATTCAATTATTAAACTGTTTGCATAAATATGATAATTTAAGATGGTTTAACATATATTGAAAATATACTATAATCTAAAAATCAAAGCTGATAAAAACGGGTAATAAACATACATAATAAAACATTACAAAATCTAGCAAGCTATCAAGAGATAAAATATATATGTTATGTTTAAAAATTCAGAACAATACGCAGACGGATTGTAAAAACGGGAAATAACATGATTTACAGACTTTTAGACGAATGCGAAATTTAATTCGAATGAAGCTTTTGGTATAATTAGTTATTTGGAATCAATAGTATTAATACCTGTGGAATCAGATGCCTCAGATAACAATTATAAGTTGGGTTTATTAAGAAAAAATCTGTGAACAATGAAACCATGTAAAAATAAGAACGAATGCGAAATTGAATTTTGATAAAACTTTAGGTATAATTAGTTATTTGGTATCAATAGTATTAATACCTGTGAAATCAGGTACCTCAGATAACAATTATGATCTAATAACATATTGTAAGTAGTATATTTAACATAATTAAGTAAAGAAAATAGAACAAATAAATTGATATGGATCATATTTGAGTATAATATGTACCGCCGCTTACCCTACTTTGCAAAAAATTTACGATCCACTGTAATTCTTTATTAAAAACAGCGAAGCAAGCAGCTTGCATATATTATAAAAATATTTATTTTCAACGGAACATTTCGCATAATTTTACTTTATGTTATTTTATAAAAACCAGCGCACTAATGTAAAAAATTGCTCGGTAATTATCATACTTTCGGTATTGTACGATAATTAATAACTCTATTAAATTAGTGTTTATTTTGCAGGCGAAGCACCAGGACGTAGGATTCCGTTCCCATTATATATCTTTTCATTTCCGCAGGAATATACCTACATCAGGGGTGGTTAACAGGTGCGATGCAGACAGAAAACAAACAAAATAGCAACTTGTTGGGGATGCATAAAGGTAGTTTAATATGGCGACCCTTGTGAAGGTAAAGTGATGAATGTGCTTTATATTTGAGTTTTCTGTGTTATTTTAAATATTCATGATATTTAGTAAACCTTGGTCGTATGTTATTTAGGCGGTTGGCTCAAATATGATGAAACAGTGAATTTTCTAGTTGGTTAAATCCTAAACTTTTTATTTAAAAAATGGTCTGTCGAGCAGAAAATTGCGATACCTTCGTCAATATTAGAGTGTTCAGAATAATATCAGAATATACATTCTGATATACAAAATTCTAATATACAAAAGAAAATATATCACAAATTAGAAGGAAACAAATTTTTAGTGCAATTTGTTTTTGTTACAAATATGTTTTTAAAAAGATATAAGATATATGTTTCTTTTGTTCTACGCTATTGCAATCTTTAACTTCCCGAAGGAGAAGTTTATTTTCATGAAAAAATTCGATTTAATAATTTTGTTTTCTCGACGTTTCAAGCCATTCTGAATCGCATGAGACCAAATTTGAAAAAAGTATGTGTGTGTGAGCGTCTATGTCGAGCAAAATTGTGTTCGACAATTTTTATGATTTTTTTTGACGGTTGATACCATAGTCTTATAGATCCTAAAATACTAAAATATTAGTATCGTTATTTTGGCATTTGTCAAAATTAGGCCTTTGATCAACGTTTTCTCAAAAACATTTGATGTATCTCGATGAGGACTTTCATTTTTCAGTTTTGTGCGACAATCTGCCAAGCAGTTTCTTTGTAATTTAGAAAAAAAGTGTTAAACTTTTTGGCCACATTTAAGCTCAGACTACCAAATCGATTTAAAAAAATCAAAAACTGTTCGAACGATATTAATTGAGAATGATACTGATTAGTTTTAGGTGAAAATCTACCGAGCCGTTTTCTTGTAATTAACTGTTGAAAAACAAATTTAAGACAATTTTCATGGAACTTATTTTGGCGATAGATTATGGTCTTATAGAACTTACTGAAATATTACGGCCTTAAGACAAGTAGTTTGATTTTAAAAATTCATCAAAGTTTGAGGAAACGAATAGTTTTTTTTTTTTTTGACGTGTGTTAAAATTATAATTAGACCATTTACTTGGTATAATGATGGAGTGTTCGTTTATTTTCAATGACGTGTCATGAATCCACTCAAAATATTTTTAATCACAAATCAATATATATTTTATTGATTAAGTCGATTTACACGTATCAGGAAGTCAATGTTAGACTGTAAAAATACCAACACCAACTAGTTAAATTAATTAACACCCAAAAAAATTATATATTTTAAATTGTACTTTTGAGAAGTCTATTAAATATATTTTTCATTTTAGAACCCCACTCTTTTTGAACCCGATGTTAATTAAATCAATACGAAACATGTTGTGTTACTTTCATCTATCTATAAATATATATGAAATAATTTGCAGTCCATTATATGTATAATATTATCATATATATAATATAATATGTGATAATAAAATATATTAGGTGGCTATTTCAATTATTAGGCTCAATGTGGTCATAACAATTAATTTATGAAACCCTCCGGCAGTAACACAATTTAACTACCCTTTACCTAAAAGTAATTTCGTGTTATTTTAACTTATCCTTTTCATTCCGAAGTCTACTTCCCATAAAGGGTTAACGACCATTACCTATATTTAGAGAACAAGTAATCCTTGTGAAATCAATAATCCGTTTACCATAAGATGGTTCTGGAATGATCACAGGTCATTTTTCTCAGAGGATTGCCGAATAATTTTGTATATGTATATTCATACATTTTTAGACGTACATTATAGAAATATACCTAAAGATGTATATGTAACATGGAATAATAAACCTAAAACTTTACTCTAATAATTAATTTAAAATTCGAAGATCTTCTGTTACTATTAGATATTTTCGATTTGTATTGAAATATAATCAATATGCTAATTATACAATAGCGAAAACCTATATTCAAATAAGGCATAAATATGATATCATCTCAAATATGATAAACAAACATTAAGTTTTTTTCTTGCTACAAATGAACCTTGAAACCTGATACATTTTACCCTAAAAGTAGCTCTATAATGTTATTCAGAAGGCGATACGGTATACACATAATATTTGGCACATTGTCTTCAGGGACATGAATAAAAATTTTATATCTCACTCAAAAAAGTAATATAAAGATAAGATGGATTTCTTGACAAATCATAAGTATATGGAAATTGATATCGATTGGAGTAGATTTTAAAATATATTCGAATTCAAATTATCATTTAGATTTTTAATTTATTTATAGAAAATATTAAATTTCAATTATATATAAATTAATTAGTTAATATCATTATAGTAAGTTAATTTTATAATTTATTAAAAAAAATTATTACACCATAAAAAGTGCAATTCGAAAAAATCACTTTTTTGTATAAAAACCGTTCCAAACGATAATCACTATAAAAAAGCCCTTTCGGTCAGTTATAATAAAATTGTAAAAAATAAATATTAATACATTTAACATCAAACACAATTATAGATTCATTCATAGAATAAAAATTAGCAATATCTATTATTCTTTCATTATTACGGAGACGGTTTAATAATTCAATTTTGGTTTGTAAAGTTATAACTTTTCTTTTACTCTCTAGCTTTTTAGTTTTGTCTTTTGCCATTGTCGAACTATATAATTTTATATAAATTATAGATTTTGTAAAAAATAATTCTGTTATTTGCTTTCGTCTTGAATAAATTTACGCTATCAATTATATATTAATACTGATTAAATACAATGATGCTCTTTATTTTGGTATTTCAAACAAACTAGTTTATACACACATAAAATTTAGTTTTGATCATAAAACGGTGAATTTTTATCTACATATTTCTTCGTAGAATCTAAGAATTCGTAACTATAACATATATTTTGACAGTAAAACAATGAAAATGTTGTTGTAGATATAAGCAAATTATAGTTTAGTATTCATAATTATGTATAAATGCAAAATTAATAAATCTTGTTAAAAAATATATATTTTTAAAAACCGTGCAAGACCGAAAACGTGTATCGTCTTAGGTGTATTACATTTCAAAATATTTTTTAAATTTATATAGAAATCATTGTAAATGTGCAATAAAACCAATAACGCTCTGTTAACAGTAAAAAATAATTAGGTTAGATACTACATGTTGAACAAAGAATCTGAAAACAGTATAAACATAACATTTTAATATATTTTATTATAATTATGATATTTTAATATATATTCCTTGTGAATATATTTTCCTTAGTATGTAATTATGATTAAATTTGATAACGCTTTAAGACCAATAATTATTTATCATATTGTGAACACTATTATGCTTCTCCAAATTTAATATGAAATTATCGAGAAAGTCATTGAAGGTAAAAAATAAAATTATCAGTCAAGGCATGTAAATTCAACGTAAAGCTCTTAGGTTTTGGGCTAGAATCACACAGAAAAGGCTTTTGGTAAAAATTTCAATTTTAATTTTAAAGTTCAATTAGTGAAATTTAATTTGCTGATGTGCTATGAGCTTGGCTTTTAATTCAATTTATTTTCTTTGATTATAAAACAATATTATAAAAACGATTTATTTAACAAATTGCCAACAAAAGCAATATTTTATTAATTTTCAACGAAAAAATAAAAATGTAATAATTTTTGAATTTTTGAATTAAATTTGAATTCTATTAATTTTCAATCGACAAATAAAATTGCAATAATTTTTGAAATTTTCTCGTTCCCCAATGTCACCAGGCAAATTTATACAATGCCTTTTCGGCTCTTTGGTTGTGCGTGGACCAGCTGTTTTGATCAGACGTCGCGTTTAGCGATTCTGGTCCATGGCGCAGACTCACTTCGCAGGATCAATATGAGGTGTACGTAACAACACCGATACAACCATGAACGGAGGAGATACATCAACCCACAAGCGAAGTGTGCCCTGTGGGACTTTTATACACTGCTACGGTTTTAATTAATTGAAAAATATAGATTAACAGATACTTATGTGGAATTTGAAAAATAGATAAAAAGGATTAAAAGTTTCCAAAAAAAACAAGCGCAAATCATTTATATTTTTATATAGTGTCGTAAGTTCTTACACAAAGCTTCAATTTCGAATAATCTTGTTCGGACGTATTTTATTATATTGGCCATGAAGGTGAGAATCTTCATGGCATTGAGCTTTTACACGGAATGGTTGCTACCCCTGGTAGAGGAGATAGCGGAGAGTTTAATGGGTCTAATTGTCCATTTCTAAAAGTAAAGCCCGCGAAACAACATGTGTAATAAATAACCAATAAATATATCTTCTTTCACTATAACTTAGTAACAAATCAGTGATTGTAATTAGAACTGCAACAAATACATACAATCATACAAATATAAAACAAATCAGTATTTAATACAGCCCACAGATACAAGGGTTAAATTATAACCCATCAATCTGAGTTATCGAAGTAGAGTTTTAATAAATGTTATAACTACATAAATACTAATTTAATTATTGTAAATTGCACCACCTAAGTTAATTTATTATTTGTTTCTCTTAATATTTTATATTCTCAAGAATGTTGAATTTGGTTACAATTTTTATAGAAAAGACATCGAGAGAAACTCAGATCATCTTATAAAAAGAAAATGTCAATAAAAAACTATTAAATATTGTTTTTGTATTTGTCATCACTTTTAGCCAAAGGGAATTCTTCGTTTTACAGAATTTCTTCTAGAAATGCACCGAAATTTACAAAATTAATTTTAGATATATATTTCTCATATATCACTTTTCACTAACAGCATCGTGATATAATTCTTCAACAAATTCAAATTCTATGGAATATTCTATGGGTTAGTACGCACAATACTAATATAATACAAAAAATTTAGAACAAAGTTCTGAAAATTGCCTTGGGAGCACCGAAATATGTACTATAAAAGATGTAATGACGAAAACAGCGCCTAGATATATAAGCAAACTCATCAGTCCTCCAAATTCACTTGCAAACTCCTTAAAACAGAAAACTATCGTCGTAGATTGAAGAGCTTCACTTGATTTAAGTCATCAATTTTCCTGATGAAGATTGAAATAACGTAGATGTTATTTATAAGTAATTATTTATAAAAAAAAAGTTAAACTAATATTAATATCATTAAAATATTGTTAATATTATTTATAACGAATGGAAAAACAACTATTGAGTTCTTTTCCAACATGTCACTATTATATACAATGTCCCTATTACAATTACGAACTTCGTGGAATATAACCATATATAAACGAATAAGAAAGTATAAATAATGAATATAACTAATTATCATTGTTTATGTTAATTATAATTTGAAAATAGCACTGTAAGTAGTATTATGCTATAAGTATTTTAAATGTTGATATTGTAATATGCCAACATATAAATTGATGCAAGTTTAGAATACCTTTATAACCGCCAATATAAAGTTTTTTACTGTAATATTTTGATAGAATAGTGTTTCCATTGCGACTCTTATTCTATTCATGCCCTATTATGGAATTGTGAGTAATTGATCAATAGAGGGCTATGTGCCCTTTGTGCCTTACAACTCTCTTCAAAATATATTCCAGGTAAGACTAGGCGGACCGATTACTGTCCCTAAGCATACTTACCTGGCGTGGGGGCTACCGTGATCAACAAGGCGGTTCCCCCAGGGCGAGGTCTGACCATTGCACCGAGGTCGGATTGACCCCTGTGATTGTCCCTAATGTGGATAACTCGGGCGCGCAATTTTTGGTAGTCGGGACTAGCGTACGCGCTGTCCCGGTAATATGTATTCAAATATTGTTCGATTTCGAAGTCGGTCTTTTCTTGGACTTTCATCAGTTTTCATTTTAGTCTGTCTTTTCCTGGACTTTCATCAGTTTTCATTTTAGTCTGTTTGCAGGACGCATTTTTTCGATGTCCGTTTTTTCGGCGAGTACGTCATATATGTTGTTCATTTATTCTTGCATTTGTTTACGTTAGTAGTTTGTTGTTATCATTAACTTCATTATATTTGCCAGTTTGCCATTTACCGATATAGCGGTATCGTTCATCCCAAACATCGTTATTTACAAAAGATTTTTTTTCATTTGGTCTAGCTACTTAACGTTTATATTTATGTGATTTAATTATCCAACATATAATGTGTAAGTGAAATAATAAAACCTGAGCAGTAACCTAACCTCAATGAAAACTATTCGGTGTTTCCTATTATCTTGAAATGGCTGCAAATTTTCTGTGTAAAAGATATTTTTAATTATCTTTCTATATGTTCTGATTATAAAAAGCGATTTCATAAAAGTAACAATTTTAGAACTATATTTCTATTTATTTAGGACTTTTGTTCGACTCTAACTCTCATGGCGCCGAAACAACAATGTTGCTTATAATCGATTATCTGCTTTTTGGCAAAGTTTCAACTATGTCATGGAATGGATTTCTTCTTTTATAAAATATACATTTTCAATATTTTCATGTAACATGATGTGCATCATATGTGTATTTAGTGTAGCCATTTAAAGCAGTTGTCGTCCAATGTAGATTTATTTTAATTAAATTCCAACATACATAAACGTAAAAGAGATATTTTTGCGATAATTATAATAATTAGAAACAAATGATTATAAATTATAATTATATGTATATATTTCAATAGTAAATAGAACTTAGATTTGTTTGATTAAATTTAATACAAACGGATTTGCTCGGATTGTTTCATCCATGGAAGATTACGCCCAAGATATGGAGCGAAGATCATAATCATCGTTAAACTCATGCGAAATTGGGTGTTTCAGGCTTTTGTGGGAATTAGATTAATCAAAACATAAACATTATGTTATGTTATATTCTTGTACTTATTTGAGTAAACTAGGCTATAGTACAGATATACTACTGATGAGGTTGCATTTGCATTGCGATTGCATTTAAGAAAGAAATTTTTAAATTAAAATTATGCTGGTAATAAAGAAAATCCAGCAAGTATAATGAAATAAATGGTTACCAAAAATTAACGTGAGCAAATTCTATGAGGCCGATCATTCATACGTCGAAAAAATGCGCCACGTGGAACGTGTTAAATTACTAATCCGAATGAAATCCGGCAGACTAAAAAAGAGTTCGATTAACGGTTATTGAATATTTATTACCGGGACAGCGCGTACGCTAGTCCCGACTACCAAAAATTGCGCGCCCGAGTTATCCACATTAGGGACAATCACAGGGGTCAATCCCACCTCGGTGCAATGGTCAGACCTCGCCCTGGGGGAACCGCCTTATTGATCACGGTAGCCCCTACGCCAGGTAAGTATGCTTAGGGACCGTAATCGGGCTGCCTAGTCTTACCTGAAGTATATTTTAAAGAGTGTTGTTAGGCACAAAGGGCACATAGCCCTCTATTGATCACTTATTTATA
The DNA here is from genome assembly GCF_003426905.1 of Ctenocephalides felis. Taxonomy (NCBI): domain Eukaryota; kingdom Metazoa; phylum Arthropoda; class Insecta; order Siphonaptera; family Pulicidae; genus Ctenocephalides; species Ctenocephalides felis. The sequence continues at coordinate 23,888,325 of NW_020539726.1, forward strand.
AATGCCATGTAGTCCTAAACAAAATGACATCAATGGGATAGGAATGGCAATAATCGAATTCCTACAAATTTTTAGCCGTATAAATCTATTTTTTCATCATCATTGCTCAGACAATGATAAAATTAGTTTTATGCCGATTTGAAGCCACATATACTGCAATTTATATTTTAGCACGATAATACTAATAAAAATAAAAATATTCCAATTTTGAAAAATGAATCATAACTCATGAATCATACTAACGAAGCAAACAACACTGTCAACTATTATCAGTGCTCGACCAAATATCGTTTCATACAATTTGATTTTATTCACTTTTTATTACAATTGTAATAAAGTTGCTCACATTTACATCAAATAGACTATACTCAAATTTAGCTCAAAAAGCTAAAGCTATTCACATATTTTAATGCTAACAGCAACATTTTTCAGAATAGTCCATTTTCTCAAATTTGTTTGAATATCTAGATTAAATAACTTCCAAGTAAGGATTAAGTAATGGAAAACTTATTGTATGCATTATTTTTTATTATTTTTCCGTACATAACGAAGTGATGTACGTATTATATATGAAAAACAATGGTTTTAAGTTTTACATAAAAAGTTCATGTTGTAACGAAAGCAAGTAAAAAAGTTTAAAACTAACTTTTTCAATACGTTGAAGCGCATACAAATAAAAAATAGAAAAACTTTTGTCATTAAATATCTGAAACTCATTGCACAGTTATTGGTGGTTTTTAATTATAATCGGAAGAAAATATTTGTAAAAAAAAATCCTGTCTTTCATAACAAGTGCATTTAAATATTCTAAGTAATATAGTCAAAAAAATCCGCCTTCGTGCAAAATTACCTTTACACCTGCGATTGAAAACTCATCTCGCACATTGGTTATTTTTACGACACGTCGTACATCGGATCTCACAAGTCGCGCGATCTTCGACATTCTCTCCGCAGATTTACCGACGCAGCATCCCTTGTCGATTTATGGGGTAATTCACGGATGGTTGAAATTTTTATTCAAGGGTAGGCTATTTAAACATTTATCAAGCAGCCTTCTAGTAGTACTCCACGGTGTAATTTTAAAGGAAAACTGCGATGAGTTGCTTTATTAAGAGGGAGTCTGTCTTGGTTATATGCTCGTGTTGATAATTTTATAGATTATTAACGTGACAGGTGGGAAAATAAACAGAGAGTACAATAGGACAAGGGTTGCTTTGCTTACGCTTGATATCTTTAATCAGTATTATATCTGGGCTATATTCATGCGTTTTAATGGTTCACTAAGCAAAAATGTTGTTATTCAACAAACCTAAAATAATTAAATTTTGTAAGCTGGTAGATTTTACCATAATTGAAATTAAGTTGATTGTCCCACGTATAAAATCTTAAATGTACATGTTTAGTTCCTATGTAATTGATTTCTGTAAAATGTGTAATTAAAAAAATAAGATATTTGATGTCCTTGTGACTCATTTATAGTAGGTCTGAGTATAAGCAGTATAAGAAATCCAGAAAAAATAATAGTATCTGTGGTAAAAAAACAATATCACACTTGATTTTACCACACAACATAATTGCTTCAATGATTTAGAGACTATAATTTTCATAATTTCGTGCGATATATTAGTTGCTTTTTGGCAATTATAATTTCTAAAATACATTTTTCTTACACTCTTCAATCTAAGATCAACTTGCTAAATATTCCATATCCAATGCCAAACAAAAAAAATTTTGACACATGAAGCAAAACTCTAAATCTTTTTTTTAAAAAGAAGATACACTTTTTGTTGACTTTATCTTATATTATTTTAATTTCTGGCACATCTCAGCTGCTTTTCGGCAACAATAATGAAGACATTACATTTTTCTTCTAATATTATCTAGGCTCATAATTTCAGTTATATTCAAATTTCAAGTGAATTGACATTTCTAGCAGGAGACAATTCAGATGTTTTCAATTTCAAATAATTATAAGTGGTTTTTTGTATTTTTTCATTTATTTCTACAATATTACTATATTTTTATAATCATTTACATCCAAAAAATCCCTTAACAAACTTGAGAAAGATTTATCAAAATCCAAATTATCGTTTAGAAGGAGTAGTAGTACGATTTACACCCGTACAGAAGAATTTTATATATAATATCTTATAAACTGAAATATCTGAAATGCCAAGTGTAGTCTATATAAAATGTATTGCTTTTTAGCAAATTGTACTTCACAGTGACTGTGAAGAGCAAGAAAAAGAGTAAGTATTGCAGATGTATTTCAGTTAGTCTAACATCTAATTAATTTAATTAATTTGCCGAGAAACTTCCCCGCCGTATAATTGATGAAATAACACGTCAATTCTGTTAGCATTGTTCGCAGCATTATTCCCAATTAGTGTTCTACTGTAGGAAATCTATATAATACTGATTCTAAGTACCTTCATCCCCTAACTTGCTTCCCTTGAAATACATTACGTTATCTTACATGCGTGGCAAAGAGGGTTCCTTCTAAATCTAGGTCGTCTCTAACTTGTTTACTCTCTGCGCTTACGCATTTGATGTGTTTGCTTATGCAAGTAATTCATTGGAAAATTCCAATAGCCGAAGAGAAAACACCTCCTTGAAATGTTTGCCGTGTCATTTTCTATTTATATGATAAAGACATTATTATTTTTCACCAAGAGTGAAAATGTGTCAATTTAGTTAGTCTAAGGATCCATGACACTGATTTATTCGTCGAGTACGCTCCAGTCAACAAAGATTTCAAAGATGAGAGATTTGTACACACACACACACACACACACACACACACATATATATATATGTATATATATATATATATATATATATACGAGTATATGTGTGTGTGTTTGTGTATATGTGTGCGAGTGTGTGAATTATGGTGCAGCTAATTCGTCGAATTAAAATTGTAACGTAAATATAAACAAGTCATAATTTATACATTTTGATACATGATACGTATCATCATTAGGCAGTTCAAAGTTAAATACCCAATTAGACACATATCAAGTGTCAATTAATTACACTGATTAATGACACATATCAAGTGTCGAAACGTGTAAATAAAGTTTTATTAATTTTTATTTCTTTTTAACTTCCCGTAGGGTAAGTTATAGTAATCGTCCAAAAATCGAAATCAAAAATTTTTACATTTCTCGACGTTTTGAAGGTTTCTGAACATTTTGGCATACTTCAGAAAAAATGGATGTGTGTGTGTGTGTGTGTGTGTGTGTGTGTGTGTGTTTTGTATGTCCGCTTTTTTTCGTCCACGTTTTCGGGCGCACGGATCAACCGATTTGAATGGTTTAAAAAACATTCGATTCCTATTGATAGGGAGATGTGCTGATTAGTTTTTGGCAAAGGCAGGTCCAGCCGTTACGGAGATATGGAGCAAAGAGTGCAAAAAATAGAAAGCGAATTTTTGAGAGAACGGATCAACCGATTTGAATGGTTTAAAAAACACTCGATTCCTATTGATAGGGAGATGTGCTGATTAGTTTTTGGCAAAGGTAGGCCCAGAGGTTTCGGAGTTATAGAGCTAAATTTAAAAAAAATGGCTGTTTTTGAGAGAACTAAGCGTCCGATTTAAATGATTCAAAGAACTTTCTGCTTTTTTCAACAAAACAATTGATTTTGGAAAAAAAATTTTTGTTTCTAATTTTTTTTCAAAAAAAGTTTTTTGTAATTTTGGACTAAAAATTCAAAAAATCACCCAAGCTAAGCACAGTCTAAGCGCCACTCTGGTACAAATGTTTACCCAAGTGCGTTTAGACTGTTTGTGTACTGGAGCACTTTTCCAATTTTGTGAAAATTATTGAAAAATGTGAAAATGCCGCCAAGCTGAGCACAGTATAAGTGAAAATATCGCACAGAATTATTTGCAAATGCGTTTAGACTGTGACTATGCGGGAGCACTTTTTCAATTTTGTGGAAATTTGGCAACTATTTTTTTTTTTTGAAATTTGATTCGAAATGAAATGACGATTGTTAATGTTCTGGAGGTGATAAATTGATTTATTTATAATTAACTTTCCGTAGGGTAAGTTATAGTAATCGCACAAAAATCGAAAATGAAAATTTTTATATATCTTTACGTTTCAAAGGTTTCTGAATATATTGGCATACCTTAGAGAAAATTGATGTATGTGTGTGTATGTGTGTGTGTGCGTGCATTTGTGTGTGTTCAGATACAAATTTTCGTCGACGATTTCGGGAATCGGGATGAAGCAATTTGAATAATTCAAAAACATTTTACTTGCATTATCAAGATGAAGATTTGATGAAATTTTTATGAAATTAGGTCTAGCGGTTTCGGAGATCTAGTAAAAAAAGTAAAAAAAATAACATTTGGCGGTCAACAATAATCATTAGACATTAGACATATGCACATCAAATTATCAGATATTTTATAGAGATTTTAACAATGAGTATACATTTTGTTAACATTCCTATGGGTTCCGTACCAATGCTTATGCGTTAGACAGCGACGCGGCGCTTACGCGCTTCGATATTTAGTCTCTATGCATTAAAGCAGTACGATTGCTTTGAAAAAAAGTTCAAAATTTCCAAAATATTTCAAAATAAATTTTTCAACAAAAACTTTTGTCAAAAATTTATATAGTTCCTCAAAAATCTATTTTTTTAGAGTAAATTTTTTTAAAAAATGTTAATCTTTTCAAAAAAAAAATAATTTTTGGTACGGGAAGTTCCAGCAATTTGCCTTAAGGCACGATGCCATGCGCCCCACTAGTTTTTTTTTAATTTGACGAAATATCTTTTTTATGTATCAACGTCAAAAACTAAAAAAAAGTGCTATTTACATAATCTGAATTTCAAAATGTGATCTAAAAAAATGTAAAAATGTAAATGTAAAAATCTTATAAAAAGTACGTATTGTTTGCTTATACAGAATTGATTTATAATTCTTGCAGTCGCTTGGCTTAAGAGATTGCAACATTAATATAAATAGTAGAGTCATGCACTCGGCCAACAAAATATTGTGAATTTTTATATAAGTTATATAAATATTCATTAATTTCAGTTTAAATAACTTATTAAGTCAGCGTCAGTCTCTCTTAATTTATGTGCTTCTCGCATAAAATGCACCAAATTAAATAATTTTTATATTAGCTTTGTAATTATATTCATATTATCTCATTTATAAGGTAAAGATAATCAACCTATAAACATATACTTTGTAATGTTCAATAGGCTATTAATTTGGCACATTTAATTAATTCCTACAATCATTGCATTTTTTATACTTCTCTTAATTGAAAATGAATTATATAGTGATAAAAAACATATTTAACAATAATATGATTATCTAAAAAATTAAAAAGAGCATAGTCAAAACATATCTTTCAAAGATATTATTAAACTTTTTATAAGATTAGTAGAATGAAACGTTTTTGCATAAATCTATTATGAACATTTGTGAACAAAATAACAAAAGTTACAAAAATATTCTATTGTAATGAAAACCAAAAGAATTTTCAGTTTATATTAGTTAGATAAAAGATATGAACATGAAACAAAAACAGACTTCTATACTAGTTATGCGTTTTTCTAGTTTTCTTCAAATATTATGCTCATTTTACCTATTAACATTTAAACCTATTGTTATTCATTTTATCGCAATGTTAAAAGCTAAGGGACTTGATACCCACTTCGAGCAGCCTGTTGTGAGGCGGGGTGACAACGATTTTCACTTGAAAATATAGATAACAATATGTTTCCAAATTTAAATAGCCTTCACACAGCATTGCTGCACCAATAAAAAAAGTCAGCACTAGAAAAATTCTAATAATAAAATCATCAAATATGGATGGATTAACCATTGGGTTACCATCTAAAACTACGAAGTAAGGAGAAGTTTCAGCTCAACAGCTTATAGGTGGTAAGATTCTGATTGCTGTTAAGATATGACAATTAAAAAATAATGATAATTAGATATAAATATCATTTCTCCACTTTTCTCACAACCATTCCCCATCTTTTCTCACTTATATAATTTGCATATAAAGTATCTGTGTTATAAATAACTTCAACTCCATAAAAATGATAGGATTTCAAAACCTGATAAGAATGATCTTAACCGCTTATCCACGGAAACAAAATCTCCATTATGCGGCTTTTACTGAAGTATAAAATTGAATTTGCCATTTCTTCCCGATATCCCATCTACATTCGTCGAATTTCCTAACAACTCCATCGAACATATCCTGAACGGCCTCACGTTTCCTTCTGCGCTCCATCCCCGTGGGCGAATATAGTAGTTCACTTCAAACGGACCACGTAACAGGCTCCGGGTTCCTTTGAATCAATCAATCAACGTCTAGTAGCGATATCTGAGGGGACGCTATCAGACGCACGGATGAAGCCGGGAATGAAAAAACATAGGAAAAGTATCACCGGGAAAGTTTGTGGCGTACCCTAATGAATATTAAAACACCTGGGCGTATTTAAGAATAACAAATTGGCGGCAAATAATATTGTTACTGTCTTAATACCCCATCGTATACGACACTTTGTTATTGCAAACTCGTCGACTCGAAGACCCTGCCTTTTCAATAACTTAATCAATTCTTCATTACGTCAATGCAAGTGGAATGCTTTTTGAATCATTCAAATCGGATGCTCCGTTCTATCACAAATTTGATTGCCATTTTCTTTATAAACGATCCGAACTGTCGACAAACAACAAACTAATTATTAACAAATGTATTTTCAAACCAGTGTGGTTTTATGGGATTAAACTATGGGGCATCGCGAAAGAAACAATATACAGATTATTCAGCGAGGCACTGAATGCATCCAGGTACGTTTCCAACTGGTTAATTCACCAGGACAGCAACATGATGACAGTAAATGAAGTAATTCAACAAAAAACAGACAACTATAAAAGAAGAATCGACGAACACCCAAATTACTTGGCACAAAAAGTATTCTCAGAAGCGCGCCCAACAAGGCTAAAACGATAAATTCCCAATGATCTTATAAATAGCCATTTGAAAACGCTAACATTAATATTATTATTATCTTATTTCTAATATTGTTATTTTGTTATATTTTATTGTTTTTCTAGTATAATTTTATTATTCAGGAATTTTATTTATATTATTTATTAATTTTATTTTCATTATTATTTGCTTCTATTTTATATTAAATCATCATATTACGGATATTATTTTCATGTAAATTCTATCTTTTTAAATTTATTTAAATTTATGTTGTTATTTATCAATATTGCTAGATGTTAATTATTTAACAGTTGTAATAAATATTGAAATCAAAAAAAAAAAAAAAAATCTTTATCCCGAAATCTCCAAATTGAATTAAACGATCAATATTAGATAAATTCTAATAATAAAAAGTCTATTCAATAAACATGGGTTGACCGTTCTAGAGAAAAATTACTGACCATATATTTTCTTATAAAGTTATGAACAGCAACATAAAATCACCAGAGCTCTTTAGTAGAGAGAGACTTGTCACTCCAAGAAAAGAAATTAGATCAAATAGAATAAACAACACAACCAAATCTTCAAAACCTTTACACAGATTACCCAAAGTAGTCAACCAGCATTCTCTAGCAACTTCAGTACGAGCGGCAAGTTTACTTGACGGCCGCCGATGGCTCCACACAGCCGAGCGTCACCATTATGTGACGGATGGGATACGAGCTTGCACTCGTGACAGTATTGCTAAGTGTCACCACATGGTCATGTCTACAAACAAGGCAGCATACGGACGGTATACGCCGTACTAAAGTGAATAATGCTTTTGAGGCTAGCATAAAGATAAACCAATTAATCCCATCTACGATTCATATGAATGATATGACAATATTCTTAGTTATGAACTAGTGCTGCATGGCATCATACCTTAAGGCAAATTTCTAAAACTTCCCGTATTGTAATTTAAAATTGTTAAAAGCTCAGAAAAGACAAATTAGATTTTCTGGGAATTTTGAATTTTTTTGAACATTTTTGAAAACATTTGAAAACTTTGAACATTGAAAGAAATTGTCTTTTTTGAACATACTGATATTTTTTAAAAACTTTGAAATTTTATGAAAACTAAAATTTTTTTATTTTTTGTTAGGATTTGATCAGGTCTTTTTCTATTTTTACTCTTGACCCGTCGGAATAGGAGGTATAAATATTTGCATATAAATACCTCTATTTTATAACAGAGAGACTAGCAAAACTAATATGAGAAGAAGGTTGTAGATTGAAGATCAATATATATCGTAAAGCAAACAGTTGTTTAATTCACTGGCGACGGGATATTTATAATTTACAATCCGGTTAATATTTGAATAATCATAGTAATCTCCACCATTTTCAATTTTAAAATTTTTTGGATAATTTTTTGAAAAAAATTGATATCCATTCATGCCGGTTGATTCAAATTACAAAATATCTCATTTTCCACCGCGAAAGAGCATATATCTTAAAAATTTTTTGCATCTTGATTGCCATTTTCTGCACTCTTTACTCCGAAATCTCCAATGATAAATAATAATTAAAATAAATCAAAAATAAATCAAAATTAGATAAATTATAATAATGAAAAATATATTCAATATACATAGGTTGACCGTTCTCATTGCTGTTAAATGATAAAATACTGAATTTTAGACATAGATACATTTTTTTTATGAAAGTCGCTTTGGTTCATTTATAATGATTATATAGATAATTCAATTTTAGGTTTCTAAATGTGCGACAACAATAATAATAACCCTATAAATAGTTATAGAATATATCATCGACTTCTGTAACGAAGTAATATCTTGGATTACATATTCCAAAAGAAGAGAAAATGATTTCAAAACATTTTAAGTGATTAAAATTTATAAGTAGTTAATGCGTCAATTACTAAAAGTATTCATTAAAATAAGTTTTGATAAAACTAATAATTCGAATCAGTTTATTCGAAAAAGCCGCAGTTACTTTATTTTCGAAACATATGTCAAAATCTAAATAACAACTAAATAATATGATTAAGTACACTGATCACATGATTAATTATATGTCTGCAATAACATAAACCCACATTCGAATTTCTGACGGCGCTCGTGTTTATTGCTCATTAGACTCAATTAATTGTATTAGTAGACTTGATACAAATAGCAATAATTATATCAAATCATATGAATGTTTTTATACATTAGCTGCATAAACTTTCATTCCATTTATACCTGCAAAAATTCAATTCTAGTCGAGAAAAATATAATATGCAAATGTACATGAAATGTAATTAAATCAACTGCATTCGAATATTTTTGAGGTGGCAATACATGTGTCGAGTAGTATATTTTTGTCTCAGTGGTAGATTGTAAATTTATACGATATATATATATATATATATATATATATACATATATACACATGTGATGTAATGAAATTTGTCTACAGGAGTACCTTCGGTAATATACTGAACTCTCGAGTTACAAACTTACTACCGCCGCGATGCTCCACCGGTTTTATGACAAGTCGTAACTTTTCTCACTTTATTTTAATATTTGCATAAGGAAAAGCTCTTACTATTTTTTATTACTTTAAAATATCAGAATATTATTTCGTCATATCGCAAAAATCGTTCGATCCGGTGGCATCCGAGTGGAAAGGATTAAGTGGAATTTATGGTCATAGCAATCGAGCTAACCAATGTTTAATATTTTCTTAAACTGGAAGATCATACATACTTATTTATTTATTTCTTTAGCTCACTTTCTTGAGACATTAGTTTCAATATTAAATACCAATATTAAAGACCATTGGCATTTCCACTTCTTCGGAGAATTGATCTCAATTGGTCACTCATTGAGGTGGCAACACTGGCAACTATTGATATATTAAAATTTAGCACGATCATTTCATATGTGTGTTTATAAGTGTGAATGAATAACTTGATATGAATAGCCTCACCGAATCGTCCTCATAGGTTATGGTATTATGATTGCTTCTAAAAATAAAAATAGTAACAAAAAAAAGAATTTTTTATGATAAATTTTGCTTGTTTTTTATAAAAGCTTTAGAGAATACTACTATTTATAAAATATTATGGTACCACTATTGAGATAAGAGATTATTTGAATTTTCCCCTGCACTACAAAGAAGATCAGCAAAAAGCTCTCGCCTGCCGAAGTGACGTGCCGTGACATCGAATTAATTCTCGCAACAAATATGCAAACATTGCAGAAGTGACGAGCGCAAAAGCTAGCGAATCTAATTGGCTGTTAGTACGTGCAATGTTATAGTTCGCGATTAATCAACCCCCAGAGACATGTTGACTCCCACGGGTTGCGGCTGGAGTCGACGCACACTGCAAGATGCATATCATGATGAAGAAATATATGGCGGCGAAGGATTACAAATTCTTCGTACTTATAAATAGTAAAATATTTTTAAATCAATATTATTTCATTTTTTATACAAATATTCGTTCCATTCGAAGCTAGTTAACAGTCAGTTATCAACGTATTTTAATTCAAAATAAACGTGTAATTTTGTCCCATACAACTATAGAGTTAGTACTATTACTACTAATTACGTTTGGTAAAATTTCTTTCTATTTTCAAATTCAATAACAATTTTGAAATTTTATATTATAGCTTGGCTTCTAAACGCATAGACTAATGCTGATCCAATAGATTCAAATATGTTTTGATATATCAATGTTGCTTCTATGGTGGTGAGAACAAGATGAAGCCTGCTGAGGTTTCAAGTGCATTATGTAATTAGGAATTTGTCGCCATAGTAATCATCATCATAAATTATGATTCATGATGTCAGTGAATTGCTGATCAGCTAAATTCACAATTTAGGTTGTGTCCATTAATCAAGGGGGCAATTTCTAAGGATTTTTGGACCCCACTCCCCCTTGAAGATAAGTGGTAATATTTAAAATAACTTCCCTCCTTTATAACACCAGGTGTATTTTTGGTACCCTGAAAAGTTCGTAAAAATTTTGAATCTTTTTTGAAAAATTTTAGATTCTTTTAAAAAATGAGGTAAAAAATAAATTCTCTCCTTCGTGATATTTCGTGATTTTTTGTCAACCCTCCTTCCCTTTAAGGCTCATGGACCCCCTTATTAATTATAATTAATTAACTTCACGTAGGGTAAGTTATTGTAATCGTCCAAAAATCAAAATTGAAATTTTTTACATTTCTACACGTTTTGAAGGTTTCTGAACATTTTGGCATACCGCAGAAAAAATGGATGTGTGTGTGTATATGTACGTATGGATACAATCTTTTGTCCACGTTTTCGGGCGCACGGATCAACCGATTTGAATGGTTTAAAAATCATTCGATTTCTATTGATAGAGAAATGTGCTGATTAGTTTTTGGCGAAGGCAGGTCCAGCCGTTTCGAAGATAGGGAGTAAAAAGTGTAGAAAATAGAAATCGAGTTTTTGAGAGATCGGTGCATCCGATTTGAATGATCCAAAAAACATTCAATTAATAATGATTGGGAGCAGTGGTGATTAGTTTTTACAGATTACAGAGCTAAATGTGTAAAAAATGGCAGTTTTTGAGTGAACTAAGCGTCCGATTTGAATTATTCAAAAAACTTTGTTTTAACAAAATAATTGCAAATTTTTGTTTCAATTTAAAAAATTTTTTTTTTCAAAACATATTTTTTTATATATCGAGAATAATGCAGATTTTAATTGTAATTTTGACTTAAGTTCTAATATACTTTAAAAAAATATTTTTAACTTTGCAAATCAGTTTATATAATTCTTATAAATATTAGACAATGTTACAGTATTTATAATAATCTATATGAAAACATTTAATATTTCTCGAACATATTTCGTTACGGTACGGGAAGTTCCAGCAATTTGCCTTTGCTTGGCCACTAGTTCAACTTTTATATTCGAGCATCAATAAATAAATTAGGGGTTCTATGAGCTAAGTTCAGTGGTGATGATACTTTTTAAGTACGTAAGTACTTTATTTATTTAGAAGGCAACTTAACGATTGGCCTGATAAATAATACTGATAAATTTTAATCTGGTGCAGAAATGCCGGGAATGGGCTATTTGACTTGGCGACATTATTCATCTATATTTCTGAATGAAAACCGATGTCACTAATGTTTAACATCAAGAAGTTAAATCGAATTTAAAATCATTGGTTGGAATACTAAAGATCTAACTACTAAATGACGGAATATCCCTTGCTCATAATTTATATAGCATATTTTCCTTATAATCCCTTATTTGGCTGATGCGACCCTGTACTTTTGTTATCGTTTTCATACTCAATTTCCACGATGCGTTCGTTATAGATTTATGTGCAACAAACAATTATTATACAGATATCGCCCGCACACGTTTAGAAAGTGATATTAATATCAAAATGGATCGCATATGAACGCGAAGTGAAATTAAATTGAACTTATTCATGAATTTTTGACACATACTGAATTTATGAATGCAAAACCATTTTGACTTGCTCCATAACCTACGTATAGTGCGCTAGATGATTTATGATTGTAATACATAGGCAAGGAGCTCATGAATAGCATAATTTTGTAGTTACAAATTTAGATAAAAACGGTTGATGTGATCATAAATCATATATTGACGGCTAATTAAGAATTCCATTGTTTGAGAATGTTGTAACAAAATAATTAGTGTTTTCTTATGATAACCTAATTTTGTTTTAATGAAGCTCAGATGAGCTCTAGAGCTCACAGCTGTGTACTTTGTTTTTTGATATTTATTCTCATAATTTTTTAGTATTTCGTATCTAAACCAATCATATTAAGTTCAGTTATATGATGTATTTATTTCAAATCGAATATATTCGATGTGCACGATTGAGACTTAAAACAAAAGAAGCATACGTTTCCGTCCGTTTTTTTTAAATTGTTATTCTCCAATTAAACATCATTTTGTTACAAAGTTTATCTTACTTTAAAAATCTAGATTAATTTAGCAAGATTTAAAGCAATATTATTCGAAATGAAGTATTGAATAATATATAATTTGCAAATTTTCATAATCCTTGATTATACTAGAAATTCATAATTTAAGAAAAATTGCATATGTCAATTAATATCACTTTTGCAAATAAATTAAGCCTTCCTTTACTTTGAATTCAAGTACATATTCGAGAGTAATCTTTGAGTAAAACATTTACAAGATGTACTTTTAACCATTTGAATATGGCAGTTTCTAATTTGGAAATCTTTAATTATCAGCAATTAAATTGTGAATGCAGATAAATTGGCTAAGTTGATTATTGATGATTTCACTGCAAAACAACAAATCGCATGAATTATGATGTTTCTAATTCTATTCGCAATTTTCTAATTATCGAGGTAATTAAAATAGTGTTATTCAACCGCAGTGAACAATATAAACTTAATGAATTCATACATGGATGTATTATTCATATGTTATGAGAACATTTGCATATGTTAATAACAAATTATTTGTAGTAATATATCGCAACGCTTACTATACTATACTATCAATTATAGAATGTTTTTATTAAATATTTGCTATCATAATTGTAATTTATGACGTAAATATTACCTATAGCAGAGCAAAATTGTAGGAAAGCATCAAAATATACAAAAGATTAAAATTAGAATAAATCAAATATACAAATTTACACATAACAAAAAAAAAATTATGATTTGACGAATTATATTGTAGTCTTTTTATTGCTTAGGGAAAAGTTTGCATATATATTAGCAAACATAAATAAGTATTGGCAAAATGTGAATGTGAAAAATAATTTCATATTTGGTTGTAAATACCATTTATGGACTAAAACCCACAAGAAAATTGCAGGTGTGTATAATAGTTATTTGATGCTGAATATAATTATACGATTATACTTTACAACACCATTATTTATGAACCACGAGAATAAATAGGGTTCGAATATGAATATAATTCGCGAAAATAGATTTTTTATTACAAATATTTAAAATAGAAAAAAGGATGGAATATTCATATAGAAACTATAGATAAACAAATATACAGACAAGCATATGACAAAACAGAAAAATTAAATTTATATAAATCAGTATAAGTTTAATATATATTAGTAAAATTATATAGTTAAATAACGAGATCTTTCTAATAATCAAAAAAAAAAATCATGTTTTTAATCATCGTTTTCCTCGAATCACTTCGTAGCACCTGCTGAAAATATATCCATGTAACCCAGAATACTGGTTGTTGATCCCACGTAGAGGAAATATAATATTGTGCACATGTGCCTAGAAGCGGAATATAAATACAGAACATGTGTCCCAGTTTTGTACGAGGAATATTGCTCCGTAAGGGATGCTGAGGATAAAATATATCTGCGAATACAACTGAAAAATGTTTCACACTATACGGTTAGTTTGCATTTTGTGCAGTTTATAGAAAATTTTATAAAACATCGATATGTATTTATCTTTATAAATGTATTTAGTAATACATATTAAAAATATCATGCGACAATTGCACAAATAAAAGGAATTTTTGCAATTCATTTTTAATTATTTTTAACTTGCCGTTAGGTAAGTTATAGTAATGAGCCGAAAATCGAAAATGAAAATTTTTGCATATCTTTGCGTTTCAGAGGTTTCTGAACACTTTGGCATACCTGAGAAAAAATGGATGTGTGTGTCAAAAAACATTCGCTTTCTATTGATGAAGAGAGGTGCTGATAAGTTTTTGACGAAGACAGGTCCAGCGGTTTCGGAAATATGGAAAAAAGTGCTAAAAATGATAGTTTTTGAGAGAACGGATCAACCGATTTGAATGATCCATAAAACATTTGATTCGTAATGATGAGGAGAAGTGGTGATTAGATTTTGGCAAAGGCGAGTCTAGCCGTTTCGGAGATATAGAGCTAAATGTGCAAAAAATGGCAGTTTTTGAGAGAACTAAGCATCCGATTTGAATGATTTAAAAAACTTTCTGCTTGTGTTGACGAAACAATTGCTTTTGGTTAAAGATTTTTTTTTTATTTCATTTTTTTTAATTTATACTTCACTTATATACTTCAAATAAATAATTTTAACTTTGCAATTTAGTTTATAAAATTCTTAAAAATATGAGATAAGATCCTTCATTCTAATACCCCTTGATCATGTTTTGTTCATTTACTTTTTACAAAATAATAAAAATAAAAGTTACAGTATTTATAATAATCTATTTGAAAACATTTAATATGCCTCGAATATTTCATTACGGTACGGGAAGTTCCAACAATTTGCCTTAAGGCACGTTGCCATACATCACTAGTTTTTTTATATTTTAGGTCGATTTTATTCTAATATTTTAATTTGTATTATTCAAAAAAAAATTGTAAGATTTCAAACTCAAAGAGACACTTGTTATTTATAAAGCGACGTAATATAATAAATAAATGAATAAAGCAAATCTAAATATACAATTTTTATACAAGTTATGCTATATTTAAGCAATTATTAGGAATGTACGAAATAATCTGAAGTTACATGTTTCAAATAAACTACAGTAAATAAATGTTGAATTTCATGTCAAACCAAATTTCAGAGAAAATTGCAGTGTAAAAATCAAACTAGAAGTGGCATTTTGCCTTAAGTAAATTTAAATAAACTACCTGACATGTGTAAATAATCGACTAAATAAGATTAAGAATCGACTTAATAAATTAAATTGATATTTAGCAAGGTTTTAAATTATGATGGTAAACTTTTGAACTTTTGACACAGAATGGTTTCCAAACTTTGTTGAATAGACCTATAATATTTTATCTCTATCATAATACAAAAGTTTCATCAAGATTGTCAAAAAATTTCACGCAAATAATTAGAAGAAACGGCTTGGTTAATTTTTACCGAAAACGTATAAGTACGATTTCCAACTGATATCTTATAACCGGCTTAGTTTTAAAAAATCGGTTCAGATTTTTTTTGCATCTACGTAGAGAAACTGCCACTACTTTTGGACTATTTTACTAACTCTAAAGAAGCAACTTGGTCGATAGTCTGGCAAAAGTAATTAAGAAGAGTTCTCATAGAGTTTATACGATATTGACTTTGCAATTTTTGAAATCCGTTCAGGTGCTTTTGGAAAAATCACATAGTAATAAATAGTAATATCACGATAGTAATATCATAGTAAAATCACATCATACACATATATACTTTTTGAAATTTTGATTCAGGATGTCTTAAAATGTCAAAAATAAACTTTTCCTTCGTGAAATTAATCTATTATTCATTGTTCTGAATACAAGTACATTTTCAAATAGTGATTAATTTATTGCCAAATAATTGAAATATTATGAAAACGGGAGCAATTCGTTGTATAGTTAATTGTAAATTATAATAGAAATTTTAGGCCTAATCTGAGAATATGTTGAGATGAAAGTTAAGAATAGAGGTAGGGTATAGGAAGTAAAACAACATCAAATTTATTAACATGCATGATAAACTATTTTATAACTTAGCAGTTTTAAACTCTGTATTAATTATACAAAGGCTTCAAGGTTTATCTCAATTTCTCGAAATATATATCTCACGGCTGTATCAGAAGCAAATGTTCTGAAGATAAAACTTTATCTATACGAAACATACTCGAAACTATATCCGCTCCAAGGGATGCTGCTGTGTGACCATATGGCAACTGAAGCGCTTCCACATTATTACGGGCACCGTGAGAATACGCGATAGAGGACGTCCGGGTGTGATTCACGCATCGTGTGAATAGAAAATTGATATTCGGATTAGATTTATGAGTTAGTATAGATTTTTGTGGGTTAATTTACCGAGAAATTGACTCGGTTCAATATGGGATAGAAGTGCTGTATTAGTATTGAATGGATATTTATATATGATCTCTGCCCTTTCAGGATGGATAAGTTATATGATGGGGCTCGTGCTGTTCATGATAATATTTATAATTTGCATTCAAATGCATTCAAAATTATCATTGGTCTTTTAGACTTGAAGTGATTTATAGCCTGATAAAGAAATTTATTCGTATATGGAAGAGTTTATTATAAAACAAATTGTATTCAACTACTATTGTTATGAATTGATTAGATCAGGATCGTTTGGACCAACTTTGTTGTGAACCGATTAGTTCATAAAGTGAATTGTACAATCATAATTGTGAATTGTAAAGAGTTGCTGCCGAACTCTGTTAAAATAGTACACTTTTTCCCGATAATGCCGAAGGACCAGATATAATTAGCTAGTAGCTATATCAGTACGTTTTAAGATAACAACTGGCTAAGTACCAGAATGATAAGCAAAAGCAGTCATCAAAATTATATTAACAAATCAATAAAGTTACATTATTAAAATTAACCGTCTAACTCGCAAAACCAGTTTAAATTAAGCTACAAAATAATACTATTAGTTGTAGCTCATTGTGACTAATAAGTTAAATAAATTACTGAATTAAACAGTGTATTTTAATATAAAAACTAAATTCACCTTTATGGGATTAAGTCCCTATTACTGATGATAGTTAGATAAGTGTTTCAAATAAAATTATTAATTTTATATGATTTTACTGATTTATTTGCTTTTGATACCAAGCGACTTTCCAAAACATTCATGTCAAATCAGATATTGACCTGTGATTTAGTTAGGTTGGTTTAGTTCAAGAAATATAATATCTTAGAAAGACAAATAATTAAGATAAGATAACTTGATAATTAAGGGACTGCTTTTGGACAGGATGCATTACAAAATAAAGGATTATTTTTATACTACAAAATAGTGCTATGAAAAATATTAGGTTTTATTGTTGCTGTTCTGTATGAAATGTATTAAAAATATATTTATATAATCTTATTACACGAGGGTTGAACCGTTGCCTTTAATAACTATACTTCAATCAAAGAATTTTATTTTAAATATAACAAAACATTGAAGGTATTTATTATATATAATTTGAAAAATACTTTCTATAAATGTTTATCTAAGGAATTCTATAAAACATTTTTGTATCTGATTTTAATTATTCAAATTCTAAATATTTAGCAAAAAGTTATATATTGATTATAAATTATAAGTATAATTACAAACATTTTTTAATCTCAAAATTGTAATAAATAATTATAAAATTTCCAAAATTGAAAATCAAAAGAAATCGGTATTAAAAGGCTTCATTTTTGCATATAGGTAAAAATATTAAAAAGGTTACTTGTAACATTAAACTTGTATATTAGAGTAATAGTCTAATTCTTATTTTAAAATTTGCACAAATGTTTATATAAACATATACGAATAATATTAGTATTTTACTTTAATTTAGTATATTAATATTAACTTAATTGTAAGCTGTGTAAGTTCTGTACCTTCACAGACTTTGAATTATGCTTTTATTTCTCTACTTTGCATACTCGTATATTAAATTGTATCGATATAAACTTTCAATTACTACTTTTATCTCTCAAGTCGTATCTTGAAAAGTTACCTCCTGATGAATAAGATACTGAACACGCTTTGCATTTTCGATACAAGAAACTGTTGCAATTTTCATTTTTACTTATCGCATGTTGAGCAAAAAACAGGTACGGATGTGTATTGAAATATATGGCAAATAAAAAATTTCTAATTAGTGTTATTTAATAAATATTAATATTCAATTTTATCTGTTCTGTTTCTTTCTAAAATTTAGAAATATTGCTTGAAATATAAATCATAATGAATATAAAACTATATTAATATAATTATTTTAGAAAAAAAATTAACTGCAATGCATATTACGAATATTTATAACTCAATAATATTTAGTATAACTATAAATCAATAAGTCCTTGGGTATTTTTTATTCAATGATTGAGCAATTGCTGTCATGGAAATCTTACATCACAACTTCGCTCAGACAAAAGTGAAAAACATATTTATTAATCAAACATCGAACTTAGTTCAAAGATTACTATTCCAACTTCTAATAAAATTACTTAAGCACAAAGACATATATGTTATGCCCAATTGAATGTCGAGAGCAACCTCACAAGTATTGCAAAACAAATTTAAATCTATCAATAATAAGATGACTTAATAGTTCGATATATATGGGCCAGTATATGGGCCCAAAAAATTTTGAAAGTAGAAAAAATACCATGTGTAAAATTTTGATTATTAAAATGATAAAATGTATAAAATTTTGAAATTATGAAGTGTAAAGTGTAAAGTTACGTTAAACTAAGTACGCTTTTCCACGAGTACATTCAAACTCATAAAAAATTATGGAAGCTATTAGAGTAATTTAAAAATAAACTAAAAGTATTTTCATGTAAGTATATAAAAATATTTTAAGCCGCATCCTATATCAAATATTTTATCTGCCCAAAATAGGGTGAAAATATTTTAACAAGTATCTTTCTGAAGCTTTATAGTCGATAACATGGGTAAGACTTTGATATAAGGGTTGCAATATTGCAGTAAGGGAGTAAAATTTTTATTCAAATATTCTGATGGACTTGAATGTAAAAAATGCAAGAATAGAAAATAATTCGAAAGCCTCTGGGCATATGAAACTGAATAAAAATAGAGTATAACAGATGAAAAAATAGTTTTAAAGCTGTCTTTTGGTGCATGTACGGTTCAAATATTGTATATCAGAAATATACTAGAGGGGCTTGATAGTCCGCGGGTAAAAAATTCCACCACCATCTCAAAAACAAGTAAAGTTTGAAATTTTTAAAATTTTCATCGTTTCAATGAAATCATTAGGTATTTAGCAAAAAAAAAAAAATATATGTATACAGCATAGTATACTCGCTTATAAACCGTACGCTCTTCATAAACAGATGCAACATTATACTTTTAATTTATTTCTATTGCAAGATCGTGCACGAATAAAATTATATCAATATAAACTTTCAATAACTACTTCTATATGTCTCATATTATTTTATGTACCTTGTTGATTATCCTGTTTATGAATAGGATGCTAAGCATGCTTTAAATGTTCGATACTAAAAACTGTTACATTTTGAAATTTACATATTGCATGTAAAGCAAAAACCAGGCACAGGTGATAATTGAAATATGATAAATAAAAAAAATTGAATTATTATTATTTAATAATAATTTATACCATTTAATATAATCTGGATTAATTTGAATTGGATATGAATCTTTTAGAATTAAGATCAATCCATTTTTCTAACAAACTTCTTTTATAATCTTTATTGCAGAGAATTTTCTGACGTCTTGCTCTAGTGACCTATTACATTATCAGCGTTTCCAATGATAGAACCAATATGAAATCACCACCCTAAGAAAAGAATGGCCAATCGAATGCATAAAGTGTTACCCACAACCCTCGATACTTTTCGCTCCAGAAACTACTTTCAAACAGTCATAAACAACTTACCATTATCGCATAGTGCCCTCGGCTTGACCATCCCCCTTATATACGTACTTTGCTATTGTGCTGATAAAATAATCTGTCTAAAGCTCACAATATAGGGCAATGTAACGAATACAAGTTTTTCGACTTCGCGATTGTGATGTAATAAGCAGAAAATCATAAAATCCGTCTTAAACGATTTTAGTCAGCCATAATAAATGCTACATAATTCGATTATTATAAGCTTAGCGTTATACTCTCATAAAGTATATAAATGAGCTACAGTGTAATAATAGTATTAAATATATTCCAAGGATACGTGATAATTACGTACAACCTTATAAAATACGTCGATCACTACTAGTTACTTTGCCATTTTATTAAAAGTTCTTATGTATAACAATATGCATTTTTTGACGACGTTTTTGACTGTAGATCTTCTATATTGAATTTTAATATATATTCATTAACTGATTTTCATCGACTATTAAAGTTCTATTACTAATATTATCCTAGCGGTCTTTTACTTGTAATTTATATTTTAGATATATTCAATATAACTCTGCAATTCTTTTATTTTTATCCATGAGTAATATAAATAGATTTTCAAAATTTTTACGGTATATACTTTTTTGAGCTAGTTTTGCTTTTATGTTCAGTACATAAAATTAATTGCATGGTCATTATCATTCATTAAAAAATCTGTTTATAATTTAGAACACAAACAATATTAGAATGAGTATAATATACAAAATCTTTATATTTTACATAATCGCGACTATACTAAAAATCAAACTCATTTTGGCATTTAATTCATTATGAAATTAAGATTTATCAAATTATAACGATTACCAAAAGCGTGACATTAGATAGGAGCTTTTATATTTTAATTAATTTGTAATTAACTTACATTTAAGGTTCAATTATATAAAAATCATATACATCGATCATTTCTCTACCCTTGTTAATAAATATTGGAAATATTTTAGAAACTAAAAAAAATAACTTAGTAGACTATATTGACTTGCAATATTTTTATTGTAGCGGTTGGTATAATGTAGGAATAAAAATACTTACATCAAGGTTAAGATTCAAAAACAAAAACCTGTTTTTAGAGGAACATTTTCTATAACATTTTCTATATAATAACTACTAAAATTTGCTGAAATCCCTTTTAGACAGCTGTTAGTGAAAATTACTAACTTATTATACTTACTATTAAATTCCTAGCATATATCCATGCAATTTCAAATACAGAAAATTTTGCGAAATCAATTAAAACTGCATAACATAGTGCCTTAAGGCAAATTGCTGGAACTTCCCGTACCGTAATTTAAAATTTGTAAAAGTTCAGAAAAAAAATAGATTTTTTTTGAGAATATACGACGATTACTATAACTTACCCTATAGAAAGTTAAAAATAATTTTATGATAAAAAAATAAATTTTTGTATTTTTTTTTCAAATACATGACAAATCGATCATACGATCAGGTGATGAAATCGAGTTTGCTTTATGTTTTCAATGAATTAAAACTAAAATAAAAATATGAAACATGTAAATTAAATTTATTTCTAATAATCCACTCATTTATGATATTCTAATATTGCAAAAAATTGCTATTTTGAAACGTAACTCGACATGATGGATATAAATCCTTAAGTGTCTTCAATAATGAATTGTCGACTGTTTATTTATAATGTAAAAATCATTTCAAATACCTTGAACATATAGTGCAACTTAAACTCTATACTACATAATAGATAATGTAGAAGTTATAATATATTGGCGACTTTTAACACAAAATAACAATAGGTGTAAATTAGCTATAATAAACTTGCATTTTCTTATAAAATATGATAAAAATTTATTAAATGTGATCAACCATAAAATTGACGGTATCTATAATAAACGTAAAAGCTTCTGCTTGTTTATACATCATTTCTATACAGGGGTGGTTGAACGATTCTTATATAGAGGGTACCATAAAGCTCTTTTTATGTCTGTCAGCCGCACGCTTTGATATAACTTTTCATATTGATTTCATAGCGCATTCGTATTACAGAGTTTGAATATACTCAAATATAAATATAATAGAGAAGTTTGGTGAACAGTTTACTAAACAAAGGATTCAATATGCTGGAATTCTGAATCGGGTTAATATTGTTGAAGTTTTATGCCAAACGCAGATTGGAACGAACACTGAGAAGCATACAGTTTTGTACTTTTTGTACTTAATTATAAGTTTTTTTTAATTAATCAGCATTTTTGCCACCGGCTTCACATTTGTATTCTCATCCTCATATACTTATATATACATAATGTAAAAATAGGAAAATATGATACAAGTAGTGATTGAATATATATGAGCCTTAAGGCATATTATAACATATATGCCTAAGGCTCATATATATTGAATATATGAGCCTTGTTAAATAGTAACTTCCCGTACCAAAAATTAAATTCTTTAAAAAAACTTTATATTTTTTGGAAACTAATAAAAATACATTTTTGAGAATTGTGAAATTTTTGAAAAAAATTGACTTTTTTGAAAAATTTGAGCCTTTTTTATATTTAGATTTTTTTAATTTTGAAGCGCCGCGTCGCAGTCTAAAAAAAATAGACATTGGTACACATAGAAATGTAAACAAAATTTGCACTTATTATTAAAATTTCTATAAAATGTCTGATAATGAAATATGCATATGTCTAATGATCATTTTTGACCGTAAAATGATTTTTTTACATTTTTTGTATTGGATCTTCGTAAATGGGTGGACCTGTTTTCCCAAAAATCAGTTATTCATTTTGTCAACACGAATCGAATTTTTTATGAATGATTCAAATCGGTTAATCCGTGTTCCCGAAATCGTAGACGAAAATTATTGTGTATTCGCACACACACCTATTATATAGTGTGAATATATTCACACATTCATCCATTTTTGGGTATGCCAAAATGTTTAAAAACCTTTGAAACGTAAATATATATAAAAATGGTCTTTTTCAATGTTTGCGATACTACAACTTACCCTATAGAAAGTTTAAAACTTTTATTTAATTTTAAAATAAACTCCAGTTGTCTAATAATATCGTTTTTTCCTCCGTAAAATGTTATATATGGTTACTTTTTTTACTATTTGTTATATTGTCATATCTGCATTTAGCAATTATCAAATAGTTTTGAAAATTAGATATTTTTAAAAACATTAATTATTTTTGAAATTTTTGCATGCTCAGAACATGAAATTCTTTAACCAAAATGGAGAATAAGAATAGTATTATGAATTCAGTTAGATTTTCATTAACTCTAACAATAAGTAATTAATAATTGTAACAATAATTGGTGTAAGGAGGCATCCACTAATCACACAATCAATTTTTTAAAGTGATACGCGGTGATATTCAAAATTATTACCCCCCCCCCTCCACGATCAAACATCACGTGTATTTTTAGTTACAAAAAAAATTGTAAGTTTTTTCGAAAATGATTGATTTTTTTAAAAAAATTCAGGAAAAAAATAAATATACGTGATATCTTACCACTCCCTCTTCCACGTGATATTTCGTGATTTTTCTCAAACACCCCTCCCCCTACAAAACCCCTCGGGATTAATGGACACCCCTTAAATGAAAACTTAATGCATCTAAACCAAAAGTCCCACTTAACTGTCCACCTGATGAAGTTTTCGCATACAATACTTTCTTATCCAATACAGTGCAGAACTCTCGCATCTGTCGGAAATATACAAGTGTGATTTATCATCTTACAATAGAATTTACACCTTCTTTTGTTTTCTTAAAATATCTATTGTTAATAAGATTAAAATCTTCAACTTCATTGTAACTTTTATCAAAAGATCGGCCGCTATTAAAAGTTATTTCATGTTCTCCAGAGCAGTTCCATTAGTGAAGTAATATTCTCATAGCTATTTTCATTCTCTTCATGTTTGACAATGGCATGCAGAAGCGCAATCTCGGATATTGATTTTGTGTTTTATTTATATAAACTTCGGAAAAACAAGGATTTAGGTTAATTTTGTTCCCGAGTAATAGTTTGTATTTTATAGTAAAAAATAAAAATAACTAACTGAAGAAAATTTGAAACCATTTTGCGCTGATGGGTGTTGGTTATTAGTCGGTTTAAGACAAAAGTTGACATAGTACGATGCATTTATATTCCCGAAAAAAGTTCGACTAAAAATATTCACTAAATTTTGTACAGTAACAAATATATTTGAAAACTGGTCGGTATTGTGTCTTGAGGCAAGTCGCATGAACTTCCCGATATGTGTAAATAATTGACTTAATCAATAAAAAACAAATTAATTTATGAGTGATGAAAATGTATTTGGAATGGATTTATTAAACATAATTGAAAACGAACTAACGTTAAGTTCGGAGTATTTTCTAAAAACAAATTTTCACAAATCATTAATTTTTATAATTGAACCAGTTTCCGTAAAACTTTAATGGTTTAGTATGATCATTAAGACGAAGTACTCTATCGTTATACCAAGTAAATCGTTTAATTTTAATTTTAACAAACGCAAAAAACTACTCATTTACTCAAATTTTGATGAAGTTTTAAAATTAAACTACTTATCGTAAGGCCGTAATATTTTAGTAAGATCTATAAGACCATGTTCCATAAAAATCGGCTAAAATTATTTTTCAACAGTTAATTACACGGCTCGGTAGATTTTCACCTAAAACTAATCAGTATCATTCCCAACTAATATATTCAGTAAAATCTGTACACACAGGCACACATATCCATACGCACACACATACACAAACACATACTTTTTTCCAAAAAAAGTCTGAATTTGCAATAATGTGATAAAATCGCTTATACGCAACATAACTTTTAATAATGCAAATATTATTAAATAATCCCATGTATATTTTAAAAAAGAACCTCGGCAGTATACGTATATTAAATTCCATATTCAGAACAATGACAATGTCATCCTACTTAGCATGAATCCTAAATTTTCAAAATCAGTTCAAAACTTGTACATAATACTGACACAATTTTAGAATTTAGGAGTTGCTCTGCAAAAAATTACCCGATTGATCAACAAAGTTATCAACGCGAATTATTAGTTTTTTCAAATTTTGGTGCTACTCAGAAAAAGCCAACATATAGAAAAGTATAAATATTGATTTCATATTTCACACATAGTAACACACATTCATTTCTGAAAAGTCATTTATCAGATCCATGTTAAGATTAGTAAATTAGATTTTTTTTACGTAAATTTGTGTATGTTACTAGATTGTATCTTAAAAATGAGCATGTTGTTTGTTTACATTTGCATATAAGTTTATAATTTTAATCACACATGCGATACGATAATGTATGTTTTATCTAATAATTACCCGGAATTTTTAATTGATATCATCGAATAAACATTGAATAGAGATACCATTATAAAGATGTTAGTGAAAGGCGGAAATTTCAGTGCCATTTATGAATAAAATTAATATCATGATTCCAGAAGATACAAGAAATCGTTTGTAAAGCTAATTTTCATTAGATAGCTGTCTTCATTAAAGACAACTGTTAAGAAACGGAAACTGAATTAGCATATAAGAAAAATGCTAAACGAACATTCAACTAAATGCTGAAATGTCTTGAATGCTCTTCGTGAATATTAAGTTATTCAAATCGCAATCATTTAATTACATCTTAATTTCTTGAAAATGCTGATAAACCCAACACCAAGCAAGCGGCTGATTTGATGTCTTTGTTTTATTCAGAAATGAAAGTTGTAAAGAAGTGTTTATGAATAATGATGTTTTTGAACAAAATTCAAATTCAATAATAAATATATATCTATGAAGCTTTTAATTTTAATGTTGAGATATGTGCAAATGCAAAAACTTCATATATGACTAGCAATAAGTTGTTTTAATCAGTAAGAAATAAGACTTAGCAATTTTTCAAATTGTGACGTTCGCATGTTCAAATTTTGAAACAGACCATTATTTTAAATTTTGATAATTTTTGATAAATAAACCACGTTTCATATAACCTATAACATTTTAGGCTGTTAGCTGAGTTCATAAACTCAATCATTCTGCAAATTTTATTAAAATAGTAAAAATTAACAAGTAAGAAGTCGTGCCGGATGATCTTATTAAATTTAGTTATTCTAGATGACAGGTTTATGATTTATTCCCGCAAATTCAAAAGCTTCCCGCGCCAGAATTAAATATTCGAGCAAAAAAATCAATACGTATTGATCAATGATTAATTAAACAATTGTTTCAAATATTTTCAAAGAGATAATTATAATTACTATATATTTGTTCATTCAAATATACAGTGATGATCTTATCGCTCAAATCACTTAAAAATGTTTACATTAAGAAGAGATGACACATGAATCCATCTGAGGATATATTTCTTACGATTGCAATAACGCATATGAAATATATACATTTTTAATCTGAATTGTAAATTTAAGCTTTGTATATTATTGAAAGTACAACTTTTAAAAAAAATTTTTTTTTTGAAAATTTTGAAATTTGTTTGAACCGTATAAGTGAACTTAAAAATTAAAAACTATGGTTTACAAGGTTTTACAAACAAAATTAGTATTTATGTTTGAAATCTCTATAAAATAACTGAAATTTTGATATGCATATGTCTAATGATCAATTTCGACCGCCAAATATTTCTTTTTTACATTTTCCTGTCAATCTCCGAAACCGCTGGATCTGTAATCATTATTGAATCATTCAAATCGGGAGCTCTGTTACTTCAAAACTGAAATCCCAATTTTGGCCACATATCTTTGAAACGGCTGGACCAATATTTCCCAAAAACTAATCACCACGTCTCCCCATCAGTAGTTATCGAATGTTTCTTTAATCATCCAAATCGGTTGATCCATGAACACACACATACATCATTTTTTTCTAAAGTATGCCAAAATGTTCAGAAACCTTTTAATCGTAAAGATATAAAATAAAGATGTTCAAAATTCTTAATTTTCATTTGATGTAACTGGAAATGCATAAAATCTATATAATATTTATTACATAATAAACTAT
Organism: Ctenocephalides felis; assembly: GCF_003426905.1. Taxonomy (NCBI): domain Eukaryota; kingdom Metazoa; phylum Arthropoda; class Insecta; order Siphonaptera; family Pulicidae; genus Ctenocephalides; species Ctenocephalides felis. The sequence goes on from NW_020539726.1 coordinate 23,915,737, forward strand.
ATTATTCACTTATTATAAAGATTAGGAAGCGTGTTCTATGCAAAAAAATGTTCGTTTATTAGCACATTTAAATTGATATTTATTAAATTTTACTAGTTTTCAATTCAGATTTGAATAAAAAATGGTTTTATACTTTTTGCTAACAAACTAAGTATATTCGCAATAAAATATTGCATAGGAATGCTTATCATAAGTTAATCCTGAATTTTATATACATTTTAAGTATATAAGGTAAAGAGATATGAATAGCAAATAGAATGAAAGGATGTTATAATAAAATTAATAGAGATGCTAAATAATTAAAAAGAAGATATCTATTTCTAATTAATACATCATACTTCAAAAAAATTTCAAGTTATTTCCGCATTATTTTCACATTTTTACTACATTTCAAATTGTCACAAGAGATATAATGAATTAATATATTCAGAAAGCAATAAATATAACAAACAAACAGCTATATAGCTCATTGTAAATTGCATGTTTACACCATAAAATCTTCACAAAGCAGTAATTTAATGATTACATCTCGACAAAGAGGGCACTTGTTTATCACGCCGAGTCTTGTTTTTCATTTTGTCAGTGAGAAATTAGTCCCAGTCCCAGCGTTGTCAAAGGTATGAAAACACCTGAATACTGTCCGAATCGGATCCATTCACGCCTTTGTAATATAATAATATAATGGGTATATGACAAAAACCTTTCGTACCGAACACGCGAATTGTCTGTTCGAAATAACAATGAACTATTGTCTTCTGTAACTAAACCGTCGACCAGAACTAATTCCATGTCGATCCGATATTTGTTTCTTTTATAATAAATGGAATACCCGTTTAGATTAAAGATTTAATAAAATTAAGGTAATTAACGTTTATCCGAGTACAATTTATTTTCATTACACAGAGATACAATAATAAATATCAATTAGTATTTAATGATTCGTATAAATCATTAGAATTGATTTTAAAAAAATAGGCTAAATTATTAGTAATTAGATCAGAGATAATTTTAATTTTTTGAATTAAATAAGCTTTTTGGTATATATGTAAAAAGAAATAAATCTGAATATCAATTCATTCTTCATTATTTATAATTATTTATAAAAATACGCAACTTTGTAATAATTTACGTTAATATAAATATTAACTATAATAAATAAGATCAGTAAAATATATGAAATTGTAAGTTTTGACAATTGAACGAGAACAGTTGTTTCACTTGAAAATTAACATACATTCATTGATAGCTTGTTTTTTTTTTACTATTTCGCTAGCGATACAGTCTCATTCCTTGAGCACCTGAAGTATGTGTCTTGCATATAAAAGTAATTTTTAAGAATATATACTAACCACGAATAATACAAATTGTTTCAATAAACTTACGTTTCTTATACGGCACAGATTTTTCATTTGTTTTATTATTTTCACTATATGCGGGGACTACGTGTACCGTATATCATAAAATCAAAGCAATCATACTTTCGCGACACGACGACCAATCACAATCGACCTGTATAGAAATTATATAATCGAGAGCGAAGGACGAATCATTGGCACTCGACTCAAGCGACACGATCGCGCCTAAAGAAGTTTTACTTCAAAAATCTTAAAAAAATATCAAAATCTTATACATTTCCTTTATCAGACAGTTGTATCTACGAGATTTGAATGCTACGGAATATTTATGGAAATAGGTGTAAATGTCATTTGCCTTGAAACAAGGCGCATGAATTTTTGAATACAGAGTATATGTAAACAAATTTTGAGTATATGTAAACAAATATTTATGGGCCAATTCTGCCGTAAAATAGACCAATGGTATGGTAAAGCTAATAGTTACGCTAAGGTACTAAAAACTGCCAAATTCTATATATTCGCTGAGCACTCAAGCGTTTTAGATATAAAATCTAATCCAGAATACTCACACACGCCAAAAAAAAATGTTATCATAACTGCATCTTTCAGGTGTGACAAAATAACACCTGTGAGAAGTTAGATTTTATATGTAAAACGCCTGATCGCGCAGCAAATATATAGCATTTTAACAGTTTTTAGCACTATTTTATATGGAAAAAACAGCGTAATATAGCGTTGCAATAACATTGGTCTGTTTCACGACAAAATTAACCAATTAATCTACAAGAATTTGACAAGAATTGACTTTTAACTCCTTCTAAAATCGTGACAATTGACTTTTTCTGTTTATTTCAAAAATAAATGTTTTGTTTTACGCTGAAAACTAATCAAAACGATTTGGTATTAATGTTGTACGTTACATGTCCTAAGAGCGCGACCTATTATTTACAATTTTAATTATTTTTTTATAATTCACCAGTTTTCGTAGACTAAGAATATTTTGGAATGTTTTCATTTGGAAATTAAAATTAATTGCAAATAAACAGTCAAACTGATCTTTAGCACAAACTAATCACCACACGAATCCCAACTGATATCTGGTTTTGGAAATTTTGGAATTTCCATCATTGGTTCAGAATTTTGATAAAAATGTTAAAGAGATTTTTTACAATTATCTACTACGGATAAATTTAGTGCAAATTTCGAATAAAGTGAACCATTACATTACTTTAACAATTCATCGACTAAAAGATTATCTGAAAAGTAAAATAAAATAAAATATGAATACAAGTGGTATAAAATAAGTATGTAATTCATGAAAAATCTATTTAGGCTAAAGGCATAAAAAGCTTTTACACATTTATGTAAAATAATATTATACATATAAAATATTTGAAAGAACATATCAAAAATGAAATAGGTTAAAATACAAGAAAATAGCAACAGTAAAAGTTTCGGAGCAGTAAAGTTTCGAAGCAATACCATTACCAATGAAACTAGACCAGAGATAGTAATTTTAGCTATATATGAAATAAAGAGTATGCAGAGCTGAATGAAGCAACAAATTGCTATGCCTCAGATATAAATGCCACTCTTAGGAAATAATGATCACTAACAGATTCAGCTATTGTAATTTGGAATATTTGGAAAAAATCTGAGAAAGAGCGACGTGAATGGGGTCTATTTAGGAGCGCATTTAGAAATTTAGAAATTTATATCCACTGATAAAAATATTATGAATCGTATAAAGTTATGCCACATAGTCCCACAATGAAGGAAAGTAATCTATATACAAGATAAATTTATTATTACCACCATTTATGACAAAAACATAGATATTTTTAATATATCACCAGCAGCCATTGTTCGATTTAAACATAGAACACCCGGATATATTTTTCACCTATAGTTTTTGCACGATAACGTGTTATCCGGAAACAATGGCGTTTCTGTTCATAAATCACACAATGAAGCGATATTACAACAAAAAAATGAAATATGCTAATTTGGAAATACACAGATGATACGAGAGAAACGGAAGAAAATCAACAGTTCGTAACTGATTTATGTGCGGCGGCGCCGCCAGTCTACCGCGAATCTCCGACTGCGCTAATGATGAGTTTACTTCGGAGACTGCATGAATTGCTATGAATAACTACAGAAACTGACAGCAGCAAGAGAATATAGACCTATTCGAATGTACACAGATTTAAATATACCATCAAGTGCATTTAAATTTTATTTCATATTATTTTAAAGCCTGCTTCAAAGAGAGCTGAGAGAAGACTCCAAATGAAGCACAGACAAACTCTGAAATTTGCTTGTTTGCCTAATATAAAAACTCTGCAAGAAATTTTACAGAATCTAACAGTACGAGAAATACAGACCTATTCAAATGTACACAGATTTAAATACACCATCACTGACAGCAGCAAGAGAATACAGACCTATTCGAATGTACACAGATTTAAATATACCATCAAGTGCATTTAAATTTTATCTCATATTATTTTAAAGCCTTCTTCATAAAAAGCTGAGAGAAGACTCCAAATGAAGCACAGACAAACTCTGAAATTTGCTTGTTTGCCTAATATAAAAACTCTGCAAGAAATTTTACAGAATCTAACAGTACGAGAAATACAGACCTATTCAAATGTACACAGATTTAAATACACCATCACTGACAGCAGCAAGAAAATACAGACCTATTCGAATGTACACAGATTTAAATATACCATCAAGTGCATTTAAATTTTATCTCATATTATTTTAAAGCCTTCTTCATAAAGAGCTGAGAGAAGACTCCAAATGAAGCACAGACATACTCTGAAATTTGCTTGTTTGCCTAATATAAAAACTCTGCAAGAAATTTTACAGTATCTAACAGTACGAGAAATACAGACCTATTCAAATGTACACAGATTTAAATACACCATCACGTACATTAAAATTTGAAATAATATTATTTTAAACCCTTCTTCACAAAGAACTGGGAGAAGACTCCAAGAAAAGCACCTGATACAGGCAAACCCTAATAACTTGGCAAGAAATTTGCTAAAACAACTACAGAAACAGCAAGAGAATAATAGACCTATTCATATGTACACATATTAAAATACACCATCATGTGCATTTCAATTTTAGTTAATATTATTTTAAAGCCTTCTTCATAAAGAAGTGGGAGAAAATCCCCATCAATGAAGAGAAGCACAAACAAACCCTACAGGCAAAACTTAAAACCTAGCAAGAAATTTGCTAAAACAAATTCATTACAGAAGAATTAAAATAAAGTAGTAACTTATTTTTAATCTAGTAACTGTTTTCCCCACATATGTAGTATTTTTGTCATTTTGCAAAGCATCATTGGATATAGTTTTCAGATTTGTGTTTATGATTTTTTCTATTAATATCTTATGTAGATAGATGATCAAGCAAACTAGTGGCGCATGGCATCGTGCCTTAAGGCAAATTGCTGAAACTTGCCGTACCAAAAACTAAAATTTTTATAAAAGTTTCCAAAACCTTGAAAAAATTAGATTTTTGAGAATTTTGAAATTTTTGAAAAAAATCACTTAAAAAAATGATATTGTTTCTTAAATTTCAATTTTTTTTGAAAATTTTAAACATTTTTGAGCTTCATAGCTATTTTAGAGTCAATATATCGAAGCCGTCAGACCTGCCTTTGCCAAAAACTAATCAGCACGTCTCCTTATCAATAAAATCGAATGTTTTTTGAATAATTCCAATCAGTTGATCCCTGTTCTCGAAATCGTCGACGAAAAATTGTATCCGCACATACACACCTATACATCTATTTTTTTTAAAAGTATGCCAAAATGTTCAGAAACCTTTCAAACATAATAATATACAAAAATTTTTGTTTTCAATTTTTTGTGATAACTAGAACTTACCCCAGGGAAAGTTAATAAACAAAATTCATATATATTATAGCGTCACTATTTCCATTCTTGCAGAATATTATTATAAAATCATTCAATACAAATCAGTTTCCAGATATTTACTAAAATATCCAAAGATTACTTATTAAAGGAGATTACTTATTTGCCAACTGAATATTGCAAATGCGTACTAAATCCTAAATATACCTATTTAATTAGCGATTATGAAAAAACAAGTGCATATTTGAGATGCATATATTATAAAAATGTATTCAGTAAGTATAAAATATAGCTTCCGTTTTCATATGAATGACACTACTCCTTCTATTATCATAAAATATTTACTATTTAAACAGTGTTAAGAGAGCCCCAACCGTGGCCTAAATTCATATCAAGCAGTATGATATCAGATTTTTACTTGAGATTGTATGATCTGAAATATGATATCAAATAAAAATTTAAAAAAATAGTTTTCGGAGCAAATTTTTGAGCCTGAAAAAATAATTATGCCAAAAAAGTATTTACATGAAAATATTTTATATTGCAACTAAAAAGTACAACTACTGCATGTGCTTCTAATATCCATACTTGTTAAAGTTAACAGAGATATTACTAAATAAATTGCAGTTCAAAAAAAAAAATAAAATAAAGAACACGGGTAAAAGATTCGAAACTGTACATTACATTTAACAATATTATTAAAATTACAGATTCTACATATAAATACTGATATAAGATCCGGATGGTTTCTAATATCCAATCACAAGAAAAATATGTATATTTATATTTGTCTGCAGATGGTAATTGTTTCATGAGAAATAAATAAAAAAAATCTATTTGATGTATATACAATAATAATCTGGCGGCTTGCGAAATACATAAATAAATAAATATAAACGGAAAGAGCCTAGTTATCTGAGAAGCAAAATTTGAGTTCATTCATCCGCAATTTAAATAAATATCTGCTGAATATCTCAGAAAAATGTATTATTATTTTGTACTAAATTATGTTAATTATGAAGTTTTATGTAGTTTGATAATTAAAATGCATTGCATCATTTTCCCTGATATTCGTTATAACAAATAATAACTTTAATCTTCAATATTCAATTTATCAAAAAATTTCAAAAGGCTAACAATTATCAATATCATCATTTGCCAACTGATTATGTCTCATGTAATTCAATTATCAAATACTGTTTGTACTGTAATGAAGATACTTCCTAACATAGAGAAAATCTTCATTTCTAACTATTATGATAGATATATGCATGCGGAAATGAGTTATTAAAATACAATATTTTGCATGCGTTATCGACTGGTATTGTGATGGCATAAGTATTATAGTTCTAACAAAATGTAATTAAATTTGCATTATCAACGTACATGTACAATCATTCAACTTTACAAACATTTTGAAAAAAAACTTTAATTTATTCATTATATTCCAGGTTATTTATTCAGTTATTGCATAAATTTTCCACAGAAAGACCCTAAAAAGTATAAAAATTCAGAGCAAAACTTTTATACGCACGAGTATAAAATTTCTTACACCATCGTTTTCTCGCCTTCCGCCTTCCGCGTATCATTGACTTTTATGACATATATTTCTGCCTTATACTTCAAAAAAAGGAAAATGTAATGTATTCCTTTATAATGCCAGCAAAACTATTACAGAAGCCTCATAAAACTGTATTTTCAATTAAGTATTTTCAATAAACTGTCGTAATATGCCAATGCGCTTAAATGAGCCATGATATAGCAAAGAAGTAGAAAAATACGAAAATGTGTTTGTAAAAAATGTACATGTATATTTGTATTTGTATTTTATAGTTTTGATTCTAATATGAATGCTACAAGTCTAATAACGAACTTGAAACAATCAAATTTGATTAACTTCGTTACACAAAAAGTCACCATAAATTATTTGCTTTCGCTTAGCAATAATTTTTCTTTCTAGCTAATTCAAATATTGCATACTGGCTTTTATTATTTTTAAAAGAATATTAAACGTAAATTTAGAATTGAATGAAACAATAAACTCTTTAACTGCAATTAAACACTTGCTGGTATTGGTATTTTGCCTTGAGGTAAGTTACATGAACTTCCCGATGTGTATAAATAGTTGACTTAATCAATAAAAAATAAATTAATTTATGAGTGATTAAAAGTATTCCAAGTGGACTTATTACACCTAATTGAAAACGACCGAACACGTTAACTCGGAGTATTTTCTAAAAGCAAATTTTCAAAAATCAACAACTTGTATAATTGAACCAGTTTCTGTAGGACTTGGTTTAGTATGTTCATCAACACCAAGTTCTCTATCGTTATTCCAAGTAAATCGTCTAATATTATTTTTAAAAAACGTCAAAAAAACTACTCAAACTTTGATAATAATTTTATTAAATTAAACTACTTCTCGTAAGGCCGTAATATTTCAGTAAGTTTTATAAGACCATGATATATATCGCCAAAAAAAGTTTCATAAAATCGGCTTAAATTTATTTTTTAACAGTTAATTACAAGAAAACGGCTTGTTAGATATTCAGCTAAAACTAATCAGTATCATTCCCAATATCTTTCAAACAGTTTAATATTAACATTAAACAAATAAATTAACTACATAGTAATTTTGCTTCCGATGTATAGAGCATAGTGGGTTTGGAATAGATTCATATTAATCATTCTTTTAATTTTCATACTTCATACATATTAGTATGCGTCTAAAAATAATGTACTTTAGTGATTCAAGAAAATTTATATAGCCTTTTTGGCAGCTCAGATGGTTGAATCCCTCATAATTTTCAATTACTGCAAACCCATTAAATTCATTTTGCTAAATAAAACATTCATCAAAATATATTTCGATGAGTTTATCATAAATATTCGTAATATATAATTTTTTAGTCCATTCAACAAATTAATCTTTGAGTTCATAAAATCTAGATTCCCATACATTAAATTATCACTGAAAATTATTTTAACTAAATGAAATTAATCCTCTTATGATCAGGCAATCATTTATCAGACATTTCATATCCAAATTGTTTAATTCAAACGCAAAATATTTAAAATTCGGCTATGAATATTTTAAAGTTCGGGAAGTTAATGGCAGAATAATTTATCCATCTCCAAAATTTAAAAACAATTTCTTCATATGCGTTCTTGAATGAAAAGTATCATCACAACTTATTTCGCAACATTTAAATTAACTTTACCAAAAAGCTTTCAAACTTCATCAAGAGGTCAAAAAAACATGTTCAAATCGATGTATCATTTTATACAGAAAATAGATATTTTTACTGTATAAAACACATTAACCAATTGATTACTTAAATATCATGTCAGTAATAAAATATCCGGTCTGGCGCCTCTTATCATTTATATTGCTCATTGATTTACTGCTAATTCGAAGATTATACTTTATAATACAAAACCCATTATAGTGGTTAACGATCGAAAGCAAAATCAAACCTGATTTTAACTTAACTCGGCCGTCTGTTGTTTTCATAGGATCTGACAACATAACAGATATGCCTAACAGTTAGTAGAAATAATATTCGTTCCAGTGTTGCGGTTTTGCTTGGTAATTAACAAAAGCTAATTATAGTAGCAGACGAGTTACACCGCTTCCTCAATGTTAATGCACTTTTCACACGGGCGGAAAATTTATTCTGGGTAATGCTTAGATCATCAATAGTAGAATTTTGTAATCCTATAATTAGATTATATTTTATTAAGAAATTTTGTTCTACTTGGAACAGAATTATTGTTCGTAGGAAAAGCATTATACTGTATGGAACCATAGTCGAATTGATTTTTTATTTTCTATGTATGTTACAAGTCAAGATTGGAGAACCATCCAAAAGAACCCGCAAAGGACCTACTCTCTCCAAACACTATCAGGAATCTAAGAAGATTAATTCATTAGATTTAGAATAGTTAATTCTCAATTTAAATTATTTTCTGTACATATAGTAAAAGCTTGAAATGGGTAGTATTTTAAAATATTATTCATTATTTTAGTGATAATAATTTATTAAAGCTTTCTAGGCAGCTATAGTTTGATGAAAATAAAAAAAAATCTATGTATAATTGTTGTTATTTTTAAACTGTTTATTATAAGACCTTTGCTTAGAACTGCCAAGGTGCGACCAATAAAAATATGTAAAATCGTCGACAATAAAAAAGCAGACCAAGTTAAAAAAGCAATCTTATAAAAGATAAGTTAAATTAAACCATGATGATCAATATTTGTCAAAAAGTACTAAACTATACAGTATAGTAAAAAAAATTGCTCATGAAATATGTATTCCAAACAAAGGTTTTCTTTACTTATTACTAATTGTATTTCAGAAACAATAATTTTGATTGTGAAAAGTAAAACAGAATTCTCGACCAAAGCAAGATACTTTATAATAGTAAAAGCTGATAAAGATTTTTGTTTATTATGTTTAACGATATATTTTTAAACTATAATTTTATGTTGTTCAAGCTAGTAATTAATTGGCATCGCATTCATGAAGTATTCTAGTATAGAATTGTAAAAAAATCAATTTTCATATTTTCAAAGTTTAACTATATAAGAATATGTGTACAAAAGGATTTTCAAAAATCTAAAGTTTTTCGGAAATACAGCTGTTTGATCATGATAATATTTCATGATTGCTTCCTTTTGCAAAACTTTAAACGCGTTGTTTTGCAAACTGACTTTTTCAATACTACCCATTATTTCTCGAGTTCTGCTGGACCTATTAAAATTACCACTTAAAATTTTCAGAGATTCTTCTTTATAGACTTCTCTCGATTATATACTAGCCTCATCCCCAAATTTCAATTTTTAATATTTTTAAAAAATTCGAGAAACTGAAAAAAGTGGTAAGAAATATAGTCCTTTTTTCAAACAGTCGCCATTTTGTTTTTTTTAACTTGTTTCCATTGCAACATCATTATAGATTTTTTTTTATTTCGTATTACTATGAGGATTGCAATCGTGGGCATGGTCACGTGTCTTTTTTTTTGAGACGCCCACTTCAAAAACTGCTAATTTTTTATTTTTTATTTTTTTTTAACTTTTTTCTGTACCCTTGTTTTTGTAAATATATTATAAGAAAATAAGAAAATAATTTAAAAATAACTTACAATTCATGCGTTTATATACTTGGATACCCGTCTGTTTTTTCCTGGCGATGGGGTAAAAAGGAGCAAATGGCAAAATTTTGAAAAATTTCAGATAAACATATTTACTGAACATAGTTCGATAGTTTTTTTATTATTTCATATGTGTTATGTGTTGTAAAGTAGTTGTTTTGGTTTTTACAGTATAATGAAAAACTTATGAACGTTGAAGAATTAATTGAACTTTTCGTTATCGAATTTGTTTCAGTTGCAACCACTTTTTATTATAATATTGAAATAAAATTAGGATCAATCTATTATCCAACAACTGGTAAATGAATTTAGTTGATCATCTGAAAAGCGCCCAACGAATCTCAGCAAAGGCTAACGCGTACATCAAACAACAAAAGGGAACTCCCATAGCTGGGTAGCATTTCTAATCTTTTTGTTGCGGCATGAATGTACACAAACTGCACTTCATAAATAAACTTATGACTTACGAGCAAAAGGATTTATAAATAAACTACACGCCACCTAACTTTCTGACAAGTTGTAAGATATATCCTTATGGATACAATAAAAGTAGGTACGTTCTTTCTCGATATCATGATATACTTATAACGTAACTTTGTTATTTGTCAAGAAAAAAAGTACAAGAAAATAATATTGAATTTATCGTATAATTCAAATACAGTTAGAATATATCTTTAATAAAAATTATCGATTCAAAATGAAAGTTATATTTTTTGTATACCAAGTAATATTTGTTGTTAGAAAAGAAATACACTAATTTTAAGTAATTTAAAAATAAACTTAAAATTTTAGGAAATCAACTTAAAGTTTTTTTTATCAATATCTCGTTTTTTTCAATAATCGTCTCTACCAAATTTTTACATTCGATTACCTTTAGAAATATTCGTCTTGGAAATGTGAAATGTCTATCTTTCCATCCAACAACTACCATCATCATTCATATTTCTGTAAGACGTGTTGATTGTTGTTGGATTGTCCAACTTATATTGATAAATTTGCTAAAAATCATTTGATCTTTGAAAGAAGAACCATAAAAATTAGTGATAGAAACCTTGAATGTAGAAAAAAGATAATATTGCATATCAATCAATTATTTTATAAATAACAATCCAATTTATCGAATTCTTGATTCTTGATTAATTTGGTTATAATTAATGAAGCTTGAATAAACAGATGATAGGTTAAAAAAATTTACAACATTCCTTGCACCTTAAAAGTATCAAATTATATGAAAGACTTCTAAAACATTATCTGTTCTGCCAAAATATCTTTTCTATGAAATTTTCACATTCCATAACATACAAAAATTATTGTCTTGAGAATCTAAAACATGTATCTATCTATCCAGCAACTATTTTTTTAATTAACAATTTTATGACGCATGATCATAGACCTTATAATATATATTACATGTCTAGTTCAGGTCTATGCAAGTATGACATTAATTCTTGAAACAAGTACCATATATGTTGGTAATCATATCCATAAACTAATTGAGAAGGAAAATTTTCATAATCAATCATAATCAATTATCCTGTAAATGTAATTATCATTAGCTCAATACAAATCTTTACTAACAAACAAAACCCAAGGCTGAATACTTCTAATACTTTTACTTCTGGCTTGTTAATATGAAATTTTATAAAGGACTATTTTTCATTATGTATTTTTACAGTAATTTTCATTATAATTTGAGACATAATAGTTTTTTAAATCAAAAAAATTATACGTGGTTTCTTAAAAAAACTAGTTGGTATTGGTATTTTGTCTTGAGGCAAGTGACATGAACTTCCCAATATGTGTAAATAATCGACTCAATCAATGAAAAATAAATTAATTTATGAGTGATTAAAAGTATTCCAAGTGGATTTATTATACATAATTGAAAACGAACGAGCACGTTAACTCGGAGTATTTTCTAAAAGCAAATTTTTAAATATCAACCATTTTTATAATTGAACCAGTTTCAGTAGGTCTTTAATGGCTTAGTTTGTTCATCAAGACCAGGTATTCTATCGTTAAACCAAGTAAGTCGTCTAATTTTAATTTTAACAACATCAATAAAACTACTCTACTCTCAAACTTTGATGAATTTTTAAAATTAAACTACTTGTCGTAAGGCCGTAATATTTCAGTAAGTTCTATAAGACCATGATATATATCGCGAAAAAAAGTTCCATAAAAATCGGCTTAAATTTTTTTTTCAACAGTTAATTACAAGAAAACGGCTTGGTAGATTTTCACCTAAAACATCTCCTTCGGGAAGTTAAAAATCCACTTGAAGTCTAATTCAATAATATTTTTTGAAACAACAAATATGATATTTATTTTGAACTATATGTGTAAGTCCGAAAAAATTAGATGCAATTGTGTAATCTATGTTTATTATTAGTTGGCGGTGATGAAAAATATTTGTTAATTTTGATTCGATGATCATGAAATAGCATGAGGGTTTTGATTTTGGCTAGAAGACGATAGATTTTTTTCATGGATCTAAATGAGTTTAATGCAGTACATTACTTCAATTATAATTATTTGTTTGACTTTTCCACAATTTCACAAAAATCCTTTATCCACCACTGTCTTGTTTTGACGGCACCGTTCTTATTGCTTTCCAGGCACATAGTTGAGTAGTCCCGCATTCTTCTTTGAAAATCCTTTGTTTCCAGCTCTACACATATAATTTAAACAGACAATGAATACGCTTTTTGCATAGCATCACAGATAGAGTACTGTTAGTTACATCAGATGCTCTCACTTCATCAATCATAGAATCTCTTCCTCATTTCTTGCACATCCATTAGATGCCGACATTGCCGACATATATGTACTTGAATATTTGCACCTCAGTCGAAACTGCATTCATTTAGAAGATACAGTTAAGACTATTTGAGGTTTAGGATTATTATTATTTGTATGCATTATGATGACCAATAATAATGAGTAATAGATACATAAACTTTTTAATATTTGCAAACTCTATATAAACTTGGATCAACTTCGACCACAAATATTTGCACTAGGCATAAAACACAACCTACAAACATCTGTATTTTTTTATTTTGCTGTCTTTAATTTTTTGAATTTATTATGTGTATAACTATTGCAAATTACAAGCTAAGTTCTAATGTTAAGGTATCAATAAAATTTTGTGAATTCTTTACATATTCGTCTAAACTTTAGCTAAACTCTTCACCACCATTTAGTGGATAGCAAATAGTTTACGTATGCATAACAGAAAATAAGTATAAAAACTGTACGAGTTCTATTTTTTTAAAATATAATCAGTTTTGCATAGTCGACCACATACAAATTTTTATTAAATAAACTAGCAAACAAATTACATTTAAAAACTTTTTTACATTGCGACATTACGTAGAAGACTACGGCACATATTACATAAAAATATATAATACAAATGCGTTAATCGTAATAAAGAGATTAAATTAATATCAATAACTGGTAAACAGGTAGTAATTGGTAGTAACTGAAAATAACAGGTAGTAAAAGTAAATGAAAGTATCAAACCTAAATATATATGCCACCGATACGAACTTTTGTGTTGAATCAGGAAGTATTAGGACGCCAAGCGTTTGAAGCGAGACTTCTCTTTCAAAACTGTGATATATATCCGAGACTATCTATATGAAGACATTAATAATAATTGCTAGTGCCACAGAGATTGACATGACATTCTTCCAAATGGCAGTTTAACACTTGGAGTTATTGAGCAATAATGTTCTATTTGGTTGTGCAATCAAGGAAGGCCTTTATTGTTTGGAGGAAATAATATAGACAAGCATATTAAATGAAAAATATTCAATATTATGCATGCGAGTGCAATATGTTTTAAAAGCTGGTAATAATCCAAGTATGACTATTTATAGTTTCTCAATAATATACTGATTACATCAAAATAATTAGATAAATTATATAATATTCATTTAGAAAAGTTGAATAATATTTTATATAAAATTAATGAAAGCTTTCTTCGCCCATCAAAATAACGCGCATAAAAAGGTTTCTTCCATCGCAAAATGCAACTTTATTAGCATTTTATATATATACAAAAAAGCGAATTTATTAAGAGTAAAAAAATATAACAAGTTCATGCAGACGATTTAACTGTAATTTATTACAAATCAAAATGTATTGAATAATCTCACACTTTTATTCAAAATTATAGTCACAACTCTATACGGGATTTGCCAATTGTAAAATTATTCTTTAATTGTTTAATCAGCCTATTTTCATTTATTATTAGTACAATAATATATTATGATTATTAAATTAAATTATTAAAATGATACAAATTACACCTATATCAAATTTGAAGTGTAGTAGTGCAATGAAAAAATTACACTTTGAAGTGTAAAAATATACTAGTAAAAATCATGTAATTTTTAGGTTTTTATTTTTTTCTCGAAAATTTTCAAGTATTTTAAAGTTATACAATCCTGATTAAATGCGCCAACTTTTGATGTAACTTGCCAACACACTTTAGTACATATTTTTCAAAGATTCATTGTTCAACAAAAAGTCTGTATTATTAAAATCTTTGGGCAATTGTGGTATTTTTTTACAGTGGTACTTGAAATGTATTTACATACTTGAAATGTATTCACATATTCACATTCATTAAAGTTTTAATGTACAAATTTAATAAAAAAAAGTTAACCACAATAACCAAAAAATGAACATAATACCATCAAAGCTCATGGTTGCACTTATAGAAGTTCATAATTTCCTTACAACGCGAGATTTTTTTCAGGACAATTAAGCTCCGTTTCGGCTTGACGTCAAGATCTGGGACACCCTATATAAATATATATGTATATATATATATATATATATATATATATGTGGGTGCATTTCTCCACCATCGCAAAGACTTATCGCGAAGTCGATGAGAAAATTTATTCACATTGTCTCGCGCGCTAAATCAATGATCCGGTGCACAAGAAAAGATGTCGCAATAACGAGCAAAAGGAAAAAATGTAATAAGACGATGAGTTGGAAAAAACAGAACGAGGAAATGATTTCCGGGCGTAATTATCTATTTTTCTTTTGAATATAAAAAACTTAGCTTCGAACTTAAGAGGATTGCGAAAAAGTTGGTTTCTATAAAAGAATATCATTCCGTCAAACGGAAATAACTCTTGGAGGCTTTTTAATAACTCTTGGAGGCTTTTTAAAATCTCTTCGAATTTAAAGATTAATTTTGGGGTTGGTCTATAAGAATTTCTAATTATTATCTCAGTGAAGCATTGAGGAAGTCAAAACACCCAAAGAGGAAGTCAAAACAAACAATAAGTCAAAAAAGAATTAGGTAATACTACCTACTAAAAAACTAGTAGTGCATTAAGCTAAATTGCGGATTTTTTTTATAGATAAATATAAATTTAATTATTGATTTTTCATAAAATTTAAAATTTATGATTTTTCTTATAGATTTTTTTGTCTCTCATTTGTAGAAAATACATTGTTCTTACATCAATAATTTTGCTAAAGTCAAATATGCATTTATGGAAAGTTTCTGCCATAAAATATAGCAGGCTATGTTACGACCAGGCCATGTTACGTAACATTTTTCATATAAAGTGATACTAAAAACTGTCAAAATGCTATGTGGTTCATGCAGTCACGCCTTTTAGATAGAAAATCTAACTTTGAAAACGCAAAAATGTCAAAAAAAAACAATATAATCATAACTGCATCTTTGTGATGTGGCGTAATAACATATGAGTGAAGTTGCATATTATGCATGGCATTTTGACAGTATTTAGTACCATTTTGTATGAGAGCGCTACGTAACATAGCCTTGCCATAACATTATATTGTTTTCCGCCAGAAACATCCTCTTAATGTAGAAAACCCAAAAAAAATCTAACTTTTGGTTTTTATTTTATTGCGCCAAATTGTCATTCATTCATTCAATCATTTATATTTTGCGTTGGGTTATATATAGCATTATTATTTTTTTTTTATTCGGGTAAATGCACAATTAGCTTGGAGGGAATCACAAAAATACACTTGTCTGTTTGAAATATGGCAGAACTTTTATTTAATTTATTTTGTGCATAAAACTAAAATAAAAATAAATGAGAGTACAATGGATCAAGGTATTATCAACTAACATCCCTATTCACATATTGCAAAAACTGATACTCATAAATAAAAACCATAATAGCACCAGCAGAGTGTGTTTCTTCGGAAGTTTCACATCATAAATAATTAGTACACATATCATATAATACGAACGATCTTCATTCAACACGTGCCACATATACTGAGATAAAACAAAACATAAAAGCGACTCATATACATTAGCCAGCTCCATAATTTGAACTCGGATTGCTAACGGGTGCTCCTTCTCAAAGAGGAATTGTTCAGAGTAAGTACAAAGTTATTTATTGTTATTGAAGACGTACTAAAACTTGTGCAGTAAATCACAAAGTCAGTCAGTGAACTCAGAAACTAAAATCCTCCCAAAGGGCGTAAACCAACGGTGACATGTGTTTTCTATATAATTAATTGAGAAAATATGAATTTCCTAACAGGAAATTTAAACCATTTCCTAGACCATTTCCCTTCCATAATAAAGCGCAGTAGTTATTTACGAACTTTCGTATATACTAAAGTGATGAAATAATGCTGGACGAAAATATTAATTGAATAGAGTGAAAAGTTAAATTACGTCATTGAATTGTGAACATTCGCTTCATTCATAAAGTAATTGCAACATTAATTTATATAAAATATTTTCTCAAACATGTTAACTATTGTATTGAATTTTATTATAAAAACTCAAGCACATATTGTTGAAAACATTATTAAATTCCTATTGTACTAATCGGCATGTAATTTAGTTCACTCTGATTTTCTCTTAACATTTAATATAAATGAATATCTTAGAGTATTGAAATGAATACTCTCCCTTAAATATTTTTAAAAAATATTTAATTAGATAATCTACTGCTAACAGTTCCTGAAAAATCGACTAAAGACGCAAAGCTCTTAATTATATTATTGATTAAGAATTTATTAATAACGAATAGGTTAAATCATTTATGATAAAATTTTCCAGAGCGTATCAAAGCGTCAATGAAAATCTAATGATATTTATTGATGCATATCATAGATTTATGATAAGCATAATCAAACAATAAGCTGTAGATAAAATTCTTCATCGGAATTCTTCATATGCAATATATTAAGCACAATAAACGCGATATCGGTGCGTAACGACTAGTGATGGGCGTTGAATCAACGAACGGTTATTTTCAACCGTTTCTTCTTCGTTAACTAACTAACCGTTTCGTCGCAACGAAATAACTAGTTGAAAATCAACTGGTTTCGAAGCAGTTGAAAACATGGCGGCCAGTTAGTTTTTTCAACGATATAGGAATTCGTTCGTTGTCGAAAACGAACGTAGGCAGGTACCTGCGTCGGAAAGGATCAACCAATACTATGAAAATCGCTTATTGTTAGGCTACTGCTTGCAAATGTACATGTACATCTTAAAAGAAACTTGCAACACGCGCCAAATCGTTTAATTTTAGAAAATCAGTTACATTTATTATAGTTTTCAATGGTTAATATTTTTCATGAAAATCTCATAGCATTTGTCTTGTAATAATTTTTTTAAACTAAACCTGAAAATTGATTTTTATTTTTCATAACATTTTATATAACCATACATTTTTATATTGCTATTTTTATATAATATGTAAATTCGATGTTTTAGTATATGGCTTTGCTGTAATGAAAATATTTAAGTTTTTTAAATTAAACCTTTATTTATTATATATATATATATATATATATATATATATATATATATTGTATGATTCTGAATTTGATGTTGACATATGTATTAACAAAGTCTAATAATCGGGCATAACATCAATAAAAACTTAAATAAATAATAATAGTTTTTTATTGATGTTATGCCCGATTATTAGACTTTGTTAATATATATATATATATATATATATATATATATGTATGTGTGTGTGTAATAAATGTGACAATTCACATTTATTTATTTTTATTCATCAAATCCAACGTCAACTTGACTTTTATAAGAACAAAGTTCATATTACCAACTTTCAATGAAACAGTTATTTCAACTATCAGTTTCTTAACGTTGCCAGCGTTGAATCGTTAAAAATAACTATAGTTGAAAAATAACTAGTTATTTAACTAGTTGACGAAACCCCGATAACCGTTTCGTTTCGTTGACGGCAAAACCGTCAACGACCCACCTCTCGTTACTAACGACTATCAAAATTTTCCAGATATTTAAATAATATTACTAATTCAGTAATATCAGAATTATTATTAAAAACGAGCAAAACACATTCAATATAACAAATAGTTTAAAATAACATAATTACTTTATTATTCAAACAATCCATCTGTTTCTTCGGCAGTAACGTATTTATCTAAGCATCCCTTCGCAAAATTCAATTTTTCATCGATGTCGTCTCCGGGACAATAATCCGTGAAGAACGTTAGCATCGTTTTCTCATCCTAAAGGTTTTTTTTAAATATAAGTATTTAATTACTCATATTTAATTTTTCTACTAGTGTGATTTTAAAATTGTGCCAATGTGTGCAGCTAAATATGTAAGTTATATACACAAATAATCGTGTTTTAAATAAATAATTTGTGTCGGTGTCGTTAAAAATTAATAGAAAGGAAGCGGTGCAAGTTCTGCGTAAAACAGAGAAAATCTGTGCAATACGGAACCTATTTTTTTAAATTGTTTTAGAACATTTATAAAGGTTATTTAACAATTAGTGCATGATGTACCGTACATTTATAGGTCTAAACTTGATGAAAGATTATCCCAATTAATATTATTAATAAGAATATATTCCACCATATTATTCAGCAGTGATTTTTTTTTTTGAAAATTTTGAAACAAGCTCACTCATACTTGGTGTATTCAGAAATAATGTTAACTATAACCTTTTAAACCCCTGAAAATTGTTTCTTGCTTAAAGGTTTGCAGAATCAACAATATAATATATTTCGATGTAAGTAATAACAACTGAGAAACATATTTTATAACACCTAAATTCGGAATATGTTATTTAATTTGCGGTTGGTGAATTCTAATGCTGCATATATCGTTTAAATAAGTTTTTAACACATTTTATCCTGATCATGCAGGGTTTTTTTTAAATAGGATGATAGTATATTATAACTAGCTTTGTTAAAATCTGGTATACAGGCAAATAAATATTTGATATCCTATAAGCGAATAAACAAGTTGGTATAATTAATCAAGCACAGTAGAACGTCGTTTAAAATATTAAATTTTCAGATACGTATTTCACACTGTACTGGTACTTCGATAGTACCACACTGAATTTCAGCAACGGACATGAAGACGAAATAATATATTATTACCTTCACCTGGCAAAGTACAATGTTTCTTTTATAAATAATTAAGTTCGTGTGAAGATAAACTTGTATGCCAATATGACGTCAAAATAAAATAATTTCCATGCAAATCTAGAACGCATGCAAATAAATAAATAATAAATTAAAAAACTGGCCTGCGTGAGTTCCCTCGGGGGCGGCGGTGGCGTCTTTGCCGGCGCGGGCGGCACAGTTCTCGGCTTGAGTCGGCGCCTGCCGTACGGTTTCACCGGTTCCAGGCCGCGCTCGATTGACTTCAGCAGACAGTCGATCACTTTCACTTTGGAGGACGCCTCCTTCGCTTGCTTCATCATTTTGTCTTGCTCTCCGCGCACCTTAATGTAAAATTAACGAAGTTTTAAGTAAAAAGTTGGTAGGATGTAAGTAGAATCAGTATTAATATAAAAGTTTTAAGAGGATCTAAAGTTCTTGTAAATTAATTGAATAAGATATATTATATTAAGATTATTATAATAGTTAATATTGTATGTAGGGTAGGAGGGTAGAAAGGTCCAATTTGACTTTAAGAAATTATGCTAAAATCTATATCAAATTAACTACATCTCAACACATCACACGTATGAAAAAAACAATTGTCTAACTATGCTAAGTAAAATTTCCAGTTCTTTTTTATTATAAAAATGTTTTTTACTATTTATCTAAAATTTATCTATTTATCTATTTTAAAGGGATATTACAAAATAAAAGCAACACTTGCAAACCCATGCAGAATATGAATTCCATGTATCAAAGTATCAATGTACAGAGTTTTGTACAGAGATAATACTGTACATAACCTTGATCTGGTATTTGGTCAGAAATATTCATCAGTAAAGTTGGAATAACTATTTATTCAATTTATTTCTCGTCCAATTGCTATTTTAACTTTACTAGTTTTTATTATTTATCAATAATTATTTAATAATTAATTAATTAAATAATTACTCTTTACACATTTGCCACAGCAAAGGTTCAGTTGGTTCTTTAAACCCCACCCAGATGTAAGCTTTTAAAAAGGTTAGATAAAAAAATGTTGAATCTAACTTAAAAATAATAATGCATATTATAAAACAATGAAAAGCGTAGAATTAAAAATTATATTGAGGCCAAGTAAACTAAACAACTGGTACTTTACTTTTGCCCTCTACTTTCAAATACTTCTGATAGAAAATTCTTAACTTGATTTTGACATAAGGGTGGTGGACCTTTTAAGTCGCATCCCTTAAATGGTACGCGACTCTACCCAATGTAACTATATGAATTTATTGCTCTTCCCTAATGAGTTCCAGTACCTATATGCACCCTTTGATTTTTCTTACCCTGTCCAAAGTTCACATTTCTTCAGTCTATTTTATTGGTATAAATATTCAATATATGTTCTAATTAATTCAATAACTAGTTTGTTATTGAAAAAATACTAAACACTAAAAAGTTCTATTCGTCTCAACTTTTGAATCTGTCTATCGTTTAGTAAAAAAATTCTAACTTGATTCTTCAACGGACTTTATAATTTATAATATATTATTAATTTGTTTATGACATACTTAGTAATGGTTATAATATAAGACTATTTATATATTTGTTTATATTAATTACCTATATAGAGTAAAAAATTCCTCTAAACGACATCAGGCGAGAATAATTAATTCAAAATTGCGCATATCAATAAAAAATTGAGAAAAACACATAAAAAATGTTCTAACCCTATAGAAGCAGTCTCAATCAAAGCACAAAATAAAAAAAGATCACAATTGTCACTTGACAAATATCCCTAGAAACGTTTGCTATAATTTCGTAAAAAGCCATTTTTATCAATATTACGTATTTGTGGTGGACAATATACAAATTCATTTATTCCAAATATTTTATCTTACAATATAAATTATTATTTAACAACTTCACGTTGCTACTCAAAGTAAATTTAGTAACTGTTTATTACTACTAACGGGTATATACATATCAATATTTGTGTCAGCATATTAATATATGAATGCAGAAACCTATGAAGTCATAACTAGGGCATATAAATGTCGCATGCGGTTAGTTAATTTATGCGTCATGGCTTTTGACCCTCAATTATTAGGCGAACCTATTCAACTTTAGCTAAAAACTTGAATTGAAATAGTAAAATAATAAAAATTTGATAATATAAATAAGCAGAGGTTACAAACTAGCACAACTAAGAAGTACACGTAAACAACACTATAATTAGTACTAATTATAATGAGTAATTATAAAACTCAAGTTTCTTGTAAGGGGCCGTTCAAGTATTATGTAAGCACTATAGGGGGGCGGGGGGGTTTTTGATTTGCTTATTTTGGGTTGATATGGGGGTCAGGGGAGTCTGGATGATGATTACGTCATAGGTAGTATTTTTATTTTTTTTAAATTAATTGCAAAATGTTTACGTAAGCATGGGGGTAAGGGGTAAAAGCTTTGCTGACAAGGGGGTTGGGGGAGTAAATAATTGTAATAAATCTGCTTACGTAATACTTGAACGATCCCTAAAGAAACATAATAAACGTTTTTACTAATTTTGTCATATATTTTCAAATTAAAAATTATTATTATTATTAAATACAAAATTACCCTTGCACTAGCATTGACTACACATCTAAGTGGCATCCCATCTAGTACCAGACATAAGGCATGCATTTCGGCTTCTATTCCACGTGCCATGGCGATCGTGCTCAGATTGGAATCATTAGGAGCAACGCAACCCTCGTAGCAATCCTCGACCCATACGTGAGTGGCTAATGCTGGACCTATCTGTAAAAATCAATTAATCTTAATCTGTATGTGATATTCAATTGGGTAATGAACCATTAGAATTTTTTTAGCTAAGAAGACCAAGTTTGATTGAATAATTAATTCATTACATCCATGAGTCCTATCATTCTGGTAACATAGTTTAGAGATCCATTATAGATCAGTTTTAATATCTAATAAATTTATTATAATTTGTATTTGATCTGCAGAAGGAAATGTTAGAAAAATTATAAAATTATGTAATTTACCAATCGCTTCAAGTGCGTTTTGTATTATCTATCTATGCGAGAATCCGTCAAATTGACTCAATAATAAAAATAACCATTATTTTCATGCATATTTTTTCACATATCATTTGGATGTCTTTTATGCGTTTTCGGCAAGCAATATTAATACAATGCATGTAAAAACTACAGCTTCTAATATAATTGCACGTTTTTGCATCTTTTTCGAAATGCTGATGTCAACGATTACTGTTCGAAAGTATTTTCGTTTTATTATATTGGCCATGAAAGTGGCAACCTTCAGGGCAATAAGCTTGGCACGGAATGGTTGCTACCCCTGGTAGAGAGGCAGCGGAGTGTTTTAATAGAACTAGTTGTTCACTTCAAAAAGTAAAGTCCGCGAATCAACATGTATAATGAATAACCAATAAATATATCTTCTTTCATTATAACTTAGTAGCAAATTAGTGATTGTAATTAGAACTGCAACAAATACATAATATACAAACAAATCAAGGTTTTATACAGTCCACAGCTACAAGGGTTAAATTATAACCCAACAACCTGAATTATCTTTTTTTTTATTGTTTCCACAGCAATCAGAACTCTTTATTATTGTTCTATAAGCTGTTTTTGTGTATGACTTATGACCTAAGGTATTGATATGAGAAGGGTTTATTTATTAGCTCTTATGTCTAATAGTGCGCATATGATTGTATGATGCAACTATGTCCACGAAGGACGATTTCCACTTGGAATTATATTGTGATCTATAACCCCAAGTGGAAATTTGACATCAAAGTTGCCTGATGTCAGGCTTGGCGGTAGCGGGAATCGAAACAGCGAACCTGGGTCTAGTTGGTGCTAGCCCACGCTCTAACCTATTTTGCCACCGCCGGCCCCTGAATTATCGAAGGAGAGTTTTAATACAATTACTGATCTGAAACATCATATATATTTCATAGATTTGTTAATTATAATTAATATAATTATAGTAAAATATAAATTTTAAACGATACTTAAAACCAGTATCAAGTAATGCAATTCACTTTCACAAATTCACACATTTTGAAAAAAAATTCTTATGATAATGCGACAACGTCTAAGGCTTGATACTATGACGTTCAGTATTATGAATAAGTAGATATCTTGAGATTTTTCTGACGTTAAAAAAGTCCTTAAAATGCGCGTTCAGAGTAATGAGATGATCTTTTTTTAGCAACTTAATGATATAACCAAGTTTATTGCATCTCACCCTTCTCATTACTTTTATATTTACTTTTTGAAGGCATAATTTTAAAAATAAAGTAAATTGGTATATAATATTTGTTAGCCAAATAAAGGACACTGTCAACTTGTTGGGTTTCCGTACAGAGAGGTATACCACATCAGAATTTTCAAAAGTTTAAAAAGTTTATCAAAATTATAATTGTATATATAGCATATATTACTAAAGTCATGAATTTACGGCACAAATTAGTTAAGAATAATGATTTTTAAGCATATCATTTCAAAGATTGAATTCTGCCATATTGACGGGCTCCGTAAACCTGGTGTTAATATGATCTAAAATACCATTTTGCCTGATCAGTTTTGTGTGCATAGCGGTCTATTTTAGCTTTATTAAACAAGCCTTTATTAAACAAACCTTTTATAAGGAAACTAGCTGTACCCGATCTCGATTTGCCGTGATTTAGTTTAAATTAAAAAGTTTAACAAAGATGTGTATTTGTTACATTTAGTTTAACGTTACTACTATCTGTTCAACAATTTACAGATTCAACAATTTGTCTACGAATTTACCTATAAACTTGTTAATCAATCTACCATTTTATCGACTTACCAATTTACCTGTCAACCTATTTATCTATCAACCCATTTTACTTGTCTACCAATTTACCTGTCAACCTATTTATCCGTCTTGTTATTTGTCTATCTACCAGTTATCTTGTCTACTATTTTACATATCCTCCTATTTACCTGACCACCAGCTATATAACTAATTACTTTTTTACCAATTTACTTATCTACCAATTCATCGGTCTATCAATTTACCTGTCTACCAATTTACCTATCGACCTGTTTATCAATACACCATTTTACCTGTCAACCAATTTACCTGTCATCCCGTTGTAAATGTCTACCAATTAACCGGTAGATTAATTGAATTTAAAATTTAATAATTTACCTGTTGAACAATTTACCTGTTTATTTGACAACTAATTTACCTATCAACTTGTTTATCAACCTACCAATTTACCGGCCTACAAATTTACCTGTCATCCCGTTCTGCATGCCCACCAATTAACCTGTCAACCTGTTTATTTGTCTACATATTCGTCTATCTACCAGTTCTTCTTTCTGCCACTTTACATATCCTCCAATTTACCTGTCGACCAGTTTACCTTTATAAATTCTCTAATTCACCATATTTATTTACGCATTAAAAAGAAATTAAAGCTCAAATTGATTCTACGTTTTAGTTAGAAAACATTTGTATGTGAAAAAGAAAGGGCTGTTTTTAGGGTTTTAACGGCAGTTATTCGATTTTTTCTCGCCGTAAGAACCATCCTTGGACTTCAACAAACATTTTAAAAAAAGAATTGGCCAAATTGGTCCAGGCGTTGTTGAGTTATGCGCTAACCAATACATTTTGCGATTTATTTTTATATATAAGATAAATAAAAGTTATCGAGTTTGTACTGATATACGGCAGACCAATAATATTAATATCGCGGACCTAGCAATGTATTTTGTTGACTATATTAGTTAAATATATTCAACAATGTAGTTGAACATATAGCCTATAGCTAAACCATTTATAATGAAGTATCTACCTTTCATTCTTATTCAAATGGTGAACTTAATTAAAAGTATCATCAACCGTGATCGTTTTAACTGTATAATTTTCCGCTTGACAAATGGTAATGCGAATGAAATGAATATCCGATTTGGAATTTCACCTACCGCTACGCATTTTCTCAGGGCGCCCTCGAGTAAACTTTCGCCGCGCGCTTTGAGCGATCTGCCACGTCTCTCTTCCCAATCAATGTGTCGGCTCAGCGAATCTATATTGCGCCGCATAGCAGTCAATTCGGCTTCGACCTGTCGAATTTAAACAAAATTTGATTATTACATATTTATATTTGAAATATAACAAGAACTTGTATTTATTGATTTGTGCTAGAATTATTAAATGTGCCAATTCATTCAAATAAAATCAGTTTTAGATAGGGTTGGCTCTTGCAAAGACTATTAAGGGGCTTTTATACGTGGCGAGCTTTGCAGTGGGTAAACTTTTCATATATTTTTTGTTAGCTGCTCCTTTCACTCATGCTCCACTTTTTCAATCAGTTAGTAATTTTTATACTAAACATTTTATACTAGAAATATTTTTATGGCGAAACAGCTAGTACATATATATTTAGGGTGGTCCTTAATATGGACATTTTCGAATTTCTTTGCTCTCAAGGGCTCAAATGCTTCCAAATTAATAAAAAAATAATCTCTACAAGTTTTATCTCTTAATATTAACATTTAGATAGTCTGCAATTCAATTAAAAGTTTATTTATTTATTAACATACATCATTAAGTGAATTCTTGCGCCATCTGTGACAGCAACCTTGTAACTTTGATGGAAATTTATTACTGATAATTTGAGTATCAACATCAGCAATTAAAATGCCAATTTAAATTTTCTACAAATTACATAAATATACCTCTGCAAACACAATTTGCTATTTTTGCCAAATCTCATAGTTATCTTTAAGCAATTAATGCATTGTCAAAAGCATTCCATGGTTTTAATTAATATTTAACGCATTAGATTTATATTTCTCGACATTCAATTAAAGTAATTTACCTGAAATACATCATTCAAATCGCTTGAATAAATACATCTCAGCTAATGTAATAATAAAGGTTGGTGAAATAATATGGTTTCCTATTGGACTTTATTATAAATGAATCCTAACATTATAGAGTATGTATATCTATAATACTATATACACTATATATTATACAGTGAATGTTTAAGGTGTGCTATTATTATCTAAACAGTTTGCAATAACATTCAAGCTCATTATTCATGTATTTAATCAAATAGTCATTAGCCAAATGTTTTGGTTATTGAACATCTATTTTTATCGCAGCACAATGAAAACTTAAATTTATATAACTAATAATAGTTATAAGCAAAACATTGTTATTGTTTACAAAACATAATATGCCAAACGCTCGAATTAAATTAACATATATATTTTAATGATTGCTGGTTATTAATATTGCCAATTTAAATACGCGATTTATAAACAAAGCACTCACGTGTAAATATTTGTTATACCAATGGCTGTATGCGGTTCGTAAATATTACATGATGAGTTTATATAAATTAAAAAAAGATAAATATTAGCCTGGCAACCTATTAATGAGTATGTACAGTTTGTGAAGTTAATGCAGTTTTGTATTTATTATCTTAGAGTTTTATTAGTCACGTTCTAGAAGGTTTTATAATCGAAACGAGTGTATTATGAACACATTTTGTTTTTGAAGAAGTGACATAAATAAAATGTTATGCAAATGGCAAAAATGATAATTAATACCTTTACGATGTAATCATAATTCTGATCACATGTTTTATAAAAACGGATATATTTTGGTATATCACACATTCGGATATAATTTTCATCAACGTTTGCGAATAAAACAATCAACCGATTAGAATGATTTAATAAGCATTCGATTTGCAGTGATAGTAAATAGAGTTGAAAAACTTTTGGGAAAGGCATGTCCAGCAGTTTCAAAGACACAAATAAAGAAGTGTGCAAAAAACGGTCTTTTGGCAATTAAAAGTTCAATGAATATTAGCAGGTTTTTATGGAGATTTGAATAAAATGTTAGTGAAGTTTTGTGTTGCGTAACAAATATTAATAATTTTCAAAGTTCACCTCTAATACTTCAAAAAAACGATTTTATGTGAAGTCAACCTTTAAATGTTTTGATAAAAGATTTAAAATGCAAACATTTTATCTTGATAAAACCTTGATTAAATAACATTATAACAAAATTTTTCAATATTTTAAATATAAATTTAACAACAAAATAGCAGATGTGCATTTTCAATTCATTCATCATACTAAAATTGTACTAAAACATTTCAATTTCTAAAAAGATAACTTGTGTAGGTTATATTAAGGTGTTAATGCATTACGGTCACTTGAACTCGTTTTATAAATATTTTTGAAGTCAAACTTCTTTAGGCGCGACTGGGGTGTAAATCCGTACAAATGCTTCGGAAGTGCGTTACGGCAGATAAGATAAGATAAGAGCCGAGTGCCAATGATTCGTCATTAGCTCTCGATGATATCATTTCTATACGGGTCGATTGTGATTAGTCGTCGCATATGTGAATAGAGATCTGTCGTTGTATGCGTACCGATATCAACAAGGAATCGGCACAGATAAATAAACATTTTAAAGTTACATCGTAGTACAAATCTTGATTTAATAAAAAATGCCTGAATCAGAAGAATATTTTACGTAAATAATTATAATGAAAATAATAAAACAAATGCGGCATTTGCGCCGTGTATGAAACATAAGTTTATTGAAATAATTTCTATATTATTCGTAGTTTCTATAAATCTTCGAAGTTATTGAAATGAAAAATTTTTTTTAGACAAAACAGATATTACAGCTGTTCAAAGAATGAGATTATATCGACAGCGAAAAGGTAAAAAAAATACCATCAATTATTCAATGTATGTTAATTTTAATTACATAAAGTTCTTCGAACACAATTATTACATGATGAGTGAAGTTGCAAAAACAATATTTGTTTAGGCGTTGTTTAACATAATCTACTATGTGAACGAATATTATAGAAGTTATTAATCAGCAATTACTTTATTTCTCTAATGAAGGTTCATTTGTAAATGCTAATTACAATGGCAAACCGATCATGTCATATTTGAAGCATGACTGTAATTACATTATTGTTTTTAAATAATATACATACTTTTAATGCTATTATAAACATAAAATTTATAATTTATCATTATATAAATGTGTATAATGGCTGACACTAATAAATGTGTGCATCACGAGTGTTACCATATTACTAATAAATATTATTCAAATTCATTATATAATCTATTTATTTTTACATATATGCCATCTTGTACAATAGCAAACAAGTTTTACTTCAATCGCGTGTGAATCTTACGCGCACTCTTTTTTTACTTGCAAGGAGGTAGTTAAAATAGAAGAAATGAATAAAGTGTGAAATGATTTTTAGCATGGAATATAAATATTTCAGTTTGCAAAATAAAAAAAGTACATAAATGATTTTGATTAACGTATCATAGTTTATAACGCCCTACACAAAATTTTATAAATTACAGCCCGCAACGTCCACCATAAATCGCATTCAATGAAAAGATAATTCGTAGAGATTGTTAGAAGTGTTCGAAAAGTGCCTTGAACCGTGTAATTCACATTTAATCTGCTCACCTCCACCTTGGCTGCTTCCGCGTTTACCTTGGCGGCGGCGAGTGGCCCCGCAATTTTCTCCAAATGCGCGAGCGAATGCAATGTCGACTCGGCTAACGCGTCGAGAGTTTCCAATAACTCACCCGGCGTGCTGAAAGGAATCATCGGTTCCGGAGATTTTTCAGTTAAATCCTAAAGAAAAACGAGGAAAATACATAAGTTCGTAGAAAAACAAATACCTAATCATCGAAGTTGATAGCGTTTGTAAAATATTTCTACAAATATTCTTGCATTCTTGCAGGTTTGACAGATGATATTATATTTAACTGATAGATCAATAGGTAGGCATTGGGATTTTGTTAATAAGATTACTTTCAAATATTTTTTGTACTAAATCCTAGAAATTCTAAACTGCCTGACAAATAAATTCTGGAAAGCTTCCGTAACGAATCGTTTGTCTAAAATTATTAAAAATTAATTTTGTTACTAATATCTTGAAAAATATTGATTGCCACGAGACAGGCTTTCAAATTAATTTATTACCTTCCCGAAGGAGAAGTTTATGTTTTCATCAAAAAATTCGATTCGCTAATTTTATGTTTCCTCGACGCTTCAAGCCATTCTGAATCGAATGAGACCAAATTTGGAAAAAGTATGCGTGCGTTTTAATTTGCAATAAAATGGCACAGTATTATACCACAAAAGCTATGCACTTATATTTAATAATAACATCCATACCATTTCATAGCAACATGGAATATTTTTATGAATTAATAAAAATGTGCTGAACCAGCGTTTTAAAGAAAACTCTGTTTTATTATAAAATATATTGTACATAGTTTGTCTTGGGAAAATAAAACTGCAAATGCTAAGATACTAAAAGATAGCACTCATAAAACTACTGAAATTATTATATTTACTCTAATATTTTGGCAACGTTAAAAATAAATGCTGGTAATTTTTCGTTGTAAAAATACTTTCTATACTAATAACTCTGTGAATATTTATAAATAGACTCTTAGACTTAATTGTGTTGTTAGCATAAAATATTAAGATTGTTTGCTTATTATTATTGAGTTGAGTATTATACAACTTCAGAAAAACGTTATGGTAAATAAATTCTAAGAACTGGGCACTAATATTCCAGTTTAAAAAAAATCACGACTGTGGAAAATGTAAAAATACTCTAACCGTAAATATTTAACCTTGGTATAATTGATTGTAAATATTTTGGTATAATGCATTTTTACTTTTATAGATTGAAATACTGGATATTTTAATATTGGGTATAAAGCTAAAAGTTGTAACATAAAATGCAATGTAGTCTGTACTGTATGCTAAATTTTAATTAGTCGATAAAACAAAAATTTAAGTAAAAAATTGTGCAATTTTTTTTTGCTTTGCAAAGAGTAGAGATAAATTAATCAATGTATACCACTGTATACACTGTATATGGTTATAAAATATGTTTCATTAAGAGTTTAATCTCGGGTGTTATTTTTAGTTTATTAATATTTGTTCAATATTTGAACGTAGTTATTCCGAAAATTCATAGATGATTACAGTTACAGTTTGTTTTCATAAATTGATAATTTCGTAAAAAGACATTAAACTATAAATGAATCGACACAAATAAAGCCAAAATAAGATTTAAATATTGATAGTTGAATTAATTTGATGTAATAAATTGGTAAAATGCTAGTATAATATATAATATATAACAATTATAAAACGTATATGACTAATGTACGTGTATACAATGTCAACAAATAAATAATAAAAAACTTTATTAATTAAAAATGTTCATGTTTTAAAAGAATACTTCTAGAAGGTAAAAATATACCCACCTGAAATGCAAAAAGCGATGCAAAAATCCTTTGCACAGGTCTTTTAAGGAGTAAAGTTTTTTCTGTTTTTTGCAGTTATACACCCAATTCAGATTTATTGAATTAGGTTCGTGTTCAGCGTTAAAAATACATTGGAAAAAATAAGTAAACAAACAAAGCACACCCAACACAGATCCTTTTTATATTTTATGGACCTGTGTAATTTTCCAATTTTGGCAGTAAAAAGCATGTTTTTCTTCAGAGATTCGAGATAATGTATATGAATATTAATTTTACTCACGAACCAAAAATTTAACAAGAAGATCATCGAGCGACAAGACCGATTCTTCTTTCTTCATTTTGCTTTCCTGAGTTTGGCCCTCCTGTAGCAGATTATCATGCGAATCTCTGTGGATCCAGTCATGCTCCAATCGCCATGACAGAGGTGCGACCCGATAAAGAAATGACTGGAAAAAGATCAAAA
Source organism: Ctenocephalides felis (assembly GCF_003426905.1). NCBI lineage: Eukaryota > Metazoa > Arthropoda > Insecta > Siphonaptera > Pulicidae > Ctenocephalides > Ctenocephalides felis. The sequence continues at coordinate 23,947,371 of NW_020539726.1, forward strand.
CTTAATTTAAAATAAATCTCCTCAGAGAGCGCATAAAAGATATTGTGATACCGAGAGCTGTATAAAAAACATATCGGATATTGGTGAATAAATTACTTGAACAAAAACGTTGACAGATTTTCAAATGAATAAATTTGAATAATTGTTTGATGGCATATTTTCAATGACAGTTTCTATATGAGTAGCATTAAAATGTGCACATGAATTCATCAAGTACAAATGACGTTTTGTTACGTAATGCTGCACTCAATTACGTAATGCTTACACTATATATATATATATATATATATATATATATATAACTTTCAAGGTACAAAAATAAAACATCTTTATCACCTGATACATTTTTAATTCGCGCCAAGTTTCTTCAAGCGTATAAAGTTCGCATCTCAACATTCCAAGTTTAACACTCAATTCTTTTTTTTCGACAGTTAAGTTCATGGTTTTGGCAGACATCAAGTCAGCTTCTTCCAAAAATTTTCGAGCATTTCTGTGATCCTCTGCTAAGAATTCGTCAAAACTATCTGCATATCTCTAAAATTGTAAAAAAATAATATTAATTTAATAATGATAATAAATACTAAAGCTTTATAAAACACATAGTCTACAAATATGTAATTTATAATATTTTCAATCACTGTAGCTGATACTAAATAAATCGTGAACATAGATATAGTTAGAGAAGGGCGGGGCACAAAGGTCCATTATGACTTTGACCAATTATACCCAACTTATTATATCTCAACGAATAACACATATAAAACAAACAACTATCTGACTATGATGAATAAATCCCAGTCCTAGCTAATTCATCTAGGTAAAAATGTGTTTTAGCTGTTTTTCAAAAACTTGTCATCTGGTACTTTTCACCGCTTTTTTTTAGGTGAAGTAAAATAGGACCGCCATGGGCCTAACCGGTCCAATATCTTATTAAATTTTAAAATAATTTTTGCAAAATATAAGCTACATTATTCAACCAATTCAAAATATGAATTTTCTGGGTACATTTTTTATCAAAATGAAATTGTATATAACCTTGACCTGGTACATTGTCAGATTTATCTCCCGATAGCTATGTCGTAAGCATCAAGTTGATGGCTGATTATACATCTTTTGCCATCTACTTTTAAATATTGTTGTTAAAAAGTTCTTAACGTTACTTGTTTTTGAGATATTGGTGGTCTAACACGTGGAGCTTTAAGCCACGCTCACCCTTGTATGTATATGATTGTAATAAATATAAATGAAATTTATGATCATATCTGTCCAAATATATATAATAAAGTTTTATTTAAATTCATTGATTGATTGATGTCCTATATATATTAGGTGACCATTCGTCCCGGATTTTTATAAATGTTTTGATTGCCAATATATTTATAAATATATTTCAACTAGAAAATTTGAACCGAAAAAATGTGCATATATAGTTTTTAGCTCACTAACTTACCCCCCCCCCCCCCGCTCAAATATGGTCACCATATGGGCATTTATGAAAACATTTTCTAAATATCTATCTATCATACAACTCTTATATTAGAAATTTTGAAACATGAATATTATAATAATATTAATACTAATAATTTCTAATAATATTAGTTTACGTGAAGTGTATAAAGTAAACAAAATTGAGAACAATTTTAATCCAATATCAAAATCCATACTTCATTAGAAAAATATTCTTATGGCACACGTTAGTGCTTGCCTACATGTTCTTAATTAACTACATGTCGATAACGGATAATAATCTCAAAGCAACTGTGAAATCCTTCAAATACCTTATGTTTTTCTTTTATTTCATTGATCTGCGTCAATTCCATGTAGCAATTTTCTTGAATTAGCAAAGCTTCGTCTTGTAGCATGCCGCATTGAATACGATTTCTCAGACATTCTCGCACATCATTCACGTACCTATTGCACATTTTAATAATAAAGTAATTACGATCGTGTGCTTAACGAGAAATCCTCAAACATTCGATTTATAATACAGCATTCCATTGAAGTTTTCAATACAGAAAAGAAAAGGAGAAGCAAAATTTATATGGAATAAAAATGTACGTGACAAAATCCAAGTACAATTGTATTATGATAAAGAATATAAAAGCAAAAAATGTCTTAACGGTGCTTGCATCAGTATTTGAAAAAACATGGTGAAGTATAAGAATTTTTAATATTGTATATCCGAATCGATCAGAATACTATTCAGTTTTTTCAAAACAGTAAGATACTTAAAATCGACATTTACAACAGGTGCTGATTATAAACAAAAAGTGATATAATCAAATATAAAAGTAAACTCAACAATTAAATATTTTCTGAATCTCGTTTAACACTAGATTTACAAACTCGAGCCAATTTCAATAAAAATTTGATGACTATATACATATAAAACTATATACATTGATACGTACAAGTATAACGAGTTGAATTTTTTGATAATAAACATTTTATTTAAATTGCCTTGGACCGATTTTTTTCCAAAATATTTCCATTTTTTGTATAAGCCAAATTGGCTCACTTTATTGAAAATAGGTATATAATCAAAATCCGTAAATCTAGTGTTAAATAAACATTTGATAAATATTTAGAGATATAATACACGAATTGATACATACATTTTTCTGACAGAAATATTATATCTAAATACAAGATTTTTTTATCTCATCTGCAAAGAACTACATAAATGTTAAATACTTACTTATTTATATTGAGTCTATCCTTTATCGGTCTATTTTGCACCAATTTATAAAAATCAGGATCGACATCTAAAATAGCTTTAACAGCTGGTCCACCAACAGTTGCATTTGGTGTATGCACCCTTGCTCGCAAATCTGCATTCTTTCAAGAGTTAAAAAAAACTATAGATTTCATGTACTAGCATAAATCCATATAAAACTTACAAATAAAAATACTATAAATCATTTAGTATTATACACTTAATGCTATAATTAAGAATTCACTCTTTTCGTAAAATTTTCAGTGAGAATTCGAATAAAATTTGGCAAAATAATTCATTAAAACCTATCAAAATCAAAACCAGATAAAAAAGAATTTTTTGGAACTTTGAGAGTACTAGAACAAAACTTAAAACTTAAAACCTTTTTCAGAAAGAGCTTAAATATTCCTGAGAATATATATTCTCACTTAATGCATAGAAACTTAAGACCTTTTTAGAACTTTTAGGGTCTGCTGAGAGCAGAATGTGCCTAATAAGGTTGATGTGTCTCTAGTTTTAGAGTTTACCTATTAGAGTGAGGTTAGTATCACAGTTCCCAGTATATTTTAGATCCAAATTTTAAATTTTTCTCTCAAATTTAAAAAACTGCTAAGTCAGTATGGTTGCTATAAATATTGCAGAAAATGTACCTATGTAATAGTTAGATATTTACTTAAAAATTACCTAAAAAATTGAACTTGAACTGAACTTAAAACTTTTCTTTATCTTAAATACTAAATCTTTTGTTATATTTTATTTTTGAACATAGTATTATATTATAAATTGGCATGCATAATTTCTTTTCACAGCCAACCTATTCTAGGTTTGAATTCAAATCTTCAAAAGATACTGTAATTTTCACCCATGTAAATTGTCGAAAAAAATAAAACACTATCACATAAGCTTGTAATGAATACAAACTCTACATAAGAAATGTAGATAATATAGACAGTGCAAAATGAAGATACCTTCTGATATGATAGAGTACACGATATGGAAAGTTCATAATTAATCTTACATAATTACTCAAGTAATTGAATTAAGTGAAATCGCAGTTCTTTCTCTATCTTCATATATCAAAATGCGGCAATCATGTGTATTATTCGTTTCATTTAAACGCGTTTGCGTGCTTCGCACCTGTCTAGTCCTATAATTAGAACCGTCCGCTTGGTTTTTCTTCTTCTGCTCAGCTTCCCAAGTTCCTTGGAGCATTCTATAAGCTTGAAGTTCGACATCGCGCGGGTACAAAAACGGACTTCGTTCTTTCGTAACATCGCGTGGCGGTTTCTTATTCGTGCCGCCGGAGGTTAGATAATACCTGTTAACGACAGTAATTATAGAATTAGAAAAGAAAGGGTGCAAGTTGGAGATGGATTTACTTTTCCACTTGGAAAAGTACATGGAAAACAAAACGCAAGCTACAGAAACAATACAAAATTGGATCGATAGATCAAGGATACGTTGAAATTACAATAGAATCCGCTTAGTATGACAACGAAGGGACGCCGAAATCTCGTCATACTAACCGGTCGTCATTATAAGCATACTGAAGAAAAACTTTTTAATATGCAAATATGTTACATGTTTCAGTAATTTAAAAGAAAAGCCTATACAAACGTTTTAATTAAAAATAAAAATGACACATTAAAATTTATTAATAAAATAAAATTGACATAGGGTAGGGCGGGGCACAACGGTCGAATTTGACTTACGGTAATTGTATTGTCTAAACCCAATGAACAACACATAACATACATCAAAGAAGCATCTATCGAACTATGTTCAGAAAAACTTACATACATACGTACATAATTCCTAATTATATAAATATTATATTTTTTACTATTTTTTAAACATTTGGTATCTGACCCATTTTACCTCACATACGGGGTAAAGTGGAACAACTAGGGGGCGAACAGGTGCAATTTCTTCTATTAAATTTTAAAGGCATTTTACGCTACATTATTGAACCAACGTATTTGTGAAATTAAAATAGACAAAATTGTCAGTATATTGTCAGTCGTAGTTTCAATCAAATTTTACACTGACCACAAAACAGTATTACCAATTTACAAGCTAAGTTTAAATCTAAGCAATAGACTTCTCTCCTGATAGTACTAGATTTTTCGCCCATTAATATTTCTATTCCAACAATTAAAATTTGTATCTATTATTTTGTAAATGCATAAAATTGCTATAAATATATTTTTTTTATTTTATTATTCTTTTTTATTCTTTATTTTATTCACAACTGTCCAATTAAAAACATTTAATAAATTTGGAGAAGTTACAATTGTCAGCCGTAAAAAAACATTGTATATTAAATGGGCATGTTGGAAATACAACTCAATAGTTGTTTTTCCATTCGTTATAATATGAACAATATTTTATTGATAATGATATAATCTTAACTATTTACTTATAAATAAATTATGACAAAGTCATTTCAATCTTTATCGGGAAAATTGATGACTTAATTCCAGTGGCGCTTTTCTTTTCAACCTACGTCGATAGTTTTCTGTTATGAAGGAGTTTGCTAGTGATTTTTGGTGACTGCTGAGCTTGTTAACTTCCCGTAGGGTAAGTTATTGTAATAGGCCGAAAATCGAAATTCAAAATTTTTACATTTCTCGACGTTTTGAAGGTTTCTGAACGTTTTGGCATACCTCAGAAAAAATGGATGTGTGTGTGTGTGCATGTATGTATGTATGGATACAAATTTCCAGTCACGTTTTCGGGCGCATGGATCAACCGATTTGAATGGTTCAAAAAACATTCGTTTCCTATTGATAGGGAAAAGAGCTGATTAATTTTTGGCGAAGGCAGGTCCAGCCGTTTCGGCGATACGGAGCAAAGAGTGCAGAAAATAGAAATCGACTTTTTGAGAGAACGGAGTATCCGATTTGAATGATCTAAAACACATTCAATTAGTAATGATTGGGAGAAGTGTTTATTAGTTTTTGGCAAAGGCAGGCCCAGCCATTTCGAAGATACGGAACTAAATATGTAAAAAATGGCAGTTTTTGAGAGAACTAAGCGTCCGATTTAAATGATTCAAAGAACTTTCTGCTTGCCTTAACAAAATAATTGATTTTGGAAAAAAAAAATGTATTTTTTTTTAGTTTTTTAGTTTTTCAGCGAAAATAATTTAGATATTATTTTTATTCTGACTAAAGTTCTAATATAACTTAAACAAATAGTTTTAAATTTGCAATTCAGTTTATATAATTTTTATAAATATTAGCCAATGTTACAATATTTATAATAATCTATTTGAAAACATTCAGTATTCCTCGAACATTTCCAGCAACGGGAAGTTCCAGCAATTTGCCTTAAGGCACGCTGCCATACACCCCACTAGTTTCTATATTTATGTGCTATTTCTGTTATTACATCTTTTATGGTAGGTGTGTTCGTGTCGAGATGAATTAGCCAGTTCTGGTTATATTTTGGTGCTCCTAAGGAAATTTTCAAAAAATTGTTCTGAAACTTCTGTATTATTTCTATATTAGTCTTATGAGCACTGTCCCACAATTGTATTCCATAGCACCAGATAGGTTTGAATTAAGTTTTATATGAAAGTAAATATATTCTTGCATGCAATAAATGAATAGCTGTTAAAGTACTGATCTGAAGATTCCTGAAGTCCACATCACGCAAACACAAGTACTTCAATAATATCGCGTGGCGATTTCTTGTCGTTATTTCTGAACTGACGTGATGTAATGTGTGCTGACAGAGGACATTGTAGATAAAAGGGTGGAAATGATTGATGTTTAATTGAATAGAGTTAATAAAGTGACACTTGTTATAAAGATAAATATCTTGGCTATTCAATCAGAAGTAACTCAAATTGAAATCTGCACAAGCTTTTGAACGAGCATTAATAGTTCAGTCATTTAGTAGTTTTACCTTAACAGTTTTCCGAGAGTTTTGAAAATTGGTGATTTTATAGATTTTGATGTGATCTTTACGAATTTCAACTTTGCCACCTCGAATTTTTGCCGCTGCCGCCGCTATATTGGAAAAATTGCGTCAAAAATCAGTTTTTCAACGATATCTCCTTTCTGACTCATGTTACATTAAAATATCTATATACAAAATTAAACTAGACAAAATTTTCTATAATTTATTCAATAACGTTTTTTTCTGTACCGTCAATAGTTTTAGCGTACGTGCGCCGCAAAGTTTCTGCTGCTCGCGCCACCATCGGATATTTAGCCGCTCTTTGCGCTTGAACGCATTCTCTCTAATAAATATATAATTTCAATAATGAATTAAGCTTTTCTGCTCAGGTCTGGCCTAGAAATAACATAAATTAATCATTTTTGTTTTTCATTTTTATTTTTGCTGATGATTGAACATTTTAAATCATACAATTTAATGCATTTTTTTCTTTTTTTTTTGGCAATATTTATATAAATTTGGGATTATTAAACTATGAAAATATTGAATGAACTCAAATTGGAACTGTATATAGGAATAATCTTTGGCGATAATCGTTCTAATAACTCGATTGCAACGGATAGATTACTGCGTATTGTATATAAGATTATATTATCTTCTAATAACAACACACAACGCCAATTATCTGTATTTCTACATCTAAATATGTATAATATGTTTAGAATAGGGTTTATACAAAAACCGACATTTCAGAAAACTGGTTTTCGAATTTTAATTTTACTAAAAAAAACGTTTTTAACCGGTTTTCGAATTTTATATAGAAAATAAATTTTTGCTCGAACATTCTGTAATTTATCCACAAATTTAATGTAATTTAGAGCAGTATTTGACTGAATTTATTTATTGTTCAATTTTATAGATAGTAAACAAATTCATTTTAATTTTAATTAGTAGAACTAAAAGATTATAGTTTATCTTGATTAAATAAATTTGAAAATAATTATTCGTATTTATCATTTTCACATATAAGAATGAAATTATTTTTATGGTAGTGAAAAGAAAGTTTTCAAATAAATAAAAATAATACATTTCTAAATAAAAAAAATCATTAAATTAAAAAAAATATATATATATATAGTAGATACATTTTGATACATACTTTTTAATATCAATTTTAGTTTTAAAAATGATTAAGCTAAACTCGGATATTGTCTGTTCCGAGTAATTTTAATTAACTAATTTTAAACATTCTAATTGTTTTTTTGTTTAATAAAATACGATTCCAAAAAACTGAGAACATTTATCGAATTTCTACATAGACGTGTCCTTTGTTTACGAATCAAAATTTCCTGGAATAGAAAATACTCTCATACTTGCGACCAAATTAATTGTTTTTAATGTCTGATATGATAATTCCAAATTTTTTGTTCTTTAATTTGTAGCTTCTAAGGTTTAAAACTCTTATTTTTAAGTTTGAGTAGAGGAAGTTACTTCTTCAAGAAGAAGTCACACTGATTTAAATTAATATATACACTGGTATAAAAATCTAAATTAATATATACTATTTCTGGGAATCATTGCAGACTGATAAGATATCAAATGCTATAGAAATGATATGATTTCAAGAATCAAAATGCTTTTATCTATCTTTTATATTTGGCTATATTTGTCATTTCCATTTATACAGTGAAAACCGACTTTTTTCACTAAAAAACCGATTTTGAAAACCGACAAACCGTAGTTCAGAATCAATAGAAGTATTTTTTTCTAGACGTCAGTATATTTTTATCGTTCCGTATGCTAGTTTACTTGCATTTTTTGTAAATCAAGTGCTCAAAGAAAGAACAATAAAGGTAAACTTTTAGAAGGACTGAGGTCAATAGTCAAATCAATCAATCAAATCAATAGTCAAAACTATTCTTACAAACAATTTCATATTTGCATTAAATTACACATTTAATGGTTTAAAATGTTCAATCATCAGCAAAAATAAAAATGAAAAACAAAAATGATTAATTTATGTTATTTCTAGGCCAGACCTGAGCAGAAAAGCTTAATTCATTATTGAAATTATATATTTATTAGAGAGAATGCGTTCAAGCGCAAAGAGCGGCTAAATATCCGATGGTGGCGCGAGCAGCAGAAACTTTGCGGCGCACGTACGCTAAAACTATTGACGGTACAGAAAAAAACGTTATTGAATAAATTATAGAAAATTTTGTCTAGTTTAATTTTGTATATAGATATTTTAATGTAACATGAGTCAGAAAGGAGATATCGTTGAAAAACTGATTTTTGACGCAATTTTTCCAATATAGCGGCGGCAGCGGCAAAAATTCGAGGTGGCAAAGTTGAAATTCGTAAAGATCACATCAAAATCTATAAAATCACCAATTTTCAAAACTCTCGGAAAACTTTCTAGGCAACAGCATTTTTTTGTACCAAATGACTGGGCTATAATACCATTTGAAATTTGCGTAATATATGATTGCATGTTAACACTTCTTCACTTAAACTTGGTACGAGAGATATTTTTGAAATGAGAGTGCTTTTCGCAGGAGTGACTCTGCTGTACGGAACAGCCAGCTGCTCTACTGAACAATAAATTATCATTATCAATATCAATAGGCATTGGAAATTGCATTATCGATAAAAAAAAGTATTTTAAAATTGAAAATTGCACTTCTAAAAACTTGAAATTATAATAAACAAGTGGTGCACGGCATTGTCTTAAGACAAATTGCTGAAACTTCTTCAACCATAGTTTATAGTGTTTAAAAATTTAGAACAGAAAATATGTATTTTTTTTTTGAGAATTTTAATTTTTTTGAACATTTTGTAAAAATTATGAAAATAACTGAAAAAAATTACTTTTACAAAATGAAATTTTTGAAATTGATAAATATCTGATTTTCGACCACCAAATAGCCAAATATTATTTCAAACTTTTGTTCTGGTTTTCTGAAACCGCTGGACGTGCCTTTCCAGAATTCCATTCAATTTTACACTTTGTCATTACAAGTGAAATGTTTTTTGAATCATTCAATGCGGATGCTCCGTTCTCTCAAAAACTTAATTGCCATTGTCTGCACCAACTTTTGTCAAAAACTACTCAGCACATCTCCCTATCGATAGGAACCGAATGCTTTCAGAATAATTCAAATCGGTTAATCCGAGTTCTCGAAAACGTGAACAAAAAATTGTGCCCATACACACACATACATACATCTTTTTCTAAGAGAAGCCAAAATGCATAGAAACCTTTGAAACGTAAACATATGCATAAAATTTCATTTTCAATTTTTAGACGATTATTATAACTTACCCTAGAGAGTGTTTGAAATATAAATTCTCAATAAAACAAATATTAAAGCTTGAAGCAAAAGTTGACAAAATGCATGCCATCCAAAGACGACACCAGTATATAAGTCGTCTATAGACGACTCTCATAGTGAAAGTTTTAATATTATTTATTCTGGTGTTCATTTTCAATTTTTTATTACAAAAATCAATATAATTTTATAAAATTCAATAATTGGAAATATATTATGTTCACATTATATTTATAAGAACGTTATGATATCACCCTTAAATCGTCACGTGACTTGGCACGTGCATGTTTCATATTAAAAGTATTTTGCAAGCTTTTTAAAAAATTAAAAAAATAGATTCGCACACCGTAAATGTATCTTTTTTTTTCTGTTTGATTGTACATAGCAAACTATACACACAGTACATTCAGCTACTGCGATAGCACCTTCTCAGATATTATGTGTTTTGATGTATTTTAATAAAATGAGACAGATTTTGTATCAAGTTATAAGATCTAATTATCGAAATAAGTCGCCATCCATTACCAAATATATGGCTCGTTAGTACACATAAAATCAATAAATCTTCTTATTACTCACGTAGAATTAGCGACATATTTCTTGTGTTGTAAAGCCTGAAGCATGGTAGGTCGGCGCACCATCTCTTTGGGTTTGCCCTTCCTCGGAGTTGGCACTTTGACGGATGGTGCATGAGCCGTGTCACTCAGTTTCATTGACACTTTCGTGGAAGATTTATCCTTGCTAGCCGCAGAGTCATTTTCGTCTTCTGACAGCGGCATTCTTCGAATCTATTGGCACGGGATGTAAATTTAGAAGCTGAAATTGTATTGAACAATATTTTTAATGAAAAATAGTACAAAAATATTATTTTATAAAAGTAGTTAAAATATTTAAATATATAAAATGTCAAAATAAATTTATAAACCGAAACCACGCCTGCTCGAATTAAGCAAATTATTAAAAGTATATATATTGTTTATAGTTTAGCTTATTCATCTCTGCAAAGTTATGATCAAATCATAGTTTTCTAAACACTTAACATTCTTTTGAACACTTTAACAAGTTAAAATTAACTACAACTACCAAAGGCAGAAGAAATAGTAAAACCAAAAACCTTCTTTCTTCTGAACATTTTGGCATACCTTAGAAAAAATTGATGTGTGTGTGTATGTATGTATGGATACAATTTTTCGTCCACGTTTTCGGGCGCATGGATCAAGCGATTTGAATGGTTCAAAAAACATTCGATTCCTATTGATAGGGAGATGTGCTGATTAGTTTTTGGCATAAGTCGTCGAGCTGTTTTTGGAGTTACAGAGCAAAGAGTGCAGAAAATAAAAATCCAGTTTTTGAGAGAAAAGAACATCCGATTCGAATGATTCAAAGAACATTCAATTCGTGATGATGGGGAGAAGTGGTTTTTGTCAAAGCCAGCTCCAGCGGTTTTGGAGCACATGGATCAACCGAGCAAAATGTGCAAAAATTGCAGTTTTTGAGAGAAATAAACATCCGATCTGAATTTCGATGTCATTCTGCTTGTGTCGACGAAACGGTTGTTTTTGGGAAAAGAAAAAAAAATTTAATTATTTTCATAATTTCCACAATTTTTTTTCTTTTAAATATCAAAAAAATCAGATTTTCAAATATTTATTTCGGTACGGAAAGTTTCTGCAATTTTCCTCAAAGCACGATGTCATACATCACTAGTTTATATTGGTATTCAAAAATCTTTGGATGATAATATCGTGACAAATTCTAATATAATTCATGAATATTATCAAGCATTAGACAATGCGATTAGAAACTACTAAAATTTATTCAACCATATATTCAATTCTTCCAACTGTCGATAATTATGTTATACAATTGATTGTCGTTTCAATCAAGTGTTCATTTTTCTATATTTTGGGGATAGCGTTTTACAAACTTGTAATAACTAAACGAATAAATCATTGAACAAGACCATAAATTTTATTCCTAATAAAATGCATTCTAGTACCTTTACTATAGCTGCAGGATCGCTTCGAACTATAAATCAAAGCAGTCAGCCAAACGTAAACAAAAGTTTCATTAAAGAACTTTAAACAAAAATGTGAACAAGAAATTTTTGTATAGAGAATGCAGCCACTGAAAAAGCTATATAAGCTATATAGAGAATGATGAACGGTTTTGTGTTGTGTTTCTTGCAAAGAAAGCCATCATTCTATTTTTAACGGACAATAAAATATATTTTGAAACGGTATTTGATCAACAGTTGCATACAGATTTATTTGCAATAAAGGAAATTAAAAAATACATTTTTTTAAAATATTGTTAATAAAAATCATAATGGGTGTATAACTGTAATAATGAAATTCATTCATCAGTCTTATGCAAAAATGTTTTCGATGTCATTCCCGTAGACTTTGTAAGATTTTTTTAAGATAACTTATGACAAAAATTTGCGGTTTTCAGAAATATGATTATTATTTTAAACAAAAACTAGTAGTGTTTGGCATCGTACCTTAAGGCAAAACCGAAGCAAAAACTAAATTATTAAAAAAAATTTGCAAAACTTTTACAACTTTACAAATTTTAAACTTTTGAAAGAATTTGTTTTTTTTTATTTTTTTCATATTTTTATTTTTTTGTATTTTGATTATTTTTAAAACTTTTGAACATTTTTTTAAGCAATCGCGCTGCATAGCTGATTTGGAAATACCGTGTAAACATTGGTAGGGAACCCATATGAATGTACACAAAATTTGTACTTATTATTATAATCTTTATAAAATATCTGATAATACGATGTACATATGACTAATGCTCATTTTTGACCGTCAAATGGCATTATTTTTTACTTCTTTATTGAATCTCCGGAGACGTTGAACCTGCCTTTACAAAAATTTGACCAATTGTTCATTTCGTTAATAGAAGTAATATGTTTTCTTAAATTATTCAAATCGGACGCTCTGTTATCTCAAAAACTGAAATACCATTTTCGACACTTTTTGTCCCGTAAAAATGCTAGACATAAACTAGACTTTGCCAAAAACTAATACGTCTCCTTACCAGTGGGAATCGATTGTTTTTTTAATTTTTCAAATCAGTTGATTTGTGTTCGCAAAATCGTCGACAAAAATTTGTATCCGCACACACATACACACCTGCACACACACACATACATCCATCTATTTTTTCTAAGGGATGCCAATGTTCAGACATCTTTAAAACGTAAAGATAAATAAAAATTTTCAATTTCGATTTTTTTTGCGATTACTATAACTTACCCTACGGGAAGTTAATTAATTTTTGAAAAACTTATAAAAATTCAAGATCTAGGTTTCAAAATATAAAGCAGAACTTTAAAACTTCATTTTAATCTAGTTATTTAAAATAAAGCTTATTTCAATGATACAAACAAGAGCTTTGCGGTAAAGATAAATAATCTGAAAAGATCCCAAACCTGCAATTATTGTCAATAAAACAAATCATTAAGCAAACGATGCACGATTCAGGAATCGATGGATCGAAACAAATATCCGGAAGCGTCATGGCGATTAATCTCTGCCCTTTGGACATAATTTCGCATCACGGAAGGTAAATCGACTTAATGACGGTGTTGAAATATAGCTCGATGCTTATCACTGAGGTAACAGAATGCAAGTTGCTATCATGTGCACGCAAATGCTAAAAGACAGAAATACAACACCGATTAACTCCAACTATCTAAATTGTCCAGGAGGAAAAATATTTTTGCACAAAGCATATATATGCACTATATCAGACATATATGAATCTGAATATGTTGCAGATATAAGTTACCTGACTTAACAATAAACATGTTTAAGAAATTCAATTCATGAACAATAAAAAGCGTGATAAATGCATAATGGGAGCATAAAGATAATTTCTTTCAATTCGGCCAAGTAAAATCAATTCCTAGTTTTTTAATTTCAAAAATTTTACTGTGTTTTCTCAAAACATATAAATGTACCCTCAAAATTTCAAATAGATGGATTCACTAGTTTTTTTCTATTTTAATTCCCAAAAATAGCCTTTTTTAGGTTGTCACACTAGGTGTGCCACTTAAATACTAACCGATATTTTTAATTTATATACGTAATTTACAATAATATTTACAATATACGTAATAAACTTATACTTTTAATATATTTGCATTCTTTATATATGCTTATTTTGACCACATAAATTCAACGCTACAATAGATACAAATGAAAAACATACAAAATCAAGGTTTTAAATTATAAAATATTGAACAATATTCAATGTGAGCCTTATATTAAACAATAAAACTTCATTCCTCATTTGCAAATGTGTGAATAAATTCATGATTATAATTAACTTCCCGTAGGGCAAGTTATAGTAATCGCAAAAAAATCGAAAATGAAAATTTTTATATATCTTTACGTTTCAGAGGTTTCTGAACATTTTGGCATACCTTAGAAAAAATGGATGTATGTGTGTGTGTGTGTGTGTGTGTGTGTGTGTGTGTGTATGTGTGTGTGTATGTGTGTGTGTATGTATGTATGTGTGTGTATGTATGTGCGGATACAAATTTTCGTCGACGATTTCGGGAACACGGATCAACCGATTTGAATAATTCAAAAAACATTCGATCCGTATTGATAAGGAGACGTGCTGATTAGTTTTTGGCAAAGGCAGGTCAAGCCGTTCCGAAGATACGGGGTAAAAAGTTCCGAAAACGGTAACTCAGTTTTTAAGAGAACGGAGCGTCCGATTTTAATAATTCAAAAAACATTTTATTTGTATTGACAAGATAAAGAATCGATACAACTTTCATGAAGGTAGGTCCAGCGGTTTCGGAGATATAGAGGAAAAAGTAAAAAAATGAGCCATTTGGCGGTCAAAAATGATCATTAGACATATGCACATCAAATTATCAGACATTTTATAGAGATTTTAACAATAAGTATACATTTTGTTAACATTCCTATCGGTTCCGTACCAATGCTTATGCGTTAGACAGCGACGCGGCGCTTACGCGCTTTATATTTTGTTCCTAGGTAGTTAAAGCAGTACGATTGCTTTGAAAAAAAAGTTCAGATCTTCCACAATATGTCAAAATAAAGAAAAAAAAAATTTTTTCAAAAAAAAAAAAAAAAATTAAAAAAAAAATTTTTTAAAAATATTTTTTTTTTCAAAAAAAACTAATTTTTTGTCCAATTTATAGTTTCTCAAAAATCTTATTTTTTAAAACTAATTTTTTTTCAAAAATGTTAATCGTTTTAAAAAATAATAATAATTTTTGGTACGGGAAGTTCCAGCAATTTGCCTTAAGGCACGATGCCCTAATTGCCTTAAGACAGAATTCCACTTACAGCTAGTTTCTTCGCATTTTATATATGAGCTTTGTGTGTATCCTATGGCATAATAAACAGCATAATACCTACATTTTTAATGTATACATAATATATCATTCATCTTAGGTATATATGGGGTAATTTACTATTGAATCACAACCAAGAGAAATTATTAGCACAAATTTTTAAAAGATAAAATGTATGTAACACTAAAGAAATTAGCTAATTTTCTCTCAGGGTACAATTATTTAATTGGAAAGAAGGATAGAAATGTCAGTATTGTAGAATCAAATAAGTAAAAAATTAGTTTAATTATATTGATTTAATTATTCACTATGTTACTAGCATTTAATTAATTTTTATGCTATTAATGCATGAAAATATATATTTAAATCAGCGTTAGAATTCATAAAGTGAGACTTTCTTATTTTTTTCATAGTGTAAAGAAAATATGATATGCTTTACAGCATACACCTAAATTAACAAATATTCAAACTTAGCTAATATTTTACTATGAAATGTATAAGAATGGTTACATTTTATATATTTTTTTGTTATGAGAATACTTTTTCGGCCTATCTCTATTTGATATATATATATTATATTTATTATTAGTATTTTTCTAATACTGATGATATTAGTTTGATGCAACGATGCCGGAAGTAAGTATAGATAGATATTTTCACAATGGGTTGGCGAGTCCCTATTCGATATATTTTCTCTATTTGATTTTTAATTATGCAGCTATGCCGGAAAAGAGTTAATTTCACTTTGTGACATATTTGTGTCTTTTTTTGTAGGTGAAAACCGATTATAGCGCGATATGACACTGTCAAACGAGATCATCATAAGCCCAAAATCGGTTGAAACGTCAAAGCTATAACCATTGAGCGACGGAAAAGCCCTACATATTAAACATGTTTAATTAAACTTCTACATTTTTTGAAAGCCAAGTCCCAAGGCCCGTTGTTCTTCTCATTAATAAATTTTATCAAATTATCATAATATGTATTACCTCCAATGCCACAAAGGCGTCTTGAATTAAATTGAACAATCGACATGTAATCGTGACAACTAAATTTTTTAATCTAATTCACGGTCCGCTTTCCGAATGAGACCTTCGAGTGTCTGCAACTGTTCCTCATTATGTTATATGCGCAGGATATCCGGTCAGCGTAACACACAAATGATGTGCCATATGGAAACACAATACACGCAAAATGTGAAATCGATAATAAAGGCAACCTACCTGTGCGCCGTGAATCCAGTAATACGTCGCAAGTGCATACTGGCGTAATATGTCGAAAATACGTACATTGTTATTTCGTAAAACAGTGATGCACAAGATACTAAAACATTAACTAGTGGTGCATATCATAGGCAAATAAGCAAATCTTTGAAACAATTTGATTTTTGGAAAATTTAAAACTTTTGAAAAAAATTGACTTTTTTGGACAAAAACTTTTAGAAAAAAATATTTTTTTATTTTGAAATATTTTGGAAATTTTGAACATTTTTTTTTTCAAAGCAATCGCACTGCTTTAGCTGCATACACACATAGACACGCATACTTTTGAAAAAAATTGACCTTTTTGGAAAAAAAACTTTTAGAAAAAAATATTTTTTTATTTTGAAATATTTTGGAAATTTTGAACATTTTTTTCAAACCAATCGCACTGCATACCCACATACATCCACTTTTTCTAAGGTATGCCAAAATGTTCAGAAACCTTTAAAACGTAAAAATATATAAAAAATTTCATTTTCAATTTTTTTGCGATTACTATAACTTACCCTACGAGAAGGTTTTTTAATCAAGAGCTTTACTTCATTATTTTGAGATTTGGAATGACATTCCACATAATATTGACTGTGCAGCCTACACATACTCAAATTATAAAAAAATGAATTCAATAAAAGCCGTGTAACTTTTAAACTTATTAAACATTAAATTACAAATCATTCGTATTAAATTGAAAATTGAGTATTTTAAATTTAAAATTAATGACAAAAAGGTCTAAAGTGAAAATAAGGCACTTACAGTTAATAAGCGACATACAAATATTATATGGTAAATCTCGGTAAATATGATAAAAAAGTATAGTTTAAGGGCCCAATTTCAGAGCAAATAGGAATGTTATAATAATGATATGTTACGGATCTATATTCGAATGAGTCGGTAGTATCAAACTGTTAAAAGCTATCTATTTGCTGTGCATTCAGGCGTTTTACAAATAAAACCTAACTTCACGCATGTATTCTCCAAGTGACACCAAAAGGTTGCACTTACGACAAAACTGTTATTTGAAGTTTGCACGTTTTGTAGGTATGATTCAAATACATAGCTTTTTGGCACGTTCATTACTACCGATCCGTAAAATATCATTACAATAACATACCTATTTATCCAAAAATTGACCTCTAAATCTGAAAGCATGTCTATAACTTATAGCCATTGAAAAATTAAAAATTGTTATAAAATTATAAAAATTCTGATATTTTTCGTCTTCACAAAAGATCATATTCTATACATAGCCCGATTAATTTACACATAAAATCAGGGTAAAGATTACAATAATTTATAATGGGCTGTAACTTGGTAAAATTGCTTAAAATATCATTATAAAAGAAGTCCCAAAAGTCCCAAAAGTCCCAAAAAATTGGCATACGGTCAAAGGTCAAACAAATGAATTTTTCCCGATTTTCAGCTTAATGGTCAGTTTTATAGCAAAATCACCTCATTATCAGACAAAATTGCAGAGCATACAATTATCTACAAAAAAATATTATGGTGGCAACTGACAATCTAAAATTGAATTGCCTATATTTTTATGGTTGTGGCAGTGAAAATGTTAATGTCTAAAAATGATACCCTGGACATTACCTATTTTTCAAATATTTTTTTGTAATTAGTACTTATTTATACTTATTGCACTCATTAAACGAACGAAGCAAGATATTTTGCATTATCTTTTTATGAATTTAAGCAACATTTAGTAGATACCACTCAGATCAGAACATATTAAAAATAAATGCATTGATAATTTTTGTGAATGAAGATTAAAAAGTTGTTAACGAGAAATCTGCATAACATTTCAATCGATTTATTAAAATCAAAGATTTTAAGCTAAAATATTAATTTCTACCTAGAAATTATCAATATATCAAAAATTGTTACTATACAAAATTATATATCATTTTCAATCTCCATTATCTCTACTAATTTAACTTTCCAAAATCGTGATAAAAGTTAAAAAATAAAGTATTTATGGATCTTAGACAATATTTAATGAATATGTATTTTGTTATAATATATTATTTTGATTCGAAATATTATGGTTCTTTATTACAATGTTCTATAAAACACATGACAAAAAAAGATCACAGATCCCGAATGTGGAAAACTGATTGTGAGTTGGAGAATAAAAACATGCAAATATATTTTGTTGTAAAAATAATACTATAACATATTTTCCAATGTAGTTTTCAATTTATAAACGTCAAAATAAAATTAAATCGCGCAATAAATAAAAACAATTTATCCCTTTGTTGAATTCTCGTTAACAATTGAAAGCTTTGTGTGGAGTTAGAACAGGAGTTGGAAAATATTTTACTCACATGTAGATTTTAGCAAAATATTTATAGTTATATACATTCAAATATAAATAGTTGTCATCACATTCAATTATATTGAACATTCTATTTAAAACAGTTCTTACAATTATCGATAAACGTTATAAATGCGATTTAGAATCGAACAAAATAACTTTTATCTTTAAAGTAAACCTTGCACAAGTATCTAATATCTATGAAAAACTATACTAAGCATTTTGTAATGAATATATATAGAATAAGAATTATCATAAAACGCCAATTTCCCATAAATTATTATCTATATTCTTTATAATTAAAAAATATTAGTAGAAGGTAAATTTTTTACATGAATTAAAAGATTGATATGCGGTTATTAATTTTGTACATCGAGGATAACAAAACATAACTGATGTATGTTTGTTTCTTCTATTTTAAGTTATTTATCAATAAATGTTTCATTATTAATATAATTGTTTTAAAAATTTCGCTATTTTTTAAAAATTGAATTATTTTTTTCCGTAGTTATAAGACTAATACATCTTATGGAATTATAATGTCGTAGCATCTTCCTTATTTCATTATATCTGCGCCCCAAGGAAACTCGCGACTTCTTGATTCAATTACACATGGTGCAATAAAATTTTGAAAATACTTTACAAACCCTCTGTTTTTTTACGATTGAATATCAGAAACGTCTGACGACGTTCACAATATATATTGTATGTCTAGTCATCGTATTTGCATTTATGTTCGGTTTTACGTGACCAAAATTCCTAAGTAAATAAGTCTTCAAATGCGTCGTATTGATTTTCTGAAAGATAGGTCATTAGACTGCTATAACCCTATTAAGTCTAGACGTGCGGGTTTGCAAATTCTCTTTTATAACAATTTGTGTTTTCTGTAATTGAAAGATAGTAATTCAATAAAAGAATCTTATGTGTACGGCAATATAATCACAATCGAGAAATATTGTGATATAGAAGATACAGAAATGTGTTTTATATACTAGAAACATTTACAATATTAAGGGATTAAAGAGAATTTGTTGTTTATTAATTTCCCGTAGGGTAAGTTATAGTAATCGCAAAAAAATCGAAAATGAAATTTTTTATTTATCTTTACATCTCAGAGGTTTCTGAATATTTTGGCATACCTTAGAAAAAATGGATGTATGTGTGTGTGTGCGTGCGTGTGTGTATGCGATTTGAATAATTAAAAAAACATTCGATTCGTATTGATAAGGACGTGCTGATTAGTTTTTTGCGAAGGCAAGTCTAGCCGTTCCGAAGATATGGGGCAAAAAGTGCCAAAAACGGTAACTCAGCTTTTAAGAGAACTGAGCGTCCGATTTGAATAATTCAAAAAGCATTTTACTTGTATTAACAAGATGAAGAACTGATCAAATTTTCATGAAGGCAGGTCTAGCGGTTTCGTAGATCTAGTAAAAAAACTAAAAAAAATTGCCATCTGGCGGTCAAAAATGATCATTATAAATATAATTTTGGTTTACATTCCTATGGGTTCCGTACCAATGCTTATCCGTTAGACGGCGGCGCGGCGCTTACGCGCTTCGATATTTCGTCTCTATGCAGTTAAAGCAGTACGATTGCTTTGAAAAATGTTCGGAATTTCTAAAATATTTCAAAATACACTTTTCTTCAAAAAGTTTTTTTTTCAAAAAAAGTAAATTTTTGTCAAAATTTTATAGTTTCTCAAAAATCTAATTTTTCAGAGTAAATTTTTTTCAAAAATGTTAATTTTTTTTAAAAAAATTTTTTTTTGGTACGGGAAGTTCCTGCAATTTGCCTTAAGGAACGATGCCATGCGCCGCACTAGTTTTAAGTTTAAATCTAATTTACATTTAAAAAAAATATAGAAATGGAAAAATAACTTCCATAGGTATAATGTTCACTTGGTTTCTTAAAAATAAATGGCACGTCCAATAATTCTTTGCGGTATCATGCAATCCATACAATAGGCACACGTTTTCAGAAAATTGCTTTTTAAATCCCTTTAATACGCTTTTAATATTAAAGATAACAACTTTGTTTCATTATTTTCATATTTTCAGTAAATGATTTTCGTCTGCACAAAAATGAGAAAACTTTATCTTGGTTTCGTAGAGGTCTAAAGTGCTATCGAATTTATGATCCTGAACTTTGGTTAGTAATTTGCTTTTATTGCTCGACTTTGTTCTGAAAGTAAACGGAGCCAAAAGTATAAGGCAGAAGATCGGAGCGAAAAGTTCGGCTGCTGGAGCTGCGCGGCAAGGCAAGGCGAGGCGTCTCGCTGGCTGACACGTCGGATTCTAACTATAATATCCAGAGTGAAATAAAACACATGGTACAACGTAAACGTACGCCACATTTATAATAGTTTCATAACTGTTATATATGTGGCTATTAAGAAAATATAATAATTAGAAAAAGAAATGTAATATTAACATTTGAGTGAAATATCAAAATGAATTAGGTAAATACTACACTCTGGTTATATTCACAAAATTAGGGAAAAGGTTAATTCAATGCAGAATCTTGCGCTTGATTTGTGCCATTAAGCACATTAAACGATTTTTTTTAAATAATATAGATATGTAATAATTTATATAATGTGCTGTCATATAGACCGTATTGTATAAATATATTATAAGGTACAATAATACGCGAGGGATACGTTTCATCAAAGTAGAGCGTAGTGCAAAACAGCGATAAACGAGGTTATCTTTACATGGAAATATTGGGGTTAGGAGAAGTTATCTAGAAAACTAGTTAGATATTAAATTTAAAAAGTATGATTTTTTTATTAAAAATAAAACCAAACATTTATTTCTTAAATCCCAAATTAAACCCACATTATTATTTCTTGCAAAAATAAAAACAAAATATAAATAGCAAAACGAATATTCTTGATAAAAACAAATAATTCTAAGTCAGTCATATTTAATTAGCCTTCCGCCTTTCAGTGTTTTGTCTTTTTGTGACAAAAGCATCTAATGTTTTTGCCTTTTTCTTTTGCGTTCTCTTAAAAATTCTTCATAAACGGATAGAGCATCTCTAACACCACGCCTTAACTTTTGAGCTGCTGTCAAAATTCAGATCATTTTCAATGAATTGATCCACTATTTCAGTTATAGTAGACAAACTCCTTTTTACAAACGCTATGGAAAGTTCTTTTTGCTCTTTCTCTGAATCACTGTCAACATTTTTGTTTTTGTTCAGTTAATTTCTTCAGCTCATCATTAAAAAGACTGCGCAACTTCTTGAATTATTTCTTCAACATCTCAAACATTTACTCCTTCAAAACCTGGATTGAAATAGGATATAGACGGAGGCAAATTTTCCCGCAAAATAGACCATAATATATTACGCTTCTTCCACAATAAAAACTGCCATATGTTATTATGACCCATCATAAAGATGCAGATATGATAACTGCTTCTATGTGCGCGAACTTGACGCATTTGTTATTATGACACTTCAAAAAGATGCAGTTATGATAATATTCTTTTTTGACGTTAGTTTTCTAGGTTAGGTGTTATATCTAAAACGCTTGATCACATAACAAATACATAGCCTTTTTCAGTTTTTACTGCAAATTTCTATGAAAAAAAAGCGTAACATAGCGTTGTCATAACAACTAAAACATTTACCAGATGGTTGGCAATTAACTAAATTAAATTATATATTATCCAAATCTAAATCATGATAATATGTCAATATTAATTCAAAATAGATGTATCACTTTAAACTAGCATCGAGAAAGAGGATTAAACCTATGAATTTATTAAACGAACTGAGGTATCATCTTCAAAGATATATACTATGGAACATGGTATTCCATAAATACGCTAGAAACTAAGCTGGAGAAAAAGAGCTAATGCAGGAGTGAATAAGCTTTCTTGGTCCTCGATTGATAACAAATTTCACAATCCAACATATAACATATTATGAATTAACAATAAATACTTATAAATCTTTAGGTACTCAAATTTTTTTTGGCATATTACCGTGAATCATATATAATAGTTAACTGCCAGTCTTGCGCGAATAGTGCAACATATATTCAATTCACATACAAAACAAAGATATGGAAACCTGGCAGTCTGGTAATCTGGAAAAAATGATCGATCTGTAAAGATTTCGCTTTTATGGAAAACTCAATAAGTAGTAGGTATTTTGTTTATCGATGGTTCAGAGTGAGTAAAACTAACTTTTGGATTTTGGTAAGAAATGCAGAGTGAATTAAAACCCTTCATAAAATTGTCTCTATATATTCAAAGCTGTATTGAATACTTGGAAGAAATTCGTATATGTTCCTTGTATAAATCTCGTAATCACAATTTAGCTGCATAAAAATAAATATACTATCTTATCAACTACCACATTAACATTTCCCGCCTCGAGTCGTGCAACTTGCAGCGTCAGTTTAAATCCGTTAACATAAATCACTAGAGGCAAAGGAAAGCGGCGAAAAACAACAAACACATGCCATCCTCGCGAGAGTAAGTACGGAATCTGAGAAAAACGAAAAACTTAGAAAAATCTATTTAAATAACGCGAAAACTGTGGCAGTATACAAGCAATGTCACGTTGCAAGCAGAGAAATATCATCAGCTTTGCTCGAAATATCCTTAGATTTCATGTAAAAGACAGTTATTTATGCGCAACAGATATGCATCGTGTAGCGGAGAAATGAAGCAATTAATCGAAAGATTGGAAAATGATGTGTATTAATAGTAAACATATGATTCCAGAACTCTAAAATAAAGATTGGCAATCTAGTTATTTTTAAATAAAATACACTTCAAGTCTGCAGAAATAAAAAGTTAACGTATGCAAACTGAAATATAACCCTGTGAAACAACATATAAAATTTCCTCTAAATATGCTCTAAATGTTGGGTGCTTGAAAGAATTTCGAATGTATCCTTTGGAAACAAAATCTTAATATATCTTAAATAAGGTGACCACACGTCCCGGTTTGCCCGGCTCCTGTCCCGGGTTTTTCTAAAAGGAATATTTGTCCCGGATTTAGATCTTTTGTTCCGGTTTTTCTAAAATTAAATTTCAAATTAACAAAAATTACGAAAACAAACGAACAAGTGTAGTTTTTTTCAAATTAATTATGAAGAAAATTGAATAGAATTTTAAACAAGGCTCAAAAAAAAACAAGTTACATGAACGTCCCGATATGTGCAAATAATCGACATAATCAATAACAAAAACTTAATTTATGAGTGATTAAAAGTATTCCGAGTGGATTTATTACACATAATTGAAAACGAACGAGCCGTAGGACTTTAATGGTTTAGTATATTCATTAAGACCAAGTACTCTCTCGTTATGCTAAGTAAATCGTCAAATTTTAATTTTAAAAAACGTCAAAAAAACTACTCATTTTCTCATACTTTGATGAATTTTCAAAATTAAACTACTTGTCGTAAGACCGTAATATTTCAGTAAGTTCTATAAGACCATGATATATATCGACACAAAAAGTTTCATAATATAGAAACAAAAGTCCGCAATTTTGATTAATAAAAATGATTTATATAAAAACCCTTTTTTCATTGTATCCTTGTAAAGCATTTTTTATTTTAAAGACACCACCCCCCCATCCCGGATTAGCATAACTAAAAATTGCCGTCCTGGTTTTGACTTAAAAAATATGGTCACTTTACATTAAATCAAACGAGAGGTGACTCGAAAAACCTATAGAAAAAAACAATTTGAAAAACTGTTTCAAAAGTTGTCAAAGTTGAGTAGACATTACAAAAAGCTATTAGATCACCTTAATCGATACATATTAGGTACAATAACAAAAAAAGTAACGACTAAAAAATTAAAGAAAACTTGGATATCTGATTCAATGTGCATCCTCAATAAAAACCAAGCAAAATCTCATAGATTGGATAAAAAATATTCTCATAATTTATAAAATTAAAATTTTTAAAAAAATATGAGTACGAAAACAAGGATGTAATAGGTTTAACGTTTAAGCGTTTATGAAGACATTTATAACAATTTTGAACTTTCGCTGTAATCATTGATATTCCGACCTTTTAGCAATTTATAGGACCCAGAGCAAAGCATACATCACATAAGAAATCTATATTCAGAGCCCTTATTCGGTCGCATGGGCACAACCGCAATAAATTCGTATCGCAAAGGATACGATCCGGTTTCATAATAATAAACATTTTTCTTTAACATCTTCGAAGACAATTTATTTCTGTAAACCCACAGCATTTTCTCTATGGCGTAGGCTTTGAGTTCCGTACAATTCTGGCGTGTGGGAATCAAATGACCGAACGAGAACAATTTTGGTCATGTTATTATTCTGGAAGAATAATTTCACTCTCAATTGACGGCGGTAGAATGAGAGTTAGTGTACAATTGTCTTAATTTTTTTTTTTATAATGGCATACATATTTTTAAATTTAATTATTGTTTATTTTTAAATCTAATTATTGTATATATTTTTAAATCGAATTATTGTTTATTTAAATATGCAATCTCATGCTCAATAAAAATATTTAAGAAATATTCTGAAAACATAAAAAATATAACTAATTGAAAGCAAGTCGAGCATTCTTGAAAGCTGAAATAGTTTGACCATATACATTTAATTTTTCCAACATAAATTATATTAATTGATAGCTTTATATTAGTGATAGTAAACAATTGATTGAATCTTTATTATTAATCAGAATATTATCAGAATATATTAATCAGAATGCAACGAAAAAGAATATTCGTTATTATGTAGCCAAAAAAAGTTAATTGTTAAAGTTGTTATTAACTTTTCATAGAGTAAGTTATAGCAATTGCAAATAAAATGAAAATTTTTGTATATCTTTACGTTTCAGAGGTTTCTGAACATTTTTGCTTAGAAAAAATGGATGTATGTGTCTGTGTGTATGTTTGCATACAATTTTTTGTCCACGGATCATCCGATTGGAATTATTCAGAAAACATTTGATTCTTACTGATGGGAAAACGTGCTGATTAGTGATCACAGTTAGATTTTCTGCTAGATTTTAATACTAATTCAATATTTGTATTAAGTATTTTATATATTACTTGCTTTAGCCGATATTATATATTTTTCTATATATTTATTATATATATTCATAAAATATCTATAAAACAGAAGATAATTATTATATATGTTAAATATTTTAACAATTTTAATTATTTACGAACTATATGAAGTGTATTTATATAAATTTTGATTTAGATTTTTATTTGAATTTAGATACCTGAGAATACTATGAAAATAATAAACTATGTTAAAATACTTCAGAGTTAATAATTTCAGTTAGAAAGGTGTTGGCTAATTATAAATAAAGATTTATAGCAATCATCCCAAAAGCCACTTTTTAACTTGTTGATACAAGTTCAATCATCAGAAACATGTAATTTCGCAAAATATATAGCAATAATAAATATTTATTATTAATAATATTTAATATTTAGTATACATATGCTGTCGGTCTACAAACCTAAACTATGTCGTTATTAGGTCTTGTTTAAACTAGTAGAGATCTGTGTTAATTGAATGGTAGGTGTCATAGAAACCGCGGCATCACATTGAGGACCGAATTTAGAACAGTTGTCACGAGACAGGAGTTCAGAACATACTAATTAAAAAATTAAATAGTTTATTATTTACATGTTTTCACATTAAATAGTTTATTACTTATTCACATGTATTTATATTATGTTTTATATGATATATTTATTGTTATTGAGCATTTACAATGTGATTTTTATAAACAGTTCGTTATTGTATTAGTCTGTTCATCAAACCTGATCTTTTCCTTTTCGTTTATTTAGTTTATTTCGTAAGTTGTAGATTATATACCTATAGTTAAGAGCTAATAATATTTATAAAAAAATACCCAAAATAATTTAAACCAAACATTAAAACTTTTCAATATATATGTATAATAAAGGAAACATTAAAAAGGACCAATTCAAAGGATCGATATGAGACTGGCACGGATTAAGTAGAAAAAAAGAATATAATTGTAACAATCAAAGATTGAAGATCTTCAATTTGAATCAGCAAGGACATTGCTTTGAAACAGCACTTAAAATTAATATGAGCTAAATAAATATGATAAATGATTGAGTGATAAATAATGATATTATAATATCAATATCGATCATTTAAATCCCAGTGTTTTATAAAGTATTTTAAATCCCTGGCTTCATCACAAAATTTTTTTCACACGGAAACAATTCGTTGTTGTGTGGTGTCTATTGAACCGCACACCCATGCCTATTATAGTCAATCTTGTATTTTCAACGTCGGAATATTAGCAAAAACATTATGTCTATATGAATATCGATAGCATATCAAATGTTCAAAATTTATAAGATGATTAAATATATTAACAAAGTTATACGTTTTTGCAAAATGTAGTCAAAAATGGAAGATGAAATTAATATAGTACTATGGAGTCAGTGAAAAATTAGATCATAAGGTAAACGGTTATATAAAGTTCATTCAGATAAAGATGAAAGAGAAAATCGCCACTTGATATAAGTCATAAATTTTCCGGATGAATATTTAAATGACTTAGTTATTACTTATAACAAAAAAGTTACGTTTACATTATTACCAATAAAATATTGATAATATTATTTATAACGAATGGAAAAACAACTATTGAGTTGTTTTTCCAACATGTCACTATAGTATACAATGTCGCCATTATGGATGACAATGGTAAATTCCACAAATTTACTAAATGTCCTTAACTAGACAATTGTAAATATACGAGTGAATAGAAAAAAAACTTAATTGTCAAAAACATAAGTCATTTCCGACATAAATTAACTAAATTATTTCTTTAAATGATTTATATTTTTTCTACTCAATATCTATACAATATATTCTATATTATGTAATCTATATTATATAATCACTAAATAGTAGCACAAAATTGCACTGGTCATTTAATTCGATACTGTTTTACATATTATATCTTGCAACATTTTTTCTATTTAAAGTCGTTTGAAATATAGATCTGATATAATAGGGATAAATTATATTATCAATCATTGATTTAAAGCATTAGATTACGATTTAACTTCCTCTAACTATGCGCTGATCCCTTAGATTTAAAGGATTTAGTACTTTGGCAAACTCTACCATAAACTTATGTAGAATAAGCTTACGTGGATTAATTGTGATTGATTGCTCATACCTTTAACCCAATTCAGATATAATTCAGATATATATTATGTTAATTTTCTGCTTTTTGTAATAGAAATATGTGAAAGGTATAAATAATTTCGTAAAATTAAATAATGAAATAATTATACAAAATTAAATATCAAATCTATCATATGATTTTCTACATTTTTATAAAATTAACTTGTAACTTTCACTTTTTGAGACAATACTGTCAAAGAATTTAAATTTCAACTTCTCTAAATGCTATATGAATTTTATAATCTTTATAGTATAATACGATACTTTAAAAAGATGCACATCCAACCAATTGGATTTCTATTGGAATAGCATGTTTATTTGCTCTTGGTATTTTGCAGTTTTAATATATTTTGCTATATTACTTTTTGATAATAATAGTTCTCAACTTTCTTCCAGTTACTGATATTTAATTTAAATTATTCGATTTTATCGCAACTACATGGATCTACTTTTCTGTTTGTTTTATTTTTCATGGCAATTTATACAATAACTACATTTAGCTACAATTGAAATTGAAAAATAAAACTACAAAAGAAACTAGTTAGTATTGGTATTTTGCCTTGAGGTAAGTTACATGAACTTCCCGATATGTGTAAATAATCGACTTAATCAATAAAAAATAAATTAATTTTTGAGTTATTAAAAGTATTCCGAGTGGATTTATTACACATATTTAAAAGCGAACAAACTCGGAGTATTTTCTAAAAGCAAATATTCAAAAATCAATAATTTTTTTATAATTGAACCAGTTTCCATAGAAATTTAATGGTTTAGTATGTTCATTAAGACAAAGTACTCTATCGTTATACCAAAATCGTCTAATTTTAATTCTAACAAACGTCAAAAAAACTACTCATTTTCTCAAACTTTGATAAATTTTTAAAATTAAACTACTTGTAAAGCCGTCATATTTCAGTAAGTTCTATAAGCCCATGATATATATCGCCAAAAAAAGTTCCATAAAAATCGGCTTATTTTTTTTTTTTCAACGGAAAACTGACAAACGATAGTCCTCATCGAGATACATCGAATGGCTTTTAAATTTTTGAAATCGGTCCAAAAAACGTCGATTTACGGTAAAAAATCTGTTCACACACACACACCACATACTTTTTAACTTCCCGTAGGGTAAGTTATTGTAATGGGCCGAAAATCGGAATTGAAAATTTTTACATTTCTCGACGTTTTGAAGGTTTCTGAACGTTTTGGCATACCTCAGAAAAAATGGATGTGTGTGTGTGTGTGTGTGTGTGTATGTATGTATGGATACAAATTTTCGTCCACGTTTTCGGGCGTACGGATCAACCGATTTGAATGGTTTAAAAAACATTCGATTCCTATTAATAAGGAGAAGAGCTGATTAGTTTTTGGCAAAAACAGGTCCAGCAGTTACGGAGATAAGGAGCAAAGAGTGCAGAAAATAGAAATCGAGTTTTTGAGAGAACGGAGCATCCGATTTGAATGATCTAAAAAACATTCCATTAGTAATGATTGGGAGAAAGGGTTATTAGTTTCGCGCAAAGGCAGGCCCAGCCATTTCGGAGATACAGAGCTAAATGTACAAAAAATGGCAGTTTTTGTGAGAACTAAACGTCCGATTCAATTGATTCAAAGAACTTTCTGCTTGTCTTAACAAAATAATTGATTTTGGAAAAAAAAATTTGTACCATTTTTTTTTTTTTTTTTAAATTTTTTGTATATCGAAAATAATTCAGATTTTATTTTTAATTCTGACTATAGTTCTAATATACTTTAAACAAATAATTTCAACTCTGCAATTCAGTTTATATAATTATTATAAATATTAGACAATAATACAATATTTATAATAATCTATTTGAAAACATTCAATATTCCTCGAACGTTTCGTTACGGTACGGGAAGTTCCAGCAATTTGCCTTAAGGCACGATGCCACCCACCCCACTAGTTCCAAATTTGGTCAGAATTCAAATCGATACAGAATGGCTTGAAACGTCAAAAAAACATAAAATTAGCAAATCGGATTTTTTGATGAAAACATAAACTTCTCCTTCGGGAAGTTAAAAATCATAGGCTAAAGTAGTGGCCTAGTATTGGTCTTCTAGACCATTGACTATTGACCATTTTCTGTAAATCTGTATCAATAATATTACAATATTTTAGATTGTATATTAGTTTACGATTGTTAAACTTTAACTATTATTAGTTAGAATAAAGATTTGTTTTTAATCATCAAATAGGTTTATAATTCACTATCAAATATTTTTTGAAAAATAGTTCACTTTTACATTATAATATTATATACAATCATAATTATTTATTTTTGATATCAACTATTAACTATTAACGATTTACTTCAAAACTATTTCGAATGATTTGATTTTATTATGTGGAATTTGGAACATTAATTAGGCAATCTATAAATTAACAGGGTTTTGATCAACATGTTCTTTCACCCTTAATAGTTAATAAGATTTTACAAATTATGTCAATATTGTCATTTACTTGAATTTGTCTGCTCTTGATATTGTACTCTATTTTAGATACTGATGCTTCGTTCCCACGGATCAGAAAAATAAAGTGAACGTTCATAATCCTGATGCACCGCAACAATACGTGTACGACGAAGTTGTCTCTTATGATAATGGAATCGTAATGATAGAAAATCCGCTTGATTAGTCACAGTAACGATTCAATTCAAGCACTCGGCCACTGCCCGCCGATTGAATCGGTATCGATACTATCGATTTAATTCCGATCTTCGAGAATGGAATGAAATCTTGGCTTTTCGTACCGCAAAAGCATGGAAAATGCTTCGAGTCGTTGTTCCACAAGTGTTATTCATCACGCTTGATCGTGAACTAAAATTTCTGAGCGGGCAGTACAGAAAACCAACGATGCTCAAGTATATATTTCATAAAATTTCATAAAATCGTGCCTCAAGGCAAATTGCTGGAACTTCCCGTACCAAAAATTCAAATTTTTTGAAAACTTTGACAAAAAAGATGAGATTTTTGATTTCTAAATTTTTTATATATGTACTTTGAATTTTTCTGAACCTATTGATTTTTTTTAACTTCTCGTAGGGCAAGTTATAGTAATCGCAAAAAAATCAAAAATGAAAATTTTTATATATCTTTACGTTTCAGAGGTTTCTGAACATTTTGGCATACCTTAGAAAAAATGGATGTATGTGTGTGTGTGTGTGTGTGTGTGTGTGTATGTATGTATGTATGTATGTATGTATGTATGTATGTATGTATGTATGTATGTATGTATGTATGTATGTACGTGTGTGTATGTATGTGCGGATACAAATTTTTGTCGACGATTTCGGGAACACGGATCAACCGATTTGAATAATTCAAAAAACATTTGATTCGTATTGATAAGGAGACGTGCTGATTAGTTTTTGGTGAAGGCAGGTCTAGCCGTTCCGAAGATACGGGGCAAAAAGTGCCGAAAACGGTAACTCAGTTTTTAAGAGAATGGAGCATCCGATTTGAATAATTCAAAAAACATTTCACTTGTATTGATAAGATGAAGAATCGATAAAATTTTCATGAAGGTAGGTCTAGCGGTTTCGGAGATATGGAGGAAAAAGTAAAAAAATGAGCCATTTGGCGGTCAAAAATGACCATTAGACATATGCACATCAAATTATCAGATATTTTATAGAGATTTTAACAATAAGTATACATTTTGTTAACATTCCTATGGGTTCCGTACCAATGTTTATGCGTTAGACAGCAGCGCGGCGCTTACGCGCTTTATATTTTGTCCCTATGCAGTTAAAGCAGTACGATTGCTTTGAAAAAAAAAGTTCAGATCTTTCACAATATGTCAAAATAAAGAAAAATTTATTTTTTTCAAAAAAAAAAAAATAATAATTTTTTTTTTTTTTAATTTTTTTTTCAAAAAAAAGTAATTTTTTGTCCAATTTATAGTTTCTCAAAAATCTTATTTTTTCAAAGTAATTTTTTTTCAAAAATGTTAATCGTTTTTAAAAAAATAATAATTTTTGGTACGGGAAGTTCCAGCAATTTGCCTTGAGGCACGATGCCTTAATTGCCTTAAGACAGAATTCCACTTACAGCTAGTTTTTCAAAGCAATCGTGCTGCGTGTCTGTTTTAGAGAAGAAATATCGAAGCGCATAAGCGCCGCATCGCATTCTTACGGATAAACATTGGTACGGAACCCATAGAAATATAAAAAAAATTCATACATATTAATAAAATCTTTATAAAATATCTGATAATTTGATGTGCTTATGCCTAATGATCATTTTTGACCGCCAAATAGCTTTTTTTACTTTTTTCTCTCGATCAGTGAAGCCGCTAGACCTGCCATCGCAAAAATTTAAACGGTATTTCATTTAGTTAATACAAATACAATGTTTTTTGAATTATTCAAATCGGACGCTCCGTAAAAAACTGAATTACCATTTTTGGCTCTTTTTGCCCCGTATCTTCTAAATGGCTAAACCTGCATTTATCAAAAACTAATCAGCACGTCTCCTTATCAATACGAATCGAATGTTTTTTTAATTATTCAAATCGGTTAATCCATGTTCCCGAAATCGTCACACACATACATCAATTTTTTCTAAGGAATGCCAAAATGTTCAGAAACCTCTCAAACGTATATATAAATATTTTCATTTTCGATTTTTTTGCGATTACTATAACTTACCCCACGGAAAGTTGATTAACATTCTGATAATATTTTTCATTTTGAAAATAATATTCAAACAAAATAGCTAAAATATCGTACTAAAAACTAGTTGAATATACTTTATAAAAATAAATTTCAGTTACTTTTCAATGAACTTCATATACAGCAACCTGGTAAGGTTATTTAAAAGCTGTTCCTCAATTTTACTGGTATGTACACTTGATATAAAAGATCATATACTTTTTAATGAATTTCAGGTATAGGTACTATTCGTATATAGCAAGCTGGTGAGGATATTTCAAAGCTATTCTTCGAATCTATGATAACATTGATAATAAATATTTTCTCAAGTTTTTAAATTTGAAGTTATATTCATGTTTAGCAATATTATAATCTCTTTCTTAACTAAATTACCTTATGTACGAGTATATTATATTCACTCAATTGTTGTTGAATATTTAATTCATTTTAACCTCTAAATGCTATATTTGCTCTAACCACATTTAATTTTCTCTATAATACATCAATGTTGCCTTATCGAACTATATTTAACATGTAATCGGTGATTATTTTATATTTCTTTTTTTTTTAATAGAAATACCTATTTTATATCTAAATACCAAACAAAACTAATGAATTCCTACTGTGGACACACAGTAGTAGTATTGTAGTATTATAAAAAATTTAACATTTAACAGCAAAATAAGAGAGCAAACGAATAGATGAATTCTCAAAGTCAATGAAATAAAGTTAAGAAAACCAATCAGCAATAAAGGGAGACCGGTGTTGGTTATACTAAAGCATATTCAGTTTAAGGTAATACTCAGTCTTTTTTACGATCCATAATACTGTCTCTATAAAATATAAAATAGATAATTTATATTGTTTATTATTAGTTAATTCAATTTTTTAACCGCACATCGGTGCTTGTTGCTCGAACTCCGAAATGATTCAATATTCTTCATCTTAATACTTTCTTAATTAATAATACCTTTTCTGGTAATTAAAAAATAATTACTTAATCCTCAATATCTTAGCCTCTAAATCTAATATTATTAACGTGTATAATTATATGCTATGCACTTTTACAAATATATTTTTATAATCCAACACAATATTATTTTATTACAATTCAAAAATTAATGGTTATACAAATATTTGACAAATTTTATCGCATCATTAGTAGTTTCTTTTAAACCACAAGCAAGTATTTATAAATGTTTAACTAATTGCCAATGCTTCATAATTAGAGAAATAAAGCAAATTAAGAATACAAATTGCTTTAGATCCCGGAGATGAAATCATCATCAAATCAGTAGAAGTACCTATACCTACTACTAATTTCCAGTGTTCCGTAAAAGTGTTCTTAGCAATTCCACGTAGCAGAATGATTAGTAATTATTGTTATTTCTCATACAATTATAAGTTCTTTTGACATAGTAGCACACAAGAATGCTTTGTCGGAAGCCTTGCGCGCTTCAAGATTAATTCAGGGTGCTTGAACGTACCTACGCAGGTCTAATATCACGAGAACAAATCAAGGAAATGGTTTTCTACCTACGAGTAAATAAGTTTTGTTACAAAAGTAATAAATGACGCTTATGTATGTCATTAATGTCTTTTATATTTGTAATGACTATATTTTATTTGGAGAAATTAAAACAAACGCTGCCAAGTTGTCAGAAAGCTGTTGGAATCAACTTGGCAATTTGAATGGATTCAAAAGCTTTTTGTTCCAAATCTGTGTTAATATTTCTGCTATAATTCAAAATGTGTAAAATTGAAAATAACATAGTTCAAACCATATAATTTCTAAAGAAAAGTGTTGAAGCTTATCTGTAATATACAATCTTTTAAATTCTGTATTATAAATTCAATTTAAAAATATAACAAATATTAATCAATTATCAATAAATCAAATTTCTTCATTCAAAATCCCGTAATATGCAAATGCATTTTCTTGCCCCTATAATTGTTATAGGGGCAAGAAAGAGGCAATTATTATTGTTCAATCCTTTATCATGTACAAATGATTGAACAGTAAATTGGATACATATCCAATACCCGCATTTTTATTTGTATGAAAACCAATCCATAGCAGGGAAAAATTAGTATTTAAAAAAAAATTTCATAATTTCAATGGATTCAATTCCATGGATTTTCTCTAAAAATTGTGTTAATATCTAATATATCTACTAAAAAATATCTGAAATTGATAGTTAAGCAATAGGACTTCAAAGTATTTAGAATGTGTTGGTGCTTTAATAAACCTCACGCAACTTAATTTTAGACATCGCTCTCAAATATTGTCAATTTAGCTTATAGGAATCCTTATGTATTTCTGATCGCTGAATAAAACAGAGTTAAAAAAAACTTAATTTTAAAACTATAATATTCACAAAATTATTGACAAATATTTTTCGATCATTAATAATCAATTTCCTCTTATAGCAATATTTCGATCATTAATAATCAATTGCCTCTTATAGCGATATAAATGTTATATCAGATACCCACATTTTTATTACTTGCATTTTTTATTAGTTACATTGTTATAACAACAAATGAAAAGCAATAAAAAATTAGACATTAACAAAATCATTTATATTTATGGAAACTTTCATAATTGTGTTTATTTTGATCATTCATTTAACAAATATATGTATATACATATCAAAAACGTTTTTATTTATTACTTTCCTTTCTAATCGCTCGTAATTAGCCATCATTACTGACCACAAGTTTTTGAAGATGTATAATTAAAAATAATTATTTTCTTGAGAGATTTCTCAATGCTTTGGAAATTTACTGGTATTTAGATATTATTATATCCGATAAGAATATAAATTTAACTAAATTTTTTGTTTCATGTAACAAGAATGTATTTTTGAATAAAAAACTTAGCTACTATACACTATGCTCTTAATAAAAATGTAAAACAAGCATCAATCTACATCTACACAAACAGCAGCAAAATCATTCAGACATGTTATTTGAATAAATAAGAAAATTCGAATCAAAGAAAACATATGATATAGATGTTTTGCCAGACATGAATTTTTTTTTCAGACACGAAATTTCTCGACAAAAAATTTAATATTTAGCAAATAATGCGCTTGGGTATTACGAATTTTTATCTCATTTCGTAAATGATTAGGTTTCTGAAAATTAGTAACTGTAAAATTATGTTCTGTAAAAACGACTTGAATAAGTTGAAGATTTTTCTTGTTTGGTGAATTTAAAAATGAAGAAAGAGTTACTAAAGTAAGTTACTAAAGTAAAGTACTTAAAATATTAAAAATGTATAAGAAGCATTAAAAAGATTGTAATATTTATCATGCATTTTGGTCAAAATAATATATGCATATGAATATATCTCTCTTTAATCATTCCTACAAAAATGTTGCTGCATCACTGTTGTGATTCACCAATACTCATTTCTATATTGTACATTTTCAGAACTATTCTAGGAAATGACAGTTTTTGTCCGGATTCCCATCTCGTTTATTTCTTCTGCGGTAGATGCGATGATGATCATTATTTGACCCATGAAGGTTGAATAGAGCCATATGGGCAAGAAAACATAATATGATAGTGTTATTTTTTCATGTTTTATGCATCTCATTATTAACATCCATGCGTTAAATTCTCATGTGTACACAATTTTTATGGCATAATTCATTTAAAAGACTGTTAAATTTTTCGTAAAAAAAATCTGGGCTTTTTATGGAAAAATATAATGCCTCGATAATATGGCTTTGAAAAGCGAGCTATTTACCAACTTATTCCAGTAAATAATCTTCATCTGATATTTAATATTAACTAATGGGGTGCATTGCATCGTGCCTTAAGGCAAATTGGTAGAACTTCCCGTACCGTAATTAAAAATCTTGGTACGGAACTCAACAAAAATTACACAAAACGTGTACACATTATTGACCGCCAAATGACATTTTTTAACTTATTTTTATTGAGAGTCCATAACCGCTGGAACTGCCTTCCCAAAAATTTAATCAGTTCTTCATCTTGTCAATACAAGTAAAATGTTTTTTCAATTATTAAAATCGGACGCTCCGCTCTCTTAAAAACTGAGTTACCGTTTTTGGCACATTTTGCCCAGTATTTTAGGAACGGCTAGACCTGCCTTTGACAAAAACTAATCAGCACGTCTCCTTATCATTACGAATCAAATGTTTCTTGAATTATTCAAATCGGTTGATCGGTGCTCCCGAAATAGTCGACGCAAATTGGTATCCGCACTCACACACACACACACACACATACACACACGCATACATGATTTTTTTCGAAGGTCTGCCAAAATATTCAGAAACTTTTGAAACGTAAAGATATATAAAAATTTTCATTTTTGATTTTTTGCGATTACTATAACTTACCCTACGGGAAGTTAAAAATCTTCAAAATAAAGATTTTATATCAATAATATTTCCATTGTATTTGACTTGATATCTTTATTTTGAACAAAATAATTCAAAGTCAAAGTCAGTCAAAGGGAATTTAACCTTCAACTCCGGCCTTCTTTCTCTGACATTTCCGAATTTCAGTCATTATTTTCTGTCCCGAAACTACTTCAAGTAATATTTCCCAAGAGTTTATCTTCATGACAGAATGCATTATTACATGATTTGAAAAAGAATCCGCTAAACAGAATACTTGAGAAGATACGAACACCGTGGGACGCCGACAGTATATTGAGATAAAAACAAAAGGATGCGAGGCTATTTCACTTTCTTATGTTACCGCCTGGTTTGCAATGAAACTGCCATCGGAAATTGTTTCAACCACTATTATTTACAACTTCCAACTGAAAATTGTGAGAAAGGATCAATGGGTTTAGTTGTGCAGAACACAGAACTATCTGTCTGTAGAATGAGTAAAGAAAATATTTATGGTAAGGATTTATATTTGAAAAAATATTGAACAATATTTTTCTTTATTATGAAAAAAAAATAAATAGATTAGTTCTGCAGAACACAGAACTGCATCATGGAAGACTGGGTACATTTGTGTCACTTTTTTCTGATCAGCCATAATTTTGATAATTTACCAGTTGGCTGAGAAAAAAGTAAATTGAATGGTAATTTGTACATTTATCTATGTGTAAATATTAAAATACTGTCCTTAAATACAATGGATTAGTCATAAAACCAAATCATACAAGAAAAGAGCGACATCCCAAAGACGGTTTTGACAGACATAAAAATGAAAAAACTAGTGTGGTGCATGGCATCGTGCCTTGAGGCAAATTGCTGGAACTTCCCGTAAAAATTTACACAAAATGTGTACACATTATTAAAATCTCTATAAAATTTCGGATAATTTGATGTACTTATGTCCAATAAACATTTTGGACCGTCAAATGGCATTTTTTTAACTTATTTTTATTGAGAGTCTATAACCGCTGGACCTGCCTTCAAAAAAATTTAATGAGTTGAAAGTTTTTCGAATTATTAAAATCGGTTGATCGGTATTCCCGAAATCGTCGACGAAAATTTGTATCCGCACACACACACACACACATACATCCATTTTTTCTAAGGTATGCCAAAATGTTCAAAAACCTTTGAAACGTAAAGATATATAAAAAAATTCATTTTCGATTTTTTTGCGAATAATATAACTTACCCTACGGGAAGTTAACAATAGGCATAAACACCAAAATGTTTTATAACGACCATCATTGTCAGAAATATATTGTAATATAACCATTTAAACAAAGCTTATAAATATTAACAGTATGTAACAAAATATATATTTTTTATACAAATATAACAAGAAATCTTGATCAAGCACAGACTAAACAAGTACAAATATACTTAAAAATCAACAATAATTTAGTAACTTAATCAAAATCAAACATTTTTCATTTTTAATCTCTGGATTCGTTCGAAACTTTCGCCATTGTAACTGAATTTGATCGATTTTAATTCAATCCAATGCAAAAATATATATTTGATTAAATAAAGTGGATATTACATGATTGGCACATAAGTTCGCTACTCTAAGCTTTTATACTTTTAGACTATTGTTTGTTATATAACACAGTACATTTACATACTCGATCAATTTCTTGTTCAAATATTTAATATGTATGTCATGTTACTCTAATATAAAATCGAATAGGCTAATGCATTTTTCAACTTAAATTATATACTTATAAATTTTTAATAAATTTGTGTCTTTTAATATTATGTTTCAAAATATTTAAATCGAAAGTTTTAGTTTTTGAAAAAAAAAAAGATCACTCGATAAAATATATAAGATAAAAAATGAGCTTTTAACTAATAATCATCGACTCACAATTTTGAACCAAATAAAACATTGTTGACATAATCTATATCAACGCATTGAGCCAACAATTCGGATTAAAATAGAAGAAAACAAAAAAGATTTGCAGACAATTTCGAATAAAAATTCCGAATACTTACTTATAAATGAATAAAATTAATCTATTAGTCAGGGCTCGCGTGTATGTAAGCCGTTAGGAACGACAGGACTTGATTCAGAGGTCCAGGG
Source organism: Ctenocephalides felis (assembly GCF_003426905.1). Lineage (NCBI taxonomy): Eukaryota > Metazoa > Arthropoda > Insecta > Siphonaptera > Pulicidae > Ctenocephalides > Ctenocephalides felis. Next base: position 23,986,659 of record NW_020539726.1, read on the forward strand.
TTCGATACTTCGAGCAGCCTGTTGTCAGGCAGCAGTGACAACGATTTTCACTTGGAAATATAGATAGCAATATGTTTCCAAGTGAGAATAGCCCTTAATCAAATATAGATGGATTAACCACTGGGTTACCATCTAAGTATACGAAGTAAGGAGAAGTTTTAGCTTAACAGCTTATAAGAATCAAAGTTCTGATTGCTGTTAAAAATATATATGAAAAAAAATCTATTAGTCTAATCAAACTAGGAACAAGAATACATGCGTAGAAAACCATTCGTTTTAATGATATTTTATTTTAGATGACCAGCGAAAAAATCTAAGATCCTATATCGACAGCAACTGCAAAGTTTCTTTGCTATCCTTTAGTCGTTGTTGAACTTATTTATGAAGCAATTTTCAAGATTGATCAGATTAACATCAAGGTCAAGGAAGTATAAAGTCATTGCGGAAATGAATACAGATACCAAATTAAATTCAACAATAAAATTTATCATGTTGAATCATTTTCCCATTTAGGATGACAATCGGTTCTCGACAAAACATTTATACATCGTTTTATAAATACTTAATGGGACATTTTCACAACTACATGGTAAAATGTGCATGGTAAAACTCACACGAATATTTAAGAGTTAAAGCTATTATATTATCATAATTCGCAGTGTCGCGCCTGAACGTCCATACGAAATTTTCGCAAGGTTTTATAGAGAAATAGCCGGTAAGATTTTTACTCAAAGCCCAATTACAGTAATATTAATTTTACCAAAAATCGATTTTAAATGTCTCATTTATTTCTGAGAAAGGTGTGGAATAATATGTTATCAATTTATGTTATATTTTCGTTTGTGTTGCATTTCCGTCACAAGATAAGGGACGCAAACGCACGTGGTGTAATAAATATCACTGAAAATTGATAAAATAGTAACATTTATTTGCATTCATCTGTATCTATTTATATATCATTACGTTTTAAATAGAATATTATTTATACGATAATTTTATCAAATACTTTAATTACTTAGATTACAACAGGTCATGATCAGTCACACTTTTAAAAGTGACTACTTCATTTTATCAAAACTATTATAGCATATACCAAATTTTGGAATCCGAGTACTAATATCAAATGCAAATTACACATATGTACTTAGTTGTGCAATTTCAACCGCCACAATAGGTTATAATTAAAGTCAATCAATTTAAAATTTCCTATTCGTATTCGTACTCTATAAGTCACAATTTAAATAATCACGACATATAACAATAAACACAATTCAGGAATACTTAGAAAATATTATAATTACTTAGATTATTAAATTGAAATTAACAAGATTTACAAATTGCTAGCTGTTTTGTAATTTGAATTACTTATATACAATCTAAACAAACTTTTAAATTGCACGTAATTATTTTAAAAATACTTCACAAAACAAACTTAATAATTTTAACTTTTAACGCCAGATTTTGAATCTGGCTAATGTTATTAATATAACTAACAAAACTTTTGAATTGCACATCATTATTGAGAAAACAATTCTCAAAATAAAAAATAATTCTAATTTTATTTTGAGAACAAGATCTCCGAAAAATCAATTGGTTAATAATATTAGTATATTTTACAAAAATTTCGACAAGATCTTCTTCCATTAGATGTAGAATTGAATAACCGTGAGCTCGGTCGTCTGTCTCATTGTCAGACCAGACAAAATTGGAATTAGCTTTTAAAGAGCCCATTATGCTATATAAATATAGAATAATGTCACTAAATGACCTGCGATTACCGACATCCTGACAACCGTCAAATGGTGAGCAGAAACGTTTTGCTCCGAAGCAAATTATATATATTTGTTAAGTAGAGGCATTTCTGTTAAGGGCAAGGCGTTTGATTTATTAATAAAGGACCAGTCAATCTAAATTTCACCTAACATTTATACAAAATTTAATTAAAATTATTTAGTTCTTACCACTAGCAAACGTTTTATAGTTATTTTTATATTAATATAGTTATATATTAAATTGTAGATATTATATTTATTGAAGTAACTAGATTATTGAGAGTTGGTATAGTTGTTAAAACTATGGACTACCAATGAAAAGTTTGATACCCGCTTCGGACAGCCTGATTTCAAGCAGTAGTGAGAAAATATGCATACCTATGTGTTTCCAAGTAAAAATAGCCCTTCTTGACATTGCTGCATCAATAAAAACTTCAACAAATAGAGATAGGCGACTATTGAGTTGGAAAGAGCCATAGCTAAGTCAAATGATTACAAAAATTTATTGCAAATATAAAATGTTGCATTAGATACAAATTGAATCAAACTAGTCTCGTGTAAAATATTTAGATAAATTTATGCTTAAATCTGATTATTATTAAATTGTATAAAATCCAATTGTTAAACTGTCTTTTATGCATGAAGACCATTTATTTAAATCTGCGCGTTTATAGCAGCCCATATAAAACGCACCTAACGTCACACATGACAAGAGCTAGAGTACGCCCAGGCAAAAAAAACGGCCTAGGATGGATTTCATAGTTGTTTCTGGTCCGCTTGTTTCAAATCCCTTCATTCCCGTTGACGTGCCATTTGAATTGCAAATATATAATGAATATTGCAGATGTTTCAGCACAGTGGCGTAAATATCCCCGTAATTCAAAGACAAGCGTAATTCAATAAGAATAATGAATGAAATAATGCGATATAGGGGAGACTGGGTGCGGTTGTGTTAGGGTGCGGTAGTGACAGTCGTCATGACAGCTAAATTATTCTGATTATGAGATAGGGTCCAAAGCGAGAAATATAAAGTATGTTTGTTCGAACAAGTTTCCATTATTTGCTTTCAGTCAGTGCCTTGATCTTTAGACAGCATTGCATTTAAAGAGTCAACTGTTATTGTATACAGATAGATTACTTTGTTTGTTATTTTGTGGTAAGTTGAACATTAGTAGTTATTTACTAGCAATTAGTTTTTGCTTAGATAATTTAGCTCAGTCATAATAATGATTTGTTTTCGAAAGTGTGCGTTGGGTTTGGTTGTGACAAATTTTGGGTACGGCTGTGATATGTATTTCTTGTCCTTTTTGGGTGGAGATTAAACAGATAAAAAAATCTAACTTAACTAAGACAAAATACGAAACAGTAAAAAAAAGGAAAATTCAATACCAAATTAAAAAATTTCACAAAGAATTCTTGTTTACTTTGTTTAAAAAATTATGTTTTGGTATCTATTCTTATATTTTATTCATAAGCTTTGTTTAAATGTTTATATTGTGTGTTGTATTACATATTATTGTTATTAACGGCAATAAAAGTCGTTATAATTATAAAGTCGTTATAAATCATTTTGGTGTTTATAGTTATTATTTTTTAACGTATATTTATACCTATCACAAACGTCCCTCAGGTGTGGACAGTTGTCTAATTAGCAACGTTTCTTGGCTAATTTGACTTTATGACAAATCCATCGAATTTAGAAATAGCTTTTCAATATTGATCATTAATGATAACCTCCGTATCGAGTCTCTTCTAATATGTTCGTTTTTAGAATTGTTAATGCTTATCAAAAGTATGATTAAAATTTTATAAGATTTGATGTTTTAACTAGTGGTGTATGGCATCGTGCCTTAAGGCAAATTGCAGGAACTTCCCGTACCGTAACGAAATGTTTGAGGAATATTAAATGTTTTCAAATAGAATATTATAAATATTGTAACATTGTCTGATATTTATAAGAATTATGTAAACCAAATTGTAAAGTTCAAATTATTTTGTTTAAAGTATATTAGAACTAGACGGAATTAAAATTAAAATCTGAATTATTTTCCTTAAACAAAAAAAATTTGAAAAAAAAACGAAAAAAAATTAAAACAATTTTTTTTTTCAAAGCAATTAGTTTGTTAAAACAAGCAGAAAGTCCTTTGAGTCATTCAAATCGAACGGTTGTTTCTCTCAAAAACTGCCATTTTTGCACATTTAGCTCTGTATCTTCGAAATGGCTGGACATGCCTTTGCCAAAATCTAATCAGCACATCTCCCTATCAATAGGAATCGAATGTTTTTTGAACCATTCAAATCGGTTGATCCGTGCGCCCGAAAACGTGGACGAAAAAATGCTGACATACAAAACACACACACGCACATCCATTTTTTCTGAAGTATGCCAAAATGTTCAAAAACCTTCAAAACGTGAAGATATGCAAAAATATTCATTTTCGATTTTCAGCCCATTACTACAACTACCCTATGGGAAGTAAAAAAAATGTTGCATTAAATAACTATTAATTTTCAATTTCTTAAAAACTTGTATAATTTACTTTTACAAAATATCTGTTTTAGTTATGGCTTCATCACTTGAAAGTTTTAAATTCATATTTATGTAGTGTATTAATGTTTTTATTTATTTTCAATAGTTACAGTACTTGTCAAATTATAATATATAATAGAGATTTTAATATATGCAAAATCAGGTTCCAAAAATGGTATGTATTAAAATAGTACTGTGCTATAAGAAGTGATTTCAAAGGTTGATGTAATAAAAGCAGTTTCATGTCTCCCATGAAGGGAGCAGTAAAAGCGACGGATTGGCGTTTCTGATTTTAATATTATAGGAAACTCCCTCAGAACATGTAAACCTTAAAGTCACGAATTAAACATGCATTTTATTTAATTGTGTCTATAAACAACTTGACATGCGATGAAACAATAAAAATTAACACAGAAAGCGACACATCGCGCGTGCTCGTAATTTCTAACGGTACAGAAATTAGCTTTTCGTTCGCGTCCGAAGTTCTGAATTCTCATTCCTAGGTTAACCCTTCGCTAAACTTCCTGGTTGCTAAATCATATTGGGAATTGCCTTGCTAAGCACGGTTAGAGAGGAAATAAATTTAATGGAAGGTGGGTATGTGGGAGAGGAAAACCGTCATATAAGATAGGTAATGTCAATTTAGATTAATATTACTTGGGTTGGCAGAGTAGATAATAAGAGATTTTATATTTATCGGGATATGATGTCAATAAAAATTGATGATTATTTAGTCAAACTAATCAAAATTGTGTAAAATTATGCTAAACTTTATAGTGGACTTAGGGTTGTCCGTGGCTCACTGTGAAAAGCTTTGATCTTGTAACCACAAGGTTCCAGACTAGGTATTGAGGGACCTGATATCAAACACTGGTGATTTAAGTTTTATAGATCTATAAATATGTTCAAGGAAAAACAAAGCCTTCTTCCGCTGCATCATATTGAATATATGTCATCAGTATTTTGTAGAAATTTTAATACATAAAATATATTTAAAACACAGATGCAGCAACCGTTGAGTGTCTTTTGAGACTTTGGCATATTAAATTCTGTAAATTATATATGTTTACAAAAAAGAGTGTGCGTAAGGTTCATGCGCGATTGAAGTAAAACTTATTTGCTACTGTACAAGATGGCCTATTTAAGTAAAAATAAATACATCATATAACAATTTTGAATAATATTTCTTAGTAATATGGTAATACTGGTGATGCACATATTTATTAGTGTCAACCATTATACACATTTACATAATGTGTATAAGTATGGCCTTATAGTTCGAATATGACATGATCGGTTTGTCATTGTAATTACCATTTAGAAATGAACCTTCATTAGAGAAATGAAGTAATTGCTGATTAATAACTTCTATAACATTTGTTCACATAGTTAAACAACGCCTAAACAAATATTGTTTTCACAATTTATTATATAATTATTGTGTTTGAAGAACTTCATGTAAATAAAATTAGCAAACATTCATTGACTGCTTGTATTTTTTTTTTACTTTTTCGCTGGCGATATAATCTCATTCTTTGAACAGCTGTAATATCTGTCTTGCCTAAAAAATATTTTCCATTTTAATGACTTCGAAGTTTAATAGAAACTACGAATAATATAGAAATGATTTCTAATCAATAAACTTACGTTTAGTACAAATGTTTAATTGTTTTATTATTTTCAATATTTTAATGTTAATTGTTTATTTACCTATCTATGTCGATTTCCTTGTTGTACAACGTTGACGCCGCTACGCATACAACGACAGATCTCTATTCACATACGCGACGATTAATCACAATCGACCCGTATAAAAATGATATCATCGAGAGCAAATAACGAATCATTGGCACTCGACTCTTATCTTATCTGCCGTAACGCACTTCCGTTGCATTTGTACGGATTTACACCCTAGTTGCGCCTAAAGAAGTTTTACTTCAAAAAGTTATTGAACAAAACCTAATCAATCAAATTTAAAATAAAGGACATTGTCTAATATTTTTAAGAATTATGTAAACTGAATTGCAAAGTAAAAATTATTAATTTGAAGTATATAAATGAGTTTTAGAACTTTAGCTAGAATTAAAATTAAAATCCGAATTATTTTCGATAATTTAAAAAAAAAATCTTTTCCAAAAATCGTTTTCTCAACACAACCAAAAAGTTTTTTTGAATCATTCAAAATCAATTTATTTCTCTCAAAAACAGCCATTTTTTGCACATTTAACTCAGTACCTCCGAGCTAATCACAACTTCTCCCCGTCATTACAAATTGAATGTTTTTTGGATCATTCAAATAGGATGCACCGTTCTCTCAAAAACTCGATTTCTATTTTCTGCACTCTTTGCTTCATATCTCTGAAACCGCTGGAAATGCCTTTGTCAAAAACTAAACAGCACATTTCCATATCAATAGAAATCTAATGTTTTTTTAAACCTACATACATACATACTTACACACACACATCCATTTTTTCAGAGGTATGCCAAAATGTTTAGAAGCCTTCAATACGTGAAAAATTCAAAAATTTTCAATTTTTGAACGATTATAGTAACTAACCCTACGGTAAGTTAATAAAATAAATGATTAGGAAACAAAGAGGTTTTATATTCTTCAACCAAATAATTCCAAAACAGATAAAAATCAGGTTCCGTGCACCAACCTAGTGCACTAGTTTCAATCTAAGTTCTTAACTTCAAATGCAAACATGTACCATAAAGAATATACATCTGGATTATTGGAGCAGCAAATTGCTCTCATTTATAGTTCAGGGTACAAATCAATTCTCCTAGATTATTGCGCCGTCGACGTAACGAGGTCTAATGTACCGTAATTCAGGCAACTACTAAGACCAGGACTTTGGTTATCATTAAATAACACTGAACTTGATCTGACTAGACTGATTATTAACGCTGTTAAAACGCATGTTAAAAGCACTTGGATACGTCGAATGTGGCCGAGTTTACAGCTTGTGGAATCTAGATTGATGTGAAAGAGATCATTGCTATAGATTGATGTTGATCTATGGTAATAAATAAATGATGAATATTAAAAAATCATAAAACTAATTATATAGTTTTATATTCAGTATTCATATTACATAATTTTGTTTTAGTACGAACGTAATATCAATAAAAAAATATTTCATTGAATTAATGGGCCGATTCTGCAGCCCAACAGAACAATGTTATGGCAAGGCCATGTAGCGCTCCACTTCCATACATTATGCTACTGAATCATACTGAATACTGTCAAAATGTCATATTTGCTGTGCATTCAGGCTTTTTACACATAAACTGCAATGTAACTTGTATGTTAGGAAGCTGGGTCAGAAAGACCCTGTTATCTAAGATCGTTTTTTGAACATTTGTGCGGTTTCTATGTTATAGCTGACAACTTGAGAAAAACTCCTGACTGCACTGCAACCACATGGCTTTTAGCAATATTGATATGGAAAGTTCTTCATAACATAGCCTTGCCATACCATTGGTCTCTTGTGCGGGAGAATCGATCCATTAAGATCAAGTTGCAAAAAATATGTTGAATACACAACAAAAAACTAAAGGCAAAGGTGTTAGTATCGAGATGTCACTAATTCAAAATTTCTTGAAACCACAAATTGGATTCTCAAAAGATTCTAGAGCTTACATCAATTCTCAATTTCCGTGAAGTTGCAAATCTCAGTGCAAATCATCGACGTCGTGCATGAAATAAAGGTCTAAGTCACTTTATTATATATGATATGCATAGAAACACGCACTGCATTCAAATAACGGGATGAAGAAACGGTCAAATGCAATTATATACATGAAAATACCACACAAGTTTTCATTGTTTCACCACCCAGATTTCTAAAGCAAAAGTGTTAAACGAAAAACGACAAATAAAAAATTTAATGCATTAATATATAATTAACCAATTCGCATTTTAAATTGAAATATAACTTTGGAAATAATATTAAATATGAATTATTCAGGAATATTAACAAAAACGTAGACGAACAATACATATTTTGATAGGGTAAGGAAATGATTAATAATGATACATTAGGAAAAAACATGCATTTGAAAAGTTTTCACATATTTTATGATCAGATAAAAGCACTTTCGTCGAATAGAATTACAATTAGCTTATTTTTCATCGAATAGAATGTCCGTTCTATATTAAAACTCTTAAGCTCAAAAAGTCCATCAAGTACCATGTCCCATGTTGCTCATAGAACTTTCTACTGACTTGCGAACTTTATCTCCATTGCGACATTTAACTGTTTTACACTTGTACCCAAATGAATATTTCCGCTGTTAACTTTCCACGATGGAAAGATATAAAAAAATGTATATAAAATGCAGAGCAGGTATTAAATATAATTTTGTTTTGAAGGCGAAATGAAAAATTAAAGCTTGGGTGAAGCCAAGTTCCAAAAACTTACCGATATGCGTTATAATCAATTAATAAAAATATAGATTTAGAACTTTTAAAATTGTGATATTGTATTGAAATTTTAAAATTTTGATATGGTTTATTATTCAAACCTTTGAACACATTTATAAATAAATCACATTCCGTAGACCTATAATATTTTAGGATTCTCGCCAAGGGCATATAAACTAGCAATATACAAAGTTTTATCAAAATTTGACCAAAATCTTTAACAATAGTCAGAAGATTTTGTATTTTTAAAGCCTTTTTTAATCCTACAGTTTTACTTTTTGTCCATTTCAGGACAGGTAATGTAAAAATTACGATTCAATAAAAAAAAATCCATTCTCCAGCTAACTAATCAGCTTCTCCAAGTAATACTTAGTTTGTCTTTTGGATTTCCAAAATCGGTTCAGGATTTTTGGCTAAAACCTGAACAAAATATTTCGCACTCATCTATTAATTGTACAGAAATGTTTCGGCTGATCGCCTGGTAAAATTAATTAATTCGAGTCCTTATTGAGTTTAGTTAAATTTTTAAATGCTTTTAAATTAAATTTAAAAATCAGCCACAGAAACGATAAAATTTATTCTAACTTGTGTGCAATCGCATTTGACCGACCTACTACTATTCTTTTGAATGAATTGCTCAAGCTAAAAATTTGAATTCTTTAAGATGTAAAGAAAATTTTCATTACTAATACTATAGGATAGGCGGAAACAAAGGTCCAATTTGACTTTGAGCAATTATATTGTGAACTCCAAAACAATTATATCATAGCAAATAACACATATCAAACAAACAACAATCTGACTATATTCAGTAAAAATCTCAGCTAATTCATCATTCTAGAAATGTGTTTTTTTGCTGTTTTACAAAAATTTGAAACCTGGCTCCATAGGCGGGGTAAATTGAGACGGCCAGGGTGCAAACAGTTCCAATGTTTTATTTTAATTTTAAAAGGTTTTTACAAAATAATAGCTACATTATTCAACTAATGCAAAATATAAATTTCATGAGTTTATTATTAAATTTCATTCATTTTTTTTCAGAGATAACACAGTAATGAACATTGATCAGGTATTTTGTCAGAAATATTCATCAACCAAGTTTGAATAACTATTTATGTAATTTTTTACACCTTTGCCAAGGTCAAGGTATAGTTGGTCTCTTTTAACCCACCCAGGTGAGAGCTTTTATAAAAGTTATAAAAAAAACTGTTCAATATAACTTAAATTTAACACTACTTCTCATAAAACAATTAAATAACGTATACTTAAAAATTATGTTAATGTTACAATTTATGTTAACGTATACTTTAAAATTATGTTATGTTACAATGTCTGAAAAACTAAGCACATAACTCATAATCAAAGGAAATAAAATCGCAAGAAAATACTTTTGTTATGAATTTTTAAATTGCCGTTTTTCTCCCGATAGTAACGTCGTAAAAATCAGGGTATCTGGATATACATCTTTTACCCTCTACTTTCAAATTTCAATAAAAAATTCTTAGCTTTACTGATTTTTGTGATATCAGTGGTAGACCTTTTTACCCGCGGACTTTTAAACTACCCTATGCCTGCTCTACCCTATTCCTGTTACAATAAAGTAGTAGATATTGTCATATCAAGTTTAAATTCAACTATTATTTTCCATTTGACTACATTACAATGACAATTTCTTTCTCCGACAACGGTCATCCTGTGACAGTGTCATCTTAAATAATTTTTATTGCATTTGTGTTACTTACATCGACTTCTTGCAAACGGAATTATGTACGGAAGCATGAGGGAATGGGAACAAGACAACATTAAAACTGTGTCACATTCTGCATTTACGCGACACACGATGCGAGAGACTTCAAGTTGATATAAGGCGAACGCGCTTAGTAAATATTTACCTTAATTGTCTAAAAGGCTTCTGAGCCGGTTCACGGAAGTAGTCGTACTAAATATACTCTTTGGAATACTTGTCTTTGGCCAAGATCAAGAAGATACACATTTAAAAATTTAATACTTATTACTTTCAGTTTTCAATCTTATATTACTCGACTATATTATCGATTATGATATATTTACATTGCAGAAAGATGTCCATGTCACCCATAATTTCTTAATAATCATATCAATATCCATATTATCCAAAAAATTATCCGTGCAGGAATTATCCAAATCGGTTTATCCGTGCTCCCGAAAACGTGGACGAAAAATTGTGTCCATACAAACACACACAGATAAATTAAAGTTTCTAAATTAAAATCTGGGTAACTACGAGACCGTAATTCGTTATTAACATGAAAGTAATAATGTGATAATATACCACAAGATATTTAGATATTTATATTTTAGAAAATAGGTGATACTTGGTGGCTTTTTGTACATGTTGTAGATGTCATTTGTAAATTATTTCATAAATTGAATAAAAACAATTCGTAAAGCTTTATAATACTAAATTTTCACTTTTAAATTTACATTGAATATGTAAAAGATCTCCGTTGTAATTTATATTCAGCTAGATATTTAGATATTTATATTTTAGAAAATGAGCTTGGAAATTAAACTGTGTTTGAATATTGTTGAAGAAGTCATTTGTGTATTCTTTAAAAAAGAATATTTTCTCATAAATCGCGTGACAAATTAATTAAAAGCGATTCGTAAAGCTCCAAATACTAAATTTTCACCTTCTAATTTACATTGAAAATTTAAAATATTTCGGTTGCATGTAAATATGTTAAGGATAGAATAATGTATATTGAAAAATAATTAAATCGCGCAAATTAACCGCAGATTATACAAGACATTCAAGAATTGCTTATTTAAGTTTTTAATTGGATTTAATTATTTTCATTTTCCATCATTATTTCAATAATATGACAAATTAATTGAAGATGATAAAAAGAATTAAATTTGAGAAGCACAATACTAAATTCACACTTTATAATAGACTTTAAAAAATTAAAAAAAATGTTTAGAGTGAAAAATACATATTAAGAAAGAATTATTACAATAATTAGGCATTCAAAAATTGCATATTTTAATCTTCATATAGATTCATTCATTTCATTTTATACCCATTATATTTTGCAAATGATGTTAGATTATATCCTTCTCATAACTTTTATGATAGTTAAATATTTAAACGAATGAGCATTACTGAGTGCAAATGCATAAAATTAATTAATACTTCTTATTAATATCAAGAGCTAATTTAAATTAGAAATTAATTCTATTAGCATCATTATAAGAAACTAAAGTAAATACAGGTGCAGTGAAATTTAATATCTACAGAACAACGTATTTGCTCACTGCGATGTTGATCAAGTAAAAAGTAAATACGATAAACTCGTAACACTTTTAATAGCCATATTTTTTGAATTATTGAAAAATAGCACTCACATTAAATTCATAACACGTGTAAAATTTGGTAACTCATGTTTTAGCTCTGCAATTTAAAAAGTATACTAATTTATTGATCAAACATAGTTGAATTCACTCAGCTTGGATGAATTATGAGAAAACTACAAATTGTATAAAACTTATATAAAATAAAACTTATTCATCATTTATTGAATAATAAAATACTCCTAGAATGTATAAAAATGTATTAGTTTTCTCTTTGCAATATCTGAAATCAAAAAATTAATGCTCTCGTTAACTACATTTTCATATAAACTGAAATGTAATATTTAAAATATGATCCTTTAGTTCAACCATTTTCCACGATAACTTAGGATGATAATGATAAAAATACAGAATCTGAAACTATTTCTATTTTATTAATTAAATCAATTTAGTGAAATAAAATTGGGTATTGCTAAAGCATATATTAGAATATAAGCGGTAGTGCAACCTATCACACAAATCCACAACTTCATCATACGTTGGTTCGTAGAAAGAATGACAAAAGTCTTTAACCTTGATAAAAAATTAAAATTAGTTTTATAATAAAAGTTGTTCAAACAATTTTAAAATGTATGAACTCTAATTGAATTAATCACAAATAGATAATTACTTTTCTATAACGATCTGTTTAGATAAGAACAATAGCTAAACTTATACGATTTTACCGACAACCAGGCGCATTATATATTAAAAAACTGATTATTGAAGAATGTTTTTTATTAATATTTAGTCAACCAATTATTATAAAACACATAGAATTGTTGCATGTTTTTATAATTTTCCAAATACATGCTTTTAACTAAAAAAAACTCAAACAAGATTTAATTGATTTCAATTGATTATTTTGAAATAAGACTAAATTTCTTCTACTGAAATTACAATTATCTAATTTTTAGTAAAAGAAACAAAATTTTTTTTAACTTAAAAAATTCTTATTCAAAATATTTTATTTCCAATTTTAGTGGAATGCATATAGTTTACAAAATTACAGAAGCAAAAGAATTCTATGCATTTCAATCATTTTTAGTGAAGAAATACATTGCAAATTTCATAGAAAAAAATATATTTACTCTTATATTAGTGGTAATCATTTGGAAGAAAAAACAACAAACATTTCTCGTGCAATGGATATTTTAGTTGCAATGAAATATATCTTCTCTCTTCACGTATAAAGTCTTCAAATATAATCTTCTCTCAACACGTGCATCAACTGAATTTAATTAATATTAATTAAACAAAGCAAGAAACAATTGAATAAAAGTAATTAGATACTATTACGATGACTTCTCACAATTTTATTCAAATTTGTTTAATATCTTGAACAATCAATTTTTATTCGATAAAAACGTTAATTTGAAATGACCAGTCTCTAAGTAAGTAAATATGTACTGTGCATATATATCTTTGAGAATATGAATATATCACACTCTTATTGCACTATTTAATTAAATGATGCTTAATTATAAAACGTTTCGAATTTATTAATTTGTTAGCCAGTGTAAATATAAATAAATTACTTTAATTATATAATAATTTTTGCAGTATAATTGTTTAAAAATGTTACTGCTGCAATATTGAATAACAAAATTAATTATAAATGAGGATATTGAAAAAAATATGCATTGTTTTCATAATCAAGTTTTAATATTAGTTCTCGTCACAACAATTTTTGTAATTGTATACATAATTAGATTTTGCACACCCACAATTAGCTATCAAAAATCTTATAATAAGATAATAAAATCTTCAAACATTATTGTGAGTAGATGGTATAAAAGGCTCTATAAATATGTAGCAATCTAAACTAGCAAAAAAAACGTTGTTACTATATTACTTTGGCTCCCACATAGTTAGAGCAATGCCATTTCAAACTGAAGTCCTAGACTCGATACCTGCCTCGGCCAGCCTGATGTCAAGCAATAGTCCCAGATCGACGACATCGGTTTTCATTTGGAAATATAGATAGCAAAGTGTTTCCAAGTGAAAATAGCCCTTCGAGGCATTGCTTTAATATCCTAATTAAATATGTGACATGAGTTTTCATTTTGAAATATAGATAGCAAAGTGTTTCCAAGTGAAAATGGCCCTTCGGGACGTTGCTTAGTATATCGCAATTAAATATGTACACATCAGATTCATTTTGAAATATAGATAGCAAAGTGTTTCCAAGTTAAAATAGCCCTTCGGGCGTTTGCTTTAATATCCCAATTAAATATGTGACATCAGTTTTCATTTTGAAATATAGATAGCAAAGTGTTTCCAAGTGAAAATAGCCCTTCGGGGCGTTGCTTTAATATCCCAATTAGAAAAACAACGGTGAGGTTGTCCGAAAACACTGTTTAAAAAATATATCAGATAGTAGTGAGGCAGTAAATAGATTGCCTAATAATAACGTTGTCCCTAGTAATAATCTGTGATCAATACTGCTCATATAGAGCATGTAATTGATTGCTGTAAAATATCAAAAAAAAACCATACTTCTTCGTAACCATGACAGAATTTAAAGGTAAAGTTTACTATCAAATCTTCCTACAAATCCATTATATTCGTTCTCCAGCAAGCGATATCTTCCATAAAGTAGTATGAAGCAATCGGCGAATCACTCACATTAGAACTCTATTCTTTTTGCGTTTTCGCGTTGTTTCAACAGCAACAATTCAGACAAGACGAACGCAATGCAATCGTTGTTGTGATATTTCAATAGCGGACATCAACTCGACATATCACGTCATAAACAAGCTAATAATAAAAATAACGTAATATTTTATTGTACCAAAACACAAAACAAGAATGCAACTTCGTAGTAAGCCGAAAGCGTCCAGCCAGACATTCAAAGGCTCTCAAGGTGCAGATATTTAAACCTCTGTTTAATAATTTCATTTCATATTAGTTATTGGAATAAGCATATAGTTATTTATTAATAAATCAAAAAATATTTGACGAAATGTTTATTAAATTATGACTT
Source organism: Ctenocephalides felis (assembly GCF_003426905.1). Taxonomy (NCBI): domain Eukaryota; kingdom Metazoa; phylum Arthropoda; class Insecta; order Siphonaptera; family Pulicidae; genus Ctenocephalides; species Ctenocephalides felis. Next base: position 24,001,751 of record NW_020539726.1, read on the forward strand.
ATGTTATATAACAAAGTTAGAAATCAAACTAAATTAACGAGAACGCGACCTTTGCTAAAAAATAATTAATACTATCAATCAAACTTTGGCAACAAAAAATATGATTTTACAAAGTGGCACCTAGTACCGGACATTTCAAAATATCCAGCATAGAATTAATATGTATCCATCTCCACACTCTGGAATGTCTGTACATGTGTGTTCGACGAATATTCTTAGATATTGCAAAAAGAATCACTATTTATCTACCCTTTTGGCTGGGCCACACCGATGCTATCAGCTGGAGCATTCATCATAAGATTTTCATTCTTTGACTAGGAAATACAAAAAATGGGGGTATGTAGTGACCGTTAGCACTCACACATAACAAAGTTAAATAATTAGAATAAATTACGTCCATTCCCACAAGAAATATCAATATGTTTACTGTCCGGCGCTAAGGGACGACTTAGTGCCCGGTACTAAGGGACAGGGCATGTTCGTTCATTTGGTGGTACCTACTAAAATTGTTTAAAATATCTAATAATATTCTACCATTTTACGAATAACCATCAAGTACTACTTTCATCTTCGAATGCTACTCAAATGTAAATGCATAAATATACTAGAATTACTTTCATTGATATATAGGTGACGCCGTGATTTTGTGCCTAAAACAGCAAACGGTTCCTCCCGCCGTGGCCGTGTGCGTCCCAGATAAGTCTTGGCGCGTGATCCTACATCTGTGTGCCCTCCGCGCCCCTTTCACTTGTATATTAAAATAAAAAAATTTATACTCGCTTAAATAATACGTGTTAAATAGAGTGTACGGTGGTAGGTGCCGTCCGGCGTTACGGGACTTCCCCCTGTAACATTTCTAATATATAATAAAATTTAAAGAAAAGTCCGTTTACTGTGATATGATTGGATAATCTCCATATAAAGGCAAAATTATTCATAAAAATAATTTTCACTGTTTTTTATATTTATTAGCAGCGAATTTATTACCCAAAAGTTGTTGTATAGAAAGACAACTAATGTGTTATGATTGTATGATTCCTTTCTAATTGTGATCATATTTTCAAATCGTTGAAGCAATGTCCCTTGTAATTGCGAGGCTAAATCTCTTACTAATAAACCACGAAAAGCAAATGTGTTTAAGCTAGGTATAAAATATAAAAGAAATGACATTAAAAAAATACATTCAAATTATTTATTACCTCGTCAAAATTGTAACGTTTTTGTATCTTATGAAATAAGATCAAGCAAATATATAATATTTTTTTATTATCTTGAAAGTCTAATATCAAAGAGAACTTGAATCTGACCACAGTTTTCCTGAAGCTAATTGTTATGTCCAAATATATTATTAAAATTTGAAATTAGAATGGATTGAATTTGAATAATAATCATAATTATTCCCATATTTAATAATTATGCTATGGTAATGACTAATAATATTTAATAATTTATGGTAATGACTGAATTCAAAGTTAATCTCAAAAATATTTTCGGGCTAAATCTCATGTCGTTAAGAAAAAATCGATTCTGACTGCACAATTTTTGTGAATCAATGACTAAAAGTCAAAAACCAATGACAATCTCATGTGGTTAATAAAAAATCGATTCTGGCCGCACAATTTTCGAGCATTAAAGAGATAAAAGTCAAAATCAATAACTAAATCTCATGTCGTTAAGAAAAAATCGATTCTGGTAGCACAATTTTTGAACATCAATGACTAAATGATGACTAAATGTCTAAATCAATGATTAAATCTGTTGTCTTTAAGAAAAAGAACATTTCTGACTGCACAATTTCGAGCATCAATGATATCCAATTAAAACCAATCTATTTATCTCAAAGTTCACTTATGAGTATGAAAAGCAGATAAAATTGTTCATATTTATTTAAAACTCGTTGAGCACCACTGAATGTCATTTGCGTTAGTTTGGAATACCATAGTCTGCGATGATGATTGCAACACAATTTTATTAATTCAATTATGCAATGGGAATAAACAAAAATAACAGACGATACATTGTCCGCTCAAATTTTTGGTGAATATATTTCACACTGCTCTCATTTGCAATTTATTACATTGAAAATTAACAGAGAAAGACGTTCATATGAATTATTTATTAAAAATTCGGCAACAATTTGCAAAAAAGATCATAATCTTTATGCATAATCTAATGTCACAATATTAATGATAATTTGCTTAATCGAATGAAAATATATTCTATCCAAATATTAAAATTTGGTACAAAAAGATTTCCCTCTGGTTTACTTAGGATTTGTATGAAACTTCGCATGGTGATAGAATTAATAGTTAAAACAGACCTATTAAAATATTATTGCTTGTGTGAAGCGATTTAATTATTTCGAACATTATGCAAATAGCGTTGGTAGAGATATTTCTGCTTATGGTTCTTAATTCATTTAATTATAATTTATTCACACACTTCAAATTAGAATGAATTCCGTGTTTAATAAAAAAAAGCCTATTTAAAAATAAATGTTTAATTAAACCCAAATTATATGACCTTTACTAAACTCTACAAAATTAAAAGTATTAAATAAGTCATTTAGACACTTTTTCATATGGAATTCCCACTTATAATAAATATTTTTTCCAAACAATAATCGTAATGTTGCACTTTCTGTTTCTGTTTTCACTCATGTAATATAAACTCTTGCCATTGTTTATGTGAATTCAATTTTCAAGTAAAGATAAATAAAGCGTTCAGATATGTATAATTTTACCTACTCAACAATAAGAAATATTACTTGTCTAACAAAAGCGCATTATGTAGTATATGATAACTGACAATAATAGTATAAACGATATGCTTTCTCATTGTTATGAAGTTCGTACTACAAACCTAAATTTCAAAGCTTTATTTTAAATGATAATCATGCATAATGGACTTTAATGCTAATGCAGTTCATCATGAGATCATTCAACTTTAGTATTTTATGATCATACCTCATTTGGGCTCACCATGACTCACTTGGTAAGAGATTTGTCCTTCGAACCAAAAGGTTCCAGTCTCTATAACTCGTACAACCTGATACCATTACTAATATCGGCTTTCAACAAAACATGGATGATAATATGTTTTCAAGTGAAAATCACCATTTTCCGACATTGATTCAAACAGCAATAATCTTGATTTGATCATAATCTTGATTTCTCTGATAACAAAATATGGCAAATATATTGAAGACCAATCGTCTTCTAAAAAACCACGAGGGAAAGGAAATTACTCATCACAACAGTTCATAGAAACGCTAAGTCCTAATTTGTGTTCAAAACTTAAAAAAAAGTTTTATCAATCTGCTTACGCATTCTAAAATGTATAGTTAAAAGTACTCAAAAGTAGCTATACCCTAACCCAGTGATTCCCAAAGTGGTCCACTTGGACCCCCAGGGGACCATGACAATTTTCAAATAGTCCACGTCAGCAAAAAAAATTGGGAGAGTCAAATGAAAATGGTGCAGTGAATGACAACACACCATGCTAATAATATATATTTACTTATACCTGACTTTTTATAACTTAAAAAACAATATTGAGTAAATAAGAGGTTCATGGCTAAGTTCACGGGGTTCAGGACACAAAAAAGTTTTGGAACTTATGCCCTAACACTAACAAATGCTTTAAAATAACTGAATAATATCACTTGAATAATCTTCTGAAACTCCAATATCGATATATTGCATTTTTTTGAAGAAAATACTAAAGTTACAGCTATATACATCAAGTAGGTTTAATGTACTTGAGTTTTTGCGAAAATTGTTGGCATAATAACAGGAAAAATCGCACAATGGTACGGAAGTGCACAGACTTGAGCTATGAATGAGAATTGTTGAATAAATTCTTAGTTGAGAAATCAAGAACAATAACTTAAAATAATTAATAGTTTTAACCGTCAATTATCGCTAGATTAAATAAACACTGCTTTCGAAAATAATTATCAGATTCTGTGGCCTAATATTACAATTTATATGCTTATAAATAAGTATAAAAACGTTTATTTTTATCATTTCGTTTTCTTTCACATAAAAATATACAAAATCGTACTACTAATTGATCACTAATTGCTCACTCATTTGATTTAAAATCATTAAGACCGTTAGTTGTTTTGTTAATTTAACAGATGATTGTTTAGAAGACAACCCTGTAGTTGACCTTTCTACTTGTGATGCATTTTGCACATACCTGGATAATAATTTTTGATTTTTATTATTTTTTTTTAGAAAAGTATCTTAAAAGAAAATTCACTTGATAACATATATTAATTATATATTATACAAAATATCAAGCTGACCGATGTAAATATTGTAGTATGTAATGTTTATACATTGTGCCTAGAAACCAATCGTGAATGATATTATTTTATAATTATTGATCCTACTTTGTGAATAATGCGTTTTCTTATTTAGCCTTTTTAAAATTAAATATTATAATTAATTTAACAGAGAGCTTTTTTATCATGTAAATTTGCCTTATTTTATTACAGGGTCTTTTAATTTGATTTCAAAACTCATTAAAAGTTTAAAAGGTCCATGTAAGTTTAGATACCAAATTAGTTGACCATAAACAAGTGAAAACCAGATGTTTCGGACAAACATCAAATACAGTGTAAGTTTTGCTTCATTTTTAGATTTCGGAAACTTCAAAATATTTATAAAAACAAACACCTTTAAATCCGGATGTCAAACAATAGAAAAACTTCTACACTAATTGGAAACAACAAACAAAGCATGCATATGCATTATATTACTCCACTTAATAATCTGCAATAAAATGAAGTTGTTTTTCCATGTTGAATGTTAAAAGAATAGAATTATACATTTCATTACCATACATTATTGAACGTAAGGATAAATTACGCAATTAATATCCGTTTGATATCTTTGCAAAAATCTATAACTAGTCATAGATGAATTAAGTTAATTGTAAGGAAAAAATTACTATTCAGAGATTCATATTATTGAAGCAACAGTTCTTTTTATTTTAAGCAATATAGTTGTTTTATTAAAAAAAATTATAAAATAGAAAAATTAACGTTTCGTTTAAAAGTTACTTTTTCTTTCTCAAATGACTAAAACATTTAAAAAATTATAAAATCTTGATAATATTTATAAACAACTATAATAATTAATAACAACGATTTACACAGAAATAGTTTAAAGATTAATCAGACTAGGATCAAGTTTTATAAATAATCAATATATTTGAATCAACTTTGATTTATTTGGTTCAACTAAATTAATATTGAATAGGTACCTTAGTTTATGCATAAATAATCTAGAATTTTATAAATAAATAAAATAATGAATAAAAAATATAAAAATAGAGTAGAGCTTAAAGGTCCACGGGTAGAAAGGTCCACCACCCACATCTCAAAAACAAGTAAAGTTAGGTATTTTTTAACAACAATATCTGAAGGTAGAGGGAAAAAATTGTATAACCAGTCATTACCTTGACTCTTAAGACATACCGGGAAATAAACGGCAATGTTAGAAAATACATAACAAATGTTTTTTCTTTCGTTGTTAGTTTTTTTGGTTGTGAGCACTGTTGTTTAGTTTCCCAGCCCTCAATATAATTTTTAGGTATACGTTAATCAATTGTTTTATAAAATGTATTGTTATTTTTAAGTTAAATTCAACATTTTCTTACATAATCTCTATTAAAAGCTTGCATATGAGTGTAGTAAAAAGGACCAACTAAACCTTTACCCTGGCAAAATTGTCAAGAATAAAAAATAGTAAATGAAAAAGTAAATTAAATTGAAAAAGCTATTTTACAAGAAAATATTTAAATAAACAGTTATTCCAACGCTGCTGATGATATACAGTGTTATCTCTGTAAAAAATGTAGTTATGAAATTTATATTTAGCATTGTCTCAATAATGTAGTTAATCTTTCGTAAAATCCCTTGAAAATCAAAAATAAAACATTGGCCTTTTCATCTTATCCGCTTACGGGGTAAAAAGGACCAGGTGAAAAACTTTTAAAAATTAGCAAAAAAACAAACATTTCTGTAATGATGAATTTACTGGGTGTTTTACTAAACGTAGTCAGATTGTTTGTTTGATATGTGTTATTTGTTATGATATAATTTGATTGGTTTTCACAATATCTCAAAGTCGAATTGGACCTTTGTCCCCGCCCTGCTCTACATATAAAAATTTACAAAATATAGTATTATTTGATTCAATAAATGATCATCTATAAAATATGATCCAGTATTGCTTGGCTTTAAAAAATCTTTCCTTTAAATCATTTTATTTTATTTTTTATTTTATTATAAATCAAGATTTTATGTTTTAATTTTTGTTATAATTCAGAACTGATTAATACTCAAATAGCTTCTTAAATCAGCGTATTTCATCATTCAAGAAAATCTCAGAAAATTAAGAATTCATTGTATGTGCAGTTTCGCTAGTAATAAATACAATGAGAATTGCTTTATTTAAATTTTGAGATGGTAATACATAAAATCTGCATGTAAAATCTGTTTCAAATATATTAATTGTGTATGTAATTAATGTTTATCTATATTCTAATGTGCAAATTTGTCATAAATTTTCCTTTCTTTGATAAATGAATTAATTTGAAATGAAAGCCCAAAATAAAAGTGTAACGCCAAAACTGGTTTTAATTAAAGAAAACCTTAAAAAATTTCCGTAAAAAATACTTTGGCACAAATTTCACACCTACTTTATCACGATTCGCTATGATAGTGAACACGTTGTACGCTGCAGCATTTGAAAACGTAAGAAATATAGGGCTAGTACTGAATAGAAAGAAAAATAGAGCAACTATGTAAGTAATTATTCAGTTAGTTGAACTGAACCTATCTCATTTTCTCTTTTTCTGCAAACAATGGAAACAACAAGTGGCTTCGGGAGAACGTCGCTCGTTCAATCAGTCTTCCAAACAAAGCGTTTGAGATCGCAACGTGAAAAAAAAACTTTTAATTTTGCTTGTGTAGATCTGACACTCTATTTATTGTGAAGTGGTGCTTTTAGACAATTCCGTTCATTAGATTGCGAAGTAAATTTATTCACTAGTAAAATTTATGTGCATCTATTACCTCGATTTATTGGTTTGCCATAGAGTTACTCCGGGACATGCCCTGTTAAGGGATTTTCTCGTCTCGAGGGAGACTTGAATGAAGCACGTACAAAGCTATCGGGTTCCTTTTGACGCGTCGGAAGTCTTTAGGTCACGACATGAAGACGAATCGGTTGTTATTGAATATATTTGTTATCATTAATCTGTTTTTAATGGGTAAGTTTATATTATATACATATGGTGATTATTATAATGTAATGGTTGAACTTATGTTATTTTTGTAAAAGAAAGGAACAAATTGATTTTTGTACTAATTTCTTAAAATATATTGAAAACTCAAAGATTGTGTTGGATAAAAATGATTAAATATATAATTATAAATTAAAATTAATAAGAATGATAATAAATTATCAGATATCTTTTTAAGATTTAGTAAAGAAAATACCTGAAGACCTTATAAAGTTTAATTAAGTATATAATTCTTTCATATTACTACATTTCTGTTTTTAGTTTTTTTTACTATATTAGCTCTAGTAGATACACCACTAGGGGGTATCTATCAATTTGTAATCAACTAATTGTAAACAACTTGTCAGCATGTTCTGCTTAATGTAATTATATATACATATTGCAGAATAAAATTAAATAAATAAAAAAAAGATTTTTAAAATTTAGTTGACAGTTTCATGTTCTATCCCAAAACAAAGCAATCTTTAATTAGCTGGAATAATTTCCTATGCAAGTTTTCTAATTAAATCTTTTTATAGTCCTGATTCCATTATAATCAATCAATATTCAGAAAAAAATATTTGAATTCTATTAATTAAAAATAATGCTAATTAATTTAAATTGGTGTTATTGATCTAGGGCCTGGTTGTACCAGAAGTTGAGCTCTTGAAATTTGAATTTAAATTTTGAATTAACTAAAATAGTAAAAAAAATACATTTAGAAATCGTAACGTGAATAGAAGTGAAAACTGAGCAAAATTAGAAAAAAATGAAATTATTTAATTTTTAATTTTAATTGAAGAAGTTGACAATCTATCCCAGTCTATCAATCCTATCTCAGAATAAAGCTTTTACGATTGACCTGGAATAATTTTCTATTCAATTTTCTAATTATATCTATTTTATTCTCCTGATTTCGTAATATTATTATTATTATTATTATTATTATTATTATTATTATTATTATTCAGAAATAAAATTGACAACTATTAAGTGAAAATAATACAGATTAATTTTATTTGATATTTCTCTTAAAAAGACCAAAAGATAAACTTTTAAAATTTGATTTCGTTTATCGATCGATTTATAATTAATAAACTAGAGTTGTAAAATAATTACAATGCAATACCAATTAGAAATTGTTTTGTACTTTCCTCTATCTATTTTATAGTCCTGATGATTCTATTGAAATCATCCAATAATCAGAAACAAATTGGTAACTAATAATTGAAATAAAGCTGCAAATTAAATTTATTTTGCATTATTTGTCTTAAGCCTGTTTGCACTAAAAGATGAGCTTTAGAAATTGGCTTTCGATTAGCAACCGAATTATGAATAAAAAACTAAAAAGGATGAGAACAAAAATACAATAAAAAATTGTATTGGTTTTATTAAGATGCAAAGAAGAAAATACCGAGCAAAATTAGGAAAAACTGCAATTATTTATCAATTAATAATTAATTCTTTGTTAATTAATTCATTTCATTATATAGATCTAAATATGATATCAAGTGAATTTGCGTTTAAGAAACATTTCTAGAAAAAAATAATAAAAATCAAAAAACATTATATGCAAAATGCATCACAAGTGGAAAGGTCAACTACAGTATTGTCTTCTAAAGAGTAAAAATGGGAAGAGTGCTTATTAATTTTGTTTGTTATTTGTCCTAAAGCTTGATTGTACCAAAAAATCTGCCCTGGAAATTAGATTTTAATCAAATTATAATTAATAAACTAAAATGGTAACAAAAATACAATGCATTACCAATTATACCTAATTATATTGGTTTTATTGACGTGCGAAGGAGAAAAAATTGTGAGGAGAAAAAAAACTGCAGGTATTAATTTTTAAATATCAATGCATCTTGTTGAAATCATTCAGAAAAAATAGAAGAAAACATATTATATAATTTTAAGAAAAAGTAAGAAAGTATATCTTGCTAAATCTATCCGAAAAGGAATTAAATGACACAATAGCATATTTTCATAAGATTTTTAAATTATCATTTATTTTATTATTGACTTATCAATAGAAAATAGTAAGATAATATAACAAAAAAATATAACTGAAAAATCTTCACTTTTATCGTTAATTAAAGCAGCAGGGAAAATATTTTACATTTACACTTTCGCGTGGCACACAATCCGTAAAACAGACTTTCGCAATTCAAAGCGTGAAATTACTAATTTATTATTAGAGTACCAATGAAAATTGCACATGTTAAGGTTTCCCAAAAATAAATCTTTATTGTAAGTTCTATACATAAAATAATAGAATATTGCAAAATCAGTCTGAAATCATTAAGCAAAATTACGAACTAAATGACTTGTTTACATGAAACAGATTCATTAAAATCTAGTAAAAATTTCATATATATCCTTTCACTACTTTTTATTTATATCGATTATCAACATTCTTCTCAATTCAATTGTTCTGTTTTTCTTGTAAATAGTGTTTTTTGTATCTATCTTTTTTGCGTGCATAATTTTCGACAATACCAAACAGTCATATAATTTGCGTTCACTTTGCAAAATATTTTTACACATTGTAGATAAAGCTTCAAATTTGCAGAGAAAGAAAGTTTAGATTATATCGTGGAATACCGGCATAGAAAACAATAACAGTGATATGATTAAAAATTCTCTATTTGAAAATACTACTACAAACCGTGAGTTAATTAATCTGAAAACAAATAAGATGCGTTCATTTTATTGTCACGTAATACGCACTATTAGAGAATAGTTAAAATCTTTCAAATCTTTTGAAAATAATAAGCATACTTTTAATGAGTGCGTATAGATTAGTATATGATATCGAGTCTTAAAACAAATTGCTAACATCTTGTAACGTAATTTTTTTCTGAAAGTTTTCAAACATTTTGAAAATTTTGAAGCTCTCAAGTCGGTTGATCCATAAATGTCGAGAAATATTAAACTGAATAAGTGAACTTTAAACATTATAAATATTGGTACGGAACCTAAATAATTGGTCATAAAATTAAGATTTATTATTAAAATCTTTATAAAATATCTGATATATCAATGTGCATAGGGTAGAAATGGGCTTAAAGGTCTGCGGGTATAAAGATCCACCACCGATATCTCAAAAATCAGTAAAGTTAAAAAATTTCTAACGACAATATTTGAAAGTAAAGCGAAAAAAATGTATAACCAGACACCACTTTGATTCTTACAACGTTACTTTCGATGAGAAAAACGGCAACGTTTAAAAATCCATAACAAAAGTATTTTCTTGCATTGTTATTTGTTTTGCTATTAACTTTGGTTGCACTATTGCTTAGTTTTCCAGACTTTTATAATTTTTAATATAGTTCTTGTAATGATATATTGTTAATTTCAATGTAAACGTTATTTAATGATGTATTGTTAATTTTAAGTAAGATTCAACAGTCTTTTTTATATAACCTCTATAATAGCTTACACCTGACAAAGAGACCAACTAAACCGTGTTGTCTCTGTAAAAATGCATGCTTGTAATTTAAATTTTGCATTGGTTGAATATTGTAGCTATTATTTCGTAAAAATCCTTTCAAATCAAAATTGAACATGAGACCTGTTTGTCCCCTGACAGTCCCAATGAACCAAATTTTTAGAAAACAGCAAAAAATCACATTTAAAAAAAATTGCTGGGATTTTTACTGAACATAGTCAGATAGTTGTTTGTTTGATATGTGTTATATGTTATGATACAATTGTTTTCCACTTCACAATATAATTATTCAATATCAAATTGGACCTTCATGCCCCCGACCTACCTTAAATCTAATAATTATTTTTCACCACCAAATTGCATTTTTTTCAACTTTTTAGGGCTGCCATCGCAAAAATTAACTATTTCTTCACTTCGTCAATACAAGTGAGAGGTTTTTTGAATTATCCAAATTAGACAATCCGTTTCTCTTAAAAACCGAATTGCCATTTTGGCACTTTTTGCCCCCATCTTCAAAACGACTGAATCTGCCTTTGCCAAAAACTAATCAGCACGTCGTCCAATTTTTGCGATTACTATAACTTACCGTACTGGTTATTAAATTAATAAAAAATAATATTACCAATAATATTAGCAATTAAAAATATGTACTTCAAATAATTAAAAAATATGAACTAAATGTATAATAAATATATTAATTTTTCTTTTAATATTTCCATTTAGCATTCGCGGGTAGATATGATAGTCGGTGCAGTGCTAGATTAGAAGCTGCATTAGATTTAATGAGGAAAAGACAAGCAGCCAGATCTCAGAGCAAGGTGAGACATTTATAATTTAATTTATTTATAAAGCATTTTTCCTATATTTTTAAGTACTAAGATGTTTGTTAGAACTACTTACAAATTAAAAAAAACATATCGGTGACGAACATCCACAATTATTCACTATGTTATGTATTAACATAAAATGCAAAACAATTTCCTTATAAAATCAATATGCAGGAAACACAAGGTCTTCTTATTACGGCAACCAAGTAGTTTTTATGCAACGGTTATAAAATGCATTCATCAACTTCCTGATTTATTGAAGGTAGCATAATGCAACGTTAAAAAAGCGCCGAATCATAGCGCGAAAAAAACATTTTACGTTATATATTCCAACATTGACCTCGAAATGAATTCAAAAAGCATGAAATTAGCTGTGGAGAAAATTGGCACCGAAGGATGACGATGATAAAGTATCTGCGACAAGAAAAAGTCACACATTAATGGACAGAGATGTCCAAGCGATCGAAAATATGTACATAATAATTAATATTAAATAATTATATAAATATAATTAGTAGTACTACTTATTATTATTATATATATGGGTAGTATAGCCCTAGGGCAGGTCCGAAAACTGAGTTCAACTCCAACTCGATTCAGGAAACAATAGCGTGAGAAATTTTCCATTGCCATTGCACACTGCAGTGCCCAAAATGGGCTATTTTCAAAGACACATATTTTTGATCTACACATTCAAGTGAAATTAACATCGCTACTGCACGATGTCAAGTTGTCCAGAGCGGGGTTCAAAACCACGACCCATAGAACCAATCAGAAGAGATAATTCTTATGAAATATTTAATTCATTTTGATATGCACAAAAAACGGTTGCGTAAAAGTACTTCATTTAATGGAATAAATAATAGTTATTATGTTATAAACTTAGAAAAATAATCAAAACCATGACCCGTTATTTGGATATCATTCAATACAGTATTTTACAACAAATCGTAAAGAAATAAATTGTAAAGAAAAACCAGTCTGCGACCCGAATGATGTCTTGGTTTCGATTCAGTAATTGTTTTGTTCACTTTTGTCTTTAGTGCGAAATTTCTAGAGCACACTGATGTTAATGGTCCCCATGTAGACTAATGGTCATTAATATACGTACTAGTATTCATTATATTAAGATGCAAGTACAGAAATTATTATAATTGTGTTGTTCTTTTTATAATTATTTTGAAGTGAGTGCAAATTGTAAGCAAAGCTTTCAAATCCACCGACCTTTCACCCACCCACGTATAATTTTGTAAATTAACACGAGAAATAGGCATCTAGACAGCAAAGAATTATAAAAATACCAATTATAAAAATAGCATGATTATAATCAATTCTGTACTTGCTCCTTAATATAATCCATATAAACATCCATATGCACAGCAATCATAAAATGACAGTAATTTACTTATTTTAGAATAATAATATCATTTATAATTAATATCATTCGTTAAAGCGGAGTATAAACTTTCCACAGAGTAAGTTATAGTAATCATCCAAAAATCGAAAATGTAATATTTTGCATGTCTTTACGTTTCATTTGTCTGAACAAAGGCAGGTTCAGCGGCTTTGAAGATATGGAGAAAAAAGTGAAAAAAATATATTTTCGAGCAGAACAGATCAAACGATTTCATTGAATCAAAAAGCTTTTGATTCCAATTGAGGGTTGGAGATGTGTTCGTTAGGTTTTGGCCAAAAACGGTCCAGCAGTTCAGGAGATACGGAGCAAAAAGTGCAGTAAATAGAAATTAATTTTTAGAAAAAATTAAAAAAAAACAGTAACAAACTCGTTTCAAATTTTGATTCATTTCAGTAAAATTATTTAGTTGATGACAGTTCGTTTTATATGGTTACTGTGCATATGGAAATAGGTTTTAAATACAAAAATACCAAAAAATATCGACAGCTTTTCAAGCTAATTTGGCGATCTAAGGATGAAGACAAAGCTCTATTTAATTTAGCTAATGCTTATCTAAGGAGCTTTAGCTATAATCGTTTTTTAAGGATTTTTGGACCCCCACTTGGTGATACTTAGTGATATTTAAAATGATCCCCCTGCCCGACCAAACGTTACAAGTGGTTTTAGTACCAAAAAAAACGTATTTTATTAAGTTTTTTGGAAAAACATTGGATTTTTTTCCAAATTCAGGTAAAAAAACTAGTAGTGTATGGCATCGTGCCTCAAGGCAAATTGCTGGAACTTCTCGCACTGTAATGAAATATTCGAGAAATATTAAATGTTTTCAAATAGATCATTATAAATACTATACTTATATATCTTTACAGAAAAGTAAATAAACAAAATTTAAAATGAAGGACACTGTCTAATATTTATAAGAATTACATAAACTAAATAGCAAAGTTAAAATTATTTATTTGAAGTATTTGAGTGAGATTTAGTACTGCAGCTAGAATTAAAACTGCAGCTGAAATTAAAATTCGAATTATTTTCTATATTCAAAAAAAATTTTTTCGGTAATTAAAAAAATCCAAAAGCAATCGTTGCGTCAACACAAGTAGAGGGCTTTTTAAATTATTCAAATCGGATGCTTAGTTCTCTCAAAACCTGCAATTTTTTGCACATTTAGCTAGGTATCTCTGAAACGGCTGGACATGCTTTTGCCGAAAACTAATCACCACTTCTCCCCGTAATTACAAATTGAATGTTTTTAGGATTATTCAAATCGGATGCTCCGTTGTCTCAAAAACTCGATTTTTATTTTCTGCACACTTAGCTGTGTCTTTGCCAAAAACTAATCAGCGCACCTCTATATTAATAGGAATCGAGTGTGTCAAAATGTTCAGAAATGCCAAAATGATCAGAAACCTTCAAAACGTAAAGAAATATAAAAAATTTCAATTTCGATTTTGTGACAATTACAATAACTTACCCTACGGGAAGTTAATAAATACGCAAGATATCTTACAAGACTCTCTCCTCTCCCACGTGATATTTCGTGATTTCTTGTCAAACCGCCCCTTCCCCTTTAAGCCCCACGTGATTAATGGACGAAATAAACCCAATCAAATATTTATTTGATTGGTCCCGCATAAATTAGATAAGGGATCGTTCAAGTATTACGTAAGCAGATTTATTACAATTATTTACCCCCCCCCCATCCCCCTTGTCAGCAAAAGTAAGCAAAGCTCTTACCCCCTACCCCCATGCTTACGTAAACATTTTACAATTAATGTATTGTTTTTTTTTAAATATTGTAATTTTTAGGTTATAATTATAATTTTAAAAATAAGAAAATAGATTTAGGATGTAGAGATTTTACTGATATGGTATTCAACATAGAGTAACAAAATTATTATAATCTTTTGAACATAACAAACTTATTTTAAATTTTTGGTACTGGCAAAGACAATGTAAGGTTGCCATTCGGTAAAAAAATAAAAATACTATCTATGACGTGATCATCATCCAGACTCCCTGCCCCCCATGTCAACCCAAAATAAGCAAATCAACAACCCCTCCGCCCCCCTATAGTGCTTACGTAATACTTGAACGGTCCCTAATTTAATTATTGCTAAAAAAGCTATTTGTCGCTATATACACGCATCTTTAATTATTCAAATCACAGGAAAACATATTGTAACAATAAATCATTCACCATCAGATAGAAAATGATTTAAACCGGCTTACAATCGAGAAGCCAATGCGATCCCTCGACTCAGACGTCGTGATAAGCGAGCTGCGCGTGAGGATGCCAAGTAAGCCGTCTTGGGTTCGGGTCGATCGATGCGCCTTCAACGCCGACAACTCCAGCCTGGACACGAAGCTGCTCTTCCCCGATCTCACGATAAGTGGAAGCGTGTCGCTCAGGCCGCGTGGCGCGACATGCAACATGGTATTGCGATTGCGAAGGTACCGTATAAAGTAATAGATTCTTTACGTAATTTTAAGGTAATTTACTTTTAAATGTATTCATGGAAAATAGTTTGCACCAACTATTGAGAAGTCAGTGATAATGTAATTTTTAGATCACAAAAGATTTGGGGTCTGGATTTTATGTGAAAACAATGGCAAAAAATATAAAGAATATAACAGGGAGTCCTAATAAGTTCAATTCATTTTGACAGTGATCATTGTCTCCAAGTCTCTATAAAATTATGCAATTTAGATTGATGAAAATAAAAACAGTAACGAAACTAGTAAGTAGCATTTTGCCTTTAGGCAAGTTGGATGAACTTTCCGATTCATATACATAATCAAATTAATTTATAAGAAATTAATTGAAATTCAGCTAATTAGATAAAATATTCAACTGTTTATTACTAAAATAACATTTTTGCTTTTACTAAAAATAATACGATTTCCAATTGATGTCTCTTCGGAATATTACTTATAAAATATGTAATTGTATAAATTACTTAATTTGTTAAACGCATTGCACTTCTCTTTTTGTGGACGTCAGCTGTAATCAGTAGCTTACAAAAACACGAAATGTTCAGTCATTATAGTAAGTTCACCTCGGAATTCGAGATGCCCAGCTGTAAGTCTGTAAATACTTGTATTTTGGACCCTAAAAGTTGTCACAAAACCTACATATATTGCGTATACTCTACCATATGTAGGCTTTGAGACAACTTTAGGGTGCAAAATACCCAGACTTACAGCTGGGTATCTCGAATTTCGAAACTCTTACCTAATTTAAGCTTAAATGACTGAACTAAAACGTTTTTAGATGTTCGGCATAGATTCTGATTAGAATCGCCCAAGCTCACCACAAAAAATTCTAAGATTTATAATGTAAGCTAGTCCTAATCGAGTTACATACAATGGCTTAAATTTTTTAAATCGGTGCAGTCATTTTTGAGATAACCTCGAGAAATGATCAAGAATCAACTCACGTACACACACAAAAACTTTTACCAAAGATCTCATTTAATTCAGAATTTCTTGAAACATAAATAAGCAAATCGGATTTTCTCGCGACAACAAACTTGGCCTTCGAGAAGTTAATAATTCTTGAAAATATATAAAATGTTAACGTTTTGGAAAATATAGAAATATATAAAATCATAATAGATATGAAAAGCAATATCAATATTTATAAATACTTTTCTGTAATATGGAAGGTATTTAAATTATTGAATCCATGATTGTTTGTTCGCTAATCACATTTACAGTTATTTATATCAGTTAATATTGTTGAGTTAAATCCATTTTTAAGGGATTCATAGGTTGAGGTAAGCGCTAATTTTATAACCAGGAGTTTCGGATTGATGCCCTAATTTCGGATAGCCTTAAATCAATCAGAAGTGATAGTCGGTTTTCACCTAAAATATAGACCCAAATATATTTCATATAAAAATGGTCTTTTAAAGCAGTGCTTCAATATCATAGTTCAAAATTATGTTTTTGGATTGTCTTTAATAGCGTTAGTGGTAAAAATATAAATTCTGCTGGTAAGGACAATCATTAGATTATTTATCTAAAATATAAGTCTCTTAATTAATAATTAAAATAATAATAAAAACGATTATATGATTACATTGCAATATATGGTTACATAGCATTCCTAAAAGTCAAACGTAAAAATTCAATTTAATTCACAACAACTTATAGAACACTTATAGAACTAGTTCTATGAGTAGATACGCATATATTTCAGGCTTGTTCAGCATTATATAACAAAAATTGAGTTATATAACTTCAACTCAGATGTAATTTTAATTGCCATTGTATTAACTTCCTAAATATTTAAGCAAACTATGTATGAAAACATTTATTTTAAACAAATGCAGAGTATAATAAAAAAAATTTGTTTAACAGAGCGGGAATACGTTTCACAACTCGACCATTGTCGCGATCTGAAGGAAGCGTCAGCGTTCGTACGGATTCTCAATTCACCGAACCAGGTATTATATAATTTTAAAATTCATAAAGAAAAAATAATCTATTTGCTTGTGCAAAATCTTAGTAAAAAAGTGAACTACAAGTTCTCTACAATTTTATTTTCGATTGATCATTTATAAGTAAGAATACAAGAAATGATAATGTGAGAACTAACCAATTAAAGGTCATTGTTATGAAGGTATATCTCAGTATTTCCTGAATTTTAGTAAAAGTAAACAATGTTAATATAAAAAAATCGAAAGTGCTGCTAATAATTAGCACTGAATAAATTTACATTAACCATTATATTTTAACTAAAACTGGCTTTTGAGTGTTATTTTGATTCAAAGAAGATATATCAATTTCTAATTATTCTTCTCTGCCATCTGGTATATTATAATCTCATGCAAAATTTTACTTGCGTTTGATTTATATTTTTGATATGTGAACAGAAAAGTGTCAGACCAATTGAATGCAATTAAATTTAACTAATAATTTAAAAATTGCTAGGTTTCCTAAGTGTTTTTGCTCACGGTTGTGAGGTAAGAAATTATCACCAGCACAGAAGAAATTCAAAGTATCTATTTCATGGTGCCAACTATGATCCATTCTTGGATCGTGATTTTGATGGAAGAAGAGACAGAAATGGAAAGTACAGATACGACTCACGTTATTATAACGATAGAAATGATTATCAAGATGAATATTATGACAGGCAGCATAAGAGTCACGGAAGGTAAATCTATCTTGCTTTTGTTCAAATTGAACTTGCTTTTATTTATAATGTGAATTTGTAAAGTAATGTAAATAAGTCCATTCAAAAGAAGTAAGCTATTCTTGAATAAACAATTAATATTCCACTTTGTTATATTTATATACTATTAAAGTTTATAATAAACTAGTTGGTATTGGTATTTTGCCTTGAGGCAGTTACATGAACTTCCCGATATGTGTAAATAATCGACTTAATCAATAACAAATAAATTAATTATGAGTGTTTAAAAGTATTCCGAGTGTATTTATTACACATAATTGAAAAGGAACGAAGACATCAAACGGAGTATTTTCTAAAAGCAAATTTTCAAAAATCAATAATTTTTTAATTGAACCAGTTTCCATAGGACTTTGATTTATTACGTTTATTAAGACCAAGTACTCTATCGTTATACCAAGTTATACTCATTTTCTCAAACTTTGATGAATTTTTAAAATTGAGATACAAGGCATTAATAATTCAGTAAGTTCTATAAGACCATGGTATATATCGCCAAAAAATATCCATAAAAATCGGATTAAATTTTTTTCAACAGTTAATTACAAGAAAACGGCTCGGTAGAGTTTTACCGAAAACTAATCAGTATCATTCCCAAGTAATACCTTTCGAACAGTTTTTGATTTTTGAAAATCGATTCGGTAGTATGAGCTTAAATGTGGACGAAAAGTTTAACACTTTCTTCCAAATTTCAAAGAAACGGCTCGGCCGATCGTCGCACAAAACTGGCAAGCGATAGTCCTCATTGAGACATATCAAATGATTTTTAAATTTCTGAAATCGGTTCAGGCGTTTTTGAGCAATCATCGATGAAAAGTCTAATTTTGACAAATGCCAAAAAAAACGATACTAATTTTTGCAAACTTTGGCAAATTTTTAAAGCTAAGCTAGTTGTCGTAGGGCCGTAATATTTTAGTATGATCTAGAAGACAATGGTATCTACCGTCAAAAAAATAATAATAAAAATTGTCGAAAAAAAAAATTTAACACTTTATTACAAGAAAACGGCCGATCTCTACTAAAAACTCATCAGCACGATTCCCGACCAATATCTTTCGAACGGTTTTTGAATTTTCAAAATCGATTTAGAACTGCGGGCTAAAACGTGGACAAAAAATTTTTCACTTTACTGTTATTTACAAAAAACGGCTTGGCTGATCGTCGTGCAAAATTGATAAACGCCTCATCGCGATACATCGAATGGCTTTTAAATTTTTGAAATCGGTCTAGCCGGTTTTGAGAAAACGTCGATTTACGGCAAAAAATCTATTCACATACACATACACATACATAATTTTTCCAAATTTGGTCTTTTTCGATTCAGAATGGCTTGAAACGTCGAGAAAACATAAAATTAGCAATTCGGATTTTTTGATGAAAACATAAACTTCTCTTTCGGGAAGTTAAAAAACGGAATTGATTTAAGAAGTCAAAATTATTACTCATAATGTAATATATTATCATTTGACTTTATATTTTATCAGATCCGGATTAGGAGATGATCGATTCACTGTATACGACAACGAGCCTGAAACTCGACAATCCAGAATATTCGATGTATTCGAATCAGATTTCTACGGAGATACAACTGATGATGGTGAATTAGAACTTGGTGAAGATTTTGGTGACGATGGAGGCGGCAATGAAGTAACACGTGAAATGGAAGATATATTCTCGAAAGGAATTCGAGGATTGCTTACATCCTACATGCAAAGAGCTCTACAACCGGCAATTAAAGAAACATTGATGTCCAGCATGGGGTACACTATATCTTATGGTTAGAAAGTGTATGAAGAAGTAGTAAAATTGATTAAGATTGTTTATATATAGTGTTTTCTGAACAATTTATGTCTGCCTCAAGGATAAAATGTAAGCTAATTATAAAAAGGTAAATTAACCAGAAAATTCGTCCATTATTATACGAATTGCTGTATGCATTTCCAATTCAGAAAATGTAAAACTAAAGCTTATGATAATTAAATTCAAACTAAAATGAGCAAACATTTTAGAAAAAAATCTCCTAATGAAATTTAACACTTTCGAAGATTGTAATTGAGAACCATTTGAAAGCTACATGTAATCTTTATAATATAATATTATATAGATTTATGTATAAAGATATTATATAACGATGTTATAAAGAACAGGATAAAAAAATCTCTTCGTGTTAGAGCGTAAGACATTATATATATTTAAGTATAGATAATATAATATATAATAATATATTTCAAAACCAAATATGTAAATTAAAATTATTATTAAAATAATTGCTTTAGTAATACATACAGTTTATAAATAAATATGCAAATTGAATGTTAGATCACTCATAAAAATAATTTCAAATGTGTGGTCACACTCACCTCATATATAATTTCAAACTTCAAGTCAAAATTTCTGCATGTTCATTGAGTTGTTACTAGTTTTGATTGCATTGTTTGGGATATAGAGCTAATTATAATATTTATTTTAAAACGTAATAAATATAAATATTTTCTGTTTATTCAGACTTTTTATGAAATTCCTATTCCTTACTAATATAAAAACATACTATAAAAAACAAAGACAATAATAATTATACACAATCACAAGAAAACATTTTCAAACAAAAGTATCACACGTCGCCATCAATAGATTTGCGCACAGGTGAATATATAGCTAGAATAAATTCATAAGTAAAAAAATTTAAAGTTGTTCCTATCATGGATTTAATAGCGGATAACATGAATCCTTTGTAATAGCCGGATACACCTTCTTTTCGAAATATTATCTTCAAACAGTGCCAAAACCCTGCACAGACGTAGAAGGATCCAGTGGGAACACTGAGGAAGGAAAAAGGATGAGGAAAAGGATAAAGATATAAATTAATCTACAAAAAGGTATTAACAACATAATTAACTCTTTCCACTCGCAAATTCTGCTTGAAAAGGGTTAATTTAATTAATAATTCATAAGTAGCAAGCAAAATATGAGTTCAATTAAAATTCGTAAAACCTTATTTTATTTAAATTTAATACAATTATATTTATTTACGATATATATGTAGTAACGTAAATGTTACGAACTTTGGTGTCAATTCTGTAAAATAGACGATAACATTGCGTTGTTATGGCAACGCTCTGTTATACTTGCTTCTTGATACTAAAAACTGTGAAAATGCGTAAATCAGACGTTTTACACATAAAACCGTATTATAAATACGCATCCCAATTTTTTATGTTTATGTAAGCAAATATTAGGTAGCATTTTCACAAATTTTAGTACCAAGAAACAAGTATAACATAGCGTTGCCTTAACAACGCTGTATTATCATCTATTTTACCGTAGAATTGACAGTTATCTATTTCGATTCTTTAATACTTGACTCCAAATCAGGAGAAAAAACTATAGCAAATCAAATTGCCCAAAGAGAAATTTCGTTTCAGTTCTTCAAAACAGTTTCAAGAAAGTTTATCATTTGATATATGCCTAATTTTCATACTCCATAAATTGTGCATTATCTATTTGACGAAAAAATAGTTCGAATCAAATTCAGTATGATTATGCTTATTGAAAAATTTCACATGGCAAAAATAATGTAGAATATAAATCTGCAATTTAAAAAATTCAGCGTAGACTTTCATTTACTAAATTTTTGTTTATATGACTTATAAACAATCAATTACTTGTAACTTTAAAACTTTAAATCAATTATAAAACATGTCAAAATCCTACCTTGCCACGAGTGACGAACCCTGAACTTGAAGCATCCTCCTAATCAGTTCCAATGGGTAAAGGACTGTTTTGGACAGTGAACCTGCACAAGCTCCTGCACATGCCGCACTGGCCGACTCGTTCATACATTTCATGTTTATGAAACAATCGTAGAAAACTCTGAAACAATATAATAAAGCACATATAGCAATTGAATATTTGAAGCTCTAAAGCATATTTTATGTAGTTTTATCAGCTATCAATGTTTCCGAGTCAAAAATATAAGACCCCATTAAGTATCAGAGCATTTTATTAACTATATTGATGAACCTCAAGCTCTTAATATGTTAACATTCAGGACCTCAAGGTCTTTCGAACATAAGTTGTGATATAATTTTCGACAAAATTATCGAAACAGTAAATTCAGTCCATTTTAATCAACTGTGCCAAAAAAAAACTATTATTTTTTTTTATTAAAATAATGTAAAGCTCGGTGCATACGACGCCAGTTTTTCTTGTAACAGGACTTCTGTCAAGTTTTCTGGTAAGGTGAGCAAGTATTTTGCGCCAAATGTTCACTTATTTTATGATTAATAAATAATAATAATTTTGTGCATTTTCAAATAGATTATTAAAAATATATACTGTGAATTTCAAAATTCATATTTTATAGGCCTAAAATGCACTAATGCTTATAAGCTAATATATATGCATCGTATTCGATTAGGATGCATCCATAAGATGATTTAAGCTTATAGTCCAGTCATTTGGTCGTTTTGCCGGTACAGTACTCCGGGAATTCTGAAAATTGGTAATCTTATAGATTTCGAGGTGCTCTTTACAAAAATCAACTTTGCCACCTCAAATTTGGACGGCAAGTTGCCGCCATATTGAAAAAATGGCGTCAAAAAATAGCTTTTTTAAAATATCTCCTTTCTGGCTCATTCTACGATAAAAGTATCTATGTACGAATTAAACTAGAGAAAATTTCCTACAATTCTTCAGAAAACCGTTTTTTTTGTAAAATTGATAGTTTGAGGGTACGGCCGCCTCAAAGTCTTTGCTGCTCTCGCCGTAGTATCAAATCTGTCCATACATGACAGCACTTTGAACTTGACTACATTCCTTCTAATAAATAAATATTTTCAATGTTAAATTAAGCGAATAAGATCTAGAAATAAAATAATTCAAATATTTTTCTGTTTTTTGGTGATTTTTTAACGCTGGGCAACGTTTATGAACAGAAATTATGTTAAGGATACTGCCGTTGTGAATAGAGAGCGTAAACGTGAAATCTGTCAAGCAAGATCGTTAATTATGATTTTTCATATCGTTGCTAGGTAACTGTCCGGCATGCACTAATCAGAAAATCTGGCATGGTGTGCATAGGGCTGCAGACTGTGGGGTCAGTAATATATATAAAAATTAAATGCCTAAAATATTGAGCATGACTTTTGTCGTTGAAATAAATTTGTATATTACAGTTTACACAAATATTGCAATAACATTGTTAACTTTTATTTATCTATTAAGAAAATATTCTTAAATGCTAATTCATATTTTTGATTAAATTAGAACATAAATGAAAAATTGACAATGACGAACCGATTTTATTATTTCCACAAGGACTGATTGAAAACATTATATAATTAGGACAAGAAATAACATATCAAAAATTACAAATGTCATTACAATGCCGAAGGGTCATGTTAATTCCTCGTAAATAGTGAATTGTAAGGCAATGCAGATGGCCGACTTTAAAGCTGCTATTGTAAATCCTCTGTAGAAAGGGCGAATTCCACCATGCGAGTAAATAGATTTAGCACAGCTCCAAATGGCGATGCAGTCTGTTTGCACGAATCTACGAAATTTTGAAAAAGGCTATGAGTATTTATCTTAAGCTCAAATTTAATAAAAATGTTTTCAAATTTCGTGGTACAGCAAACAGAACCGTACCTTTGGCCTTGGATCATTTGCCTTTTCCGTATCGTGTCCAAAGGATAAATAGTGCTTTCAGCTATAAAGCCGGCCAATGCTCCAGAAAATAAATATGATGATTGGGCAGGAACGCCAGGCATTGAATCTGTCAGTGACTCATATAGTTCGACAGATATTCTACAAGAATTTGATAGGTTTGATAGTGAAACAAATTTAACAAAATATTTTCAAGAGATCAACAAAATTTTCTACGTCTGTCGAGATTGACTACATTGAACACGATACATAAGCTTGTAGCGTTAAATATTTAATTTTATATTTTACAAAGCTTGGCTTTGAGAGTAAGAAGCGCCTATTTATAAAACTTCTAACAAATTAGTTTTAACAAGTTCAAATTATAAATCAATTTAAAAAAAACTGGTCGATTATCTAGATAATTACCTAGGTAGATAATCTACATAAATTTAAAGTACGAATTCAAGACGGATTGTTGAAAATTTTGATCAATAACAATGAAATAAGAAAAATATATTTAGTAAATCAATGTATTTTTGCCAGTTTGCCAGTTATATTTATTCTAGGCAGCACACGAGGCAAATAAGTTAAAAGTTAATGAGTAATAATAAAAAAGTTAATTTGTATGTATATATATATATATATATATATAAATATAAATTTTACTTCATACATTTTTCATATATATATTTCATCGTTTGCATCTTTGATGCAACATTTTCTAATAGGAATTCAAAACATTCTAATAGGAATTATGAAAAATTCCATTAAAGTCAGTGGTGTTGTCAAAAGGAGCGTTCATTAATCACGTGAGCGAGTTTTTAAGGATTTTTGGACCCCCTCCCCCTTGGTGATACATAATGATAGGGATCGTTCAAGTATTACGTAAGCAGATTTATTACAATTATTTACCCCCCCTCTTACCTTTGTCAGCAAAAGTAAGCAAATTTCGTACTGAAAACCCTCCCCAACCAAACATCAGGTGTTTTTTTAGTTACGTGAAAAAACGGTAAAATTTTTGAGTTTTTTTTTTTTGAATATTTGATTTTGTTTTTAAATCAGTTAAAGAATAAATACACGTGATATCTTACTATACTTCTTCCTCCCCGTGATATTTCGTGATTTTTGGTCTAACCCCCCTCCCCCCAAAAACCTAATGTGATTAATGGACGCCCCCCAAGCCGGAACGCGCCGGAACGGCGTTTTGGTACTTCCTTTTTAGACCGGAACAAGCCGGAACGGCGTTTCGGTACTTCCTTTTTAGACCGGAACAAGCCGGAACGGCGTTCCGGTACATTGTTTTTATGCCGAAACGTGCTCCGGCAAAAAAAGTTTAAAAAGGAGTGCTGGATTTTTTTTCTAATTTTTGTCGAAATGCAAGCGGCCCACGGACCGTACGTTACTCATCCCTGGCATAGTTTATTGCCACCAATAATCAATGGACCCAAAATTAGCACTAAAACCGGAACATGTATGAGTACCGGTTTTCAAACCGGTCTTAAAAATTCGGTTCCGGTAAACAAATATTCCAACACCACTGATTAAAGTCAAAATATAATTTTCATAATCTATGAGTTCTTGAAACTTTATTGCAAAAGTACTTGATTTTTTGCTCTAATTGCTTTTACTAAAAACAAGTATTTCCTCAAAAATATATAAAAACGAATGAGTAAGCCATGATGTTGTATATAAACATTAAATTAATCTCTTATACTTTTAAGATTAGCCAACATATGCTCACCGATAAAACGAGAACTGCAATCCAGCAAGAGGCGCTCTACTGAGGACTCCCGGAACAGTACCCCTAAAAAAAGCTTTTACGCCTTCCTTTCTGTAAATATCCATAGCCGTTGGAAACAATCCGCGATATTTGATTCCAGGAAAGCCTACAACTCGTGTTCGTACAACATCAGCTGGGTTTGAAAATACTGTTCCCGCTGCCCCTGCGACACAACCGCAAGTGAAGTCTATCGCTGGTAAATATTTTGCATGAGGCTCATACGATCCTGTCCATTTGGACAGTAGTTCATATGTTGAAAATTGTGCTACTCCATGAGATACGGACATCAACTGTGCAGGAATATGACCCTTCCAAAATACAGCTACTCCTTCTTTTTTAATCATTGTCCTAACCATTTCCGAAATTCCGTAGTTGATGTCCCGAGGTAAAAGTTGTATGCGTATTTTGAGGACATCGAAGGGGTTAATCAGACTCCGGGACACCGAAGCTGATAAGCCCCCCGCTACAATGCTCATCAAAACCGAGGTACCATCATTAGTGCCGGAAGGGTCATACCCGACGACCATCCCGAAGATTTACTCAGTCAAGAAATGCTTGTGCAAAAATCGTGACGTACTTAAGTCACGTTTTCGAAAGCTGGAACCTATTTTGGCCGTCATAATCGTTAAAAAAATTTACAAATGTCATCCAACTAAATTTCCAACCTTAGAGTATCAACATGCCGCTTTGGTGAAGTTTTGTTTCAAAATGTTTTTATATTTTTCTATTTAACTATTTTTATATTCTTCAATTTTAGTAAATTATTACATGAATTATTCTTGTTGTTTCATTGTTAAAATGTTCTTCTACGAAGAACATTACTGAGAAGTAAGACTACTGTAGATGATACAATTTTGCTTATGTTACAATCACAAACTTTTTCAGAAATTGATGTTCACTCTAATTTGGTCCACCACTAATTTTGGAAAATTTACACACGCATAACGAACTAGCAATTTGACATTTGATTTTGAAAACATTCATGACTTACTAATCGAATTCATAAGATAGATGAAACAAATGAATAAAAATAAAATTGCACTATGACATTGAACTGTAATCACAGTAAAACTTAAGTTTCTTTACCTATAAAAGATAACAATAGCATGCAACTTCCTTAAATAAAGATTTAGGTTTCTTTACACGACGGCAAGGATTAAGAAGAAAACTCGATAAAACAACAAAAACTTATTGAGACATGAAATATAATATCAATTTCCAACAAAGATAATTTTTGAACGATCTTTAGAACACTGCCAATGCGGCCATTTTTTTTTTTGACATATGGATCATCTGTCTTTACCGATAAATGATATTGATTCAGTGGCAGGATCAAAACATTCATTTAAGTATTTTTATATACTTACCATATCGAAAATTTCAATAACTTGTACCGCATACTAAATAATAAATTCAAGCACTTGTAAAGTTTAGAAAACAACTAAATTAGCACATAATTGACACAATTCATATTGAACTTTTGAGTACTTTTTCAGCACAAACGTCAGACGAGATCCTAGTCAAGTACGAATCTAAACGGTCTTACCCGATTTGCGTTTTTGGGCCAAAACTAAATGAGAATCATATGAGAATTATCTTTTTTTTAATTATTTTAATTTTGGTAAAAATCTAGATATTATGAAATCAATATTATGCAGAAATGCATTTCTAGTTTTTCTTTTGATAAAAATATTTTTTATTTTGATAAAATAAAAATTGAATTAACGTAATAATTAAGTATTATTAAGTTTATAATCATTTTCTTATCTATGGTTATAATGAACCAACTTCACAGCAGTGATATTTGATTGAAATCAGTTATGTTAACACTTTTTTAATTAATAATTTTTAAAATATCAAAAATTATTGAAATTTAATTACTTAATTGCTATTGATGTTCTAAATATTTGTCAACACTTTTTTAATTAATAATTTTTAAAATATCAAAAATTATTAAAATTTAATTACTTAATTGCTATTGATGTTCTAAATATTTTTCATATTTGATTTATTATAGAATGCAATAATTCAGCCTGTTTCAATTTTAGAACCCAATTCGTATTTGTTACCCTAAATTTATCTGGAGCATTTCTAAACATTTATAATTGTATCAATAACATTAATAACTATATGCGTTACAATTATTTCAATTATTGAAGAACAACATTTCTTACGTAGATGAGATCATACCACAAATATTTTATTTCTTTGCAATTACATATTTTCTACATCATTTTTTTAATTTTGCTTCATGTACACAAATCTTATAAAATGGGATTATATTTCAAGTATTGCAAAAATAAAGAAATTCATTTTACACAAAATGTTTTTAATAAATATTATTCTTTTCATATGATAAAAAATCATATTGACATTATTTTCAAAGTTTATTGCAATCTTTACTTTATATTTTTTATATGAATATTATAAAATTTACAATATATAAATATATTATAATCATATTGCATAAAAACTTTTTCATTGAATAGTATTCAAATCTTTTAGCTATTCTAGCTAATAAATATATATAATGACTTCCATTCAATAGATTTCTATTATATCAGACTTACAAATCATACTACTTGTACTACCTTTTATAATAACACTACATGATGATTCAAATAATACAAACAATAAATAATAGTCAGACTACAAGTCTTTCTGATCAGATATAAATGAGAACAATAAAAAAATTTAAAATCCATTTCGAATAATTAAACTATCATAAAATTTTATAAATTTCATCATACAGACAAAAGTGCAATGCGGTTGTAGTCATTGATTTTATAACACTTGGGGTGAGTCCTTTAAATAATCCAGACATACCTTCTATGCGAACTATATTTTTCAGACACTGTATTAAAGTAGGTGCAACAAAGTGTTCTCCAAAAGTTTTCCTAAAATAATGGAATAATCATTTAAAATATAGTAACATTAGAGACTTCACTTTATTCTGAATTTGAAATATAACAAAAAAAGAGATGTGGTCTAACACTTCATCGGTATCTTAAAACCAAATTCAAGGTAAAAGAGACTGCAAAATAACTGTTGACATGTTTTTCAATATTGTAAAATATTTGTTTATAGATTACATAAATTAAATTTAATTTCTTTCTTTCAGTATATGTGTATTTGTTTAAATATATCAAGATTTTTTTCATAATAATACTACTTTTTCAAAAATATGTCAAAATTTTATCATTCAAGATAATGAAAAGTACTTAATAAAATATTATAATACCTGTGCATATGAAATTCTTGTATTTGCAATCTTTTCTTCGCCAAATCTAATGGATATACAGCAATTTTACTGGTGAAACCTGATAGAGCACCCGCTGATATAGTAGCAAGAACAGGAAATTGTCTTTCTTCAGTTTCTGTCATTTGACTATAAAACCGCTTAAACATTTTATAAAACATAAACTGCGTGCCAGTCTGTGGTCCTATTTGAATAATTGAAGTCCAGCAACCTCTAAATAATCCTTTTGGCCCTTCTAAAGTCAGAATTTCTTTAAAGCCTTGCACCATATTACGGTAACCTCTTGTTGAATCCTGAGCGACAAGTCTTGTTCTAATTACATCTAAAGGACTAGATAAAATAATGGCAGCAGAACCTGCTAAGGTTCCAGAACTAAAATCTATTACACTGGGCCATAGAAATGATCGTAATGGTTGAGATAAATGATTGAGTTGATCGTAAGTCCAAAACTGTACGCTACCATATATTATAGATAAAGCTTGTCCAGGTACATGTCCTCGCCATAAAACTTTGATGCCTTCTTCTCTTAGCATACTCCCAACAGCTTGAGGTAATGAGGTGTATTTGGAGATTTGGGACCCAGTATGTATGGGTTCCACTTGTAATTGGAATCTTATTTTTATTACATCTAATGGTTGACAAAGGAATCGAGTGATGGCCCCACATAATGCCCCAGCAATTGCCGGTTTACTTGATGATTTTTTGTCGTCTTCAGTTTCATTTTCAAACATAATTTTATTAAGAGCATTTGACTTGGTTATCTTTAAACATACAATGTTTTGAAGGACATTTCACGTGCTCTCGAAATGTCATGTTGACAGATAAGAAGAGCGGGAAAATATTTATAATTATGAAATTTAAAGAAAATGGTTGCAATAATTGTTTTATTGTTGAATTAATACAATATTATTTGTCGCGAAGAAAGTGTTTTAACAAAAATGTAAGAAATTGGTTCGTATAATTCATGTTATTCTAAATGCACATTTTTAATCAATTAATTTGATGGTGGTATACAGAGTGGTATACAAATTGAATTATTTTAATTTATCTGGAGATTTGTTCAATTAGAAGCATCAGTTACTAAAATGAAATAATAAAAATAATTATAAATTCTTTAAACTATAAATTTTTAATCATCTTAATGTTAATCTTAAAAATCAATCATTCAATCACTGTTACATATAAAATTAAACAAATTGATTGCATTCTACAATTATTCAAAAAATTGGCTTACAAATTGACATATTGTTGATTTTTTCGAAATTAGAATTGCTAATATATGTTTAATTCATTATTGTTAATTTGCTTAAGAACAAAAATTTAAATCACAGTTGAATGAAATATATATTTAATAGTTTTGTGTTTATAGTGGCTGTATCAATAGTTGTGCTGTTAAATATAGATAAATTTTCAAATTTAATTACTTTTTAATAGTATGATTATCTATTTATTCAATTTTTAGAATATCTTTATACATAAATGAAATTTTAATTTAATTTGTTCGAACATAACAAGAATAATTAGTTTAAATTGTTAATTCAACATTATGCAAGTATATTAATATTTTTTAATTTCAGAGCACTGAATTGCAGATAAAGGATGTAAAAAATTATGTAATTATCTTTACAATAACTGGATTATCATGAAGCGAGCAAGAAAACATGACGAAGATAATGGATTTGGAGCATGGGTAATATTATTGTTATATATTTATTATAGTTGCTTTTTAAAATACAAAAAACACCAACCACCTCTTACAAAGCTTGACACAGTACTAAAACATGTCAATAGATACAGAAATATTTTAAACAAATCTTAAGTATCGAGATGAAGGGACGGATGGATTGAATTGGTGGTTGATATATTGGGAGGTATGTTCTGGATCACCAGTACGACCAGGAATTGTAATGATAGGCTGGACCCGAGCGGTGAACAGTTGAATAGTTGTTGAAATATTATATTTGTGATGTGGACTCTCCAGAGTCCACTGGTAGTGTGAAAGGCCTTTAGTACGAACAGCGATTTGATAGTAATTTGTAAACACACTTCTTACTTTGAATGATACTTTTATTATTCACTATTTTTACAATCTATAATTGTTGATAACCTTTTGGTTATCATATCAGCAAAGACTACATTTTACTGAATACTATGTCTGGCTCCAAGCTTCTCTCCAGGTTTGACTGACTGTCTAACTTTTGTCTAACTCTTATATACTAATTTATTGTTTACAACCTATTTACAAAATCCAACAGTAAGCACTTCCGATGTCCGCGTAACCTACATATAACTAGCAACGCGTTTTGTAATTATTAAACAAAATAATGATTCGAATTGTTATTACAGTTCAGGATGTAATCACCAAATAAGGTGTGTGTTGAAAATCTGAGTGATGTATTATCTGAGTATATTATATATCTGAGCATTGTTTATATTTAACATTTAACATTCGTTCCACTCATATCACAAAATTCTATATATAGAATAAAAGAATAGCCACAATTGAAAGAGAATTTTAAATTAAATTTAAAATTTGTTAGGCACACTATATATTATTGCTTACTTTAATAATTTTATATACCCTTTATAATTGCAATAGATAATTATCTATTATTATTATTATTAATATTATCTGTGTGAAGTACAATTTTAAAAACTTGTTTATTATTTAGGGTGGTTATATGGAAGCTAAAATATCTAAACTTGAGGACCAATTTCTTGGAGTTACTACTAAACAATCTAATCAATTATCAAATATTTTTAATGGCGTATCAATATTTGTAAACGGGTACACAAACCCATCAGCAACTGAATTAAAAACTCTTATGGCTGAACATGGAGGTATATTTCATCATTATCATAGACCAGGAAGAACGACATATGTAATTGCTTCAAATTTACCTGATGTTAAGGTAATTTTGTGATACTTTTAATATATGATTGATATATTATAATTTTTATATATTACAATATTAGAGCAGATCTATACATTATAATTCAAATAAAAACCACAATTCATTTATTTTACAGGTAAGATCTATAACATCTTGCAAAATCATTAGTCCTGAATGGGTGACAGATTGCATAAAGGCAAATAAATTAATAGATCATACTAAGTATCTGTTGTATACAAATCAGAGTAAAACGCAACCAAAACTTGCATTTGCATCTAATGTTGTACCAAAAACTGAAGGTATAATTATTATTTCAAATCTATATATTTGCATAATTTTACATGAGTTGTAACTTTCAGAAAAATCTAATGCAAAATCTGATATAGATTTACAAATATCTCCAGATTTATTTGATTCATCTGGGGAATCATTTTCTGAACAAATTATTAAATCTAATGTTGCTGAGAATGAAGAATCTTTATCAAACCAATTAGCACCTGAAGTTTCAGAAGCAACTTTAGATCAAATCTTTAATGATATTACTTCAACAAATAATAAGATAGATAATGAAACAATAGCATTACCGGAGTCTTCAAGCACCAGTAAGAAAAACACAATAAAAACAGCTGTTGATCCAGGGTTTCTTACTGAGTTCTATAATAATTCAAGACTTCATCACATTGCCACACTTGGTGCTGGCTTTAAACAATATATAACTGATCTTAGAGAAAAATCTGATGGAATATTCCCTGGTATACAAATACTAAACATGATGCCAAGAACTGATATTTGTAGGGTAATCTTTAAATTGTGCCCATACATGTTTACATATCTGTGTGTGAGCACTATTTTTATTAAATAGTATTTATAGGTAATTTCTGGAACTCGTATCATAATGCATATAGATATGGACTGTTTTTTTGTGTCAGTGGGGTTGAGAAATAGACCACATTTACGAGGATTACCAGTAGCTGTAACTCATAGCAAAGGGGGATCTAAATCTCATGCTAGACCTGGAACTGATATTAAGCAGGAAATAGAATTATACAAGCAAAGAAATCAGGTTTGTTTTATCTAATTTAATCAATAGAAAGTATTTAATTAAATTCTGTTTATAATATCTTTTGAAACAAATTTGAATGAAATATATTTAATTTATGTAGCATGTTTTGTAAGCAAATGTTTATTGCTTTTAAAATAATAATATTTTTAATATATATTCTTTCCTACAGTTAAATTCAAATGATAATGATTCATCAAAGGAAATGTGTGAAGTTGAAAGACGATTATGCAATTTAAATGAGCTAGATTCACTCTCAGAAATAGCTTCATGTAGTTATGAAGCTCGAAAAGCTGGTGTTACAAATGGAATGTTCATGGGAGCTGCTTTGAAGCTTTGTCCAAATTTAAAGGCCATACCTTACGATTTTGAAGGATATAAGGAAGTAGCTTATACACTCTATGATACAATTGCTAAGTAAGTTTTGTATTATGCAAATATTTAAAAAAATCGAAAATAAAATTTACCATATAGGACCAAATCAGAACTATAGCAAGTTGGGCATTATGTTTTTTATTTGTTTATGATTTTTTTATGTACGATTAATGTATAATTCTACTACTTTGTAATAATCAACTAAGTAGTAGGTTGCTCTCAACATATTTGCTTATTATAAATATATAGTTCATTAAATAATTTATTATAGATATACATTGAATATTGAAGCAGTCAGTTGCGATGAAATGTTTGTTGATTGCACAGATTTACTAAAAAAAACTTCAGTGACTGTTAATGAATTTGCTGCACATATTCGTTCAGAAATAAAACAGAAGACATCATGTCCGTGTTCTACTGGTTTTGGAAGCAATAAACTTTTAGCTAGATTAGCTACAAAAAAGGCAAAACCTGATGGACAATTTCATTTAGAAGATCATCATGTGGAGGAATATATAGATGACATACCAATATCAGAT
Organism: Ctenocephalides felis; assembly: GCF_003426905.1. Classification (NCBI taxonomy): domain Eukaryota; kingdom Metazoa; phylum Arthropoda; class Insecta; order Siphonaptera; family Pulicidae; genus Ctenocephalides; species Ctenocephalides felis. Next base: position 24,035,492 of record NW_020539726.1, read on the forward strand.
CTTCCAGGTAATTATCAAATTAATTGAAAAGGTTATTTGTCTCATATTTAGTATGTTATTTTTGAAATTATTACTGTATGAATCAATTGTAAGGTGTTGGACGAAGTACCATGAGCCAATTGAAAACATTAGGATGTCATACATGTGGAGATTTAAAAAACATCACACTTCTGACATTAAAAAAAGAATTTGGAAATAAAACTGGAGAATCTTTATATAAAAACTGTCGTGGGATAGATGATAGAGCATTGGTATATGAACAAGTGCGTAAATCTGTGTCAGCAGAAGTAAATTATGGAATACGTTTTAAAAATATGGAAGAATATGAAACATTTTTGCAAAAGTTAGCTTTTGAGGTGCATACGAGGTTGAAAGAAGTTAATAGGAAGGGTCGTTGTATAACATTGAAACTTATGGTGAGTATTAGCAAATAATATTTTTAATTGCTTGCAAAATATCTTGCTACAATTGATTGAATTGAAATGAAATGTATTAATCCAAATCTAATATTTTATTTGGTATCTGCAAAAATTGCTTGCAAATGAGGATAACTTATAGTTTTTAATTTATATTTAAGGATGCATTGGTATTTGTTATAAAAACAATATTCTTAAAGCTCTTAATTACATCATAAAGATTTTATGTTACTTAAAAAATTTCGCATTTTCTTTAATATTGTAGATTCGATCAGAAGAAGCTCCTAAAGAAACAGCAAAATATATGGGGCACGGATTTTGTGATAATATGAGCAAATGTCAAACACTTAATTTTGCTACAGATGATGTAGAAGTGATCACAAGAGCTGTTATGAATATAAGCAAAACTATAGATATTAAACCCGAAGATCTTAGGGGTATAGGAATTCAAATATCAAGACTCGAGAAACTCACAGCAACTCATGATGTTGCTAAAGGTTCAATAGTAAAACTTTTCAAAAAAGTAGCAGAAAATTCTAAGAATAATAAATTAGATGATGCAAGTAACAATGCTTCGACTTCAACATCTGAAAATGATACAAGCAGCAATAACATACCAACATCGAGTAAGACTGTAGAAAAATCAAAGGGTTCAATAAAAACATTTGTAAAACCATTAGAAGAGTTAAAAGAATCTAATGATGAAATCAGAAACCTTAACTTTGAAGTTAATGCAAGTTCTTCAGTGTCCAAAGAATATAAAAAGTTAGATGATACAGTGCCTGCTGCAAGAATATCTTCACCTAAGAAGAAAGATACTTCCAAAAAAGGAAAAAAACTTGTGAAAAATAAGAGTAATAATACTTTGGAGAAGTTTTTCGGTGAAAGGAAGACCTACTCCAAAACTTTGGGACCAGTAAGTTATTAATAGCAGTTTAGCAAAGAAATATTTAGCATAATTTCCTTATTTACATTTAATCATATATCCAACATTTATTTTAATTTTAGGAAGATCTGCGTTCTCTTGGAATTGATCCAGAAGTATTATCTAGTCTACCTGAAGATTTACGAAATGAAGTAATTAGGGATTGTCAAATTAAAGCAGAAAAACTTAATAAGCCAGGACCTTCGAAAGAAAACACAACCACCAGCAGATCAATAATTGAAGTGAGATGATATGATCTAGCAAAAATCTACTCTCTATTTAAATCTTACATGTATTTCAGGTTGACACGGAATTTTTAAATGCAATGCCTGATGATATTCGTAAAGAAATTGAAGCAGAAATGATGGCAGAAATTTTGTCGAATAATAGAAATGATACTAATTTGGTCATGGATCAAAATGGTGAGAATAAAGATTCAGAAAAATATCTAAATAAATTCGCAAATATTTACCAGTTTTCCACTATTACTAAAATTTGTATTCATCTTAATTATTATTAAAATTAATTCAAACTCACCAAATATGTTGAGCTTTAAAACACTTGTATATGATAGCACTGTATATGTAGACCTGAAAAATTAAGTTTTTAATATAATTACATATTTAACATCTTCACATAAAGTTATAAATGATATTTCATCTTACTTGATAAAAATTATGATCCATTTGTAAATAATCTGAATCAGTGCTGCTACCAGTATTTTTGTTCTACAATTGTGTTTCACGTTTGAATATTAAGTCATATAATATTCTTCAACAAAATATATTTGTTCTATGATGAGTTTTCAATGGATTATGTATAATGCATGAGTATATTAATAACAATTAATTTATGTAGTTGAAATACCTCAACAACCGGATAAGCCAAAATCCAGCAGTGTGTGTGGAGTAGAATACTCTGCCATTTTTGGTGATATAGCTCAAACAAGAACATTAATTAGATCATGGATTACTAAAGAAATGTGTCCAAAGTTTTGTGATATTGAAATGCTCAGGAAGTACTTGATGGAACAAGTGGAAGATGATATTCAAAATGTTTACTACATTGTGAAATTTTTACACAGGTATTAAATTATATTCAAATTCCAATTTGATATTTTAAGTATAAAAATTCTTATATTAATAATAATTATTATACTCATTTTATCATCTTTACTATTATATTCTACAATTAAAATTCACTGAAATCATTACCATCAATTCATGAGCTTATGATTTATAAGTAAATTTTACTGTAATTTTTTTCAGATTAATTTCTGAACAAATATCAGATGATGGCAGTAATTGCCATTGGCATAAAGCGTATTCTCAAATATTAGAAGGCGTTCAAGAAGCAGTATTAACTTTCTACGGCAACAAATTGTTTGTGGAAAACAATTTTAAATGTGATTATTGTTTTGCTATATAAAAAGTTTAAAACTATTTTAGTTTATGGTATTTTTTAAATGAAATATAAATTTTTATAGTATGAGATGAAGTTATAAAGCAAATTACCCAAAATGTTCTACAAATACTTTGAACTTAAACTTAAAGTAACAATATTGCTAAATGATTCTTTTAAAACTTTGAATATAAAGTTCTTTGATTTATATTATTGTAATTATTAGTGATGAAAGTTCAAATTTTTCTAGAAAGTTATGTGAAGTTTCAATTTATACAAGACATATTGAGTAAATTGTTTGCAATCACTTGCACCAAAGGTTGTTAAATTTTATATGAATTATATGAAAAATATTTTTTAATTTTTATACCTAGATTATATGTTTCTTTATGAATGGAATAAAGTTTTGTTTATATACAATTTCTTTATTTTGTATATGCTGCATATATAAATGGATTTATATAACATGTTATTAATGAATAACTTGTAATAAAGATAACTTACGCATAATGAAAATTATATAAAAGAAATCTAATCACATCACATTTCATTATTAATGATAACTTCAACAAAATCACTTGAACACTTCTAAATAAAGTTTAACCATAATATTGATCAATGTTCTAAAACAAATGTCATTTGCATGTATGTCTATTGCACATTTTTATTCACTCTAAATTAATTTGGCATTTTAATTCACTAACACTAATTTGTAGTCTTCATTTAACTAAAGTCCTTTAGTTTCTTTTTAATATTAAAACTTTTCAATTGTTTAGTAGTAAAGAGTTATGATAAAAACGAATCAACGCTTTGTGTATTATTCTACTATTTACAGTTATTACACTAAATAATATTTTATATTATTTTCATAGCTTCAACTGGAATGGTTATGGTAAGACTGAGGTGAATCGTGTTGGTTTTGATGTTGCATCTGATAGTTGCCAACCAGCCCCTGAAAAATATATAATGATGATTTTATAATTTTTATAGCATAAAGATGCTCAAATTTAAAAAATGAGTGATTAAAGATTCAATACAACGCTATGCCTTGCAATATAATTACAATCTTTAAATATGCCTTAGATACTTATACATAAAGACATATAGAAGTAAATTACTATTTTTTTTTAAATTTTTTTTTAATTTTTAGGAATAAAATATGAGTTCAATTACCTCTGGTGAGTCTCCCTCAGCGTTCATGTTGCCTCCGGAAAGTGAACCTATTTGTTCAACATCATATTTGCCTCGTTTGAATCTTCCATATAATGAAGAATAAGGCAGATTATAATGTATAGCAGCTTGGTTAATGGACATTTGACCAATTCTAAAAAAAAGTAAGTACTATATTATATATCTTTCTTTTATTATTTATTCAGATTTTTTTAAAAAAATATTTGTACCTGACTGCTTCCAAAGCTTCACCCATTGCGTCTTCAGACCATGGTGTTGGATTTGACCTCGACAATTCAATTCCTTCTCTTTTACATCGGCCATATAAAGTTCCTTTAAATGAGATGGTAATTAAATATTGCATACATTTATTCTACTAAATTAAAAAGGAATTTATTAATGATTCTATTCAACAAAGATAACACACACTAAGATTTGATATTAGATACTGAGATTATAAATTAGTGCTTAAATAATTTCCAGCTGAGTTATTAAATAATTTTAAAAAAATACAGTGAGAGAATAATATAATTTTTTTTTGCAGTAACACCATCTCGATGTTTTATCATATTATGAAATGAATAAAAAGAAAGCAAACAAAACTATCTAAGGAAAAATTCTATAAAATGAGAAACAATTGAAAATGACTTTACAGATTTTACATGTATCTGCTATTTTATTCCGAAAATTATTTGTATTTTCATTCTAATTATAAATTTATCTCATAGGAGATTTAAATATTTATTCACCTGTAGGTATTCCAAATTCCGCGCTGGCTCTCTGAACACTTGTCTGTCCAGTTCGGATTGCTTCTAGTGCTCTTTCTAAATCTTCAGGCGTCCAGGCTGTTGGTGCAGCATTGAAAGGAGCCGCAAGGCGTATTCCTTCGCGACGAGCTATTTTATACAAAGTACTACTCGGTATACCTGGATAAAAAAAACATTACTTGATTACTAAATAACATCCATCAAACTTGGTCAGTTCAATAAGATCTTGACTTTTATTATCTAGATTCTTTACGATCTAGATTCTTAGATCGAAGATTTGCTTGAATTTTGATTGAATTGAATCATGATATAAGTATTTATATTTATGCTTTTTATAAATTATGAAAAATAATTCACTGAAAAAACTAAACTGAATTTTCAAATATAATTAACTTCCCGTAGGGTGAGTTATAGTAATCCCAAAAAAATCGAAAATAAAACCAGAGGGGCGCATGGCATCGTGCCTTGAGGCATATTGCTGGAACTTTCCGTACCAAAAATTATTTTTTTTTAAAAAGATTAACATTTTTAAAGAAAAATTACTTAGAAAAAATTAGATTTTTGAGAAACTGTAAATTTTTGACAAAAATTTACTTTTTTTTGAAAAAAAAAAGACTTTTTGAAAAGAAATTTATTTTGAAATATTTTGGAAATTCTGAACTTTTTTTCAAAGCAATCGTACAGCTTTAACTGCACAGAGACAAAATAACAAAGCGCGTAAGCGCCGCGTCGCCGTCTAACAAATAAACATTGGTACGGAACCCATAGGAATGTAAACAAAGTTTATACTTATTGTTAAAATCTCTATAAAATATCTGATAATTTGATGTGCATATGTCTAATGATAATTTTTGACCGCCAAATGGCTTTTTTTTACTTTTTTTTACTAGATCTCCGAAACCGCTTGACCTGCCTTCATGAAATTTTAATCAGTTGTTCATCTTGTTAATACAAGTAAAATGTTTTTTGAATTAAATTATTCAAATCGGACGCTCCGTTCTCTTTAAAACTCAGTTACCGTTTTTGGCACTTTTTGGCCAATATCTTCGGAACGGCTAGACCTGCCTTCGCCAAAAACTAATCAGCACGTCCCCTTATCAATACGAATCGAATGTTTTTTTAGTTATTCAAATCGGTTGGCAAAAAGTGCCAAAAATAGTAATTGATTAAAATTAAAACTTTCTTAAAAATTTTAATTTTTAGCACGGGAAATTCCAGCAATTTGCTATTATTATTAACTTAATATGTTACAAATATTATCTACTACCGTAAGCTTTGCTCGCTTTGTTGGCCGAAATAGTCCCTGTCCGTAAAGCTTCCAGAGCATTATTCAAACTATCTTCGCTCCAACTTTTTGTAGCACCTTCTTTCTTTGGAGTATCAATACCTAGACGATGTGCTCTCTGCCATAAAGTTGTTGATGGTATGCCGTAAGTTGCAGAGGCCTGTGAGGAAAAAAATTATTAAAATATAAATTCCTCACTAACTCACCTATTTTATAATTGTATTTATTTCATATTATTACCTTCGTAAGACTCATGTTATGGTTTCTCAAAGCATTCAACGCTTGGTCCATATCTTCTTGAGACCAGGTCTTGGGGCCGTTATTCATTCGATGCATTCCATGTTCCGGAGTAGCGCTTCCTGATAAATTACCGCCGTACTGGTTCATCGATCCGTTACTATTGAATTTGTGGGGTTTGATGTCTTCATTACTACCATCGGACATCATGTCACCATACATCATATCTGGGGAAAAATATATACTTTTGAATGTTCATTCATTAACAGTTTTAGAATACTATTAATTAGTAAAAAGTTGGTAAAGTAATGTCTTTTAATTATATGAAATATATTTTATAAAAGTTTAAATATCAAAAACTTCATAATTAACTTCCCGAAGGTATAGTTTATGTTTTCAACAGATTCGCTAATTTTATGTTTTCTCGACGTTTCGAGCCATTCTGAATCGAATAAGACCAAATTCGGTAAAAGTATATGTGTGTGTGTATGTGAACAGATTTTTTGCTGTAAATCGACGTTTTCTCAAAAACGACTGGATCGATTTCAAAAATTTAAAAGCCATTAGATGCACCTCGATGAGGACTAGCGATTATCAGTTTTGTGCGACGATCAGCCAAGCCGTTTCTTTATAAATAGCAGAAAAGTGAAAAAAAATTCATCCACGTTTTAGCCCGCAATTCTGAATCGATTTTAAAAATTCAAAAACCGTTCGCAAGATATTGGTTAGGAATCGACCAGATTAGTTTTGGTAAAGATCGGCCGGGCCGTTTTCTTGTAATAAAGTGTAGTAAAGTGAACCGATGTCAGAAATTTAAAAGCCATTTTATGTATCTCAATGAGGACTATCGTTTGTCAGTTTTGTGCGACGATCTGCCGAGTCGTTTCTTTGTAATTTGGGAGAAAGTGTTAAACTTTTCATTCACATTTAAGCTCATACTACCAAATCGATTTTAAAAAATCAAAAACTGTTCGAAGGATATCAGCTGGGAATGACACTGATTAGTTTTAGGTGAAAATCTACCGAGCCGTTTCTTGTAATTAACTGAAAAAAAAATTTAAGCTGATTTTGATGGAACTTCTTTGGCGATATATATCATGGTCTTATAGAACTTACTGAAATATTACGGCTTTACGCAAGTAGCCTAATTTTAAAAAATCATCAAAGTTTAAGAAAATGAGTAGTTTTTTTTACGTTTGTTAAAATTTAAATTAGACGGTTTACTTGGTATAACGTTAGAGTACTTGATCTTAATGAACCTACTAAACCATTAAAGTCCTACAGAAACTAGTACAATTATAAAAATGATTGATTTGTGAAAATTTCCTTTTAAAAAATACTCCGAGTTCACGTTCACTCGGAATACTTTTAATCACTCATAAAAATAATTTATTTATCATAGATTTAGTCGATCATTTACACATATCGGGAAGCTCATATAACTTGCCTCAAGGCAAAATACCGACACCAACTAGTTATATTTTAAACCTACATTGAGTACGCGGGTCCTGAACAAAATTCATGTTACAATTATATAATTTGAATTATAATGTGATGATTCGAGCTAGTTAAAAAAGACAAAAGTTTATTACAATCCTTTATAAATATAAATAGAAAGAATAATAGGGAAATAACTAAATAAGGATTATTGAGGCGGAAAATTCACGCCAAATGTTATTTATTAAATATTTTACCATTTTATTTTTGTGCTTGTGTGTTGCTTAAATTATAAAAGTTTAACATCCTCCTTTTACCTGAAGGACCGCTATTTGGTAACAGTCCCAGCAACTCAGGTGTAACGAGCATGCTGTGCGAAACCGACAGGTGATCAGTCGGATCATAATGATCTCCATCGCCCTGATGATCCATGGAATGATCGGAATGCATAGAATTATGAGAGTGCTGAGACATTTCCATATCGATATCAGCAATTCTACTTTGGTAGTCATTGTCTGGTGACTGCTCGATTGTTCGTAATGTTTCTAGTTTTACTTTGACATCTTCCGTTCCGTCTAGAACTAAAGTATCTAGAAATAAGAAAATATTTAGTTTAATAATTTATGAATTATATTTTAAAAAATCTAACAACTATACTGTATGTTAACATACAGTATAGTTGTTAGATTTTGCAATTGCGATATTGCAATTGCAATATAAAAGTAAAAACGAATTCAAGTATATGTGAAGTCTACAAGAAAAAAAACAAACATAGCCATCCTAATTTCGGAGAAAGATGTCATGTATAAGAAAAAAATATTACATTTACCTCCAGAGTCTCCACGATGGTCAAGCATTGTATTGTGTTCTGTAACAGGTGTAGCCGTCGGGGCGGGTGGTTCTGGCGCGTACTCATCGCACAGGGCTGTACTGTGCAGGAAATTCTAAAAAAATATAAGATTTTCAAATATAAGGCATAAATTACCGTAAACTAGATAAGCAGGAAGATAAAACATGTAAAAAATAAATCGGAAAAAGTTGCAAAGTAAAGTTTAGATTTATGTGGTTTAGATTTAGATAAGGATTGCTCTTCGTACGGACAACTGTATGTTGCCTATTCCAAAGCCGGGAAACCAGATAGTCTTTACATCTACGCAGCCAGTGAAAAATATATTGTGTACCCACAAATATTGATAAATTATTTTTTATGGAATTTATTTCTTATTAACTTCCCGTAGGGTAAGTTATTGTAATAGTCCAAAAATCGAAATTGAAAATTTTTGCATTTCTTCACGTTTTGAAGGTTTCTGAACATTTTGTCAAACCTCAGAAAAAATGGATGTGTGTGTATGTATATATGGATACAATTTTGCGTCCACGTTTTTAGGCGCACGGATCAACCGATGTAAGTGGTTTAAAAAGCATTCGATTCCTATTGATAGGGAGATGTGCTGATTCGTTTTTGGCAAAGGCAGGTCCAGCCATTTCGGAGATACGAAGCAAAGATTGCAGAAAATAGAAATTGAGTTTTTTTATAGAACGGAGCATCCGATTTGAATGATCCATAAAAACATTCCATTTCTAATGATGGAGAGAAGTGACAATTAGTTTTTGGCTAAGGCAGATCCAGTCATTTTGGAGATACTGAGCTAAATATACAAAAAATGACATTTTTGAGAGAAATAAGCATCCAATTTGAATGATTTAAAAAACTTTCTGCTTGTGTTGACGAAACGATTGCTTTTGGGAAAAAAAATTAATTCTATTTTTTTTTATTTCCAAAAACAAATTTATTTGAATATCGAAAATAATTCGAATTTTAATTTTAATTCTAGCTAAAGTTCTAAAATTCACTTAAATAATTAATTTTCAACTTTGCTATTTAGTTTATATAATTCTTATAAATACTAGACAATGTCCTTAATTTTAAATTCGATTGATTAAATTTTGTTTATTTAGTTTTCTGTAAATATATATGTTATAGTATTTATAAAAATCTATTTGAAAACATTCAATATTCCTCGAATATTTCATTACAGTATGGAAAGTTGCAGCAATTTTCCTTAAGGCACGATGTCATACACAATTAGTTCTGTTTCTCACATCTCACCAATTCATAATGTGCCACAGCGAAATGCAGCGAATACAGCTAATGTGTTATTAATAAATAAATCTTAGAGCTAGGCCTATAAAACTTTAACCTTAAAATATAACGTTTACAGATTTTATCAAAAAAATGTCATATGTGGAGTAGTTTTTTTTAACATTCCTGAAAACCACATATGTATTGTGTTTTTTATTATTACCTGCGACGTATATACCCCAGGGTTTATACTCTCCGAGAGATCATGCCCATTGGCGGCAGAACGCCTCGTCTCCAACATGACCAGCGACATATCTGCAGATTTTTGCTTATCTTTGTCCGAATTTGGTGTCTCTTCACTATTTTTGCCTTTTCCGGCGTCTAAATCACCACTATCCGTGTCTCCCGTCGGTTCCAGTTTCACAACTCCATTTCGAGTTGGCTGTTCCGACTGATGCTTACGCACCAGGTTCGACGGCGGAGACTTGTCCTCCTGAAATAGACAATGAATTCTATGTTAGGCAATTAGATAAGGTGACCTATGAATGGCACAAAAAATCTTTGATAAACCACTAGATAAGAAATCCTATAATTTACACAAAAAATCTATGTTAAACTATTAGATAAGGTGAGCATATTTCCCGATTTGTCCAGGACAGTCCCGGATTTCCACCTCTTGTGTCCCGGGTTTTTCTAAAAGCAACATTTTTACCAGATTGTCTTTTATCCTTGGTTTTCGATAAGTATATGCTTAAATTGAATTTTGAAACTACTTGATAATAAAATTACAAATGTCCTTAGATTATCTGAAAATTATAGATACTACGAGAAGGTTCATATAAAACTACACGTTATGTGTGAGGAAATTTCCGAATGCAAAATTTCAAAAGCAGATTGAAATAGACTCATTAATTCAGCGTTTTCCAAACTGTGGGGCGCGCCAGGCTGTTCTAAGGGGGGCGCGTACATCTGTTTCCTGAATACTATTATCGACAATAACCCAACATTTTTGAAATGATATTAAAACAAAAAATAATTAGTTTTTATGCATATTTTTACATAATATTGCACATTAATTTGTAGTCTGATAATCTCAGTTGTGTATTTATAAAATTAAACTGTTGAAAAAAATAAGGGAGGGCGCACCAATTTTTTTTATTAGAGCAGGGGGCGCGGTAAAAAAGCTTGTAAACTATTGCATTAATTATTCAGAAGTTTCATTTTCAATTTGGCAAAAATTATAAATTCGAACTTTCTGCTTGGCTCACGGGCTAATTTTACTAACAATAAGTTTTATGAAGAAAATTGAACAAAATTTCATTCTCTCAGCCTCCTCAGAGAGTCACGACGTCGTTACAAGAAGGAATGTTTGAAAATAAACAAAATGAAATTATATTAAAAAATAAACGAATAAATTTGATATCAGTTGAGTATTTAATAAAATACTTGATAAAATTACATAAAATTTTTGAAAAAATTAAAAGGGGCGCGATATTTTTTTTTGCTAAAATGGGGGGAGGCGGTGCAAAAAAGTTTGGAAACCAGTGCATTAGAGCTTCAAAATTTTATTAAGTAGTACATGAATATGTAGCATAACCCGGAAAAAGTTCCATAGTACATGATCGATAATATTTATAAACTATATCACAAATGCAAAAACATATCTGTACCTAATTCTAAATGGATAAGTCAAATCTGACTATTTTAACCTAATTGCTATTCTATAATCACTAATCAATATTTATATTTAATTCTTGATTGATCAACCTATTTCTTTAAGATATAGAGAAATTTATTACAGTTTGAGTTTTTTTTTACTTCTATTTTCAAACCTAATTGGGGAATGTTGAAAATGAATACTATAACTATCATTTTTCAACAAAACTTTATGTTGGAAGTCAAGTAGTTTAGCCTGAATAAGTAAAATTCTTTTTGAGATAGAGAAATTTATTAACTTACAGTTTGAGTTGTTTTCACTCCTATTTTCAAACCTAATTAATAAATGTTGAAAATGAATACTTTAACTATTATTTTTTGATAAAACTTTAAATATTTATTTATTTATTTTAGAAGCCAAGTAGTTGATCCTGAATAAGTGAAGTTCTTTTTGATATAGAGAAACATATTAACTTACAGTTTGAGTTTTCTCCACTCCTATTTTCAAACCTAATTACGAAATTATGAAAATGAATACAATAACTATTACCTTTCGAAAAAACTTTGTGTTAGAAGAGAAGTATTAGGCCTGAGAAACTGAAAGTTTAACTGAATAGTAATTTTATTAATAAAACGACTAAGCAATAGAATTTAACGAAATGGATAAAGAATTTTCGTCAAAGACTTAATTTTCAACTGAAGTTGATTTAACGATTTAACGCTGCCAACATTAAGAAATTGAGAGTTTCAGTATTGCCAGCGTTGAAAAGACTGCTTCGTTGAAATTCGATGATGTGAAGTTAGCTACTATCAAATGTCAGTTGATTGATGAACAACAAGATATAAAAGTTTAAATATGCTTACATTATTTATGGTGCTAATAATTAGTTTAATTTTGAATTATTTTATAAATGACTGATCATTTTATTAGTTTATTTTCATTGACAAAACAGCTGATTTTCAACTAGTTGTTTCGTTTCGACAAAATGTTTGATAGAAGAAAAAATCAGTTGACAAAAGCCGTTAGTTAATTCAACTTCTCTCATTACTAATTAATGGAGGATATGCATTGTTGTAAGGAAAACAAAATATAAACCTATGTTTATGATTATGTATTTAAAAAAAATTATATAGGAGAACTAGGGGCTATATAACGGGGGTAACGTTGTTCAATAGGATCTTAAAAGATATTAAATTTTTTTTTGTCTCGATTAGACATGTAAACCGTCCTGCATAATATTATCATAGCTACTGACTCGTAGGCCGATGCAATAAACAGAAGTGTGCAGGTGCGTCGTTTTTGATTTATGATATAAAATTGAACTATCATAAAATTTCCACTATTATCGACTAAATTACGTATGATATAGAAAAACATTTCAAAAATTATTTTTGAGCTTCTCCTTTAAATTCTCATTAATTTATTGTACAAAAATATGTTAATTTTCAAAATAATGTAAAATGTACAATGCAACAAATTATCACTTTGATTACAAAATTATAAGATTCATGCAGGAAAATTACTAGATCGGAGATTCTGTCGTTTTTTTTTGAAAAAAAATCAATTTTTTTCAATTGACTCTCAATTTTGACTTTAGACTCGTGTTCAACGGTAAACTATATTGGAAAACATTTTTTCATTTTGTGATAAACCTGTGTTATTGTTTGCCTTGATTTGTGAAAAGAATTACTCAGAAACAAGAAAATTTTCCTAAAAATAAGTAAAGATTGAATCAGAGAAATTATTAACGTTTTCTTGTCATTACTACTTGTCCTATAAAACTAGCCCCAAACATTGAATAAGTTGTAACACCGCACTTTTCCTATAAAATGATTAATTGTGAACTAATGAATAACAGTTGTGAAATTATTTTTACTAGATTCGGTGGAGGAATAGTTACAGCAACTATAAATTATTATTGCGTAGAAATGTAATCTATGGAACTCAAGATATATTGATTTGAATAAAACCTGTTACAACCAACCCCTAGCTCCCCTACATGCTTTAATTCTATACCAAAACCTTACTTCTAAATCCTCTTCTTCGTAGGCCTCATCAAGGCGTGTGGTGTTTCCTGCAGCAGTTGGTGTAGTATTTATAGTAGGACGGAAACGTCTTTGGCGCTTATTTGGTGGTCCACCAGATCCCAATCGATTATTGGAGTTCCCGAAATTAATTGTATTGGTAGTGTTAGTATTTGGCCGTCCGAGATGACGAAATTGTTTAATTGGCACTTTTCTGGACGGTGGCGATACCTGCGCTGAATTAGAAAATTCTATGTCATCTGGGCCTGGATTGGATTCCACCTCACAAAGCCCTTTGATTTTTAGTTGATCAGCTGTTCGGAGTAACGACTGTAATGGAAGTGAAATTTAAGGTAAGTAATTTGTTAAATTATATATTCATAAATTAATATTATAATTATGTACTATCTTTTGTGGAAAATTTTTATGACTACATTCTCATTCAGTGCATGTTCTTAAACATTCCTGATAACTTCGGACAGAACATAATGAGTTTTATGATTGTTTATTTCTGCAATTGTTACGAAAACGATACAAACATTTCTTTGCCATGGACAATAGGGTTTATATTGCATGAATGTTATTGATTCAGTTCCAATAAACTGATCCCAATACAGTACTAACAATACAAACTATTGTCCGATATCATTGACGATATTTACAATACACGGAAACATAAGATGTTTTCCGAGTTCGAACAATAGATTTTTAACGGTTATTAAAAAAAGCAGTAAAACAACTAACTATTGAATATCAAAATCATATAATCAAAAAACTCAGGAAAGCTTTTCGTCATCAAAACGTAAAACTAAATTACTATTAGACTTATTTATATGGGTATCCCAGAACTCAACGTCAAGCCGAAACGGGGCGATAGTATTAATCAAACTATCATGAAAAAAAATTTAGAAAAATTGAAACCTAGAAATTGTTAAATTGTTGAAATTGTGACCATTTATCGGCTATTGTGGTTAATTTTTATTAATTTTGTTTATTGAAACTTTGAATACGTAACCGTAAATAACATGTTTAATTCCATAGTCAAAAATAATGACACAATTGCTCCAAATTTTCAAAAATTAAGATTGTTTGTTAAACTATGATTCTAAAATTTTCAAACTGGATTTACTTTCAGAGACCAATTCTTCAAAACTACTCTACCCTTCTTTAAAAAAGATATACTAAAGTGTTTTGTCAAATTCCATCAATAGTTTGCTCAGAATTGTAAAATCGCTAAATACTTGATAGTTAAAAAAAATCGAGTGAAAGAATAAAATCCTGCCATTAATAGCTAATTCATCATTAATACAAAATTAATAAGAATTAACCACAATAGCCAAAAAATGGTCACAGTTTAGTGAAACTAGATTCTTCTCTAGATTCTTCTCTAGATTGAACTTTTGAAAGCTCATTCTTTTCAAGCTACGTAGAATATTTTTTTCAATTTTTTTTTCATGATAGTTACGATCTACGCTATCACCCTGTTTCGGTTTGACGTTGATTTCTGGGATATGATATTTTTTGTTTGAGGTTGAAATTTATTATTCGAATTAATTAACGGCCAATGCACAAAATCAAATTATATTCATTTTAATATATGTTCATACTTCACGAGAAATATTAGTGTGTAAATATAATAATGAGAACACAATTTTAATCAAATTCTTATATGAAATCGTTTTACATTTCGAATATTTCGATATAACCAGAGATTTTTTTTTAATTACAATATTTATTACAACTGTTAAATAATTTAACATCTAGTAATAATAACGAACAATAACATAAATTTAAATAAGAAGAGTACAAAGGATTAAGAATGCAAAACAAAAAATCTAAGAACCAAAGTGATAGACAAAAATCAATCACTCATTAAGTGATGGGACGTCCGTAAATCAGGTGAGGTTAAAAAAGGTAAGGCGGGTTTGATAAAAAATCAGGATATATTACGCAGGGTGAGGGTCTAGTAAAATATCAAGTGTATTTATATTTTACCTCAATTTAAAAAAAAAAGACAAACATTTTTCGTCATCAAGAGTTTTTCCAAGAACTAAAAAGACACGTGTACTTTGGTGGGAAAGAGGGTGGTAATTTTAAATATCACCACGTATCACAAAGGAGAAGGGGGGTCCAAAAATCCTTAGAAATCGATCACGTGATGAATGGACGCCTCCTTTAAAGTAGGTTTTGCAAACAGCAGAAGAAATGTCTAATAATGAGAAATAGTCGAAACATAAAATAAGACAGTAAATGGTTCAATTGTTTTTCCCCTGAGATACTATAAAAAAATAATTTGATATGCCCGAGACAAGGACTAAGAACAAACCATATTCTGCAGACTTCAAAAACCACAAAAAACTATATATTGAACGGAGCCATAAATAGAGTAGTAAATAGAATAAAATGAAATAAAAACTAGTGGAGCGCATGGCATCGTGCCTTAAGGCAAATTAACTTAAGGCAAATAAGGCAACTGGAACTTCCCGTACTAAATAATTGTTTTAAATAATTTCAAATAGATTATGTATTATAAATACATACTATAAATTTATATTTTATTTTGGGCAACGAACGTATTCTACAAACAACTTATGTGTATGTTTATAAGAATTTTTTTAAATTTATTTTTTTTGATAATTTTGAAATTTAAAAAAAAATCATTTTTTTGAGAATTTGGAATTTTTTGAAAATGCCCGATTTTTTTTTTTTGAAACTTTCGAAATATTCTCAAATTTTTGTAAGAAATCGTTGCCTATGCTAAAAACTAATCAGCACGTCTCTTTATCAATACGAATCGAATGTTTTTCGTCGACGAAAATTTGTATCCGCCCACACTCTCACACACACACGCACACACACATATATGCCAAAATTTTGGAAGCCTTTGAAACAAAGATACATAAAAATTTTCATTTTCGATTTTTTTGCGATTACTATAACTTACCCTACGGGAAGTTAATAAAGTGATCACACGTTTATGAAAGAATTGAAGGAATAGCATCATAAGTTTATATCCTGCTTTTTCACTTTCTTATATTCATTCTAATAAATTTATAACGTTAAAATGCATAAATCAGAATGCATGACCTATTCACGCGAGTTTCCACATTGTATCGTTTATACCGCGACCCGATTTTATTGAATGAGAGAAGACGGCGGCGCCTCTTCGCTTTCGCGGAATACGAAGGTGAAGGAAAAGCAGGAAGAAGATTAAAGACAGCTACTACCGACCACGTGTGTGTATCCTACTGATCTAGATACGCTCAGGAGATTTTATTACCTTGCCATGCTTTCACTAATAGGACAAGAAACTTTAGTTTATCACGTTTACATGTACTTTCAACATTTATGTTGTTTTGCATGCAATTTGGAAACCGTGATAATACTTTTAATTGCTCTGCTAATTATTGTTAGTAATACTGCCTAATTAAAATTTGAGAACGTTTTGATATTCACACCACAGTCTTCGAGGAGATCAGCCTTACCTTCCAAGTTTAATACATTAATATTGCATTTTCTACTTCTCATTCACGCAGAAGAGTCTGGTATGAGAGATCATACAAAATGTCTATAAATAGTATATATTCATTTACATGTCATTATTATATCTAGAATATGACCATTTCAACATTTAATAGTTTTCATTCAATTATTCTACATTCATAAATTGGTCTAATTTATTGGTCTAATCTATTTATGGGGCTGAGTATAAGCTAAGCTAATATAATGAGATATTGTATTTATGTAACGTAGTTATGGAATTTATGTAAACTCTCCTTCGATACTCAGGTTGTTGGGTTATAATTTAACCCTTGTAGCTGTGGACTGTATTAAACACTGATTTGTTTGTTTATTATGTATTTGTTGCAGTTCTAATTACAATCACTGATTTGTTACTAAGTTATAATGAAAGAAGATATATTTATTGGCTATTTAGTATACATGTTGTTTCGCGGACTTTACTTCACTTATAAGTGAGCAATTAGTTCCATTAAAACACTCCGCTACCCCTCTATAAGGGATAGCAACCATTCCGTGTAAAGCTTAATGCCATGAAGGTTGTCATGGCCAATATAATAAAACGAAAACACATCCTAACAGATATATAGGCCGATTCTGCCGTAAAATGTGAGACCACTGTTATGGCAAGGCTATGTTATGTAGCAGTTTACATACAAAGTGGTACTAAAAACTGTCGAAACCATGTGTGGTTGCTGTGCAGTCAGGCCTTTTAGATAGAAAGTCTAACCAAGAAAACAAAAAAAAAAAACGATGATATCATATATGGATCTTTGAGATATAGCTTGCTAGCATATGAGTGCAATTGCATTTTATGTGCAAAATGCCTGATCTCACAGAAAATACATGGCATTTTGACAGTTAGTCCAGTCATTATAGTAAGTTCACTTCGGGATTCGAGATACCCAGCTGTAATTCTGAAAATACTTGTATATTCACACTAAAAAGTTGTCTCAAAACCTACATATGGTAGGGTGTACCTACTATTCTTATCTAATTTAAGTTTAAATGACTGGCCTAAGTATTTAGTAGCATTTTGTATGAAAACTAGAACATAACATAGCCTTGCCATTGGTCTATTTCACGACAGAATCGGCCCATTTATCTCAGCTTATAATATTATTTTATCCTATTTTTAAATTTATACTTTTCTTTGGTTATCTTGTTAAAGTTATTTAATAATGTTACATATTTTCGCTAGATTCATTATCACATTGAAATATGAATCTTAAAAATTATGAATACAATAGTAAATTATCCGTACCGTACAATATTCGTTAAAAAAAAACAATAATAAATAGTATTTTAATATTAAAGTTATTGACAATAGTTGTTTTTTATTTGGCAATCAGAACTTGTCAGAGTTCTGGAAGCTATTGTACTAGGATTGATTGTCTATTCTGTTTGTGATGTTTTTTTTTATTAAAGGCAACTCATTGATTGTCCTTTTTCTACTGAAGTTCATTTGAAACGCGATTTGTACCCTGGATTTTGTAATTAGAAAGCCATACACTTAAATATATATTTATAACGACCAAATTAAAAGTTAAATTGAATAAATAGGTGATCGTGTTCTCATGAATAATAATTTACTACTAATTAAATTTAAGTTTTCTTTACATTTTCAGTGAAAGAATCATAAAATGTCGTTCTCATAAAGGTTATACGTATTAACCTGAGTGAGTACATGAACTCTTGATTTTTAAATAGAACATTTTATTACACATTATATTGATGAAATTTGAAAACTTGCAGCAATATATTAAATTATATGAACTCATTTTTTCTGATCTCATCTGAAAAATACAACAAAATAGTACTAGGTAGAAAGTAAACGATGACAAGGCTTTTTCCAATACAATTAATAATAAACTGAGCGAAGAAAAATTGTTTGTAAAAATTACTACTTGAAAAGGACAGAATCAAGAAACTTGTAATATGGAGAAGAAATTTGATTAGAATAAGATATAAAAATAATGTCAATAATAAAAAAAAGAAAAAAACGGAGCAACTTACAAGACAATGTTGTACGTCAGATCCTTGGCCGACACAACTTTGTCAAAAGTACACAACAACGCATATTTTATGTAAATACATGTTTGTGCAATGCATATAAATGCTTGCATAAAATATAGAAATAAACAAAATTATTTGTGAGAATGATCTTCAATAATTTTAGAAAATACATGTTTCATGTTCCGCAAAAAATAGAGAAAATATCAGATGTATGCGTTTTAAATATATGTACTCTTATTATGTGTTGAAATATATTGTTAAATATGGAATAAATAGTTCAGGAATACCATGGAATTAAATACTAAATGTATTTGCTAGAACAGAAATTAAGGAATATTTTAAGCAAGTTGGCTCCAAAAATGAGAATTTAAAAATCAATTAAGTCACTGAAGAATTTAAAAAAAGTGGTTTGAATAGCAATGTATAAATGACATACTGCATTTTTTCCGCAATCAAAGATGGGGAGGGTGGTTAAAAGTTGGAAAGCGTCCCAAGTCCCAAGACGATTTTGCAATCAATACGCGACGATGGTGGTACGCACCCAAGATCCGAGGTTCAAGGACGGTTACGAGAATATCGTCTCTACTATATAAAATAGCTCTATGAATCGTGCGGCAAAGTCTCTTCGTATGCGAATCAGACATGAAACGATCTCCCCAGGATGGGCTCTCCAATACATACTTGCCATAAGATAATAGAGCACTATGAAACAATCAGAAAGAATATTGAAAGACAACATTTATATTAATGTTTAATGACGACTGCATTGAAGTGCAAAATTCATAGACTTATGTATAGGATTAACCATTAAGACTCTTAATTTAAGAGGTTGTATTGGTTACTTCATGATTGAAAAGCTATCTCTTCACAGTTGCAAATTAATCGTTAATATTTTACCAA
Organism: Ctenocephalides felis; assembly: GCF_003426905.1. NCBI lineage: Eukaryota > Metazoa > Arthropoda > Insecta > Siphonaptera > Pulicidae > Ctenocephalides > Ctenocephalides felis. Next base: position 24,055,329 of record NW_020539726.1, read on the forward strand.
CTCCAAATATAAAACACATATGAGTTATTTGATCTATCTATTAATTTTTATTATATATTTAGACATAGATATCGGAAAATATTTTTAACTTCCCGTAGGGCAAGTTATAGTAATCGCAAAAAAATCGAAAATGAAAATTTTTATATATCTTTACGTTTCAATATTACGCGCTTCGATATTTCGTCTCTATGCAGTTAAAGCAGTACGATTGCCTTGAAAAAAAGTTCAGATTTTCCAAAATATTTAAAAATAAATTATTCTTCAAAAAGCCTTTTTTTTCAAAAAAAGTAAATTTTTGTCAAAAATTTATAGTTTCTCAAAAATCTAATTTTTTCAGAGTAAATTTTTCTTGAAAATGTTAATCTTTTTAAAAAAAAATAATTTTGGGTACGGGAAGTTCCAGCAATTTGCCTTAAGGCACAATGCCATGCGCCCCACTAGTTATACACAAATAAATAGTTTATACAAAGAGCTTAAAAATCTTAAGGAATGAAAAAGAATTAATATCATCAATTTGAATATGATAGAAAATGAATGTGCCAAATTAATAGCGGATAAAACGCATTATAATTCACCAAAATTATTAATCTAGAAATACATTATATATGTAGAACTGCTTCACGAGTAAATGGGGAAAAAAGTTCAGTCATTAATTACTGAATGACCGGCAAATACCCGTAGGGCAGGTTATACTCATCGCAAAAAAAAAATAAAAATATTTTTTTTTGCATATCTTTATATCATTTTAAAGGTTTCTGAACATTTTGGCATACCTTAAAAAATGGATGTATGTGTATGTTGTGTATGCATGTTTGGATACAATTTTTCGTCCACGATTGCGGGAGCACGGACCAACCATTTTGAATGATTCAAAAAACATTTGATTTGTACTACGGGTAGACGTGTTGACTAGTTTTTGGCAGAAGTTTTAGGCCGTTTCGAAAATACAGAGCAAAAAGTGCAAAAACAGCTTTTTTCGAGGAAATGGAGCATCCGATTTGAATGATTCAAGAAATATTTCATTTGTATTGATGGAATGAATTGATTATATTTTTGAAAAGGCAGGTCCAATCGGTTTCGTAGATCCGGAAAAAAAAGTTTAAAAAATGCCATTTGGTGGTGAAAAATGGTCATTGGACATATGCATATCAAATTATTAGATATTTTAATAAATTGAGTACAAATTTTGTTTTAACTCTTTGAGTTCCGTATCTAGTAGCATCCGTATTTTTTTAATTTTTAAAATTCTCAGAAAAAATCATTTGAACCTTACAAATATTAATTTAAGAAACGGGAAGTTACAGCAATTTGCCTCATGCCACTAGTTCTGACTTTAAATTAAAACATAATCTCCATCTTTCAAAAATGTTATTTTTTATTACATACATATGACTGTCTCAATTAATTACCCTAAATTTCATTAGTCCAAACTTGTGTAGAAATCTTACCGTTAATTTTATAAGACTTCCCGCCGTAAACTGGAATCTTATGACGAAACAACTGGAGTACATCAAAGAGACTACGTACACATTGCTAAAAAGAAATGTCAAAAAGACTCAACTTGCAAGACTTTCATTGCGTAAGAGATTCGTACGTATAATATAAAAGATCTGGCAACATTGGGGGTCTTATCGCACAGCGAAACTAAACAAAAACTCGCGCATCGCATCGCCGGGTACGAGGTACGAGCCGAAGCCGTGGCCGGGGCCGCCGCCGCCGCCGGCATAGCGCTTTTGCAATTATACATCTGTGCGCGAGGAATAAAATCTTATAGGTGGAAGGGGGCCTAGAGGGCGAAGCTCCAACCCGAGCCCCCCTCGAACACGACGCACAGGCCGCCTCGCCTCGTCTCCCAGTACCGCCCGCATGCCGGTCGGCGTGAAATCGATTTTTCATCTCACAGCGCGAAATATTCTGTCAGCGGAATGATATAACCGGGCACCGCACCCCTAATTCCTAGCAAAAATCATAGAAAATTTACGCAAGCCGCCAATGGATCGGAGTCGCAAGGGTAAACGATGCTTTACGCGGAAAAGTCCGCAAGACTTAGGTGCTGGTGATATGAAAGCGAGAAGAAACCCGAGGAAAGCGAAGAACTTAAAGGAGAATAAAAAAAAGCTCGTATATATAAATAAAGCGTATAAATAGATCGTGCATTTATTTTTAGAATAGATTATATTATTAAATATATATCTAGAATAAAAATATTATATGAACAAATTATGAGTAAAACAATTATTAAGTGATATATATAAGTATTAACAAATTGCTGGAACATCCCGTACCGTAATGCAATATTCTAGAAATTTCAATTGTTTTTAGCCTGAATTAAAATTGAAATCCGAATAATTTTAGATATTTGACAGAAAAAAAAATTGAAATTTTTGAATAAAAAAATTTTTTGCCGTCCTCAAAAACTATTCATTTCTTCACAATATCAACACAAGCAAAATATTTTTTTGAATTAGATGATTCGTTCTTTTAATAACCGCTATTTTTTGCTCTTCTTGGTCCGAATCTCCAAACCGGCTAGAACTGCCTCTAAAAAATCTTATCAGCACGTCTTTCCTTCAATACGAACCGATTATTTCTGATCGGTTTCGCCCGGTTTTCGCAAAAACTTCGTTTTCATTTTCTGTACCTTTCGCTCAGTATCTTGGAAACGGCTGAAATTGTCCATGCCAAAAACTAATTATCGCGTCTCCCCATCAATAGGAATCGAGTGTTTTTTTTATCATTCAAATCGATTGATTCATGCTCCCGAAAACGTGAACAATAAATATTATCCACACATACATACACACACACATACACATCAATTTTTTCTAAGGTATGCTAAAATGTTCAGAAACCCTGAAACGTAAAGATAGGCAAAAATTTTCATTTTCGATTTTTGGATGATTACTATAACTTATCCTACGGTTAATAAAATATTAGGAAATATTTAATACGAATCCAGTAAATAATGAGCAATATTTAACCAATCAGGTTAATAATTAGTTAAAATATTTAATATATTAGTTTTATTCACATTTTTTATCGAAAATATTGTCAATTGGAGATATTTGAGTTAACTGATTTAAGTGAACTGAGTTTTTAAATTGAGTAAATGGACTTATTATGTAAATATGTAGTATTTTTTATTGTATGAAGGAGATATAATTCAATATTTCAGAAAAGAGTAATCAACAGAATGAGCATATGTTAATAAGGGTATTGCAAGAAATATAAGGGTTTTGCATTTTGAATCGATAATGTTAATATGTTGACTAAAATATTGTAGTATACAAATATTAATATTTCAAAATGCAAAATCTTTATGAAGATGCAAAAGCTTTAGAAATGATCAGCCTGGAGAGTAAACGATTTTCTATTGCCTCTCACACCGCAGTGCCGGGATACATTTTTAGGCTAGATGTTCGAGCAAAAATTGACATATATAAATATAAAGTACCTTGTCATATATTCTCATTGAGTAATGAATCCTTCAACGTATATTAATATCAGAAATACAATCTAATTAATAAGCAGGGCCTATATAAAATCATTTTATCAAAAAAAATGTTGAAAAATCTTAATTTTAATTAACAAATTTCAAAGTAAAGCAGACTTCTAACGTAACATGCAAAAAGTTTGAAAATAAGCGTACAATAAATCATTATTCGGTAATAATTTATATTGGTCATTTGAAACAAGAGGATACAATCATTTAAATTCTTAATAGTTGTTTTATTACTGTGCACCAAAAATCGATTTGTAAAATCAACCATGTAATATTATTTACCAGAATATATTATTCATAGATTGACGATATAAAATACAATTCATTCATTTAAGAATGAAATTAAATATTACTTTGAATAAGCATTAATTGTCTGCATTATCAACGATCAATTATTTTAATTGTAATATACAACGGTGTTCGGTTCGATCGAATACGAGTTTGAATACGATATTAAGTTATTGCGCTGAATATCATTGATCATGATGTGCACAAAATGTACACAGTGATTAGCATTGATTGCGATATATAGAAGATTTTGTAAGAACTTTTGTATTTGGATGAAATTACATAAAGGATAGAGGGCAAGTTAAGCAACCCGTCGACACAGTGAAATGAAATCGAGAGTGATCCGCGCACAACGATCCGCGTATAAGAGAGCGAAAGTAACGACAGAACAGACGATCAAAACATAGGACGAACATTGAAAGCCATGCACGTAACGTAAAACAGTCGCGTATAACGTATAACAACAAACAACACCGCACTACGTCTAAGCTTAGATACTCACATGTGACAATTTGATATCCAAAAAACACTAAACTGCAACAAGCACTAATAATAATACGCGAAATTCACTCGAGTGCGCGCAGACAGTGCACGGACGGACTGTGTGCGAGAGGCACAGGGCACACACGTTGAATCAAACGCAAAGCGAATATTCGGCGCAAGTGCATCGACCTTGACTTCGAAAAAAATTATTCGCTACAGGTTCCGAACGAAACAAGCGAGTTATCAAAAGATTAAAAATAAACTTTCGTTCGCGGACAGACCGCGGTTGTCTAACCCGAAATCCGTCCGATAAAGACAAAAGAGTGCCCGAATTCAAACCTCGCGTATACTATGAGTCCTCTCGCGAAAATACGCACTCATACAATTGCACGGAAAGCAGGCGTGTATTTTCAGCACTGTACAAGGGCTTTTCCGTGTGTGTTCGGGAGGATATACACCATACACTATACACACCAGCCACGTCAAAGTCAGCGACAAGTGTACGCGGATCTCGCCGCAACGGCTGCCTGGAACTGGGGTTGAAATGCGCCAGAGTAAGATGGAAAAGGTTGTCTGCGCGCCGCTTGCATGCCCAAGGAAAGAATCATGCACACACAACCGCACAGGAATCGTATCGAAACACGGACAATACTTCCACATACCCACAAGCACAAATCCTTGCACAAACACACGCATACGCAAATGTTGTATATGGTATACAATCGCAGAGGTACTAAAATATTTTCATCCCTGCTTCAAAAGTGAACCTATGTATCATTCGAACTTAACGCTTTTTCAAAATGGCATCAATTACATGTTCATAAAATTTTGAATTGCCACTCAAAAAACCGCCAATATCTTAGAAATAATAATTATAGGACGAATATCGAACTTAACGCTTTTTCAAAATTGCATCAATTACATGTTCATAAAATTTTGAATTGCCACTCAAAAAACCGCCAATATCTTAGAAATAATAATTATAGGACGAATTTCTCTTTGTTATTTTATTTTCAACAGCAATCGGAATAAACAACAATCTATGAGTTATTTTCAGTTAATTTACTAATACTTGCACATGAATTTATTGCACTAAATTTTTGTAAATCAATAGTTGTCACTCCAATGAGTGATTTAGCTATTCCGGGGCCGATTCTGGCGTAAAATAGAGCAATGTTATGGCAAAGCTATGTTACGTAGCATTCCTCATACACAATGGTACTAAATACTGTCAAAATGCCATGAATTTGTTGTGCGATAAGGCGTTTTACACATAAAATGGAACTTTATTTATACGTTATTATGCCACATAAAAAAGATGCAGTTATGATAACATTTATTTATTTGACATTTGTGCGTTGTCTAGGCTACGTTTTCTATTGAAACCGCATAGCAACCACGTGGCATTTTGACAGTATTTAGTACCATTTTGTATGAGAAGGGCTACGTAACATAACTTTGTCATAACATTTGGTCAATTTTACGGCAGAATCGGCACTTCAATTCAGGACTCCAAAATTGTTGTGGAGCTAAATCGTTTATAGCTTGAATATTATCTTTTGGAATCTTTTTCTTCAACATTCTAGAGACTGGTGTTTCAAGGAAAAGGAAGAAAAGTTAAAGTGGCATTTTGATAGTATTTAGTACTATTCTGTATGAGAAGCGCTGCGTAACATAGCTTTGTCATCACATTGGTCTATTTTACGGCAGAATCGGCTCTTCAATTCAGGACTCCAAAATTGTTGTGAAGCTAAATCGTTTATAGCTTGAATATTATTTTTTTGGAATCTTTTCCTTCAACATTCTAGAGACCGGTGTTTCAAGGAAAAGGAAGAAAAGTTAAAGTGTAAATGGTCATTGTCATATATCTCGCTGCGAAAACTTAATAATAAATTTAATTTTTAAAATTCGGTAAGTGTTTACAATTAGACGATAAATTTGTTTGAACTTCCGAATTCAGAGGGGAAAGACCAACATTAACGATTATTCTAGACTAGATTGTTCTTGACAAGATAGCATTTTGTGACATATGATTGTTATATTAACGGTGTTATAGATTGTATGTCGGCTGATAAGTTAAGCTTGTTCCAAAAACCAAAATTTTTAAGGATATTAACTGTTCAATTCATAAAAATTAAAAGTAGTTATTTTAAGAACTCAAAAATGTTTTTATTTTTATTTGATTTGTGATAAAATAAATGTTCTAAAGAATTTTTGGGATGGGACAATAAGGTTTTGGAAGGTATTTGAAAATCATTTCTTACATACGGGAACGGTAGTCGAAATTAGTCAGGTAGATATTTTCGTAGCCCACGTTTAAAAGCACCTGTATCACCACAGTTTAATAAACGAAGGATGGTTCGCCCATCGCATCGGATCGAGAGGGTACACGAAGTACATGCCGGCATGCCTGCCGCCACGCTCGCATACACACAGCCCAACGGCTTGAACACATCGAAAACCCGCTGGTACTACAGAATGAGACGGGAATAATAATTTTTGACTTGACAGCGCGAAAAAACACTGTATTCCAACCTGCGAACCTAACTTGTTGTTGAAGGGAGATCAACGTATCCCAGCCAGCTTCGTTGCTTCGGAAATTAAACTGCCGCCTTCATTTAAAAATTCCTGTAGAAAAAAAAATCGAGCCGCGCGTCCCGTGCAGCACGAGCATACAATAGTGGATGCGATGCGAATGCTAGCCACGGGACCGCCAACAGACCGACTTTCTGCTTTTGTTTTGTTACGATGACTGCGAGTCCATCCTACTACTCTCTGCGATCGTATTTGATTTTAAACGATTGCATTTGATTTCAAATGATTTTAGGTGGAATTGATTTTTAATATTCAAATCATTATCAACAAATAATCACCCCAAAATAGCAATAATTTAATTCAATCCAGATATACATATTTTGGTTTTTAAAGTATGAGAAAAAGCTAAGAAAAATATATTTAAAATATTGTCAGTGAACCAGACATTTCGAAATATTCATACAAGCTTACTCAAGTTCGCAGAAAGAAGTGAACAATAAATTGTTAAAACACATCAGACTTTATAATGAGAATGAGAAAGATAACCATTAAAAACCATAAGCATAGAAATAGATTGAGAATTTATATCATCCATAAATTTAATTGTGCTTGCACTGAACGTATCCAGAATTTTGGTAGTGAGGGTTGAAATAAACTCTACTAACATTTCAAAAAAATTCAATTAAGGTTGAAAATGTTGTTTTGTTACGATGACTGTGAGTCCATCCTACTCTGTGATCCTATTTGATTTAAAACGATTACATTTGATTGATTTTCAAGAGGAATTGATTTTCAATCTTAAAGAAATTATTAGCAATTAATTAGTCTAAAATAGCAATTATCTAATTTAATTCACATATATTTTGGTTATTAACATGAGAAAAAACTAGTAAAATATGTTTAAAATAACACCAGTGAACCAGACAATTTAGAAAAGCTTACTCAAGTTCGCAGAAAGAAGTGAACAATGAATTGTTAAAACACTTCACAATGCATTAAAAGCAAAAACGATCAACAAAAAGATAACAATTTATAATAATAAAATAGAAATAGAATGTTTTGAGAAATAATAAATCATTTATAAATTTAATTGCACCTTCACTGAACGTATTCATAATTTTAGTCGAACCCTACTAAACATTTCAACAAATTTCACTTAAGATTAAAAATTTTTAGTCATTGTTTATTGAATGGGAGATTACACCTACTTAACAAATATTTTTTTAAAACAAAATTATTGAACCAATAGTAAAAAATTTGAAAGTAGTGAAACCCATAAGATTCTTTTATTTCAGCACATCAGAGGTAAAATGACATCAATATTCAGATCACATTTTAGATTAAATTACCAAATTTATTAACAAAATGTGAAAATGAATTCAAGTAATTAATTAATTATTCAAGTTTTTTTTGTGAATTTTATTATTATTATTCACTACATTAACAAATAAAAAACATTCAAGAAATAAAAATAAATATAAAAAAATCCAAATTAAATCGACATTTTGGAAGTGAATGTTTAAAGATTGTGAATTTTTAAGTTTAAAATTTAAAATATTTCTCTCTTATTGGTTGTCAGGTCAGCAACCTGTTAGTTTGTAATTTTAAAACAACATTCAAATTGTTTGAAAAAGTTCTTATTAGTATTTTTAAATCGCCTTCTTTATTAGAAATAATAGAGCTTTTATAAATATGCTCTGGCTGTGGGCTCTTGAACGAATTGAATTAATCAATACGCTATTTTTCGGGGTATTTGTAATATCATTTTGGATGAAACAAACTTATCATTTTTTATATTTATATATTAAAAATTATAATCAATATTAAAAATACTCGGTAACAGATATACGTGCAGAAATTGTAAAAATTCAATGATCGTTATCGAAAATACATCCCGATGCACCAGGTTTAGAGATAATTTCATTTTATATCGTGCTTTTGATTGTATTCTCTATGCATCTAAATATGTGGCTGAAATAATAATGCGAATAAATATAACTATACATTGTTCTATTAATTACCTATGGTATTTAAGTTTTCGTTTGATATGTAATTTATCACAATTTTTTATTAAAACTATCTCTTTTTAACAAAATAATTTCTTTGTAAAATTCGTGGATTATTAATTTCCGTATTTTTCTACATAACAAAAATTTGGCCTTGTAATAAAATACTTTTTTGTGAAATTCCTTTTCCAAATACTTTTTCATAAGTTTCTCAAATAGTTGTTGAATTCTCATATTGGACAAAAATTATTGAACAAATTTAATATCATATAATAATAAAAATATGGGTACAAATACAAATAACTCATATATTTATAACATAGTATCAAATATATCTACATCAAGCATATTCTAAATGTACGAATTAAGTTCCTTGGTTTCATTCTTTATTCTTACTTCTTATTTTCAAAATTCATCATTTGTAATAATAATATTTTCCATTTGAGCGAGTATATTATATTACTATGTCTTGAAGAACAAAATGCTTTAAAAGCGTCGCATTTTAAGAACCGCTTTATTGAAGATCTGACCGAGCTACAGGTGGATGTTTAAAGAAGGTAGCTTTAAAGCTTGAAACCAGTTTGATTCAGAATAGAGGACCATCAAAATATCATCCATCCATAGCTTTCGTACATTTATATATTAAGGTAGACTTTGATATACTTCAAACATCGTATTTGACCAATAATTAAAAAAGAATTAATTCTATAAATCCGATTCTTCTTAAATATCTTAGTTGTTTAGAAACTAATTTATGTTTGAAATTATTTAAATTAATTAGAAGTTTAGTCGCTTTTATATATAAAAAAGAAAAAGCTCTAGCCAGTAAAGCTTTCAAGAGACACATGTAATTAGTTTAATAAAATTTGAAACAAGTAGGTTACTTCAACGCGGGGAGAATTATATGCTTATATATTATTATATATATATATATATATATATATATATAATTTGAATATTTTAGAATAACTTACCTGTAATTCATCCTGCGATACATCAATTTCTCCTCTATAGACGAACTCAATTATAAATTGTAAATCCGAAAAACAAATATCTGAGGGCATAATTATCGTAGGATGACTGCATGGATTTTCCAACAGCAATTTTTGAAAATAAGCAGAACATGCAGAAAGCACTACCTGTTAAATTAATTAAAAATAATAATATAAATATAAAATTGCATGGTTTATATACATACTCGTATATGCAAAAAAATCATTGCGAATGCAACATCTTTAAAATAACTAAATACATTAGTTTTTTCCCAAGTCTTCATAAAATTTCTTAAATTATTTAACATTCATGGAATTTTGAGTAGATCGATTATTTTATACTAGTTTTGTAAAGATCAAACCAATCTAATTGCAAGATTAACTTATTTTTGTGAAAAATATTTTTATTGAAGGATAAAACTATCCTCCATATCCATATCAATGATCATAATAAGGGTTTGATTTGCTGGATTAAAGTTAAAAGTAAAAAGTTCAAATAAAATACTCGGTAACAGATATACCAGAAATTGTAAAAATTCAATGATCGTTATCGAAAATATAAAATAAAACGCCATAAAAATAAAACGAAAAAAATAGATAAAAACCTTACTCTAAATAGTACTTGAATCTTGTACTTTAGTTGGTTTATTAAATTTCAAAATTTATTTACAATTTTTATGAAGGCTTCAGTATAAGACCTATAGTAGCTAGGAAAATCTGTGGACTATGTAATAAAACAAAATAAATAAAATGAAATAAGTAAATAAATAAAATAAATCCTAAATTTTTTGTTTTAGCTAAAAATGTTGAACCGATAGCTAAAAATGTTGAACCGATATGCTGATTAATTCTTGCTGATTAGTTTTTAAAAAACATCGGCCGAACAGTTTCTTTATAGCTAATTGTTCAATTTTTTGAAATGGTTGATTTGTTGAAATCGTAGCAGAATAGATTATAGAATTAAATGAAATTAGTGGAAGAAATGGAATTAAATTTTCCCGTATTGTGAGTTATAGTAATCGAAAAAAAATCGAAAATGAAAATTTTTATATATGTTTACGTTTCAAAGGTTTTTGAACATTTTGGCTTACCTTAGAAAAAATTGATGTGTTTGTATGTGTGTATGTGTGTGCGTGTGTAAGTATGTATGTGCGGATACAAGTTTTCGTCGACGATTTCGACATATTTTAATAATAAGAAATAATTTTGTTTACATTTCTTTGGGTTCTGTACCAATGTTTATCCGTTAGAGTGCGACGCGGCGCTCACGCGCTTATATAATTCGTTTTAACGCAGCTACCGTATCGCGATTGCTAGCTGAAAAAAAGTTCAAAATTTCAAAAATTCAAATTTTCAAAATATTTCAAATTTTTCAAAAAAGTCAAAAAAATTAGAATTCGCAGTCTCAAAAAAAATTTGAATCTTTTTTAAAAAATTTAATATTTGATGCGGAAAGTTCCAGCCATTTTCCTTAAGGCACGATGCCATGCACTATTAGTATTGTTAATATTTAAAATGGTTTTGATGTTATTCTCATTATTCAGTGTATGATTTTCTACTAAAACAACACGGAAACTGCAAGATTTTGTTTGTATATTTCCTTCTAGATACCTATAGCCGTTGGTGCAAAGCCCAGTCAATGGTTTGAAGCTATATCTTTCGCATTATGGAGAATCTTTTCTAGATGGCGTATAATGTACCGAATTTAACCATAATGCTTCCTATCAATTATATAACATATGTTATTTTTCTACTCAATAAGTGCCTTGAAGGTCATGTTGCAAAATACAGGTGTCTTTAAAATGAAAAAGCAAGTAATTATAACTTGAAATGCTTGAAAAATACTATGCGATGATGCGAATTGAACTGCTGCAGATATTAAAAATTCCGATATGAAATATTAAAATTAATTATCATTGGGATATCATTTTATCACATAATTACGGAATACTTATAATTTTAGATATTATATCGTGTAGCTCTATTAATATTGTTTATAACTGAAGATAAGCGATTTCAGTTGTACAATAAATTCTAAATTTGACCAATATGATTTAAGTATATTTTTACTATAAGTAGTTTTAAAATTAAGTAATTATCATGATCATTTAATATGATTTGGGAAATTAAGAAGCTTCAAAAGATCTATTTGTTGATTTTTGGTTTGTTTTTTTTTTTGGTGATAACAATACCAAAAATAAGAGACAAAAATAAGAAAAAAGCTAAAACGATTCAACAGTTACAAAAAAAATTATGCTTTTTTGAACTTCCCGTTAGGTAAGTTATTGTAATCGTCCAAAACTTGAAATTGAAAATTTTTGCATATCTTCAGGGGTTTCTGAACATTTCTGCATACCTTAGAAAATGTATGTGTGTGTGAATTTGAATGGTTCAAAAAATATTTGATTTCTATTGATAGGGAGATGTGATGATTAGTTTCTGGCAAAGGTAGGTCCAGACGTTCCGAAGATATGGAGCAAGGAGTGCAGATCGAGTTTTTGAGAGATCGGTGTAACCGATTTAAATGACCCAAAAAACATTCAAATCGTGATGATGAGGTAAAGTGGTGATTAGATTTTGGCAAAGGCAGGTCTAGCCGTTTCGGAGATATGTAGCTAAATATGCAAAAAATAGCAGTTTTTGAGAGAACTAAGAATCCGATTTAAATGATTCAAAAAACTTTCTGCTTGTGTTGATAAAACGATTGCTTTTGGGGAAAGAATTTTTTTGCATTTTTTTTCTAATTTCCAAAAATTTCCAATTATTTTTCGAATATTTCATTATGGTTAGGAAATTTGCAGCAATTTGCATTGAGGCACGATGCCATACATCACTACTTTTATTTAGAACTCTTTTTCAATGCTCACTTTTTAATCTTATTTAATTAGCAATATTTTAATAGTATTCGAACAGACGCAGATAATTTAGACATTAATGAAAATTATTTAAAAATTGTATAAGAATCTAACTCTCACTCAATTGCAAAAAATCTGTTTTTCTCTCTGATACAATATTGGCATATTTTTTTAATATAATTTTCTTAATACAAATGTGAAGGGCTCTATTACAATTGGTATTACGGTGTAATATACCATATATGTAATATGTTTCAGTATTGAAAAAATAATTTTTCTGACACTTTCTTATAGAAATTTAATCTATAATTATGAACTCTGTATATTGCACATGGCCAGTATATAAAATATTTATTATATTATTGAAATTACTAACTAAAATTACTGCTTTATTAAATTGTTCTTACTATTCGACAACAAACCTATTATGGAATGAATATTATGGATTTGGCAATTATTAACTGTTCAATTTAATTTAAAAAGTAATGATTAATAATATTCCATTATGTTTCGCAATAGTTTTCTAATAATTTTTGATATCGTATCAAAACGCCCCAGGTGCCCAATCAATCGCAAACCATCGAGATTTCTTCTAAAAATCATTGCAAAATAAACAAAGTAATAACTCAATAAAAAACTACGAAATTCAAAATACTGATAAAGATAAATTTGCGGTTTCGGGGTTAGTACATCAAAAGTTTTCAAAAATTCTCTCCACAAACCTTGTGCGCCTTCAGGGACAAATCATTGCAAGCAAGTGTGACATCCACAAACGCCTCGTTCCTCAGGAGCTGGTGGAAGACCGTTGTCATATTGCTTTGGTAGTTGTTCCATCTTAAGCAATAGTGTTGTTGGTCCAGATGATCTTCAGATTGGACCGGAGACCGACAGCCCTCTGATAAGTTATCAGGTACCACAACCGCAGAAGATGGTTCAGTCTTCATGACGATTTGTGGAGACTGTCGATGTCTGTAAGGGAAGCGAGGATCTCGGTAGCTGAAATTGGATAAAAAATCAATTACCAAAAACAATTAGTAAAATTGAGAAGAAAAGAAAAAATTGGTTGATTCGTGTTCCCGAAATCGTCGACAAAAATTTGTATCCGCACACACGCACACACGAACACACACAAACATCCATTTTTTTAAGGTATGCCAAAATGTCCAGAAACTGAAAAAATATAAAAGTTTTCATTTTCGATTTTTTGGAATTACTATAACTTACCCTACGGGAAGTTAAAAATTATATCAAAGATTTATGGTTGACGACACGTAGATTTTGATACGAAATAAAAAATGATTAGGAAATTAATGCAAAATATAATGGAATATTATTTAGTCATTACTTTTTAAATTAAATTTAATAACAGTTAATAATTGCCAAATCCATGATATTCATTTCAAAATGGGTTTATTGTCGACAATTAAAACAAATTATTGAAGCAGTAATTTTGGTTAGTAATTTCAATAAAATAATAGATATATTAGATACTGGTCATGAGCAATATTCAGAGTTGTATAGATTGAATTTCTAATGCAAAGTATAAAAAAAAATCTTTTTCAATACTGAAACATATTATATGGTATATATACAACATTAAATTCATTATATTTGTGATTACTTATAAGCAACCTTTGATATTTAATCATTTTAAATAAAAAGCTTTGGAAAACACGAAAGCTTTCTTAATGACATATTTAAAAAACTTGTTATAGATTTTCATTATAATAAAAATAGTAAGATTAAAATATAATTATTTTAATAATAGAAATAATATATAGTAATAAATAATTATTGTCTTATATTACATAAGCATTAAAATAAATAATTCTTGATTCTAAAAATTAGGATTTAGACTGAAATATTAAAAACTCGTGTTTCATTGATTTTGGATTGAAACGTTATGTAATCACGCATTTTCAACTTTCAATAAGTAAAATCAAATAATTGTTAAATATTTTATGTTAATTATTGTAATATTAAATATAAAAAATTGGCGTAAAAATTAAAAACAAATAATTATAAATTGAGAGTTCTATGTGATAACTTATATCATTTATATCTATAAGTATATATTAAAAATGATAGGCGCAACTATTATAATTTATAAAAAAAGATATAAAATGTAACATATTTAATCTTTTAATTCTATTAAAATTTCTCTAATACGCTTATATCCATGATATAATATTTAATTTAATGCCGGAGAATGGCTATTGTCACTTGGACACACAACTTAACTCTATAGCTTCAAGTGAAAATGGGTATCAATACTACTTGATATCATGTTGTTCCAGGTAGATATTGAATCTGGAAACTTGTGGTTGCAAAAGTTATTTATTTAAAGTAGTTTATTCATCAAAAATAGTGGAAAACAGAAAATAATGGTAGAAAAGCTTAGGTGACTAACTCAGTCCTAAAGATAAGCAGAACGCAAATAACATTTGGTATAGAAAGCTAAATAATGAGCTAATGTGTGATGTAGATAAGGCTAACAATACGACAAAAAGGAAAAAATGAATGTGTAAAAATCTTGTCAAACCTAACACTTTCTATCTAGGTAGTGTTTCATGACACCGATGATTGCAGATCGAGATTGGATTTGAAACAAAACAAAGGATCTTAAAATATTATAAAGTTTCCATATGTTACTAGCAAACCCGGCGAACTCCGTTTCGCCACTAGATGGTCTCGTGAGAAAGATGACATTTTTTTTGTTTTATATTTGAAAAGGAAATGAGTTTCTGTCAAACATGTATCTACAGGCACCATCTACTTAAAATATTGGTTTGTAGTACATGCTAAGTATCAGAGATGATGCTGTATGTGAAAAAGGATTTATCCGCTTTTCTGTTGAAATTTTTCTTCAATTTTCTTTGCTATAAAACTCACGGAACCCGAGACCTTTCCAACGAATGCAAAATTGTCAAAATCAGTTCGTGCGTTCTGGAGTCATATCGTCAGGAAGGAAAACCCGACTTATTTTTATATAATAAACTTAATAGCCCTCTAAACTTGTTTTAGAATGAAACTCAACGGCCTATTTGTTTTTGATTACTTTATTATTAGGAAAACGCTAATTTTAATAGTTTTATATAGGATATAAAGGTCTAACCACTAATAAACGGAAAATTGGAGAAAAAGAGATGAGTTGTTATTAGAATGATTTCAAATATTAAGCATTAGTTTCCTTTTAAAGAAATTGTTTCTATCCACAGTCCACTTCGAGTCTAATCGAAACTGATTTAAAATCAATAAATCAAAGTAAAATTAAATATAAAATCAGTAGCAAATCTAGTATTGTATTGTGTACTCTTTATCAGAATATACCAAGGTTATCGATTTGATATCAACAATATTGTATTCACGAACGTGAAACACAATGGAAACAATTAATTATAAACAGGCAGGCAGTGTGCAATGCTGATCGTGGCCCAATTCGGAGGAATGATTTCTTTAATATACATACTATTTTCTTTATATTGTTGGATGCGTCTTTTGTTTAAGGATTATTGACTTTTTTCAACAAAAAATAAATTAATCAAGTAAATTATTCATTTCATTAATAGCAAGAACAAAAAGAGATTTATATCTATTATTAGCAAGAGCCGCCAGAAAATGAACGGAAAATGAAATATAATTTGAACATATATTAACTGAATAAAACCTGCAGATAGAATAGCGTTATAAATTTTAACTTCGTAGGGAATGTTATAGTAATCGCAATAAAATTTTAAATGAAAATGTTTATATATCCCATTTTGGCATACCTTAAAAAAAATGGATTTATGTGTGTGTGACGTGCCTGCGCTCGCGTGTGTGTGTGCGGATACAAATTTTGGTCGACGATTTCGGGAACACGGATTAACCGATTTGAATAATTTAAAAAACATTCGATTCGTATTGATAAGGAGACGTGCTGATTAGTTTTGGCATAGGCAGGTCTACCCGTTTCGAAGATACGGGACAAAAAGAACCAAAAACGTTAATTCAGTTTTCGAGAGAACGAAGCGTCCGATTTGAATAATTCAAAAAATATTTTACTTGTATTGACGAAATGAACAACTGGCGAATTTTTGTTAAGACAGGTCCAGCGTCTCCGGATATCCAATTAAAAAAGTAAAAAATAATGCCATTTGGCGGTCAAAATAAATATTAGACAGATGTACATCGTACTATTAGATATTTTATAAAGATTATAATAATCAGTATAAATTTTGTGTACATTTATATGGATTCCGTACCAATATTTACAGGTTAGACAACTACGCGGCGCTTACGCGCTTTGATATTTCGACTTCAAATCAGTTATACTGTCATACATTGCTTAAAAAAATATTCAAAATACAAAAAAAATCAAAATATATAAAAACTATTTTTTCAAAGTCATTTTTTTTTAAAAAGTTCAAAAATCTCATTTTTTTTCAAAGTTTTGTAAAGTTTTTTTTCTAATAATTTAGTTTTAGGTACGGAAGGTTCCAGCAATTTGCCTTAAGTCACGACGCCATGCAAAACTAGTTTTTTACTAATTTAGAACATGGAGTTTCCCATTGATTAGAAGTTAGACCTTATGGATTTTTAGTCAATCGGAAGTTCTGCGTAGGACAGCTTGAAATCAAGCGGTAGTAAACTTTGTTTACTTGAAAATAGGGAAAGAAATATGTTTTCTAGTGAAAATATTCCTTACCCGATATTGCTGAATCCAAAATAAGCCATCAGTATAAGAGTAATTCTAATAATAAATCTATCAAAAAAGTAAGGTGTAAGGTGAATTATTGGGTTGTCATCTATAAAGCCATGTCATAAGGAAAACAGCATAAAAAGCTTATAGAACAAAAGCAAGCAAAAAGAACTATTAGTTCTGTTAATAATATATAAAAATAATATGCAAAAAAATTAATACCGGCGATGCTTTACCATAAAACATTAGAAACATAAACTTCTTCTTCGGCAAGTTTATGACATTTTTTGCTCTATTTATAGATTTATCATAATTTAAGATAGAGACTGTGTTTCATATTTCATGTATATGTTCATTCCGTATCATTTGTTTATTTAATAAAGTTTTGTTAGTTGCACTAACCGTTAACGCTACAAACATTTTTTATAATAGTATGTATATATAATGTTTAAAAGGAAGAATCGTGTATTAACTAATTGATGCCTAAATGAAAATGGAAAAAAAATGCATTAAATTAATTCTGTTATTGCAAATGTTAATGTTAATTTATGTGAACATTCCAAAATTAAGTTTAATAAATTCAAATACAAAATGGGGTCGAATTATCAAAACAAAATACAAGGTATAATGATTATTTTTGTTAAGTATTATTTTGAAAATTTGCATTTAGCAATGATAAAATTGTTTTATCTTTTTCTATTCGGAAAATGTAATTGATGTATTAAAATAATAGCTAATTAAATAAAGAAAAAATAAAAATTAATAACTTAGAGTAAATACATGAAACACTTATGTGTGGGCGAAAGTGACTTGAAACCTTTAGAGAAGATATATGAGTAATAAACATAATTATGATGTCATTAAGCTTATTACTACTTCACACTGTATAAAATTGCATACACATAATCGATTAAATTGACCTCAATATATTTCGATTTACATTCCAACTATATTTGTTGTAAATACATTAGCTAATCTAAATCCTAATCAGTTCACAGTTTTTCAAACCAGTTATTAGTTTATTGACCATAACTTATTAAACCAATTAGTGTTTAAACAATTTGAACATTTACTAAGTTAACAAGATTAATATACTTAAGATGTTATCACGTTAAAACATGTTATTAAAATGCGATTAATTTTAAATATCTATTTACTAATTTTCGAAACTTGTTAATAAATAAGTCGATTTTTTTTCAATCCAGAATATTTGTATTGATAGTACTTAAGAATAATCATATACTATTGTCTTGTGGTAAATTAACTAATTACCAGAAGATTATTCATGAAATATTAAAAAATCAGATAAAATTATCATTTGATACTAATTTTGATTGCATCGTTTAAAAGAGTACGTAAAACTTTTATACTTCTTACTAGTTGCTATTAAATTATGTCAATATTTCTACTAATGAAAAATGTTTCAACATTAAAGCGGCCTAGAATTAATCAACACAATTTCCAACTGAACAATTTCAATTTTTTTTTGTAAATTTTGATAATCGGTTCATGATTTTTTGTGAAAACGTTGACTAAATATATTGCACTTATTCCTAATAATCACTGATAGATAATATCCTAATCTAGCAAATAGATTAATGGAACAATTTCTATAATTTTTACTTAATCATCGAAATATGATAGTTAATTTAATGTAATTTTTTGTGTACTATTTTTATATTATTTTATTATTTATTATTATTATCTATTATCATTATTATTTATTACTATTTTTAAGTTGTTATCTTTATTTATTCTTTTTTAGTTTTTTATTATATACATCTTAGCATAGCAGCAGCAGCTCTTAGAATGTAATTACTGTTCTGATTGCTGTATAATAATAAATAAATAAAAAAAAACTTATTCCTAATAATAAAGAAGCTAAACTATTCATTGCGAATCTAAGTTTCTGAAATCTGTGCACTCGTTGATGATACATCAAATTTTGGCTCAAGTGCATACATACATACTTTTCTCAATTTTGGTGTCAAATGATTCGGAATGATTTGAAACGTCTATATAACATAAAACTAGGAAATCGAATTTTCCGGCAGAAAAATTCTTCTTCCATAAGTTAATAAGTAAACTATGAAAGTATGTATAGTTATTTCGCATACATTGACATTCAATTTTAATGGCATTGATATAAAATACATGTAACGGCAGTTACGAAGCGATTTTCTACTAGTTTTGAACGTGGTACGTATCTGGAAAAAATCACTCTGGAAATAGTGTATTACCAGATGTAATGCCAGAAAATTATAGTAATATTGCCAGACATAGTTTTAATCGATCAAATTGATGAATAAAATATTATTATTTTAAATTAAATTGATGAATCAAAAATATTTTATATGTACTTCCTGAATAATAGGTAAAAATGATGGTATTATAACATTAGTGACGAGATCATATAGTGAAAAGTGCTGGAGCATTTCTAGCAACAAAGAAATATAGCCAAATATGAGATAGACTTCTTATCTAATCACAATAGCAAAATTTTTCGCAAACAGAAACTCTTAGAAGCAAATGATAAGGAATTACAATCATTCGATGCGCATCATAAGCATCCACACGATTTTCTTAACTTTGAAAGCTATTTCTGCAGTAAAAAACATATGTTATATTATATTCGCCAGATGAATTAACATTTCACATCGAGCACATTTTTTATGCAGATATAGAAATTAGGAAAATTATCAACACTTTTATAAGTAGGCTTAAGAAACAACAACCTGTAGATCTCATATAAGGAAGTAGAAGTATCTCACTGGAGATCTTCTACCAAGCCAGAATTGATCCCTGATATAAAAATTAAAATAAAGGAAAATAATCTCATATAAGGAAGTAGTTGTATCTCACTGGAGATCTTCTACAAGCCAGAATTGATCCCTGATATAAAAAATAAAATAGGGATGAAAATTATATCCTAATGGCTTATAGAATGTAATTGTCTGAATTCAATATATTTACAAAAAAATATCATTATAAAACTTGATGACCGCCAATATTAATTACAGTTCAAACACCTTTATTTGCTTCTACTAATTATTAATTTCCCGTACGGTAAGTTAAAGTAATCGCAAAAAAATCGAAAATGAAAATTTTTGCATATCTTTACGTTTTAAAGGTTTCTGAATATTTTGGCATACCTTAGAAAAAATGGATGTACATGTGTGTGTGTGTCCACGATTTCGAGCGAACGAATCAACCGATTTGAATGATTCAAAAAACATTCGATTCCTACTGATGAGAAGACGTGCTGATTAGTTTTTAGTGAAGTTAGGCCAAACTGTTTCGAAGATACGGGGTAAAAATGCCAAAAATCAATTTTTGATAGAACGGAGTTCCTGATTTAAATTATTCAAAAAACATTTTACGAGAAAAAAGTAAAAAAAATGACATATGCACATCAAATTATCAGTTATTTGATAAAATTTTTAAAAATGTGTACTAATTTTTTTGGGTTCCGTAACAATAATGTTAATTTTTAAAGTTTACTTATACGGTTCAAGCAAATTTCAAAATTTCCAGCAATTTTTTTTTAATTTTCAAAAATATACAAAGTTTTATACATCAAATACCAATTTTAAATTTACAATTCAGTTTAAATGGGCGTCCATTAATCAAGTGAGCGAGTTTTTAAGGATTTTTGGACTCCCTCTCCCCCTTGATGATCCATGGTGATATTCAAAATTACCCCCCCCCTTCCCCGCCAAACATCACGTGTAATTTTAGTTACGTGAAAAAATTGTACTATTTGTAAATTTGTTTTGAAAACGTCTGAACTTTTTAAAAAAAAATAATCAAAAAAAATAAATACACGTGATATTTTACTATACCCCTCCCTCCCCAAGTGATATTTCGTGATTTTTTGTCAACCCCCCCCCCCGCCTAAAAACCTCACATGATTAATGGACATCCCCTATATGTATTTCAAATGCGTTATTCTAATCGTAAGAAATTTATCCTCAGAAGGATTTATTCAGCAGTTCTTGCTATTGTAAACTTTCTCAAGCGTTTTGAGCGATAAGATCGTCACTGTATCCTTTATGAACGGTAAAATATATAGTGATTATTGAAAATGTTTAGAACAATCGTTGGTAATCAATGAACAATATTTATTGATTACTGATTGTTTTTCCTCGAATATTTAATTCTGGTACGAGAAGTTCCTTCAATTTTCAAAATATTTAGTAATTTTGAAGTTAATATAAAAATAAGTGTAGAAGTAAACTCATTCTCTATTGATGAATTGAGTTAAATTATGCGTCACACGAACAAAAACGAAATTAATGTCAATAATCTGAAAATTGACTGCCTAATCAATATTCCTCCATATTATCGTATCGTATTGCAGAAGCATGATGCAGCGATAAAATCGTTATTGCATGTTTACCGACCGACAAGTCTCATTTGCAATCGAAAAACATTTACTAGGAACGTGTTTGAGCACATTACATGACATTTATAAGAATTAAATTCTTAACTTTAATGAATTGTTGATAACGAGAAAATTTTTGTGAAGAAATAAAAACCGTATGGTTATCTCTGCTTGGTCCCATCATTCATTGTTATCTATTGCGGTTACTGCTTGGTTATAAGATTATAACATGTTATGACAGATGGTTAAGTTAAACAAAAATTTATTAAAGTTTAAATATAAAGTAAAATACGTGTATAAACTGAAATATATTTGAGAGAAAATAGTCGAATGAACTAGTGAGGCGCATGGCATTTACCCTTAAGGCAAATTGCTGGAACTTCCCGTACCAAATATTATTTTTTTAAAAACGATTAACATTTTTGAAAAAAATTTACTTCGAAAAAATTAGATTTTTGAGAAACTAGGAATTTGCCAAAAATTACTTTTTTTGAAAAAAAAAATTTTTTTTGAAAAAAAAATGTTTTCTTTATTTTGACATATTTTGGAAATTCTGAACTTTTTTCAAAGCAATCGTACTGCTTTAACTATATAGAGACAAAATGTCAAAGCGCGTAAGCGCCGCGTCGCCGTCTAACGAATATTATTGGTACGGAACCCATAGGAATGCAATCAAAATTTATACTTGTTGTTAGAATCTCTATAAAATGTCTGATAATTTGATGTGCATATGTCTAATGATCATTTTTGACCGCCAAATGGCATTTTTTTTACTTTTTTCATTAGATCTCCGAAACCGCCAGACCTGCCTTTATGAAAATTTGATCAGTTCTTCATCTTGTCAATACAAGTAAACTGTTTTTTGAATTATTGAAATTGGACGCTCCGTTTTCTTAAAAACTGAGTTACCGTTTTTGGCACTTTTTGCCCCGTATCTTCGGAACGGCTAGACCTGCCTTCGCCAAAAACTAATCAACACGTCTTCTTATCAATATGAATCGAATATTTTTTGAATTATTTAAATCGGTTGATCGGTGTTCCCGAAATCGTCGACGAAAATTTGTATCCGCACATACATACACCCACGCACACACACACACACACACACACACACATACATCCATTTTTTCTAAAGTATGACAAAATGTTCAGAAACCTTTGAAACGTAAATATATATAAAAATTTTCATTTTCGAAGTTTTTGCGATTACTATAACTTTCGGGGAAGTTAAAAATATTATTGAATTCACGTTTAATATTAGAAAAACTACTTTGTATTTTTCTATTCAAGGATGTAAACATTGCTGTATAATTGGACAAGATTGTTTTGGTTGTAAGATCATTAAATAGGTGTCATCTTTCAGCAAGCAAAAAGCATTGAAGACAAAATAAATATTAATATAAGTAATATCAAATTTTTCAAAATAATAATTCCGTTAATAATTTAATATAAAAATTCTTATAAAAATAATTTTGTCATTTGCTCACCTTAAATGCATTTTTGCTATCGACTATATATAAACACTAATTAAAAACAAAGTATAAAAACAACGATGCTCTTTGTTTTGGTATTTCACACAGACTAGCTTATACACACAAAAAATTTAGTTTTGATCATAAAACGGCAAGTTTCCATCTGCATATTTTCATCATAGAAGACTAAGAATTCGTAACTGTGGCATGCATTTTGCACTGCTGTGTTTTGATAGTAAAACAATGAAAATGTTATTGTAGTATATTATAGTGTTTATAATTTTTAAGATCTTTATTTTCAAAGATTGAAAACGTGTATACGAATACCGCAAAAAACTGGGACTAGGTGTATTTAAATACAATTGTGCTGGACATTCAAGAGGTATTACAATTACAACTCCAAAATTGTATGGCGACCGCCTGTTGCCATAGTTTACATTTGCGAACCATTTGCAAAAATGTCCCAGAACACGCCGAGCAAAAAATCTCACGGTTTCGCTTACGAATATTTTTGGATTAATACTGAACTACACGTCGGTAGCAGTATATTAATAATATTGATAAATTCTTTCTTCCCGAAACATTTTGCTAATGATATTGGACACGATCAATGTGTTTGATAAATGGTGCCGATACCACATTCCGATTCAGCGCGTTTTTAACACTTTGTTGACCAGCAATGTTAATGAAAATCTCAATGTCACCGGGTATTGAAAATAAAATTTAATAAATCTTATTTTATATTCAATTCTTAATATTTTTTGGTATGATAAGCAGTATAACAATCATCTACATGTGATGGTATCAAACATATATAGTTTCGGTCAGCAAAGTTGGGCTATAACGCGAGTCAACTTGTGATCGGTCAACAAAGTGTTAATAGACAACATAGAAAAATAAATAAAGTATAAAAATGTGTGATTAAATAATGTTGTTATAATTAATTGTGTGCAAATAATTTACAATGGCAAATGTTTATTAATATTATAAAACAATTAATAATCAATTGCGTAGGTTTGCAATTGCATAGGCTATGTGTGAACAACAATCGGTCGATTCGAAATAGCGAAAACAACAAACGCAATTCGAATTCGCACAAGCATCGTAATTAATGGACGATCTTACATCATTTTCCGTCTCATATTTGCTATGAAGAGATACTTGTTCTGGCAGCAGCTATGCGCACTTCGTTTGGCCCAGTGACACACTCGTCCTCGAGTCTACGTACGAACGCCTCTTCTAGCCGCTCCAAAGGCAGACCACATAGCGGAAAAATCGGAAAAACGAATTCGGAAAACTCGCGAAAACACACATCAAGGAATCGTGCTAACAGCTACATAAGCATAAGCAATTACTATCGACGTAACTGATGACTAAGTTATTTATGCCTTCTCACGCGCCCGTTCCGACTATAGTTTTATTTCGAAACGCACGCCAGTTTAGCGTCTATGATGTTTCGTTCTATTCTATCCGATGTTTTCTATGGCACTGCCTTCACTTTACATACATGCGACCGCTCTTCTCGGTGTATATTTTGTACTCACACAAACGCTACCGATAACAGAGACGTTAATAATATAATCGTTGATAAAAATACTGACTGAACGAACTAAACGTACGTACGTTATGTACCGGCTACGTGATACACATAGGACACCAGAATATGTGCATGCGACGTAAGTCTAAAGAAGAAACCCACAATAGATACGAAGGTGTGTAGTGGAACAGTGGAAAATTTTTCGGACGTATCGGAAAATTGAGAAAACTCACTCACTTATTTTTCACGTATCTAAAGTATTTTGTTTTTGCATAACAATCGCTAATGATAATATCAGTTGGAAAATGAAAAAATATTTTATGAATTAATTAATAAAACGAATTTGAAGATAATAATTGATATTTTCAATTTCATTCATTTATTTCCGCTAATATTTTTAGTGAAAAATTATGCTTATCTTATAATTAGTGTTTTTGTTTTTTAACTTACGAAAAAGCAATTTTTTCCATTGAATGAATGCTAGAACTATAGACGAAACGTATGGATTTAAAACAAACTTTTAAACGAATTCCTTATTCTTATTGATTTATGTCTGTTATGATTATTAGATTCTAAGGATTAGTAGTACTCTAGAACTTGTAAGTTATGATTCCTTGTCAAAAACAATAAAAAATACTTTGTTGATTTTTATTTCGACTATTTGGCTCCATATAAACATCTTAAGATTATGTTTAAACGTTGAACAGAAAATCAAAAGTTTATACATATGCCGTAATAGACCTATGTTATGGCAAGGCTATGTTATGTACCAAATTTTATATAAAATGGTACTAAAAACTGTCAAAATCCTATTTGGTTGCTGTGGAGTCATTCATTTCACATAGAAAACCTAACCTACAAAACGCACGAATGTCAAACAATTGTTCATATGTTATTAGGCCACATCACAAATACCCAATTATGATAACATTCTTTAATCAATATTTATGGCGTGGCCTAATACCATATGGGTGAAGTTGTATTTTGTGTGTAAAACGCCTGATCGCACAGCAAATATATGAAAATTTGACAGTATTTAGTAGCATATTGTTTGAAAACTGGAACGTAACATAGCTTTTCCATAATATTGGTCAGAATCGGTCCTTCTATATGTATAAACTTTAAATTTTGTGCTCGCCATTGATACATTCCTTAAGATGTTTAATTGCAGCCAAATAGTCGAAATAAAAGGCAATAATTATTGTTTATTGTTTATGAACACCGATCAGAACACAAGTGTTTTATAAGCTCTTAATACTACGTCGATTTTACAGATGACAACCGAAACATATGTCTCATTTCTGTGGGATAAATTTTAATAGTACAATTTTTATAATAGAACAAATATTATGTTGATGGAGCAATGCCGGATGCGGACTAATTTCACTTTGGAAACATGTTGCTATCTATACCTCCAAGTAAAAACCGATGTCACTACTGCTTGACATCAAGCTCCTCAAATCGGGATCGAATCCGGGACCTCTGACTCAGGTCCAGTCGCTCTAGCCACGAATGAGCTCCATAAATAATTAACTATTTATTATGTACACTTTGACATTAATTATGTATGTGTGTCATTATTCAGCACGTTAACAAATTCTGGACAATATTTTACAAAGTTTATAACATTACAAGATTGCTAGAAGATATAACAAATTTAAAAAACATATTAGTCCATACCAAACCAGGAAAAAACACACAGAAATTTAAAGATATTATTTAATGAAAAAAATAAACCAATAAAATAAAATAATAAAATAAAAGGTAAAAAATGAAATTATGTAGTTAGGTACATGATTAACAAATTGTACATGAAAAACGAAATGCGAAAACATGACTTATAGAAACAAGGGGGTTCACAAATGCTGATCCAGGATTGAATTTTGGGAAGTACTAGCTGGTTGGAAGTATGGTGAACCAAAGACGAGAAAATAAAACAAAGCATTAAAAATATTAAATATTTTATTCAACTAGCTAGTATTTCCAAGATTCCGATCCTGGATCTGCTTTTGTGATTACGTTATAATCTCATTATTTAACTTTAGTTCATTATTTTATTTTATTGGTTTGTTCTTTCATCAAAGAATATATTTAAATTCGTGTGAGTTTTACTGGTTTGGCATATATTTTTTATATTCGTCAGAACTTCTAGTAATATTGTAATTTTATAAACTAGAAACTTGAACATTTATAAACGTAAAATATTTTTTGAATTTGTTGACATACCGACAGGTGACAACATACAGTGTCCAAACGTAAATAATAAATAGTTAATTATATGTATATAGATACCCCCCCCCCTTGTATTTTATTACTATTTTTCCATAATTTTTACACAAAATTTTATAACATTTTACACAAAATTTTCATTATTGGCCACGTGCCAAATATGCAAAAAACACGTGCATCCACCACACATGTACAATCTACATAAACCTGAGCATTCACCTTGCTCCCTTTCATAAATAAATATTAATATGTATAGGTTTTTTGGAGAAATATTCAAATTAATCTATTTGAAACGTAATGCTTGATAAAGCAACAGTGTGTATAAAGAATATCGATTAGATTTGCCCAACATCAACCTGAAATGGTTTTATGAAAGTGAATACGTAGAAGTAAAATTATGACTCTTTTGACTTATCTGTTATTGATTGATATTTATATTTACTAAATAATAATGGTGTTTTGGAAAATCTGAATGAAACAATTCTCGATCGATTGCCACACTCAATATATTGATCATACTAAAAAAATCTTTTGCTGATTCATTCATGCATGAAAGTGGAAGCCATTTTTTCCAAAAAAATGCAGCCAAGTAATTATAATTGTAAATTATGTTTGTGAAGCCGATGCATCGGATTTTGAAATTTAGCTCATAAAATTTTAAATGAAAAAACACGTCGCAAAAGGAAAAAAATGATTAAAATTACTAAGTTGCTGGAGTCGGAACATTTGTCATGAAACGTAAAAATTTGCAAATAATGTAAAAATGTAAAAATAATGAATTACTAAAACTATCAATACGTTTTTGTTTTAAATATAACAATTTACACATAATATACGCAAAAACACTAAACTTTTAAAACTATTGTTATATATATTAATATTCATGTATTTATAACTTAATTTAACAAGTTATACACATTAGTTTATCGAATGCATATTTTTGCAATTTATTGCTATCGTAAAATTGTTGTTTTGGATTTGAATAAATTTTGAGCACTAAATATACAAATGATACATACAAAAATGAAACTTTCGTTCTACTAGGTAATAGACTACTACAGTAGAACCCAGTTGAAATGATCAAGCTTAATAAGATTTCTCGCATAATACGCCACATTACGCTGGTCCCTGCACTTTTAAACATATTCTTTCTCGCATTGACCACGTTTTGGACCAGGTCCATGGAAAATTGTCTCAACGGTGTTTTACTGTATATTTTTTCTTTGACCATTACGCATCATTCAGCAGTTATGTCAAATGTTTCTGCATTGTTGTTTCAAATATTTCTTCTTTTTTTCATGATAAATCAGCAGATCTTTGTTAGTACAAACTTAGAATGTCTAAATCGAATACCAATCCATTGATTGGGCGACCAGGTATGGATACAAAATTGATGAACGTAACCTTTTTTAAGGAAGATCGTTAGAATTAAAATTAAAGAAAACAAAGCATAAATAGTAGAAAGTGGGAATACAGTAAATAATAGCCATTGAATGGCTATGAATAGATGAATGGTGAATTTCTACTTGATAAACATATTTTGTAATCGTTTACTATTTCAAAAACAGAGGGGTCATGAGTCCACATTCCGATATTACTCCTTGCTTTCGTTGTACGTATGAACAGTACAAACCGCAAAGTTTACATACACTACATGTGCATACTCCATAGGAAGACCACTGGTATATCGTTTACTCAAATAGTGTAAAACCGTTAAGTTTTGAATATACATTTTTACAAAAGGACACTCTAAATACACACACACACACACACATATATATATATATATATATATATATGTGAGTGTAATAATTTTTCCAGGTGTGGATAGATATGTTGATAAAAATAAAATACATCCATCATATGAATCCATCCAGATAATAGAAATAAAAGAAACTAAATTATATTTGTAAAAAATATTTTCAATCGATTCCTATACGTTTCGATTCCGAATTTGACTCTTCCTTAAGTGGATAAAACACACAAATTATTTGGAAGAGACAAATCGCAACGACATATTCAATGAAACAGTAACAGTACTACTTGACAGTATTACTTGAGCTTTCGTTATATTATTAATTTAATTTAATTTTTGAATTAAATATTCTATTTTTTTCACTAAAATGTTTGTTATTAACGTGAATATGCTTTTATGTGTTTTGCAAACGTATGGCAATGGATTAAACATATTTTTTAGAAACTTAATTTTGATTTCTTTGTATTTCTTTTATCTAGACCTAGATGGATGCTTGATTAAGAATTATTTTGTTTTTATCATTATATATAAAAAAAAACTAAAACATGTTTCTAAGAAAAATTAAATAAAACTACAATGAATGATATAAAAATAATATTTGCACTAATTTTTTAAATTTATAAAATATCAATCAAAAACATTATAAAGTAAATAACAAAACTAATGTTAAAAAATTGTGCCAATCTAATAATATAAATAACAGATGACATAAAAATAAAATAAAATAAAATATAAAAAAAATATTGTTTAAAAACACAAAAACCACATTTAATGAAAAAAATACTCTAAAAACAGCCAGATTAGTGAAATAGAATAAAGAATATTTAATTTGGAAAAAAAAAATTAAAATTAATATATAAATAACGTCCGTTTTAACCGAAAGTTCGTAGCCGAATAAACAGTAAACGTTTCCAAAGAAAAACGTGTATATAAACGTTAATCAATAGCAGAATTTGAACCAGTATTTTCACACTTTTGTTTCCGTTGGTGATTAATTCTTTTTAAGAATTTGAGTAAATTTTTTAGAAACAAAATTTAATTTGTTTTTATTATCTGTCTGTTTAAAAGTGCTCTGGATAGCTTGTCTTATTTAAGATTTGATTTTTTTATCCAAGTGTCTTCTTTTTTAGCCTTCCCAATTTAAAGTAGTCTATGATTTTAATATATTTTAAAAAATGGTTCAACAACTTCAAATAAAGAATAATATTTTAATAAATGATTTTCATAGTTGAATGTGGCGGGCATAGCTCAGACAGTAGCATGCCAGACCCACATGCTAGGGACACTCTGTTTAAGTCTTAGCATTGACTTAATATTTCTATTGTTAAATTAAAAACTAAAGAATTCGTATAGTTGCGCCGAATTAGGAGTAAGAAGAAAAAATATAAAATGATACGCGAAAGTAAAAAGAAGAATGAAGATTTAAAGGAAGATAGGATTTGAATAAAATTAAAAGTTAGAAGATAAAGGCAAGATTAGAAGAGAGAGAATGAAGAAGGCAGTTCAAAAGAAAAATTGCATAGTATTGGATGTATATATATATATATATATATATATATATATATATATATATATATATACAAAGAGATTGTATATGAAATAAAAGTTAGTATAGAATGTAAAAAATGAAATATATGTGGCTAAATGCTCACAGTAAGCGAAGCCAATACTGAATAAATAAATTGCTGAAGCAAAAGGTGTACCGGAGGCTTTTCTAGTATCGCGGTACATTATATACTGATACAGATATGTTAGGAATGATAACGAATATAGAAAATATGATAACGGCCTCGCACACAAAGAACGAACGAATGATATAGTACGCGCGTGAATAATTAGTACTCGAAAACGATGTGAGGATAACAAATTTCGATAATAAAAACAGATTTTCCTAGATTTTAAACATGATTTGTATTCATTAATCAATATTCAATTGTTTCGTATTTTACCGGCATTTGATATGATATGAAATATTTTTTTAAGAAAAGTACTTAGGAAAATTATGTTCACTGAATTGGCATTAGACATTTTTCAATGCCACCAAAAATTTGTTGATGTTCCAGTGAAATAGGAGCAGATATTAAAATATTTACATATAAATAGGGTAGAGCGGGGCTTAAGAGTCCGCAGTTAAAAAGGGTCCATCAACGATATCTCAAAAACAAGTAAAGTTGAGTTAACAAAAATATTTGAAAGCAGAGGGAAAAAGATCTATAACCAGCCATCACCTTGATTCTTACAACGTCGCTATCGGGAGATAAATGGCAATTCTTGAAAATTTATATCAAAAATATTTTCATTCGACTATAGTTTTTTTTTGTTGTGAGCACTGTTGTTTAGTTTACGAGACCTTAATATAATTTTTAAATAAACGTTACTTAATTGTTTTATAAGATGTATTGTTACTTTTATGTTAGATTTAACCATTTTTTTATATAGCTTTCAAAAAAACTAACACGTTGGGGTAAGAAGGATCAACTAAACCTTTACCTTGGCAAAGGTGTAACAATAAAAAATAGTAAATAAACAGAGTAAATTAAGTTAGAAACAGCAATTTTACAAGATTAGTTAAAAGTTAAATAAATATTTATTCCAACCCTGCTGATGATTTTTTTTATGAAATACCACATCAAAGTTGTATACAATATTATCTCTGTTAAAAATGTACCCGTGAAATCTATATTTTGCATTAGTTAAATAATGTAGCTATTATTTCGTAAAATCCCTTTGAAATTAAAAAAAAAAACATTGACCGGTTTGCCCGTCTCGATTTACCCTTTCTATGGAGTGAAAAGGACCAGGTAACAAACTTTTGAAAGACAGAAAAATGACATATTTTTCAAATGTTGAATTAGCTGGGGTCTTACTAAAAATAGTCAGATAGTTGTTTGTTTGATATGCGTTTTATGTTGTGATATTATTGGTTTGGTTTTCAAAATGTAATTGCTCAAAGTCAAATTGTAACTTTGTGCCCTGCTCTAACTTATCGCTGATGGACCCTTTTACCCGTGGACCATTATGACCCGCTCTACCAATAGCTTATCCCAATTCTTATTCATTAAGTCGATTGATTATTTACACATATGGAAAAGTTCATTCAACGTATCAAGGCAAAATACCACTTACAAATAAAAATATAAAACTAGCTGTAAGTGGAATTCTGTCTTGAGGCAATCATGGCATCGTGCCTTAAGGCAAATTGCTGGAACTTTCCGTACCGTAACGAAATGTTCGAGGAATACTGAATGTTTTCAAATAGATTTTTATAAATATTGTAATATTGTCTAATATTTATAAGAATTATATATACTAAATTGCAAAGTTGAAATTATTTGTAAAGTATATTAGAACTATAGTCAGAATTAAAAATAAAATCTGAATTATTTTCGATATACAAAAAATTAAAAAAAAAATAAAAAAAAAGTTGGAACAAAAATGTTTTTTCCAAAATTAATTATTTTGTTAAGACCAGCAGAAAGTTCTTTGAATCATTTAATTCGGACGCTTAGTTCTCTCAAAAACTGCCATTTATTACATATTTAGCTCTGTATCTTCGAAATAGCTGAACCTGCCTTTGCGAAAAACTAATAAACACTTCTCCCAATCATTACTAATTGAATGTTTTTTAGATCATTCAAATCGGATACTCCGTTCTCTCAAAAAGTCGATTTCTATTTTCTGCACTCCGAAACGGCTGGACCTGCCTTTGCCAAAAACTAATCAGCTCTTTTCCCTATCAATAGGAATCGAATGTTTTTTGAACCATTCAAATCGGTTGATCCGTGCGCCCGAAAACGTGACTGGAAATTTGTATCCATACATACATACATACACACTCACACACACACACATCCATTTTTTCTGAGGTATGCCAAAATGTTCAGAAACCTTCAAAACGTCGAGAAATGTAAAAATTTTCAATTCCGATTTTCGGCCCATTACAATAACTTACCCTACGGGTAAGTAAATTACAAGATTTGGTATATTTTAAATAAAGAAGCCCTTCATGAGAGTTCAGTTTGATACCCCTGACATAAACATTCGTAAAATATTTCTAGTGAAATCAGCCCTTTGCATACAAACAAAAACGAAATACAAATTAGCAAACAATATTCTCAAGTAACTCACCGCAAGTGAGTAACGGTGTCCTCCGTTGTCCTTTGCGTATGTTCAGCTGTAGATGCTTGGCGTGTTTCGGCGTCGTTAACGTAGTAAACGATACTTATATTTAACCGATATTTTACTACTAACAATTAGCAATGCCATTATAAATAGATATAAAACCGAATAGAAATTGTTACGTTACGTATGCTTTTCCTTCGTGCACAGACGAAAGACTAGAAGAAACCATGCTTTCGCGTAGCTCAGAAGGTAATAATATAGATATATAAGGAACATGTACATAGAGAATACGAGACGAAGAAGGTGGATAAAAGAGAAGAGAAAGGAACGCTAAACCATGGGAAAAGGGAATAGAACATGGACATAATGAACGGCGGACAAGGACGGACGAACATAGGAGGAACGTACGGAGAGAAATCAATACCGACCGGGGGCTGCTTCTCAATGCGTATGAGTTCGCTAAGAAAAAGATTCGAAGGGAAAAACGACTGACGATTGTGAGGGCTAGATTGAAAGATAGTCAACAACGGGTCCATGGATCATTCTAGCATTATGCATTTTAGTTTAATTTTGTACAATGCATTTTACTTTTTCGAAGGCCAATCTTTAAAAATCTCAGCAAAAGTAATCCAGTAAATGTGTGAAAATATTATCTGCATAATAGTGTTAATTTATGCTATAAAAATTATAAGTATTACTAATTACTACATTACTAAGTATTACTAATTAACCAAAATTACTTACTATAACTTATTGAAAATAATGGGTAGCACTGTCCTGTGGCAGATCCGTATGGTGAGTTAAACTTTAACTTAACTTAGGCAAGAATGGTGTGAGAGGTTTCGCATTGCCATTTCACATCGCAGTGCCCGAGATCAGCTTATTTTCAAATAGAAACTCATTTTTAACTTCCCGTAGGGTAAGTTATAGTAATCGCAAAAAAATCGAAAATGAAAATTTTTATATATCTTTACGTTTCTAAGGTTTTTGAACATTTTGGCATACCTTAGAAAAAATGTATGTATGTGTGTGTGTGTGTTGTGTGTGTGTGCGGACACAAATTTTCGTCGACGATTTCGGGACCGATTTGAATAACTCAAAAATCATTCGATTCGTATCGATGAGCAGACATGTTGATTAGCTTTTAGCGAAGGCAAGTCTACCCGTTTCGAAGAGACTGGGCAAAAAGTGCCAAAAACGGTAACTCAGTTTTTAAGAGAACGGAGCGTCCGATTTTAATAATTCAAAATAGATTTTATTTGTATTGGCAAGATGAAGAACTGATTAAACTTCTGGGAAGGCAGGACCAGCGGTTATGGACTCTCAATAAAAATAAGTTAAAAAAATGTCATTTTGCAGTCAAAAATGTTTATTGAACATATGTACATAAAATTATCGGATATTTTATAGAGTTTTTAACAATGTGTACACATTTTGTGTAATTTTTTTTGGGTTCCGTACTAAGATTTTTACGATACAATGTCTTCCTGATCTCGGGCTTAAACTACTGACCCTGACTGCTGACTCAAAGTCAGCGCTTTAACAAGCTACGCCTCGAAAGACCCTGTAGGTTAGAGTAATTTTTTTTGGGTTCCGTATAAGATTTTTAATTACGATACGAAAAGTTCCATCAATTTGTCTTAAGGCACGATGCCGTGCACTCCACTAGTTAATTTATATTTTCAAGTGAAAATGGATATCGCTACTGCACGATACCATGTTTTCCAGAGCTAGGGTTCGAACTCGTGACCCTTTCCACGCAAAATCTGCGCTTTAACAAGTTACGCCACCCTATATGTTATAGTAATAGCAAAATAATCAAAAATGAAAATTTATGCATATCTTTACGTTTCAATGTTTTTTGAACATTTTGGCATACGCTAGAGAAAATAGATATAAGTGGGTGAATGTGTGTGTATGTATGTGCGGATACAATTCGCAATAAAATCGTCGACGTTTTCGAGAGTACGGATCAACCGATTTGAATGATTCAAAATATTTCGATTTCTATTGACAGTGATTATTGATCCAACAGTTTTGATGATACAGAGAAAAGAGTAAAAAACAAATGGTATTTGGTGGGAAAAATTACCGTTAAACACATCATTATCATATATTTCATAGAGATTTCAATAATGGGTGCTAATTTTATTTTAGTTTTTCTTTGTTTAGTTTGTTCAGATTTTTAATTTTTAAAGTTCACTTATATGGTTTAAATGTCAGTTTGACGTAGTTTTTTTTTTCAAAAATTGATGAATTTTCAATTTTAATTCTTCGATTGTTTATAGGAAGTTTCAGCAACTTGATTTTTTGGGATTTATTTTGAAATGTGCATCCTGTATCGATTCTTTGTACAAGTTGCCTCGAAAATTTTATTACTTTATTCAAATATAAAATTATTCTAATATCTTATAAGTAGTAGTAAAATATAATTAGCTAATTATGATATTATTAAATGGTTTTCTATTAGAAATATTATTTTCATTTAAGACTAAAATAAATTCAAATAAATTTAAAATAATCGCATAATTCACAGTATCCTCTAAAGTCAATGACTTTAAATTCAAACTCGATCACGCGCCGTGATAATGTTTCTGTTCATTGATCAAAATTCATCATAAATTAAATAATATTATATCGATACATGGACGTACGGATAAATCAATTTATCCATGATGGAGATATTGTAATGACATGCCAAACCAAATTGAATCTAGCAAGGATAATATATAAACGAATTCAATCTACCAACGGTCAGTAAAAATTTTAAATTTCAAAAAACGATACATTTAATAAATTGTAATCGTTATAGAATTTATTGCAAAAAAAATCATCATTGTTTTTTGAATCTCATAAATTTTAAAGAATTTTAATGCCATAATTAGAAAAGAAAAGCTGATATCTTTAATGATCAGCGGTTTATAAATATATTTAAAAATCTATTTATTTTCCAAATATACAAAAAAAAAATATGTATATTTATATTCATAAAGTAATTTCTTATCAATTTTAAATTTTATATTACTTTTGAATGTGTGATTAGATATTGTTAGTTTCTATTTCATATGCAAACCGATTCGTCCATCGAAACCTTGGCAGATGCCACTACCTGTACCAAATCGCGTTAGATACTTTCAAAATTTGTTCATAATACAGTAAATTTTATTATAAAATTTATAGAACAGATACTATTATTATTATTGATCATTATTTTATCAAATATATAATTATATACTAATTACTTAAATTAATTTTAAATCAGTACATTTTACAACCGATATTTAGTTCAATAGATGTCTGCAGCTGTCCCGTTTTTGTATTAAATAGTCTGTAGTCACGTTTGCTATAATTCAAATGATAGTGCAGGAATTATCAGTAATATTTGCTGAATAGCTGATATTGAGTCTAAATATATTATTGTTACTAAATACCAATTTCAAGAGATTACATTGTTGTGCTGATATTTTCTATATCATGAGAACGTTTAAAATTCGAATTTCTTAGAATAAATAATATTTTAATTTCTTTTTAAATATATTTAAATTTATTTTTCAAGTTTTATTTTATTGAAATTTGATGATTTGTAAAAGTCAATGTGCCTAGTAGTTTCCATTTGCCACCAATTTCGCTGGAGCCGATTTTGACCACCTAGTTGAAATTTGGTTGGCATTGATGATCCAACCGTTCCATCATTGTTTCTCTTTTATTTTGCGTTTTTTGTACCTATGTGGCAATTTATTTTTTCAAAATTATTCAATAAAAACTTTATAGAAAAGTATAAAACTGTATAAAAAAATGGTCATTCAAGATTTACTTAAGCGACATCAACATTTTATCATACATTCATAAAATAGTCTTGTTATTAGTAATAATATTTTAAATAATTTTGTATATTTCATTATTGATGGATACCAAAATTTATTGGGGAAATCTTTGACTCTCGTAGATTTTGCATTCCCAAAAATTATACAATTAAATAATATTTTTATAATTTTATTCTCTAGTCTTCTGAAAAAACTATTTATGCTTGCTTACGCCTACTTTTTAGGATTAGGATTTTTGCTAATGTAAAATTCTATTCATTCTACTCACAGGTAACGGTTCAAAATCGCTTTGGTTTTTCTGCGATATATATGGAAATATGTTATGCTGGATAGAAAAATGGCTATAATAAATATGTATATGTATATATTTTCATATACATATTTCATACCATACGTAGCATGTATGATAATGCATAATATGACGCTCATTCGAGTAATTTGATGTGCAAGTGCAAGCATATGCATTGACTCATACTCAACAATTTGCCATAACTCAACTCGAGCGTCTAACGACTTTATATGGCATGTAACTTCAAAGATTCAGATGAATGGTTTTAGAAACAGCCATATACTTCTTATAGTTTCGTATTATAATAAAACTCATAGAGAAACCTGGTTACTTTTTATAATGCGGATCTATAGTTCCCATTCTGGCGTTTTTTTCTCGACGCGTACGAGCCAGGTTAGCAATGGAAGTCAAGCTAAACTGTTAAAATATGCTGCTTTAGTACCGAACTCGAAAAGTGTAAATGGTATGGTATACATCGCAAATATTTATTATATATTTCCAGAAAAAAATATTAGGAGCTTCAAAATAAAGGAAAGTTAATTAGCACCAAAACTTGCCGTTCGCCGGCATAAACATAGTTAAGAGACATCTTTTTAAAAAAATATTTTTACTATAACATTAATTGAACTAATTCTGAACTTTATACCCATTTTTTATTGTTTTGAAAGAAATTTGGAAATACTATCTAGATAAAGGATATTTGTGTTGCACAGGATGTTAAGATCATTGCGTTTATTTATTGCTTTATTGTTGTAAATTATTAAAAAAGATGCTTCGTACATTCGTTTTTAATATAAATTTCCTCAGTCGAGTTAAAAAAATTATATTATGTTTCAAATTGTTAATGTGTTCTTTAAGCATAGTTTTTAATTGTCTGTGATTATTTTAATCATTTTCATGTAGTTCTAGTCGTTTTATTAAATTCTGGCTCGATTCTCGAATATAAATTAAATTGCAATCTACGCAATTAATTTGACAGACCATATTTCTGCGATGGTCATGTGCGATGTTAAAAGGGATTTTTGTTTTAGTAAAAATAGTGTTAGTCATTATGCTAAAGTTGTTGACAAGTCCTGATTTAGTCCTTCCAAGAAAAAATAGTTCTTTAATGTATTAAGATAGACATATGACACCTGAGTGAGTATCTAAGTCAGGTAAATTTTTATCTTTAGTGGGATTGTTAATATTATTTAAGGGGTATGTAAAGCTGTATAAAGGGTAAGAGTTATAGACTCTTATTATCTTATATACATAGAATAATATCAAGTTCAAAAATTCTTACCGATAACCTAATTAAACTTAATTAATTATCAACATTGGCAAAGCACTTATCATTATTACTATTTTACAGGTATATAAGCAAATAAAATATTACTCAAAATACATTTTCGTAAATTTTTATAGTAGTATACTAAATTCCTAATGTTGTAACAAATAAAATTCTAAATCTTATAAGTGTTTTAAACTGCAATAAATGTATTTCAGCGTAATTAAGGAAACATTCTTTGATTATAGGAAAATGAATTAAGATTTCATAGTATCATTCCGTCGAGTAGTTTATTGAAGCGAACATTTGATAGCACCGTGAAAAATCAATAACGGCCGCCGCATCAAGTAGTATCTTTTAGCAACATTTTGCAGATATTTTTGAAATATCTCATAAAATAATTGACCAATTTATTGAACAAGACTCGAACTGATATACTCGAAAGTCAAAATAAAATTTGAGTTTGTTATATTGAGTTAAAAATTAAACCCAAAGCTGTAAATTTTTACACAATGCTGATAAATTTTATTAATTAAAGAAACCCATAGAATGTCGTCGTATCTTTAAAAATTCTTATGAAATTTTTAATAGTGAATTGTGAATACTATCGATCTCATTGTCAACAAAAACTAATCAGCATGATTTGCAACAAATATCTTTCGAATGTTTTTTTAACGTCGATTCAAGCTTTACATGCTAATTACAAAAAAACTACTCAATTGATCATACGTAAATTAATCTAAGCAAAGCAAATTAGTATTGAGTGCTCATTTTAAATTTTTGTTCCAATTACAAATTGCATTTTGAAATTAATCGATTATCATGTAAAACTAAACAAAGCGATTCATTACTGAGATTTTCTTTTAAATTTTTAGCCAAAAATGACAACAAAGAGCTCAGTTTGCGTCATAAGTAAAATAGATTTATCATTTTTGCTTACATACATTTCTATTATCTAATTTTTAAATTAGATTATTTAGTCATTCATAAAAATTTGCAAAACCGATTTTCTGGAGATTATATCCCCTTCTTCTTTGGTGAGTTTGTTTCACTGTTTCATTGTATTAACTAATTTTGCTATTCTTTGCAAATTTTTTGGTGTATACACATTAACTTTGAATTTAATTAACAATTTCTTTGTACATGATATGACATCATAAGTACGGTAGGGCGGGGCATAAAGGTCCAACTTGGCTTTGAGCACCAAACTAATTATACCACAACAAATAACACATATCAGCAAACAATTATCTGCTATGTTAAGTAATCTCCCAGCTAATCCATCATTGTAGAAATGCGTTTTTGTCTGTTTTTCAAAAATTTGTCACCTGTTTTTTTCTAGCGCATAGTCGGGATATAATGGGATGGCCATGATTTTTAATTTTGAAATATTTCTACGAAATAATAGCCACATTATTCAATCAGAGTTTTACAGAAATAACATTATATATAATTCTGATCTGGTATTTCGTCAAAAATATTATCAGCAGAGTTGTAATCAATATTTATTTAAAATTGTTTTTTTAAACTTATTTTTTTTATTAACTATTTTTTATTATTTACATCTTTGCCAGGGTAAAGGTTTAGTTGGTGCTTTTTACACGCTTTTGCTTTGCTTTTACTTAAATTTAGAAATGTATTATTGAATCTCTTATATATTTTGTGTGATAAAAATCGTTTCGACTAGGAAGCACGTACTGCCTCGCCTTGAAAAGCTTACAAACACTTTCCTAACCTATTCAAAGCCAACATTTATTGGGGCAGGATTCAGAATGAAAGGGTGTTATACACATCTCATTAATGTATTCCTAGTAAATTGAATAAATGTTTTGGTTTGCAAATTCAAACCTTGATGAGAGAAAACTGTGTTCGAATAGGGTAGGGCCGGGCACAAAGGTCCAATTTGACTTTAAGCAATTATTCTGTTTAAACCAGTGATTCCCAAAGTGACCCCCAGGAGTTCATGACAACTTTCAAGGAGTCCACGTCAACGAAAAGGAACTATGGAGATCGATGATAGCAACACACTTTGTTAATATCTATTTTATTATTATTATGAAGTCAATTAATAAATGTCTTGGATTAGTGTCCTTACATTAAATGTTTAATACTAGACGTTAGTACAAATACAAACTTGCAAAAAAATCGATATCGGCTAAATAGGGGTACATGGGATTCATGGCGAAATCTAAGGGTTTGTACACAATACAAACAAGTTTGGGAACCTATGATATAAACCAAATGAAATACTACTATCAAACTATGTTCTCTAATTGCCAGTTAATTCATAATAATAGAAATGTGTTTTGTTACTATTTTTCTAAAATTTGTTATCTGTCTCTTTTTACCCCATTGATTGAGTAAAAAAACAGCCATTGGACAAACAGATTCAATATCTTTTTTAATTTTAAAGGTATTTTAGAAAATACTGGCTAAATCAATTAACCAATACAAAATTAAAATTATATAAGCACATTTTTTACGAAGCTTACAACGAATATAAACTTGAAATGGTCAGAAATTTCGTCAAAAATATTCATCACCAGAGTTAGAATAACTAATAATTTAATTTGTGAAATTATTTTTTTAATTGATTAACTTTTTTATTTACTATTTTTTATTGTTTACAACTTTGGCAGGGTAAAGGTTCAGTTGGTTCTTTGCACCCAATTGTACCGCTTTTTTAGAGACATCTTGATACTTTTTTACCCGCGGACCTTTCAGCC
Source organism: Ctenocephalides felis (assembly GCF_003426905.1). Classification (NCBI taxonomy): domain Eukaryota; kingdom Metazoa; phylum Arthropoda; class Insecta; order Siphonaptera; family Pulicidae; genus Ctenocephalides; species Ctenocephalides felis. Next base: position 24,096,277 of record NW_020539726.1, read on the forward strand.
CCGCACTACCCTATACCATATTTTCAACATTTTGTTTATCATTCTGAAACTGTATTTAAATAATGGAAACAAAAAATACTCTTAATTTTCCCAATTAAAACATATATGAAACATTGCATCCAAAAAATATTTAGCGAAAAAAGTATTTTATATAAAATATTGTTTATAAAATCTCCGACAAAAATTAGATAAAATGTACTGAGAATAACATATATATATCATATGTATGTATGTATACGAATTACATTATTAATTTTTAACGAAATCAAATAAATTTTGAATGTGTTTTCATCTCTACCATAATACCAAAAGGAAATAAAATAATTCCTTAAAAATTCAGTACGACAAAAATTTTAGACGTCGATAATTTTCATTTGTCATACGTAAATGTCAATACAGAATATACATTAAAATAAATACACAAAAAATATTGATAATAAGCGTATAAAAGCTCACCTTTTAACCCGATTATTCGTTCAGTTTATAACTTCTTAATAAATTTATCGACTTAATTTGAAGATTTATAATTAAAATTAAGAAATTTTATCATGTGTTATCAATTATCGTTTATCGTTTTTTATTTTACGCGACTCTCAGTTTGTCTGATATTTTGTTTTGAGCAATTTTTATGTTGTCAAGTCGTCTGCGCATTTGACCGTGCGGAAACTGATTGGCTGAATTGAAAAATATAAAATCAGCGTTGTCAGGTTTTTCTGCTGCGAGAAAAGGCCAAGATAATGATTCATTCTAAAATCAATTATAATATATTAAGATAATGCGATAAGAATCCATAAAACTATATACAATAATATACATTTAGCACACACAGGTAATATAAATCAAGATATGAACTATATTGTCCCAAATTTTTCATTACTATTATATTCGTATATAAATATGTATACATATGTATACAGTAAATCCTCCTTAACGTTGCTTTGTTTAACGCTCTTTTATTTCAGGCCGTTTATATTCACTTCAGCGCTCTTTTATTTCATCCCAAGGGTTCTTTAACTAATAGTAAAATTTTGGAAGTAACAATGGAATAAACTGTTTAGATGAGGTAGATGTGGAAATGGTCGAAGAAATAGTTCTAGAAACAGCAGTTAACACCTATTTCTAATGACGATCTTAGGCTATTAACTCATCAAGAAGAAAATAAAAATATTGATAGTAGTGAATTCAAAAAAGAGCAAAAGGAAATTTAAATTGTGTTCATAAATAGATCTGCGACCAGTATGACTAAAATTATGAACCAATTTGTTGATAACCAAAAATTAAAACGAAACGAAATGTTCGAGTATATAAGTGAGCTCTAGATCTTTAGTCAGAATTAAATTTAAAATCTGAATTATTTTCGATATACAAAAAAATTTTTTCTTTGGAAAAAAATATTGATTTTTTTTATTTCTCAAAAGCAATTATTTTGTGAACACAAGCAGAAAGTTTTTTAAATCATTAAAATCGAATGCTTAGTTCTCTCAAAAACTGCAATTTTTAGCACATTTAGTTTTGTATCTTCGAAATGGCTAGACCTGTCTTTGCGAAAAACCAATCACCACTTCTCCCAATCATTACAAATTTAATGTTTTTTGGATCATTCAAATTGGATACTCTGTTCTCTCAAAAACTCAATTTCTATTTTCTGCACTCTTTACACCGTATCTCCTTAACGGCTAGACCTGCCTTTGCCAAAAACTAATCTGCACATCTCCCTATCAATAGGAATTGAATGTTTTTTGAACCATTCAAATCGGTTGATCCGTGCGCCCGAAAACGTGAACGAAACCGAATGCGGATACACAAAACACACTCACACATCAATTTTTTCTGATATGAGGTATGCCAAAATGTTCAGAAAAAATTTCATTTTCGATTTTTGTCCCATTACTATAACTTACCCTACGGAAAGTTGATAAATTTCAAAAGCAAGTCCAGGTATTATAGTAGATGCTCTTTTGACAAAATGGCAAAAAAAATATAAATTCAATAGACTGAAAAATCCTGCCGAATTAAAATTGTATTGGTTTTTATAAATATATTCGTTAATATTTTATTTTTGTATGATATAGATCTTTGGCTTTATATTTAGTCAAAATGAACTGAGTTATTAAGTTTAATGCATATATAATTTTCCATTTATGCTTTCCTGGAGTCCAATCACTAGATTGGCATTCGATTTAGACATTCTAAGTATGAACTATCAAAACTTTGCTGGTGTTCTATATGAAATAGGTACAGATAATAAAAAAGACAAAAAAAATGTTTTCCTAAACCCCGTTATTTACATGTTGATAGTGCTGTTCTGCATTAGGCTTGGCTCTACTATGATGGAACGTAACTCGCGTTTAGGGTTACGTTTCAAAAAAAATCGTTTTTTTAAGAATTTTTAGAGAAGGAAATAAATGTTTAATTCTGACGAAACTTTCAGGTTTTATTGTTACATATTTCAACATTCTTCTCAATTTTTTTTCATTGAGATATATGATAATTATGTCGGGTATAAGCATTTTGCCGTTGCGCTACGAGCGTGCAGGTGTCATTTGGCGGGAAAGATGCAGGTCACAATTTCCATTTAAAATAAAAAAATTAAAACAAATATATATTTTCAATAGTATATTCAATAGTAGGTTTTAGTTGTACCTAAAAAATCCAGAAAAAAGTGAGAAATTGACCAAATTTCCGCAGCTGGAAATAAAAAACATGTTTTTTGATACAAAATTTCACTTTTGATTGCTTAAAAAGTGGGTTAATTATAACTTTTTTCAGATTCAACTAGAATAGAATTTATTCCTTAATACAATGAATTTTGTCTCGTTTCGATAGGACATTTAATTTTTGTTCTATCTTTCTCGCCAATTAGGAAGAGAAGGGAATTCGCGGGTCGAAGTTTTCGTTCCCCTTGTAAACATGCTCGACGCTTGCTCACTATTTCTTCTGTAATTCCGAAAATAATTTGAATTTGCTTCTGAAACTTTAAGGATATATTCTTGGATAGTTTTGGAAGACATTTTTACAATAAAAAATCGATTTTTTTAAGCCTCTAAAGCAGACTACCCCGTAAGCGAGCTGTTACTGTATGTTGACATAAATATATGCATTACAAAATACTATGGGCCTTTTCTTGCACTGTATCGGCATTTGTTGCATCGATATGATATCAAGAATGTGTAAATAAAACATGAAGAAGAAAAACGTTCTAGAATATTTATAAACACATATCAAAAAATTCGATCGATTTTCTTCGGGAATATTTTATAAATACTCCAGCAAATATAGCTATCGCATTATTCGCAATGTTTTGTGCGCATTTTTATAAATTGCCCCTGCTTAAATCGCATTACTGAAGAGCTCTATTGATTTTCCGTTGGAACAAATTTTATGGAGGGGAAATATTATTTTAACCGTTTCTTGCTATGACCAAACCAAGCGTAGCAAAAAACTGTCTGCGTCGCCATTAAACCACTGCAGGGAATATGCAACCTCCGAATATATATTTCATTATATGAGCTAAGTTCTATTTATTGAAGAAATTTTTGCAAGTTTATTTGATATCCACACGCTTTCAAAGGAAATCAAGTTTGATCTTAATAGTAAAATAGTGGTCCATCGTGCTGCAATTTTTTGTACTAAAAATTAAAATTTAAAGCTTTAACATTTTTTGAAAATTTCGAAGAAATTCATATTTTGAAATATTTGATAATAATTGACTTGCTTCAAAAAAAATTGTTTTTTTTATTTTGATTTTTGATTTTTTTTAAACAAAATTTGTACTAATTATAAAAATCTCTATAAGATATATGATAATTTGATGTTTATATCTAATGATTTTTGACCGTCAAATGATGTATTTTTACTTTTTTATTGGATCTCCGAAACCGCTGGATCTGCTTTCCCAAAAAGTGATTAGTTCTTCATATGTTCAATACATCTAAAATGCTTTTTGAATCATTTAAATTGGATGCTTCGTTCTCTCAAGAACTGAATGCCTAGTTTTGGCCCTTTTTGCAACGATTGGACTTGCCATTGCCAAAAACCAATCAGCACGTCTCCCCATCAATAGGAATCGAATGTTTTTAAATCTTAGGTTAATCCCGTCCTCGAAATCGTCGACGAAAATTTGTACACAAACATACATACATCAATTTTATTTAAGGTATGCCAAAATGTTCAGAAACCTTTGAAACATAAAGATATATATATATATTTTTCTTGCGATTACTATAATCTACCACAAAACAACACTGTATTATAAGGAATGAGGATGATTTCCCATTGATATCGATCAATTATTTTTTTCTTAAACGATGCTGTCAAATGTCACAAGACAAATAAAATAAACAAACAAAAAATTAATATATATTTCATTTAATACAAATTTTATGCATAGGTTTTCAATGTTCATTACTTAATAAATATGTATTTCAGAATGTTGAGCTATATGATAGTCCACTCTATCTTTCATGATTGTTGATAAAACCGTTATAAATTCTTACTGACATTACAACATTCATTATGCATTCTGAGATAATCACACTTCCTAAATCAAAACTGGATAAACAAAATTATTCTTTTCCTTTAACTTTAAAATGCGTGCAAAGTATCTAGAAAAGATAGAACACCTTTGAGAAATGGGGTAGTTAAAAAAATTTTATTTATTTTAATATAATATATTACTTTTATTATATTATTTTATTTATTACATCATAATGAATTTATTACATAATATGAATATAATATATTGTATATTTAAATTATTAATTATTAAGTTGAATATACATAAAATGTTCTTAATAATTATTGACACTTGCATTGAGATACTAAATAATATAAAAATAAATTAATTAATATTAAAATACTTCAATCACTTTCCTTACCAAATTAGCTTCCCGTAGGGTAAGTTTATACTTGTTTATCTATGGGTAAGTTACAGTAATTGCAAAAAAATTAAAAATAAAAATTTTAATATATCTTTACGTTTCAGAGGTTTTTGAACATTTTGGCATACCTTAGAAAAAATGGATGTATGTGTGTGTGTGTGCGGATACAAATTTTCGTCGACGATTTCGGGAACACAGTTCAACCGATTTCAATTTTTCAAAAAACATTCGATTCCTATTGATAAGGAGACGTGCTGATTACATTTTGGCAAAGGCAGGTCCGATTTTAATAATTCAAAAAAAAATACTTGTATTGACAAGATAAAGAACTGATTAAATTTTTGGAAAGGCAGGTCTAGCAGTTTCGGAGGTCTAGTAAAAAAAGTAAAAATAATGCCATTTAGCGTTCAAAGATGATCATTTGACATCAAATTATCAGATATTTTATGGGTATTTTAATAATACGTATAAATTGTTTACATTTCAAAGGGTTCCGTAACATTGTTTGTCCGTTAGACGGCGAAGGGGCGCTTACGCGCTTCGACATTTCGTCTCTAAGCAGCAAAATGAGTACGGTTGCTTTGAAATAAAGTTCAAAATTTCCAAAATATTTCAAATAAAGACAACATTTTTCTTCAGTTGTTTTTTCAAAAAAGTAATTTTTTTTCAAAAAAAATTATTAGTAATCTAATTTTTTCAAAAAAAAATGTAGTCTTTTATAAAAAAAATATTTTTGCTACGGGAAGTCCAGAAATTTGCCTTAAGGCACGATGCCATGCACCACTAGTTTTTATGTAATTTTTTTTTTTTTTTAGACATACATATATTATAGAGAATAATTCAGAAATCTTCATGCTTATATTAGATTCGTTACAGGATAAAATGCTACATTTGCAGGAAATATAAAATCTTTCGGCTTAACCTTCTTGTGATACTTACCTCATTATCAAATTCTAAACATCATGTCTTTATTTTGATTGAGTGAAATTAATTATAGTTTTTATTAACTTCCCGTACGGTAAGTTACTGTAATGGGCCGAAAATCGAAATTGAAAATTTTTACATTTCTCGACGTTTTGAAGGTTTCTGATCATTTTGGCATACCTCAGAAAAAATGGATGTGTATGTGTGTGTATGGATACAAATTTCCAGTCACGTTTTCGGGCGCACGGATCAACCGATTTGAATGGTTCAAAAAACATTCGATTCCTATTGATAGGGAGAAGTGCTGATTAGTTTTTGGCAGAGGCAGGTCCAGCCGTTTCGGAGATACGGAGCAAAGAGCGCAGAAAATAGAAATCGAGTTTTTGAGAGAACGGAGTATTCGATTTGAATGATCTAAAAAACATTCATTATTCAGTATTCCTCGAACATTTCGTTACGGTACGGGAAGTTCCAGCAATTTGCCTTAAGGCACAATGCCATACACTCCACTAGTTTTGAATGCAATCCAATTTTTATTAGCAGATCAATTAATAAACAGCAAATAAATAGCTGTTTTTATTACAATACTTACATTAAAAAATATTCTAGTAATAAATTGTACATCTACAAATCAATTCAAGCAATTTCCTAAACTTAAATTTAAATCAGCACATTATTACATGGACTAGCAAATGATAAAGGCCAAATATATATTAAAAATTTCATGCATTAGACATATATATTCGCTCTACTAAATAAGGTAACGAACGAGAATGTAGCATTTAACTGTAATATTTACAACTTGTCCGTATAGAGAGCATATACAACAGTTGACTTATGTTGCTTTATACCAATCGCTAAAATGGCCGTTCAAGGTGACGTGCTACAATTGTTAAAAACGAGGTTTGGTTGAACCTACGTTGTATTAAGAATATAAGAAATACATTGCAAGCTGAACATTTTCTCATTCGAGTAGGCAAACATACATATTCCGGCTCAACAATACCAAACTAACGAATTTGTTAAACCCGGTGACGCGTCAGCATTCGTACGCTGGCTTTGCCTTTATTTTTCAATGTTCAGATAAAAAGCCGAGTCTTAAGGTACCCATCCACTAGCAAGTTTATTATGGAATGAGCAAGAGGCAGATACAAAATAGAGATGAAACATGATGCCATGAGCAATATTTTCGAATTCGCAAGACATCGCCTATTATATGTTTCAACAAGCATTATAAAAAAAATTAACAGTACAAAAGAATCATTAGCGCCCGGCTTAAAGATTTTTATGAAGATCCGTAGTAAAATGATGAAAATTAATAGTTCAAGCGACTAAAATGATGTTCGCAGTTCTGGCGGACATCGGAGCAACCAGATTTTACCTGTATATTTTGCCAATTTTATGAGTCGAAACTAAACCTTTTTTCATAAAATACAAAAATATATTTTCAAAATCACGTAGGTAAAAATATGTAGGTGAAATTCTATATTTATTTGTGCATAATATTTAATATTTATTTATATTTGAAAATTATTAGAAATCCATGCGTTTCAGATAACATCCTTGCTTTTATTCAATTTATTATACAGTCAAGAATTGAAAAATAAAACATAATAAAAAATGTTTTTTACTCAATTTATTATAATATATATTTATAATATATTATAAATAAAATCTTAGAAATGAATATAGTAAGAACGGTAATGCAATGTATCATTATCTATTAAAAAACTTTTATATATACTACAAAAAATTGATTATACAGGGAAAATACATACATAAAGTTTTCCACATTTTATTCATGTGAATCAAAAATTGGTTTTTAAATTGTGTTTTTTCCTTCAAAAATAAATATAATATTGAATTTGTTTTAAAAATTGTCCGTTTTTATTGCACCTCAAAAAATATGAGTCATTGGATTGGAATTTAATTTCACTTATGAAATTCACATTGCACGACCCTTTCTCGTATCTGCATTATTGTAAATGTAGACGTATATTCCAAGATAAAGGCCATGTTTCAGGTTAAAATTAGGTTCTAATATTAACTATTAATATTCAGTAAATCGTGAATAATTGGTTATAAAGGCTATTGGTCTACGTTTGAACAATATTTTGAGCTATATATTTGCGACAAAATTCATTCCAAATTCATCTATTGCAAATGTACAACATTAATTTAATATGAATAAGTTTAATATGAATTTTATATAAAAAATAAATGTTTAAACAAAATGAAAACGAACTAAAATTTGCAGCAGAAGTCGATTTTATCTCATTTCACGTTCGAAATATACATACTTTTATCTCTAATGTTCAAGAAATATGAATGAAATTTTGTTCGATCGCCCGAGACACCGAAAATTTATACAACTTGACATTTATTGGTCATTTGGTCATAAATTGCTCGGTTGCCTGGTTGCCTAGTGGATGGGTAGCTTTACATTATGTTCAGTACGTACAAATACATACGAACTAGTATAACTCTGTAGTCCAGAAAGCGGCGGCAAATGGCGGCAGATGTGCGCCGTTGAGTTGGGTTTTGAGCCGAGCCGCCGAGCCGCCGAGCCTCGTACAGGGTCCGGCGGTATTGAACCGTTGCCAGCATGTTCGTCCGTCTGTCCCCGCATATACCCGGTTCAAACGAAACTTCATTTTTAGCTGAACAGACTAGCCTGGTTTGTGCGCTGCTTTGGCCTGACGGCCGATGTTCCAGGAATCGGCCATTTCATGATTCTTCATCATCAGCCATATTGGCACTAGAAAATATTATGTAAATTGCAATGAATTTCAATAGCAATTTGATGGCACCAATTTCAAAATTTGGCCAAATTTAATTTTTTGGCCATTTCAAATAACGGCCACACGTTTCGCCTGATTTCTAAATACATAATTTTAAAGTCTGAAGAAAATTATAGAGATAACATAATCAATGATCATTTTAAAATACATTATTTTTTTCAGTTTTATTGTTAGTTTACATGTTATTTAAGATAATATAACATAAATATATTTTATCTATATAAAAATATAACATAATTATATTATATTTATGATTATGTTATTATTATTTTTCAATTACCCTACTCCTAAATCTAATTTTCTCTTAAATTTGCCTATTCTACTTATGTCCTCTAACTTTAACTTAATTAATAATGAAATAGATATTCACAACACTTCACCTAGTCAAATAATCTTCATCTGCACAAGTTAACCTTTTTATTTTCTTTTCAAATAACTCATTATTTTATCTTATTCTGTTTATAAATAATATTGTTACATTCTGCATTATATGTAATTTTATGTTAAGTATTTTATGTTAATAACTATATATTGTAATTTTGTATATATTTCAATTGTTATTCATTATGTAAAATAAATGTATTTTTGAGTCCCCTTGGAAGAAATCTGTGGGCTATATATTTAAAATAAATAAATAAAATAAATAATTACATTATTATGAGACTCATCCAAGCAATAGATCACTTCATTTTCACACACACACACCTTGATATAAAGAATTATGTATTACAAACATCAATATAGGAGTGACAAAATCTTCAGGACAAAAATTAAAATTAATTCTTAATTTAAATGACAAGATTTGAAATTATAAATATATTTTAGATTTTTGTGAAAAATTAGAGTATTTGGAAGCAACCAATTTTAAATTCCACTGAAGATGACATCAGATAATATGTCGAAACGTGTGGCTGTTTAATAAAGATTTCATGAACTTCTACAAGTTTTTGCTTGATGTCCTAAAGATTTTATAGTACACATTTCAAAATCAAAAATATTATATGAAATAAATCAACTATATATTATGTCATATTAATTTTGACACTTTATTGCTTCAAGTTATAAAATCTATCGAATTTATTACTTCAATTTATTTTTTTATTAATCAGTTATTGCAATCAACGCAAGCATGGCGTTGATTCTTAAACAATGCTAAAAAATAAAAATATTTTAGATAGGAATTATTTCAAATTATTTCCTATTGTGCAAACAATGTTCAATAATGTTTTGAAATCTAAATTACAAAAAACAAAGATTTAAATAGTTTTTCATAAATAAATATTAATGAAAATCTTTTATCAACTGCAAATCGTTGAATAAGCTGAGATAGTGCATTTCCTTCTTTAAATAATACTAAAGATAATAGTTTTTCATATGGTAACTATTTAAAAAAATAATTACAGACATTGTATATAGTACTAAGTACCAAGAAAAAAAAATTAAACATTTTTTCTTAAATCAATAATTATCAAAAATCTTATATCAACTGCAAATCAATCAATAAGCTGAGAGAGGGTGCATACTCTAGCAAAGCATCCTTATGAATCACAAATAAATCGTTTTATTTTTTTATTTTTCAGAATGTCTTTTGAACAAAACTTTAGGTAAAATGCATTAATAAGACACATAATATAATTAATAAGACACATAAATAATTGATTGAATTGACATAAATAATCAAACACATAATGTGTTCCACCCAACCCCCATGAATTCGCAAATTACCAGAAGCTAAATGACAATTTTTTGGTATGCAAGAATCAACTATACTATTTATTTTCTTTAATAATAATATTGAGATAATAAATTATAATAGATAGGTTAATGGCTGCGAAAAACCATTGCTACCATAAACTTGCAATAAACTTTTATTAACTAATATTAAAATTTGTTTTTACAGTACGGCATAATAATATACGGGAGATTTTTCATTTATTTTGCTTTTATTTCGACTGTACTATGACCGTAATTTCCCCTACTGCGTAGTTGCAAGCTGCGCACAAACCAAAACTCGTCTACTGCGCCGCTTCGGTTTGGCTCGTTGAAGCTATCCGAGCTGGCTTCAGAAACAACGACGATAAACATAAGCGCGGAGCGTGCACACGCTAGTGAAAAATATTTTAGTTTATTATTAACTAGTTTATAATTCTATTGTGATATTTTATGAAGACTGTGACGAAAGAGGTGAGTAACATGAAATAATATTAGTTTATTTGAATATAGTGCGTATTATCTGTATTTAAGGCGTCATGACCTAATTCGAAAAACATGATCGTGTTATTTTGCATTATATATACGGTTCCATATCATAGTTCTATAGCCATCAATAATATATGGCGTCCGCATTGTTGTTTTAAAGTTATTTTATTGTAATTTGTTAGAAGTCGGCTTCTTATGCGCTATATACGCATTTATTCGGTAGTCGCATGTTTTCGTATCTAGCTTCGCTCAATTAGTTAACTACAAACGATTTATCTATTTTTAAATTTTTCATATTGTTTAATGACATATTCTTTTATTATTTTTTTAATGTCTTATAATCAATAATCCATTATTACCCAAAATGCCTTGTGTTTTTCGTCGCGAGTGCTAGAAGGAGATAGCATCAATTCCTAGCTTGTTCTTAGCAACAAGTTGGATGCGCGCGCCGTAGTTTCCGATCCTTGTCCTACGCTACTTTTGCTATGAGTGAGACAAGGACAAGCTATATTTTCCCCGAATGCTTTGCGTTTCCGGTCACAGCCCAAGCCGTGTTGGCCGATCACATTCACTCCATTTTAGCTCGACTGTTTAACACGGAGGAGTAGTCCTCAAGTAAAATGTGAAAATAATTAGTGTTTCTTTCGTATTTAATTTAAAGTGTTTTAAAAAGACTGTGATAGTACTTAATAGAAATTGTAAGTAACATTATTTATCATTTTATTCCTTCACTGTATATATTAGATATGATGAAATTGTTCGGTCGACATGGAGCGGTCGGCGGCCATTATGGCTTCATTTTCAGAAACTATGCCAAGCCTGTTTTTAATTAAAGCATATCGGAAATCTACTTTCGTTTTATATTTTTATAGTTAAATGATTGAATTAATTTTGATGTTTTAATTTTTACACGTACACTTAGTCTATTTGCATTAGGCGTTTTGTTGTGGTCGGCCATTTTGTACGCCGTTGGCCAACACTTATCTTATGTTGCAACATTTACTAATTGGTTTTCATTATGTATAATTAAATTTTTATTTCTTTTTTTCAGTGCGCGAGATGGAGGATGACCAACAATTTTGTTTAAAGTGGAACAACCATCAGTCGACACTGATATCTCAGTTCGACACTTTATTAGAAAATGAAACGTTAGTGGATTGTACATTAGCGGCTGAGGGAAAGTACCTGAGGGCGCACAAAGTAGTTTTATCTGCCTGTAGCCCATATTTTGAATCCCTGTTAAGGCTTCAATACGACAAGCATCCTATTTTTATATTGAAGGATGTTAAGTATCAGGAACTTAGGGCAATGATAGATTATATGTATCGGGGCCAAGTGAATATTAGTCAAGATCAATTAGGAGCACTTTTAAAAGCCGCGGAGACGCTGCAAATTAAAGGCCTCTCAGATAGTAGGACAAATGAAAAGAAACAGCCTGAACGTGTACCTAGTCCACCTCTTCCTAGTTCAACTAAGGTAATTTATTTCTTCCGCAACGCTATCTGATTTCTTATATTGACATTTTATAACTTACATATGATTTTATTTGCAGTCTTCTGGTCCTACTATTAGTAAACCAATAGTCAAACCTCCCCCGCCTGATGACGACATAGCGGATCAAAACTCACCTGCCGATAGGGAAACCTCCTCTAGCCCAACCTCTAGGAAACGAAGGAGGAGTAGAAGGCATAGTAATGATGAGTCTGCCGTGTTACCTGGTAATTATTACTATTTATAGTTATTATTGAATTATAACATTTATATTGTTACTAACGTTTTTTGTTATGTTACAGATAATCATGAACTTAGTAATTCAAGTACCCACTCAGAATTTGTTTCTCACCTCTCTGCCCAAACTTCAATCAACCGACCCAACGTAACGGACCGGACTGAAAACTCTTCTGATACATTCCAGTCTCCCGCCATTGCCAAAACCTCTGAAAAAATAAACGTTCCTAAAATCAAAGAAATCCGAAAATCAGAACAACATAGTGAACTAATACTTGAACCCAAATCTGAATATGTTGACGAAGAAGGCAATGACTCTGTTGAAGACCTAACACTTGAAGACGAAGAAATGGATGATATGGACCAATCACAAGCCGGACCTAGTCATGGTGGTGAAGGATCCAGCCAAGGTATGTCGACATTGATCACATTTTATTTTTTGTTTGCATACAATATACAATACAATATTTGCTCTTTTTCTTCAGGTTTTGCTGGATGGCATAACATGGGCGGTGATAGGACGCAAGATGAAGTTTTCATGGCAGCACAGGACGCAGCGGCAGGACATCGTGACTCACAAGGTAAGATTTTGGGTTTCAGTTATTTTGGGTCGAGTCCTTCATCTAGTGAAGAAATGCTGAATTACAATTACAAGTCATAATATTTTTAGAATATATATTTCAGATAATATTGATCAAAGCATAACTTTAAAAATATAGTCAAATATAGATTAATGAAATTGTAGTTAAAATAATATTGATCAAAACATAACTTTGAAAGTTTAGTCTCAATGAAATTGAAATAAAATATTTTTATTTAAATGCAGTATAAAAAACATATTTTCAAATACAAATATCAAACTTCACAGGCCATATGGAAAAGATACACAATTTTGATTTTAATTTTAATTTAGTATAACTTAAATACAAAAATGGCCCTAGTAGATTGATATTTTTTTCTGTTCAGTACTTCTTAACTATTAAAGTTCTCGACTATCAACATTGTGTTGAACCTGATAAATTTCGCGATCAAAGTAAAGCCGGTCTCTGATCACACTCATGCTTACACATTTGCGATGGATATATGCATGATTTTGTTTTGAATCTTCTAAGCTATGATAAAATTAATATTCTTGCATATATCTATCACTTACATTTATTGTAGTTTATTTGCTGTGATTAATTCATCATTACACAACCTTCTCCTCCATGAATCGCTTTCGTCGAAGATCTACCAACGCTGGATAGATAGATGTTTTGTAACTTTTCGTGAAAGTAATGCATGTTTATTTATATTCTCGCGATGGTGTTCAATTAGTTAATTATATTCAGCAATTCAAACATTAACAATTTTTTAATGCAAATATTTTACAAGTACGGATTTTATTACAGAATTTTATTATTTGTCAAACTCGATAAAAATCTTTTAACTGTATAGTGCATGCAAACGTTATTTTTTTATTTTAATTTTTTTTAAATACAGTCTCTGATAATTGATAATTTTTTCAATTCTTTTGAAAGTAAGGCGCATTTTGTGCTCAACGATGGATTACAAGGTAGGAGGGGGAGAGGGATTCGATTAAACGCAATGATCCGCGTTTGAGCTTTTATAACAATACGTTTAAATATCTTGCGTTTAATTGATTTTTTTTATATATATCAGAGACTGACATTTGCTTTGATTTTTTAGTTGCTTTTTATTATTTTGCTCATGATTTGCTGCAACACGCAACACTCGTTTTAACTTCATGAATTAACTTTATTCTTATTCAAGTTATACTTGAATTGAAAAAAAAATCTAAAATTTATTCGAATACAGTTTATCAAGTCTTCACAATGTTTCATGTCATCATCTATGTTACCAAAATATATTTTTTGGGAACAAAGATTTCAACAATGTGAAATTACAAGGTCGTTTTTTCCAAATTATAGATCTTTTGGTTTCATATTGTTTTTGTCTTATTTGTTATCTATATACATGTATCTATAAAACTGGGTTGTTGGCATTTCTATCATTTGTACAAACTATTTTTCACACTTATTATCGGCGCATGTGTGCTTCATTTGATATTTTATCATTTATTTTTTTCGCGTTTCGTTTTGGGCTTATCAAACCTATCTAATGATATGGAATCTGATGTTTTAATTGCATTGGTATACATAGAAGGTAGTTTTGATAGACCTCCGGTCGCTTTTTTTTAATCAGTGAATTTAAAAGTGCATCAAGAAATCAAGATGACAAGTTGCTTCTGAATATGTCAAGAGAAAATTGACAGAGTAGGTATATTTTGGTAAGGTATTCTCCACATATGGGTAAGGTAATATTTTTTTACACATATGGGTAAGGTAATATTTTTTTTTTACACATATGGGTAAGGTAATATTTTTTTTTTACACATATGGGTAAGGTAATTTATTTATTTACACATGCGGTAAGGTAACTTTATTTTTTGGTAAGGTATTTTCAAATCTATATGGTAAGATTTGCAAATGCAGCAGTTTTCAAGAATTATATCAAGATTTTTTTGGTATGTATGTTTTGGCTAAAGGTAAGGTAAAAAAAATATTTTCCTGCTGGTAAGGTAACTAAATATTTTTTCACGGTAAGGTAACTAAATATTTTTTCACGGTAAGGTAACTAAATGTTTTTTCACGGTAAGGTAACTAAATGTTTTTTCACGGTAAGGTAACTAAATATTTTTTCACGGTAAGGTAACTAAATATTTTTTCACGGTAAGGTAACTAAATAACATTCTCCTGGTAAGTTAATATAATTTTTTGTCGGTAAGGTAATATTTTTTTGATGGTAAGGTAATAATTGTTTGAAGTATATTCTGTTAAGGTAATAACAGAATGTATTTTAACGGTAAGGTAATTTCAAAGATGTGATGTGCCACTACCTATTGATGTCGGAGTTGGGCAGCCTCATTTTGGCAAACATTGTGAGTATAACTTTTCTTTCCAGCGATACCTTAAAAATTGATCATTCATTGCAGCATTTTTTATATGGTAAGGTAACAATGTCTTCGGTAAGGTAATAATTTGTTATATATTATCTTGATAAGGTGATGTTTTGTTACCTTATGCTTGGTGAGATAATTTCTTTGCTAAGCCAAATTTTTTATTTGGTAAGGTAATTTAAACTAATCTAATTAATCTATCTATGCTATTCGGTAAGGTAATCTTTTTGTTTGCTTGGTAAGATATTTTCTGTGATTGTATTTGGTAAGGTAATGATATCTATGATCCTGTTCGGTAAGGTAATCATTTCTATGATCCTGTTCGGTAAGGTAATCATTTCTATGATCCTGTTCGGTAAGGTAATGATTTCTATGATCCTGTTCGGTAAGGTAATGATTTCTATGATCCTGTTCGGTAAGGTAATGATTTCTATGATCCTGTTCGGTAAGGTAATGATTTCTTGATCCTGTTCGGTAAGGTAATGATTTCTATGATCCTGTTCGGTAAGGTAATGATTTCTATGGTCCTGTTCGGTAAGGTAATGATTTCTATGATCCTGTTCGGTAAGGTAATGATTTCTATGATCCTGTTCGGTAAAGTAATGATTTCTTTGATTCTGTTCGGTAAGGTAATGATTTCTATGATCCTGTTCGGTAAGGTAATGATTTCTATGATCCTGTTCGGTAAGGTAATGATTTCTATGATTACATTCGGTAAGGTAATGATTTCTATCATGATTATATTGTGGTATCATTTCTATCATGTTACTTGGTAAGGTAATTATTTTTATTACTCGGTAAGGTAATTATTTTTTTTTCTTGTACTTAATTTTATTATGCATATTATTCGGTAAGGTAATCATTATTTATATTTTTCAATTCTTTTGAATATTGAATTACGTAATTCAGTATTAGTGCATTTCGGTAGTGATTCCCGGTAAGGTATTGTGAAATGAAGAACAAAATAAATTCACCTTTGGTAAGTTTTCACAGGTGAGTGTATAAAATCTATACATGGTATCGTTGTATAGATCATTTTTTTTTTCTTATAAAATATATATAATTTTACATATTACATATATGTGTGTACGTACGCGATGTTTTTTTCAGGGTGTGTGATAAGTGCATAGCTCTGACATATGTATGATATGTATTCAGTGAAAAATGTTAATCAACATTGCGCATGCGAATAATAGAACAATTGCAATCGTGTAAATAAAAATGTTGCGGTTTTATTAAACGATTTGCTATAACATAAAACATCTCTTACAACAGCTGTAAACAGCATGTACAGTCGCTTTAATAATAATCGCGTTTATCTGCTTTTTAAACGAAAATAATACGGTTGCTGCGCAGCAATTTTTTTTTTTTGTCGTTTTTAATACTGTGCGTTCACGACGACTGCGTGGATTGATTGATTCAATCTACTACTACTCTACCATCTCCAATAATGCGCGCATATTCCTATATTCCTGGAAAAAAGCATTCCTTTCTCCTATCCATTAATCCTTTCTATATCCACTACATCTGGATGGACATGGACTTTTGGATCTTGACTCTGCGATGTGGAATGAAGAAGGCCCCCGGACCACCTTGCATGGACAAGAAACTAATGCTGCCACAGGAGATACTTATACAGGAGTTGAGGGACTTTAATTTCGATGATGGCGCTAATGGACCAACTACTGCTGGATGATGTGGACTTCTCTCTTGGCTAAAGGTGCTATCTAGAATAACGGCTGCCTGGCACTCTCATCTGGATTCAACCTCAATGTAAGTATAATTGTTCATTACCATATTCATATTTTTTCTTCAAATTGTTTTTATTTCATTGAATATGTTCATTCATTAATTTACTTAAATCCCAAGTAAATACTGCTTGAATTATTAAAATTAATTTTTATCCCAAATAACCTCAATATAATGATAAAAAAAAATATTTTAATTAATAAGTTTCTTTTTCTATTGTTACAGTGTTTTGCCCTTCGATGAACTCATGTCTTGGTCACTCTATAACTGGCTGGATCCAACTTCGCGATTATTATAAATGCTGTCTATCAGAATTTTATAACATTGAAGCCAATAAATGTTATTTAATTTCACATATTTTTTCATTTATCATTAAGTTTATTACTTTACAGTTTCATAAGCGCCATTAGTTTTCTTGTTAAAATTTTCCATCAATTGCACACTGGGCGTATCTTAATCAATTAATATAAGACTTTATTATTAGACCCAGATTTTGCTAAAAATCATCAAAAAGTTTTCATAATTTTCATAAGTACTTAACTTAAATGTAACATCTAGCAACGCCGATTTTTAAATTTTCTTAATTTGAACGAAAAGCCCAACCATTTTAATTAGTCCGAGCATGAATGTTGTGATTTTATAGTGTTTTGTTCTGATGTAATATAAAGGCACAGGGTTGTATACTAGATGATTGAAAACGTATTTCAATACCGATTTTATAGGCAAGAAGATGTCTGCACAAGTCAAGCAGCATTTTGTATTTCTTCGTGCTGGGGCTTACAATTTACAAAACTCTTCACTCCCAGAATCACTACAGCAGTCCTCAAGCTCACTAGATGTGGATCTTCATTACTGCTCACTTTGTGGCAAGGCGTATAAGAATCGATTTTTGCTAAAACGTCATACCACATATGAGTGTGGTGATGCTCGTAACAAATTTTCATGCATAACTTGCGGTAGAAAGTTTTCTAGGCCTGATAATTTATTACAACATGAGCGCATTGTTCACTTTAAAAGTATTTCTTAGACAAATTAGACAATACTGAAACGAGATGCCAAAACCTATTTTTATAAAATATTCAAGGATATCAGTAATTGATGCTCTCAGAAAATCTACTAGATTTAGTAACTTTGAATAACATTGCTGTGCATTAAAACTTACATTTATATCTGTGCCAATTTTTTTTTTTTAGTCTTTTACATCTAGTCGGCAAACTTTAATTGCTTTTGCAATAATTCAAACAATATTGAGTATTGTTCAAAAAAGTTTTATTTAAATTTGTAACCATATTTTTATAGTATAACTATTTTTTAAATTAAGATGTTTGAATCGGAAATATATTATAATAAATGTGAGTGAGTCATTTTCATTACAATATTGAAATTACAAATTGAAAGTGCCATTTCTTTTTTTTTTTCGCAACGGTTGAAATATGAACTGTGGTTGGTTGTCAATGTGCCAAATTTTGCTCGATGCACGTTTTCAAGAAGCAAGTGTAGAGCAACCCAGATTTTTGTGAAACAAAGATAACGATTAACTTAGTTATTTAATTTCAGATATCTTCAAAGGTTCCTTATGTGGAACTTATAAGCACAACAATCAAATACATCAAAGGATCAATAATGGTCTTCGACCACATTCTTATTCAACTGGTAGGAAGAATATGAATACTCTTGGTTCAGGTTTAGACAATCATTTTCGTTGTGAGGGATGTGGTCGTTTATATCTTCATAGTGGCAATTTAAAACGCCATGTAAGATATGAGTGTGGTAAACCTGCTCAATTTGAGTGCCCAATTTGTAATAGAAGATTTTCGCAAAGTTGCAATATGCAAAGGCATTATAATACATGCCATCCCTCTGAAGCAGCACAAATGAATTTTAAATAATTGAATACCGATATTTTTTTTTTTTTTTTTTTTTTTTTTTTTTTGGATCACATTTAATGCAATAATTTAGAAGGGAGAGAAAACAAAACAGGTTTCCATTAAATTTTGTTTTATCATTTACAACAATAATGTACCACTTTCAAAATAAGTGTTTGTGCCAAACTACAATAACTTTTAGTCCCTCAATTGATAGATTTTATATAGCTTTTTTATGACACTACAAATTTAATAGATAAGAACAAAACCATGTGTAATTTATTTCTGGCGATGTTCTTCTACTCATGCACATTCCATGGGGGTAAGTATTTATTCAAATTTATTACATTTTTGATGTATTTCATTTTTTAAATTTCAAAATCATTTTAGTAAAATGAGTTTATTAATTAATCTTTGAACACATGATGTGGGTTGTGTCTGCTTGGCTTTGGGCAAGATAAATTTGCATATTTTCACGAAGCCATTCTTTGTTTTACATGTGTGCATTACAACTAGTATTAAACCTAAAAAAAGTTTCAAATCTTTGCAGAATTTGATCTCATACAATAATGCGTTTAATTCGTGTGCATTACAAAGTAGATAAATAGAATTGAATTATTTTTACCCTTTATTAGGAAAGTATTTTATATTATATAGATATTACATTTTTATGAAACCAAAGATTAGTAAAGAAATTGATATATAGTATATATACATCTCTCATCTCCACGCGTGTATAAATATATGTATATATATATATATTATATATATATATATATATATATATATATATATATATATATTATTTTATGTACATGCATATGTACAATAATACACATGTGTATATGCGCATGGTTTAAATTTGGATTATGATGTATATATATATATATATATATATATATATATATATATATATATATATTAAAATGTAATAATAGTGTATGCACGTATATTACATTAATTATATATAAATAGTACCAAAGAATGATACCATTTGTGTTGAACATATTCTAGTGCCATTCTGTAGAATTTACTTTTGTGATAATTAACAAATTTATTTTACAAAAGAATTTTCGAATATTTATTTTCTAGTCTTTAATATTTTTGTATTCTACTAAGAGGGTGTAAATATAATGAGTAATCTAATAATAAAATTATTATTCAAACACTTTTTTTTTTTGTTCTTACCCTATATAGATATATATCTGAAGTAATTTGTTCAAGTCACATTTAAGTGATTAAAAGTAATTTATTGTTTCTGCAACCAGGTTGCAAACAAATTTTTAATGGCATTTTTTTGTAATTATAAACAAATGAGTTACAATTACGTGGTTGATGAATTAACTAACACATACGTGCGTTTATATATATAAACACACATACAGTACACTCTCGCTAATCCGACACTTTCGCCACCAAATTTTCTGATTTTTTTTTCGAAATGTTAACGTTATTTTCAATATCATATTTTAAAATTTATGGCTTTCACTATAATTTAGTATTTCGACACCCTTCGGTTTTTAATAGTCAGATTAGCGAGAGTCTACTATATAAATGGGCATATGTGTATTTCTATGTATATATAATATAATATAATGTGTGTTTCTTGTTTATAATTACATTTATTTGCTAACTTAAAATGTTAAGTTTATAGGTGAGCAATAGAGAATATAATACTGCTAATAAGATTATACTTTTGTAGCGTTCTACTTAAATTGATTTCATGAATAATTAAATTCTATGTAAACATATATATTTGAAAAAATACTATTTTTTTTCTTTTACAATCAAATCCATTAAAATATGCTCCTACTTTTTTTTGCAATTCAATTCAATTACAATTTTCAATTAATAAACGTATGAATTCTTAAATATTACTTTTTCAACTTTTTTTTTGATTGTATGTGTGTACATATATACATATGCACATCCACACACACACGCATAGAAGCATTAGAGAGCCCCTGGGAGCAAGGAAATTCGAAAGCTCCATATCAAGGACCACCCTTATATCTACCATCTTATATATATATATATATATATATATATATATATATATATATATTAGATGGTAGTCTTGGAATATAAATATTTTGTAGAGTTTCGAACAAAGAATCCAAAATACAAATAAACAAGTTTTTTTTAAAAAAAAAACATTTTTTACTGTCGACGTTTCGGAAACGTTCCATCTTCAGGTCATCTTTCAAGAAACACGATTTTGATCAGATTTAAATAAATAATATATTTAAGAAAAGTAGAAAAAGGTGGATTTTTTATATAATTTTTTTTACTTGGGTGGATTTTTTATTTTCATTACTTTCAGTTTGATTATATTGTCATACTTCTGAAATGTTATTTTTCCACAATTTTATTCATTTTATATAATAAATCCACCTTGTTCTACTTTTCTTAAATATATTGTTTATTTAAATCTTATCAAATCTTAGATTATTTACTGTCGACGTATTATTAACTGCTATAGCATGTGCACTTTTCAGGCGGAAACTCTAGTCACATCGTTGTATCTAAATACATGAATGCTCCAGCAGTACTAGACTTTCTTCAATTAAAGAGGAAAGGCGTGAACCGTTCTGTTGCTCCCGGAGCCTTTCCATGTCCAGTTTGTGGCAACGTATACAAGTGGAGGAAAAACATGATTTCTCATTTGAAAGTATCACATGATTATTCACGTTTTGGAGGACAATTTTACTGAAAACATTAAATCGAGATCTTTGTTTTTATATTTTAGTATTTAATTTTATAATATTTTATTACGCGGTTTTATTTAAGCAAACATTTATTTAAAAAAAAAACTGTTTTATATCGGTATCAAAACGTATTCAGACTAATACAAATGAATTACATACTAATGTAAATAGATGTGAATTTTCACATGTGAATAGAACAGACCCATGTTTTTAAGAAATAAACGCATTTAAAATTTTCAAGAACTTTTTATTGCAACAAAAACGAAAATGAAAAATAAATAAATATGTATTAACAGAGTCTAATAAATCGGGCATAACACAATTAAAAAGTTATGCATTTTTTTAATCATTTATTTTAAATTCTATACGTTTCGGTAATAGACCTAGCCCTTCATTCAGCGGAAATATGTAATATAAACTTGTACTTAAAGTTGTTGTAATTACAACAATGTTTCACAATTATACTGACATAAAATTATCGCAAAGGAGTAAGTGTGCAATATATGTATTATCTGTTAACTTGATTGTAAGTTTACAGATAACACATATATTTACACTTACTCCTTTGTGATCATTTTGTGTTAGTATAATTGTCAAACATAGTTATGATTACAAGTTTAATGTTAATATTACATAGTGTAGTGCATTACCACATCCTCATATCGTGGATTATTGATTTCTGTTTTAACGTGAATTTTGAAATAAATTTTTAAAGGAATTCTGTTTATTTATTGATATAGTGCCCGATTATATATATAATAATACAATAAAAATAATATATATATATATGTGTATATATATATATATATATATATATATATTAGGGTGGTCCTCAATATGGACATTTTCGAAATTCCTTGTTCCCAAGAGCTCAAATGGTTCCAAATTGATAAAAAGCAATTTTCTAAAAGTTTTAGCTCGTAATATGAACTTTTAGATAGAGCGCAATTCAATCAAACTTCGTATGGAAATAGCATGGAAAAATTTTTGAAAATTAACAAAATTTTTTTTTAGGTATAACTTAGCGACAAATGAATTAAAAGTCAAAATTCGTGTCATTTTTTGTTGAAAATTCGACGCTCTGCAAAATTTTTGAAATTTTTTTCGTGCTATTTTCATACAAAACTTTGATTGATTGATTGAATTGAATCTGAAAGACAATATTAAGAGCTAAAACTTTCAGAGAATTGTTTTTTATCAATTTGGAACCATTTGAGCCCTTGGGAGCAAGGAAATTCGAAAATGTCCATATTAAGGACCACCCTAATATATATATATATATATATATATATATATATATATATATATAATTTTTAAAACAGTTCACTATTTGTTTAAAGTTACTATGCGTCAATAAAAGCATGACCAGAATATGCATCTTATAATTCATTGTACATGTGTAAATATCACCAAAGAGCAATTGCGCACCACCACATTTTTCTCAAAATCATTCCAAAAAACCCATTGGTAATGCTGTGAAGGTATATGGTTTGCCATCATCAAGAGTCTTGAAAAAGACCTTAATTCAATATTTATCCTGCTTCCTGCAGGTAATATCTCGCACTTGATGGCTTTGGCGTTGCGTAATGGCAGTGTCATTGTCAATTCTGCGGCTGGTCAGCATGCTTCAATAGAGAAACCTTTTTGTTGTCCACGATGTTCAAAGCGATATCAATATCTAACCACCCTTAAGAGGCATCTTCGCCATGAATGCGGCGTCGAGAAGCGATTTCCTTGCGCCCATTGCGAGTACAGGGCTCGCAGAAGTGATCTCCTGCTGCAGCACGTTAGGCATAAACACAGCCGCATTGCTGAGCTAAGTTGATAAGAACATGGTTTTGTATTTCAAAAGTTTTTTTAAGATAATTTATATCCATATAACCGTTGGGTTCTTTCCTCCGAGGCCAAATTGTCCAAACTGGCGAATACTAAGTCATATAGGTCATGCGCATTCGCAGACTGATCCAAACGGTTGAAACCATCAGTTTTGATCAGTTTTCGCCAGTTTGGGCTCAGGGGGAACCAACCCATTAATATTACAACGAAGAAAACTATACAATATTCAACTTGCCATGGTAAGTTATTACGCTTAAATTTATGCGTTTATCAATGATTCATTCAATAAATGATTTTGTATATGATAGCTTATTGTTCGGCAAGTTCGAAAATACTTATAAAGCTTAAGCGAAACTCTTAAGTGTAGGTATGTTGGGTTTCAATATCCACAATTTTTGTAGATTTTAATATATGCATTCCTGCCATTTTCTCAATACTAATACACAAAGACAAGATTATGTCTTGAGAATAAATACAGTAAAATCTCGCTAATCCGGCAGTTCGGTAGACCCACACCTCCAATAATTCGACTTCCTCAGCCACCGAAGCCTAATATTTATTCTATTATTATATTAGTTTATTATGCAGAGTTTTTCCCGCTATTTCAAATATCATATTTTAAAAATTAATTCGAATATATTATAGTATACCTCGTGTGGACGAGGTCGCGAGTTCAAGCCCCCCCACTCTGGCAACCAGATAATAAGCGATGCCAATTTGCACTTGAAAATATAGATCAAAAATAGGTTTCTAATTGAAAATAAGCCCATATTGGGCACTGCGGTGTGAAATGGCAATGTAAAATCTCTCACACTATTCTTTCCTGAATCGAGATGGCCCACGAACCTGCTCTAGGGCAGGTAGAACCCATTACTATTGTCATTATAGTATAATTGATTGATTGTATTAATATCAATCAGATAGGTGTGCAATAAATGTTTATATAGTTTTATTATCGTCCAGTTATCCGAACATTCCGGTATACCAGCTCACCCTGGTTTTTAATAGCGCCGAATTAGTGAGATTCCATTGTAGATTTATTTTATGTGTATTATACTAAACATTTTTACAAACATAGTCATTTAATATATAGCTCCTTTTTAATCATGACAATTTTTTAACATTAATATAAATTCATCACTATAAGCTAGGAAAATTTAAACTAATTTAATTATAAATATTAAAGTATTTTTTACTTACTGATTTTTATTGTAAAAATATTCTAGATTTATATAATTGTAAATAAATATTTTTTAGCATATTATTAACTAGTCATAAAGTTTAATGTATTTTTAGTAACCAAAGATGTAGGCATTTTGCAATTGCAGGGTGACCAAAGATCATGATAATGATAGTGGATGTGATTTGTACCATTGTTTAGCTGAACGTAAAAGAAAGTACAAGTAGAATATTTAAGAAGTGCCTTATGAACTCATGCTAATTTTTAAAGTAATATAAAACTAATCCAACAATTATATTTTATTTATGTCTAAATATTTGCAATTAACCACTTACTTCACAAATTATTCATTGCAATTTTAAGTTGTGGATTTAATATATATAAGTTATGGCAGTGCGATAATTTTAAAGCATCACACTATCTTATACACTAATGTTATTATCTTTTGTATTTATGATGTGTGTTTTAATATATTTCGTTAAAATATCCGTATATCTATTTTTCACTTCAATTAGTTCGAGCAAAGCCTAAATTTAATATCTTACTATTATTAACATTAAATACCCAATTGTATTTTTACCGTGCAATTTTTTCCTCCAGTTATTGACAAATAGGTAATCCAAATTTCAGGTTTTAAAAATTCTTTTCCGCTGGAAAATTTACCGCGTTATCGACAGTGCTGGCCCACTACAAAATTGATCACTCAAATTTCAAGCAGAAACTGAGCAGGCCCAATCCTCCTGGCGAGCACCCATGTCCTCGTTGCGGAAAATCTTATCGCTACAGGCCAAATATGCTGAGCCATTTGAAGAACGAATGCGGAGTCGAACCACAATTCCAGTGTCCTTATTGTCCACGTCGAAGCAAACTTAAAGGAAATTTGAGGAAACATATACAAATACAACATAAAGATGCTTATAATTACACAGTGATTTAAAATAATTTTTATCGAATGTATGAATTGTATTGAAGTTCTTGAAATTGTGTGAATTGTTTCAATGTGTAATAATTATTTTTACGTAGTAAAAATTATTTTTCATAATTGCTTTTTAACTTTTATTATTTTTTCTATATTCTGGCTCGGCTTAAATTCATAGATCGATATGTATCATTACCCTTATGCTTTTCCCTATTTTTGAATGCTATTATTATTGTTTATATATATATATATATATATATATATATATATATATATTAATTTGGAAATATGAACAAACAGCACTCTTTTTTGCACTATTTTATTAAATAATAATTTTCACAAACGTTTCGAGACTAGGTTTGTCTCATCAGTGTGTTATAATTTGAAATTTAAAATATGGAAACCTAAATTAGCATTATGTGTTTTCCGTTACACGTTGTTCGAAATACTGTCTTCAGCCCCACCAACGATCGTCGGTGTCCGAATTCTCTATTCGATTTCAAGTGGATTTTTCAAGTGGCTTCAAGAAGACAGTATTTCGAACAACGTGTAACGGAAAACACATAAGGCTACTTTAGATTTCCGTATTTTAAATTTTAAATTATAACACACTGATGATGAGACAAACCTAGTCACGAAACGTTTGTGAAAATTATTATTTAATAAAATAGTGCAAAAAAGAGTGTTGTTTGTTCATATTTCCAAATTAATATCTATATCCACTCAGAATACATT